>NW_026126480.1:40733750-41477500 GCF_943737965.1 Phodopus roborovskii
ACTGCAAATAGTTGGTGGACATACGTAAATGTAAGCAAACATTTCATGAATTGGGGAAGGTATTTATGTCTGGAGGTGAATGAGCATGCTCAAATCTACTACACCAGAGATCCTGTAGTAGCAAGAACAGCCAGAGAGGGGTAAAAGAAAAAGCTGTTCTGAACCTAAGTCTGAACTAGAAGCTATGAGCAGACTGAGAAATCTTGTGATTCAAATGTCAATCTTGATGTGATGATGTGCCTGTCTGAAGTATCTATCTCTTTGCTCCATAGCTGAACATAGAAGTCTACTTACAATGTCAGTCCATTTCTGCAGCAAGTCTTTATCTGGCCTTCCAGCCAGCTCCCAAATAAATGATACAGAGACTTCTATTATGACAGCTCAGTCTACAGCTTAGGCTTGTTTCTAACTAGCTTTTAGAATTAAGGTAACCCATTTCTATTCAGCTCTGTGTTCTCCTGAGGCTTGTTTTCCTCGCCTATGTACTGTCCATCCTGCTTGCCTGCATCTTTTTTAGTCTCCCTTCTTCTTCCCAGCACCCTCTTTGCCCCAAAAATCCTGCCTAGCTACTGATAGTTCAGCCTTTTATTAAACCAATCAGAGTGACACATATTCACACTGTACAAAAGATTATTTTACATTTCCCCCTTTTGGTCTAGACAAAAAAAGAAAGACTTAAACTCTAACACAGTAAAATGATATACAATAAGGACAATTATCAGGTAAGAATTACATTTGTCAAATTCAGAGGACGTACTCCATTAATTATTCTCCCTTATTTACTTTTTGTTATGACTAAGGAAAACCGCAACTACACCTACCTAGTCTTCAACTCCATCAAAGACCCCAGAAGGATATAATATTACATGAGTAAACAGGAAGTGCACTGCAAACCACTTCCAAAATGATAGAGATATCTGGAGTCACCCAAGATTTCTCTGCAATGCTGGGGCACCCATCTTTGACCTACAGACCTAGAAGATCTGGCAGACTTTTCTGTGAAGCAGGAGTTTTTGAAGGACTGTCCTACTTTGTCTTGGGAAAGTTTGGAAGCCACTTTCTTTTGTGTTCTGTTTGTCCAGTTTGATTAGCATACTATCAGCAGTTGAGGCAAGGGCAGTTTCTTGCCCAAAATAGATAGCTTTGCCATGAAGAAAGTAAACTCTATATGGAGTTTCTTTGATGCCCATTATCTTCTCTAAAGTAAATTGGTTCTGCCAGGAGCAGACATGTCTCCTAGTCATGAAAAGCCCTATATTAACAAAACCTTTTGAATGCCATATACTGTAGGTCTTTGAAGTGTTTGAAGACCATCTACCGATCTAAAATATATCTGTTTGATCTTGAAAACATATGTAACATGACTACAAGTTTAATTGTTATAGATGACTAACTAATAACCTGCATTTCTTTACTAGCCTAAATAGTTTGTCATAATACCTTTCAAGGATTAGAAAATTAACATTACATTGTTAAATGAGCTACACAGGTACAATACTGTCAACAAAAGTAGAAACGTAAGTATAGTATGTTCTAACAAAAGTAACCTTAAGTTTGTATTATTATACAAAAATCCATACCAATGTAAAATATTTGAGAATAGAGGTTGTTCAAAAGTAGACTCAACAATCTACCCTTTTATCTCATCATTTTTACACTATAACCCCTGCTTTTTCTCTTCACTTCCCCTTGTAAGACCCTCCCTCACTCCCCAGCCTGCCGGGGCCTCCTCCCTCTCTTCTTTCTCAGAGATTTCTGTCCACTCTTCACTGCCATTGTGTTCCTACTTTGCCTCCAGTTCTTGTCTAGATCTTATCTTCCCAGGCTAGATGGCTTTGTTTAGCTTGGTTTTTATTTATTTACTTGGTTTCATTCGGAGACCCAGGGTCTCACTGTGTAGCCCTAGCCAGCCTTGAACCCTTCCTTCTACCTCCCAAATGTGGGGATTATGGTTGTGCACCACCACTCACAGCTCTGTGCTGTTTTTCACAGGAATTATTATTTTATATTTATCACTGTTCATCTTTATGGCCCTGGGCAGCAACTAGAGGCAAAGCAGGTGGCCATTTATAAAGGGTATAAAGGGATGGGTCCTGGGGCCCAAAGCTTTTCTCAGGGTAGAAGAGTAATAGGCACTTGGACCAAAGTCCTAGAAGCGTAGGTTGAAGAAAAAGTACATAATACATTTCTTACCCACACTTCACATGCTGGTCTTGTTAAAGGACAGTCATGTGCTAAGAAATGTCACATGAACCTAATTTTAAAAAAATACTTTTGAACTAGGTCTTCCAAGCTGGCATCTAACTCTGTGCAGCAAAAATGAACTCAGACTTCTGATCCTCCTGCCTCTACCTCCCAAGTGCAGGGATTATAGGTATGCACTACCACAACTAATTTATTCAGTACTGAAGGTCAAACTAAGTCTTTGAACATGCTAGGCAAGCACTCTACAACTGAGCCACATCCCCAGGTTACCCTGAACACATTTATAAAATGTATGAAAGAGAGAAGGAAAGGACAAATTCTTCCAATGGACAATGAGATTGGAAGGAAACCCCTGAAAGGGATTGAGACCCAGGTGTCTATAGACAGAGGACAATTTATACCTAAAAAACTGGGTACGAAAAGAGAAACTTCTAGAAAAAAGATGAAATCAAATCAAATCAATTCATGTCACCAAAGAAAGAGTAAGGCCTTTTAAATCTGCTCAAAAGCAAACATTTCGAGACCCAGAAGCTAGGCAAGGTGACAAACTTCTGTGATTACAGCTTATAGGAGGCTATCAAGGGAAGTCTGAGGATATCCTGGGCTACATATATAGGAAGACCCTGTCTCAAAAACTAGATAAGTAAATAAATAAACAAATAATCATAGTAATAAATAAAACAGAAATAAAGAGATTCAACTTGTATACTTGAAAAAAATCAGATAATTTTCCATGTTGAAAAATTGATATGACACCTGGGTATGATGGCATATACCTTTAAACTAGCACTTGGGAGACAGAGGCAGGTGACGCTCTGAGTCAGAAGCCAACCTGGTCTACAGAGCAAGTTCCAGGATAGACTACACAAAGAATCCCTGATGGAAGGAAGGAAGAAATGAAGGAAGGAAGGAAGGAAGGAAGGAAGGAAGGAAAGAAGGAGGTAAGGAGGGAGAGAGAGAGGGAATTGGCATGCCATTGTAAACATGTTAAGTCTGAGATACAAACATAATGGGGCTTAAAACTAACAAGCAGCTTACAGTTTTATTTTAATACTTGGATCTTTTGTTTGGTTAGTTAGTTGGTTGGTTTCTTTGTGTGGCAATGGTGCTCACACTGGGGTGAGTGCCCAAATGCTCGGTCACTGAGCTACATGCACAGCTTTTTAAAACAAATAAATTGTCCATGTCTTTGTATGGTTGGTTGGGTTTTTTGTTTGGTTTGGTTTCAGGATGTTTGTTTGTTTGTTTGTTTCTCTGTGTAACTACCCTGGCTGTCCTGGAACTGGCTCTGTAGACCAGGCCAACCTCGAACTCACAGAAATACACCTATCTCTGTTTCCCAAGTGCTGGGATTAAAGGCTTGCGCCACAACTGCCCGACTGTTCCATGCTTTTTTAAATGTTAGTTTGACTTTTGGCACTGGGCATCAAACCCATGGATTCATGGTGTTAAGCATAGGTATGCTTGACTGACCCCAACTAGCACTTTCAGTACAGGGCAATTTAAATTGCTAATATAAAGATGTCAGCCAGGTCCAGGTCATTTTGTAAAGCTCCTTCATTTTGGTTGAATTGTGACAATTTCTGCAAGTACAGTAATTTAGTTTTCAAAACTAAAGTAACTTGTTTCTGTAGATTTTTGCCTTCCCTGCCCTTTGGACCCCAAGTAATGATCAGGCCAGAAATGTGTTATCCATCATCTAACATTCCTTAACTGCCTACACACTGGTTACTCCCTAGCACGACCAACTGTGAGCCAAATAAGCAGACTTCTCACTCTCCTTCCCTGCCCTGGGAACTTTTGCCCTATAACCATGCCAGCTTGCAGGCAACTGGTGAGCTCTGCTCCTTAGAGCCCCCTACAGGTTTTCACCCAAACAATAAATGTGTGCACTGTTGCCAAGTGCTCATTCTCCTTTATGTCTCACTTACCTTGCAAAAGAGACCCAGCCAATGACACAAAGACGCGTGTAGTCAAACAGTCAGATATCCCACTCAAGATTCCATGCTTACCACGCCATCAGAAGAATTTGAGACAAGAAGCAGGAGTCTATATGTTCGAGGCCAGCTCGGTCTACACAGCAAGTTTGCAGGCCTACCAGACTAGGTGTTGAGAACCTGTCTCCAAAAAAGAAAAAATAGGGGAGGAATTATTATTTAGACTAAGAATAAAAACAAAAATGTTCAGGGAAATTTTAAGAATTCATTGTCTTTAAAAATACTATATTACTTGTAAGTCTAAACAGAAGATAAACCTCAAATATTAGTTAAATATTTACATCCTTATCAACTTTGGTACTAAAATGCTCAATATATTTTGCAATAGTTTTTTATGGTTCCCACAAAGGCTGGCTCTGAACATTGAAGTCTGGATAACCTTAATGGCTTTTCTTTTAAGGCCTTTAACTCTGTCTCTCCATAGCTGAGAATCTCATAAAAACAAGTTTTAAAAGTCATGATTTATTGGGTTTTTTTTTTTCTTGACATTATTAACTTAAATATATTTTTAAATTCTTTTTCCCTGGCATTATTATTGCAGTATAATTGACAAATGGCAATTACAATTTGTACTTGATAAACATATTCATTGTAAATATGTTACCATAGTTAAGCTGAAGCCACATACTGGTCTGTTTTCAGATTCTTATTTTGCTGTGTTCTACATGGAGTTTTTGGTTGCTGACTTTTTGTTTTTCCATTTATTGTGTGCAGAGACAACTAGTGATATCAGTTCTCTCCTTCTACCACGTGGGTTCTAGGAATCAAGCTCAGGTCTTCAGACTACCCACAGAGCCATCTTGTTGACCTGGTTTAATAACATGATTATTATTATTATTACATTTATTTATTTTGTGTGTATGTGTGTGAGTGCACACAAGCAGTAGTTGATGTGTGGGGTCAGAGAACAGCTTTTGAGAGTTGGTTCTCACTCTCCACTTTGTTGAGACTGAGTCTCTTTTGTTTATGTCACTTTATGGCACTCTCCAGCCTAGACAGACCACGTGGCACTCGTGTCTCTGCCTCCCATCTCACTGTCAGAGGGCTGGGCTCATAAATGCCCATCTCTATACTCAGCTTTTTACATGGAATGTCTGGCACTTGCTACCATTGCGTTTACCCACAGCCTTCTCACCAGCCACAGTTACGGATTTTGCTGCCACTCTGCTGAGAGCTGTGCACCACTGTGAAGGTCACCTCATGGATAGTAAGGCCAGTCCGGGCACTGAGTCCCTGAGAAGCTCTGCAGTTGTGGCTGTCCTTGCCACGGTAGCAGCATGTGCTTCTCTTTTCATCTGAACTGAATTTTCCCCAGGAGTATTTTAGTGGTAATCATGATTTAAATCCTTGTGTTAGGCATGAAAAACTGCTCCCTGCCTGCAGGGAAATTAACTTTTGCTTTCTGGTTTCTGAACCCATTTAAACATGTATTATAGAAACAGAGGACTTCAAGGAAATTGGTCACTCCATTTCTAATTCAAAAAAAAAAAAAATGAAAAGCTTGAGACGTGGCACATTATTGTCATACTGGCTGCCATGGCAAAACACCTGACTAAAGTAACTTAAGGAAGGGTTTGCTTTGGCTCAGGGTGAGGGCACCATCCGTCACGGTGACTGGAGCATGAGGCAGCTGGTCACATTGCTCCCACAGTCAGGAAGCAGAGAGTGGTGAATGTTGGTGCTCAGTGAGCATGCCCCTTTTTATGCAGTCTGGGACCCCTGGCCAAGGAATGGTGCCATCCATATTCCAGGGGACTTGTCCTCCCTCGGTTAACCTAATCTAAAAACTCCTTGACTGGCAGGCCTGGAGATTTCTCTCTAAGGCAATTCCAGGTCTTATAAAGTGTACAATCAGTATAAATCACCACGCATGGTCTCACTATGTGGCCCTGTTTGGCCTTGAACTCACAGCAATTGTCTTGCCTCGTGATCCCGAGGGCTGGGATTATAGGCATGCACCACACACCCAGACTTTATTCTTTTAGACTATGTCTGCAGCACCTCCTAATTCACAAGCCTGTGCACAGAGCTCACAGATGGATCAAAGGAACTGAGTAAACTCTTAGCTGAGGGAGGTAAGCGCCGCTGTGATCAGCCATGCTGGTGATCTGTATGTGGTCATCAGCCATGCTG
The DNA here is from genome assembly GCF_943737965.1 of Phodopus roborovskii. Lineage (NCBI taxonomy): Eukaryota > Metazoa > Chordata > Mammalia > Rodentia > Cricetidae > Phodopus > Phodopus roborovskii. Next base: position 40,740,086 of record NW_026126480.1, read on the forward strand.
TTGAGTCTGTATGTGGTCAGTATCCTGAAAAGAATATGAACAGGATGCAGGTTCCCCCCTCCCACTCTCTGTACTCTACAGTAGATAAGCAGCAGGCTTTGAAGTCAGACAGCCCATAAGACAAGTCTTAACTCCAGATTAATTGGGTATCATGAGACCCCAGGCTCACCTATCCCATTAGACAAAATGGGTTGTTTTGAGGGCCACACATGGTGTTCTATGCCTTTAATCTCAGCAGTTGGGAGGCAGAGATGTCAAGGCAAGTCTTGTTAACAGAGCACATTGCAAACCAGCCAGGGATGGGTAGCAAGACCCTGTCTCAAAAAAATAAACAAACATTTCAAAATGGTTTGTTTTGAAGTCACCAATAGACACTGCACTTTGAAAACACCATTGCCTGCCAAGCCATCCACAGGTTCTCCACAGGGTGCTGTTCTGAAGATCTTTTCTGTGAAGAATGCTCTTTTTCATGCTCTCCAAATCAGCCCTGAAGCTTTCTTCTTCTACAGAGATCCCTATTGAAATCTAAGTAAGTCACACACATAGAGAGCTACATGTGTACTCTTTGTTTTGTTTTATGAGACAGGGTCTCTCTGTGGCTTTGGAGGCTGTCCTGGAACTAGCTCTCATAGATCAGGTTGGCCTTGAACTCACAGAGATCTGCCTGCCTCTGCCTCCCGAGTGCTGGGACTAAAGTTGTGCACCACCAACACACATTCTACATGTGTACTCTTACTTTACAAGGCACCAAAATACCATGAAAATCTGTCTACTTAAATAATGTGAAGAAAGGCCACTTTTGTCTACTAGGAAGTCTGTACCGCTCAACCCCCACAGTTCTTGCTGCTGCTCCTTGCAGTTTGCAGAGTTCCCATTGCAGACTTCACCAGGCTGGCTTTCCTTGAGCCACTAACCATGCTCCCATGCTATATTCCAAAAGGAAACTTGTGATCTGCTCAGGCAATTGGCCCAGTGCCTCACAGGACAGATCACCAAAATATAAATTCAGTTCTTCCCAATTGTCTGAAGACCGGTGCTGGAAGGAGTTTGGAAACCTATAAATTTTGTAAATTGGAGGTGGTGGTCCTTCTTTGTAAATTTTTTTTATTTTATATGAGCTGGTGTTTTGCCTTCTGTGTGAAGGTGTTAGATCTCTTAGAACTGCTATCACAGACAGCTGGGAGCTGCCATGTGGGTACTGGGAATTGAGCCTGGGTCCTCTAGAAGAGCAGTCAGTGCTCTTAACCTCTGAGCCATCTCTCCAGCCCCCTGACTCTTTTACTTTATTTACTTATTTGGTTTTGCAAGACAGGGTTTCTCTGTGTAGGTTTTCTGAGGCTGTCCCGGCACTCGTTCCGTAGACCACCCTGGAACTCACAGAGATCCACCTGCCTCTGCCTCCCAAGAGCTGGGATTAAAAATGTGCACCACCACTCCCTGGCCCTGACTCTTTTTTAAAAAAAGAAAGATTTATTATTTTAAAGTTGTAATTATGAGTCTGTCTGTAGGAGGGTGTGTATACGAGTGCAGTTAAGTGCAGGTGCAGTGGATGACAACAGAAACATCCAACACCTCTGGAGCCACATTTACAGGTGCCTGAAGCATGGGACCCCACCCCCCCAGAGCCTGAAGCATCTGATGCCCTTGAGGCTGGAGTCACAATAGATTCCTGGAATATCCTATTCCCTGGAGCTAGAGTTATAGATGCTTGAAGCATCTGATCCCCTTGGAGCTGGAGTTACAGGTGCTGGCCACCTACCTGTTTTAGGTGCTAAAAACTGAACTCTGGTCTGTTGCTGGAGGAGTATGCTCTCTAACTGCTGAGCTGTCATGCTGGACCTGACCTGACATTTTTAAGGTTTTTTTTTTGTTTTGTTTTGTTTTTGTTGTTGTTGTTTTTTTTTTTTTGCTTTGCTTTGCCTTCTTCTTTTCTTCTTCTTCTCCTCTTCATTCTCCTTCTCCTCCTCCTTCTTTTTGTCTCTTTCTCTTCTTCTTCTTCTCCTTCTTCTTCTTTGGGATTTTTCTCTTCACAGCCAGCCAATTCTTTTAGTTTGGTAGATAACATACTTGCTTCATTTATAAATCAATGCAAAGCAGACATACACACACATACCACCCCATCCAACCATTCCCTGGGCATCCCTGGGCATGTAAATTCCATGGGGATTCTTCCAGCAAGTCTTCATGTAAATGGAAACAAACATGGTCCTTTATTTTCTTCACTGCAAAACACCTGAGATAGCAGGTAACATGTGTCCTTTGTACTTCCCCTTTTATAATTTCTCTTTTGGGTTGGGGTAAGGATAATCCACAGGGCATCATGCATGCTAGGTGTGTGCCTTACTACTGATCATATGCTTATACATATGCTTTAACCCACCCCAACCCATGCACCTTGCCTTTTAATATGCCCAGAGTTCTCTCTGGGTCAGTGTGGAATGAACACCTTCATTCTTTTGTTTATTAGCCCATGATTGTTGAACACTTGGATACTTTCCAATCTTACTATGGCAAACCATGTCATAAGAGATAACCTTGTCTCTGACATTGCCTGCAGGTTATCTGCAAGATAAAATCCTTAAGTGCAATTGCAGGGTCAAAGAACCTGTCTGCAGTCCCAGTTCAAGGCTTCAACATTTTAGTCTAAGATTGGGAGGAGAACAAAGCCAGCCATTCAATAAACAGTTTGGGAACTGGAGCCAACTGATTAGTGAGATGGAGACAGAAACTGTTAGAAAAATTTGAGCCACCAATCTTATTATGGTTATCATTTTCCTCATTTTTATTGGTTTTAGTCTGTGATAACCAAAAAGAAAAAAAAAAACTTTTTTGAGAGTTTTTCTCTGTGTAGCCCTGGCTGACCTGGAACTCATTCATGATCCTCCAGCCTCTGCCTCCCTCTGCAAATCCTACTGGTGGGTGCCACCACAATGGGCAAAACTCTGTAGACCAGGCTGGCCTTAAATGTAGAGAGCCACCTTCCTTTGACTCCCAAGTGTTGGCATTAAAGGCATGTGCCACCATATTTGATGAAAAAGTTACTTCTCATGGCTGTGCAAAATTCATTAAAATTTACTAGAAAAAAATAAAAGAAGTTAGACTTACTCATAAAAAATATTAATAATACCAGGCGTTGATGGCACACACCTTTAGTCTCAGCACTCGGGAGGCAAAGGCATGTGGATCTCTGTGAGTTCAAGGCCAGCCTGATTTACAAGAGCTAGTTCCAGTACAGCTTCCAAAGCCACAGAGAAACCCTGTTTAGAAAAAAAAATTAATACTTCCATTGTCTGTAAACTCAGCACTTGGGAGGCAAAGTTAGGGAAATCAGGAGTCTCAGGCTACCCTGGGCTGCACAGAGAGACTGTCTCAGAAACAAAACAAAACAAAACAAACAAACAAACAAAAAACTGCAAGAAAGAAGTTGAATATCTAAAGTTATAAACTGTTTCTTTATGAGTATGAGATATTCATTCAAATTATTAAAAAATGTAAACATTATGTAGTGTGTGTTGGTGGGTGGGGTATGTGTAAAGATCAGACGACAACTTGGTGGAGTCAGCTCTCTCTTTCCACTTTTACATGCATTCCAGAAGTGCAGCTGAGGTCTTTGGGCTCACATAGCAAGCACTTTTACCTGCTCTGCCATCTCAAAGGTCTTCAAATGAGTTTTGAATACTGTAAGGTTTACCTTCCAGTTTAAAAAAAAAAAAACTGTGAAAAAATAGATACATCTGTGACTATTAAAGAACAAAACAGACAGAACTAGACAAACCAGTAAATGAAAGCATATTTCAATTAACAGTAACTGCTTGGCTGCCAACACACACTATTGACTGACTACCAACATATATTGGGTTAGGCGAGGTGAAAAGTTGGCCAAACTCACGGATGAATCCCTGAGGATGAGAAAACGTCATCTCTGGTGGAGTAAGGGGACTATCCAAACCAATCCATATGTGTGCTAAATGAGGGGCGGTGAGATCTCACTTGCCAAAGAGCTGGGGTCCCAGGAACAAAGTGTCAGCCATTAGCCTGCCTGCCAGGGAAGAGGGTTACGCTAGGATGTGAACACACAGGAAGGACATATTAGACATTCTGTTTCTATTTCATCATTGGACTTTGAGAGAAATAATTAAATAAATGTGATTTAAAAAAAAAGTCTAGGCAAGACAGCCGATGTTGTAAACCCAGCACTGGGAAGGTAGAGACAAAAGCCTGTGATCAGCCAGGTCAGCCAGTCTGACCTGACTGGTGAGACCATGTGTACATGAAGGTGACAGTGTTCCTGGGACGTCACCCAGGCTTGTCCTCTGGCCTCTGCATGCACCTACACAAACACAGAGCCCCATTTATACTCACAAACATATACACATGCATAAATCGAAAAAGAGAAGTGTGGGTTAGGGACAAACAAAACATCCCTTAGTTGTTCTGTCATGGAATTCTAATCTAGAGTGGTTTCTTAAAATAAAAAAAAAAAATCTTTTGGAGAACTGGAGAGATAGCTCAGTGGTTAAGAGCAAGCACACATTGCTCTTGTAAAGGACTGAAGGACTGGGTTTGATTCCCAGTACCCACATGGTAGCTCATGACCATCTGTAACTGCAGTTCCAGGGGATTCAACAGGTGTGCACATGATCTATATATATATCCCCGTCCAGGCAGGGCAAAACATTAATACACATAATGTAAAAATAAATCCTTAGAAAAAGTATTTTGGGGGTAAAAGAATTTCAAAGTCAGGGGCTGGAGAGATGGTTCAACAGTTGATAGTACTTGCCGCTCTTGCTGAAGACCCTGGTTTGGTTTCCAATGCCCATATCCCAGAACTCACAAACTATCCGTAACTCCAGTTCCAGAGGATATGATGCCTTCTGGCCTTCTTGGGCTCTAGGTATGGACACGGTGCTCATACATATGTACAGAAAAAATATTCATATCCATGAAATAAAAATAAATAAATCTTCTTTAAAAACAAAAGTTTCAAAATCAGCAACTGGCCCAGTTACATGAATTTATAAATCTTACTATCAAGAAGACAGATTTCTCTACATTTGCTTATTTATTTATGCATGTAAAGATTAGAAGAGAACCTGTGGGAGTCAGTTCTCCCCTCCTATTCTGTGGATCCTGGGGATTGAACTCAGATGGTCAGGCTTGGCAATAAGCACCTTTATCTACTGAGCCAAGTCTCTCCCCAAGACGGAGATCTCTCTCTAAATCATAGCATATGGTTCCACCTGAACTTAACTTAGAAATCCTTAATAGAAGCTAATGGCTTAAAACGAGCAAGAAATTAGTCAATTGGGGAACATAGGCCCCCAAGTTGGCAATACAACGTGCTGGGGCTGTTTTTGCCACGTTCTAGGTGTTTTAAAATATCTGTTGAGGTCTTAGCAAACACAAACAAAGCTGGCTAGGGTAGAACTCATAAAATTATTTATTTCTAGCCAGAACTCCACATGTGCTAAAGACACTGATTCTTTGTACAGAAACAGCTGACAAGGAAGTTGTGACATTTGCTACATGTGCCAGCACTGCCACTCACCTGTCCGTGACCTTCATATGCCTCATCTGCCCCAGTGTCAAAGCAGCATCTTTCCATTGTATTCCCAGGCTTGAGGGAGGGACCTGGCACATAATGGGTACCCAAGAAATATTTGTACAAAGGAAGTGGGGAGAGGTGTTCTTGCACTACGTGTTTACTTTACTGTACAAAGGGAGTGAGGGAAGGGATAAAAGCATTTTGAATAAATAAAAAATTTTTGGTTTGGTTTTTGGAGACAGGGTTTCTCTGTGTAACAGCCCTGGCTGTCCTGGAACTTGCTCTGTAGACCAGGCTGATCTCGAACTCACAAAGATCCACCTGCCTCTGCCTCCCAAGTGCTGGGATTAATGGTGTATACTACCATCCCCTGGCTAAATAAATATATTTTAAAGTAAAAAATAGAGAAAGAAAAAAGAGAACTAGGAGCAAACAAGACAACCTTTAGCTGTCCTGTCATGGGATTCTAATCCAGTATGATATTTTTTATAAAGTCTTTTAGAGGTAAAATAGTTTCAAAATCACGGGCTGGAGAGATGGCTCAGTAGTTAAGACCACTTACTGCTCTTTCAGAGGACCTAGGTTCAGTTCCCAGACATGACAGCTCATAACCATCTGTAACTCCAATTCTGGGGTGGGGGAGGCAGGGAGATGGTGTTTAACACATAAAATGTAAATAAATATTTTAAAAAGTATGGACACTCAGAACAAGCTGGGACTGGTGGCACATCCCTATGACCCTGGCACTCACAAGGCTGAGGCAGAGGAGTCTGGAGTACAAGCCTGAACCCGAAGACCCTACATAAAAAAAAAAAATAAACAAGGGCTGGGTATGCAGCTCAGCAGTAGCAGAGTGCTTGCCTAGATGGGCGAGACCCTGAGTGCCACACCTACAAACAACATAAAGGAAAACAAAATCCACAGCAGGCACTTACCTCAATAACATAAAAGAAGCTACCCAATTAAAAAACGACTAATGGTCCTAAATGAACATTTCTCCAAAGAAGGCCTACAAAATGCCAACAAGCATTTAAAAGGATCTTGATATGCCGGGCAGTGGTGGCACATGGCTTTAGTCCCAGTACTTGGGAGGCAGAGGCAGGTGGATCTCTTGAGTTCGAGGCCAGCCTGGTCTACAGAGTGAGTTCCAGGACAGGCTCCAAAGCTACATAGAGAAACCTTATCTTAAACACCCCACCACCACCAAAAAAAAAAAAAAAAGAAAAAAAGAAAGAAAGAAAGAAAGGATCTTGACTGACATTGGGTCACTGAGAAGGCTTCCATGGATAAAAGTACTTGCCACCAAGCCTGATACCTGAGTTCAATTTCTTGGGTCCACATGGTAGAAAGAAGTAACCTACTTCCAAAGGTTGTCTTCTAACCTTCACATGTATGCACAGAATATGTGCATCCCTTCCCCAAACATGGGTGTGTCATGGAAGTCCCATGCAGATAAATGATTGTAATGTTTTTTTTATTTTGTTTTGTTTTGAGACAGGGTCTCTCTATATAGCTCTGGCTGTCCTAAAACTCACTATGTAGAATAGGCTGACCTCTGACACTGAGATTGGCCTGTCTCTGCCTCCTGAGAGTTGGTATTAAAGGCCTGCAACACCACACCTATCTAATATAATAGGTTTGTTTGTTTGTTTTATGGTCTGGAAGTCTTAGTCTTTAGTTATATCAGCTTTCTTTCTTTCTTTCTCTCTTTCTTTTATTGTTACAATACCTGAGGTATTCAACTTAATAGGGGAGCTGTCGGGCATTGCAAGGACTCCAATTCTTGGTTGATTAACTCTATTGCTCTGGGTCTGTGGTTACAACATAGTAAGAAGATGTGGGAAAGGAAGCTAATTTACTTCAAAGGAGCCGAAGCAAAAGGAGAGAAAGGGACTAGGGTAAACCTTAAAAACCTAACTTCCTCTCACATGGCCCCACACCCTGCCCCCATACCCTCCTATCTCCCAATGGCATCTCAGGCTGGTACTGGGCCCAACAAGGTCTATGAGGGGAGGTGGCATTCAAGATCCAAATTATAGCATTTGGAAAGACAAAGGAAGCAAGATGAGGAGAACATAACCAGTGTTGCCAGCATAAGAAGCCAAAGCTCTCATGCACTGCTGTGGGAAAGTGGACTGGTATGGAGTGTGAACTGAGTTCCACGCTGACACTTTACCTCAGCTGTAGAATAAGCCACATAGGTCTCAAATTATTTACAAATATTTTAACCACAATTGTTTTTCTGTTCTGGATAATGAACCTAGGGCTCCATGCAGGCTAGGCAGGCACGCTACTGGGCTATATCCCCAGCTCTTTAATCAAATACTTTATATGATTGGTGGCACATCCTCGAGTCATCAGGCCCACCTCTGAAGTTTTTCCATCAGCTATGCAACCTTGAACCTGTCCGTCACCTCCAGTCCAAGACTCCATTTGTTTTTATTGATAGGGGAGGGGCTAAACACTGGACCAGGCACTTCACCAAAACAGATACACAAGTGGCTCAAAGGCATTTGTGTCAACAGTCGTTTCTCTCCAGGAAATGAAAATTAAAACCAAACAAGTCACTTGTCCTTACCTTATAATAGGATCAGTAGTATGAAAAAGGCAACCGAGTGTAGCTCAATGGTAGAGCATTCCTCTAGTATGCATGAAAATCTAGGTTTATCTAGCACTACCAGAAATGAAGTGTTGAATGCATGATGAACCCTGGAGGGCTCAGTCACCGCAGGTAGAGATGAAACTCACCACACAAGAAGACTGGCAATTCCTACTATATCTAGACTGTGTATGCAGATACACAGGGACCCCACACTTAGATGTATTACCAAAGGCAACACGAAGCTACATGTATCAAGGACAGGTTCAGGACTGGATATATCATGACAGCCTCAAATTGGAAAGTTTGAAAATTCCTAGTGATGGTAGAATATATAGTAAGTTAAAGCATTCAATCTACAAAAAAAATTACCAGTTATAAAGGGAAGAATCTACAGCAGTGTTTCTCAACAGGGGTCAAATATCAGATTTACATTATCACTCATAACAATAGCAAAATTACAGTTATGAAGCAGCAACAAAAATAATTTTATGGTTGGGGGGGCCACCACAGTGTAAGGAACTGCATTAAAGGGTCAAAGCATTAGAAAGGTTGAGAATCACTGATGATCTATAGCTACGCAAAGCAACATGGAAGACACTAATACTGTTGAGCAAAAAGAAGTCAGGCCAGACACACTCAAATAGAATATGAACTCTGTGAGTCTGGCTTTATAATTAAAGGAAATTTCAAAGTTGTCCTTGTATATATACCTTGTTCAAACTATAGCTACATAGTATAGGCTATATCAGTCTCTGTTGAAGAAGATGAGAAGGGTGCAGAGGATGTAGTAAGCTGTAGAGATAACTCCATGGTTAAGAGAACATGCTGCTCTTCCAAAGGACCTGAGTTCAATTCCCAGCACCCACATGGCAGCTCACAACTATCTGTGACTCTAACTCTAGGTGTTCTGATGCCTTTTCTGTCTTCTATAGGCTCACATATGGTGCATGGACATTTGTTTAGACCAACTTTCATACACATAAAATAAAATCTTTTTGCTAGGTGTTGTGGTGAAGAACTTTTAATCCCAGCATGTAGGAGGCAGAGGCAGGTGGATCTCTGAGAACAAGGTCAGCCTGGTCTATAGAGAAAGTTCTAGAACAGCCAAGGCTACACAGAGAAACCCTGCCTTGAAAAACCAAACAAACAAACAAAACAACTCTTTTTTCCAAGTACTCCAACTTATACACATCTACTATATTCACTTACTTGCAGTGTTCATTATACAAAAAATAAATAAATATTTTGTAAACAAACGGTGGGATTAGGCATATCAATTGTCAAGACTGAACCCTGGGCCTTCCTTACACATACTAGATAGCTTCTTTAACCACTGAACCACATCAGCTCCCCTAAGACCAACATCTTTTAAGTTTTTTTTTTCCCGATAAAATGACATCATTCTACCAGGCACTAAGTTAAATGCTTTCCATATAAATTTTCAAAGGTCTCTGTCGGAGATCAGAGGCCATGAATGAACTATGCTTTCCCACCTTAGCTGAGATCCTGGTGAACCATGTCCTGAGGGAAACAGGAAGAGTTTGGTGTGACCCACTTGTGTCTTCTTGGTTGCCTATTTTAGCACCTTCCAGCTTCCCTTAGTTCTGGAGGGCTGAGTTTCTTTCTTTCCTTGAATCTGTGTACAGACTGTGTAATGGCATTGCCCTCTTAAGTGTATCCAGCATTTACTGAACTTCTTACATTATCCTCCCAGCAGAATTAAATGCCAGGCGGTTGAGAGACAATTTTTTTTGGGGGGGTTGGTTGGGTTTTGTGGAGGGGGGGAGGTTCTAACTCTGTAGTCTAAGATGGCCTGAAACTCAAAATATAGCCCAGTCTAAAGTTGCACTAATGAAGATCCTCCCATTTCAGCCTTCCAGATATATGCCACCAAGGCTGGCTGATGTTACTTTTTTGTTTGTTATTGGAGACAAAGTTTCTCTGTGGCTTTGGAGGCTGTCCTGCAACTAGCTCTTGAAGACCAGGCTGATGTTAACTTCTAAAACAGCTCAGACACACAGCTTGAGGAATCCCTGTGAGCCCTAGGCCAGCCTGGTTTATTTACATAGTGAGCTCCTTGACAGGAAAATATAGTCTCACATAGTAAGACTCTGCCTCATGCTCTTCCTACAAAACACAAAAACATTGATCAGTACCTGTCCAATGGATTGGGATCCTCCTAACATGAGAAGTATCCCTTCTCATTCCCTCTTTTCAAAGGCTCCCTGGTTACATGGCTTCAAGAGAGTCAAAATCTGTCGCTTTTATCCATAGAAATCTATGACCAAGTAAATGGTTAGACCTTTAAAAAGGTGTCTACCAGGCTCTTTGGGTTGGAGGAAAATATTAGGAATTTGTGAAACAAAGCTAGGATACTCATGTCCTAGAAACCTGATGGGCAGATGTTGATTTAATTAGTAAACCAGAAATTAAACTTTTTTAAAAAATGCTTTGCTCTTGCTAGAATGGCCCCTGAATGTGTCTGTAAAAATTGCCTACAACTGTACTTACTTCATGTACATCTAGCGTGGATGTATAAGGAAGTATTATTAGCTGTTAATGTTAGCTGGGAGAAGTGGGGCACATATTTGCTAATAATGAGCAAGGAGTAATTAATTAAAATGATTACAAAAAGAATTTATTGGGCCAACACGTCAATAAAAACAAGTCTAAGGAGTTACTTGGATCATTACTTTTAAAGAAGTCCAAAGTCACACACTTCGGATGTCACTCTCTGACAATGTGTAGAATGAGGACTGGTTTTGGCGACAGCACAAGGCTAGGTCTCTACGTCCTCTGAAGTCTATGATTCTGAACCCTGGGAGAACTGGAGTGAAGTATTTCCCACTTAGTTCAGAAATCTGACCTCCTTGTCCAGATCTTATCTTTGAGCATTTGAAGCATCTGTCCACAGACCTGGGATGCTGCTGTTGAAAACAAGTGGTCACTGGAGGACAGTTTACCAGCATGAATAAAATTAAATTCCCTACTGTAGTAACTTCACTTCTAATCTCATCTGGCACCAACTGTCCTTTGAGAAGTTACAAGGCAGTGTTTGGGGACATTATTCTTCAGCATGGAAGGGGAAAAGTCTAATTATCAAATACACAATGAAATAATTCTTACTGACAGATTGAGTCACAGAACATGAAGTCTTCATTTAAGTTAAAGAAAGGAGGGATATTTGCTATCATTCCTCATAATAATAAAGCCAATTATTTCAAGATTGTAATGTTCATAATGCCAGTATGTGTTTTTAATTTAAAGCTGTTGACCATTAAGTTTTATTTTTAATGGTACATGCTACCAAGCAATTGTAAGGAATACAGTATCCATTTAGGTGTTGGCTGACCTCAAGCTATTAAAAAAGTAAGGATGGAATACAAAGGGGTAGAGATGGGGTCATCTGGGTCTCTGAGGTGTGACTACAAGACCAAATAACACAGAAAACTATTATTTCAAATAAAACTGGCAAGGGAACTTCACAAACAACCTCTGCTTTGTTTTAACAGAGAAAGAAAACAGCAGTTAGAATGTCTGTATCCTTGAGCCCATTCCCAACAGCAGCTCTCCACATTTGGCAAGTATTTCTTTCCCAGCCCCTTACTTTTTGCTTGTTCATTGTCACATGAGGGATAGGGGAGAACTAGAACAAGAATTGTTTTCAAGGCAGAATCTCAGGCATTCTAAGTATGTTACATTTGTGCTATCGACAATGTTGTCAAATGCCTGACTGCATTTGGTGGAGTTTGCTCTGCTCCAACTTGTCAGTCCAAAAGTCCATGAAGGTGTAGGATGGACAGATGAGCACATCACAACAGCTCACATACAGACTTCACCATAGCCTTTGGTTCATCACTCCCCTTACTGTCCTTTTCGTGCATTTAGGGCGCTGCTGTAGGGCGCAAGCTGTTCTCAAACCTGCTAGGCAAGAGAGTTGTGTCTTTTCCCAGGTTAGTCTAGGCACAACGCTGAACAACTTGCTGGTACACGTGGAGTGTGCACACAGAAAGCCAGGTAGCCTGTTAGTATCAGTAGTTGAATCAAGCCTGAATCTCAGATGAAGATCTAGAAGACATATTTGTTACTCATCTTTGAAAACAGTCCGTTTGATAGTTGCATCTGCCTTGGGTTCAACTTGCTCCAGCCTTGTTCGGGATTTAAGAGGAAGTACTGTGTTGAGCCGATTCCACCACTAGGAAGGAAAATTCTTCCCCTCTGAATGTACTGGAACCTTGAAATATTCAGTCTTTGGTGCTAATAGCTGGTGCCCAGGGCATCTTGGCTCCCCCTGATCTCCATCCTGGGAACCCTTATTCAGACTTTTTAAAAACAGAGCACTGGAAGTAAGTGAAAGTGAAGAGTGATGTCCAAAAGCTGGAAGATTTCAAGTTGGCTTTGTCTGGACACTTTCTCGGCCCCTCAGTGCCCTGTGTGATTTGGAGTCCAGCTTCTCTTCGCCCTCTGGTGGCTCATCAGCATCTGGAGGGAAGGGGCACACAGACACCAGCACACCAGGAGGGGGCGGTCAGTGCCCCTCTGTAAAGCAGGGGTCCACACCATCATACTGATCACTCGGGAATCCCATTCCGGGTGGAGTACCGGGTTTATAGGTGTGGGGCATAGAAAGGGGTCAAGTAGGAGGGCCCAAGAAAAGGAGTGAAGGGACTCCCTGTGGCGGCTGTAGTCAGCGGGAAGGAGGAGGAGGGAAAGAGGACATTGGTCGCGGGATAGGTGGGAAAAGTCTGGAAGGGCAGAGCGCCCGGAACCGGTGGACCAGGACTGCTCCCGGTGCCATTGCCACAGGCCCCCGCCGCCGCTCCGGATGTCCCAGGCTGCGGCGTACCACATCCTGCTTGCACTGCGCCGTCAGCCCCCGGGTTCTGCTTCTTCCACTTGGTTCTGCGGTTCTGGAACCAGATTTTGACCTGCGTCTCGGTGAGGCTGAGCGACAGCGCCAGGTTCAGGCGTTCGCACACCGACAGGTAGCGCGTGGCTCGGAACTTGTTCTCCAGGGCCACTAGCTGCTCATAGGTGAAGGCGGTGCGCGCGCGCCGTGGCTTGGCGCAGCTAGGTTCAGATCGCCGGCGCCGCGGCCGCGGAGAACCGGGGGAGCCGGGGGACCCTGGGAGCCGGTCCGCAGCGCCCACTCCCGCTGCCACCTCGCGTGCCTCTGGAGAGCCTTCATGAACCCCCTGCCAGAGCTCCGGCATCTCCCGCCGCTGCGCGCGCCCCGCATCCTCTGCTTCCTCCTCCTCTTCTGCTTCGGAGCCTTCCAGGGGGGACGCGGGGCTAGTGCCTCCGCCCACAGCATCTAAGAGAGAAGGGCATGGTGACCAGAACTCTACCCGTCCGCATCCCCCAAACCTTCTTTTTCTCCCCTTGATCCAACTCGCAGTTCTACCACTCTTCCCACTTTGCCTGCGCCCTTCTGTCCCCAATCCGCACATCTTAGGGAGCAGATTCAGGAGTGCAGTAGGTATTCTCTTGCCCTTTACAAATCTGCCATCTAAGTAGGCACCCAAAAAGTACATGTTGGATGACACCCCATATCAACAAAGTATAATATAGTGACTTTATCAAGCCCAGAAGAGAATTGTCTGCTGTGCATTACTATATGGGAATGTCAAGTGTGTTTACTATTGAATCTCCCCAGTCCCCTAGAAGCCTATTTTGGTGCGCGACTCCTAGCAATTAAAAAAGAGGTTATTAAGTCCCCCTCCTCCAAAAAAGAGAAATTCCCCCTTTCCCATCTTCTCTCTCCAGCCGTGTTAATAGAGTTTCAGATTTGTCCGGGGCCTGATCGATAGATGTCATCTATTAAAGGTAAGTTTTAATCGAACAATATTAGGATCAGACAGGGAAAGGGGGTTTGAAGTCAGTACCTGCAAGCTGCGGGTAGGAGATATGCAGTCGCCAGTAATAGAATATCGATCAAGGAGTTAGGGGGAAGGGAATGCTGTCCCACGGAGAGAGCATCCAAACAATTAATCCAGGCCCGCGGCCAGGACTCAAGCCAGGCCACCAGAGGCTTCCGGGCCCAAGACAATCACTGCCAAACTTAGAAAGGGGGCTGCGCTGGATACAGCTTCCCCCAGGACCATAGTCCCTAGACCTTCAGAGTTCCCCCAAGGAATCCCATGCCCATGTTCCACTGGCATGAATCTTTCTGTCTTAAATCCTTCCAGCCACAAACTTTCCTGAACCCTTCTCCTTTGATGTCCACCAACTTCAGAGATGAGATGGAATAGTCTAGAAGAGAAAGTACCAAAAGCTTCCTGTCTGCCCACCCCTAGTCACTTGTTAGGTCCGGGAAAGGTGAAGGCATGGGCTCTGCAGGTGTTTCCAAGTGATTGAAAATAAGCACCTAATCCTGGCCTCGGTTGACTCATCCATAAAATAGGAGTGGTGTTAATGATAACTATATACTTGGAAGGAGTTTTCATAACCTTTATCCCAGAACCTAGTCAGTCCAGTTTCTAGCACGTGGACAGCGTAATACATTTCCGTTAGGTGTACGAGCCAGTCAGAGCTGTGGCGCTCATCCACCGAGCAGGTGTTCGGGAATAGGGCACATACCTGCCCTGGAATCTCAGCCTCATTCCTGCCTCTTTCCTTTTCCAAAGCAGGGTGCTTCACTTCGCACCTGCGCGGGTGCACCTTTTCTAGTTCCCAGGCCACCAACAGCCATTCATCAGACTTGGCTGCTCCACACACTCGGATACCGACCGCCTCGCATTCTTACCGGGGGTCTCCTGCGACTCGGGGCTGGCGTCCTTCTCTGCTTCCACCTCCGCCAAACTTTCCTTGGCTTCCCGGACAGCTAGACGCACCGGCGGGAGCGGAGCTCTTGTGAATTTTTGCGGATCCAAGATGTCCAGAACAGAGAAAGAAATCTTGTGGTGAGAAGGGGCCGCTTTGGCCCCGCCATCCTGCCATGCCAGCATGCCCGCCTCCCACGAACCGGAGGCCGGCCGTGCGGGGTTGAGGATGGGTGCACTCGGGCTTGCCTTCGGTTGTGATTCGGTCACAGCACTCCAGTCTAGAACTGGATTTTCCCCGCCAAGAGAAGCTGGAGAGGGGGGCAAGGGGGCGGGGCGGGAGAGCAGCGAGGGGCTGCTTGCGGATTGGCACTTGCGCTGGCCAGACCCCTGCCACGTGCAGGGCGAGTTTGCAGCTACCTCGGGACTATCCTGAGCGGCGCGGTGGCAGCTACCCTGGACCAGAGGAACCCTCGCATGCCAGGGCTCGCTCCGGATTGGAGGGGTCACGGTCGCACGCTGCGTGAAGGTCCTTCCATCCTTTGAAGACTCGTGAAGGGCGCGAGAAAGGCTTCCATCTCCGGTATCCCCTCTACACACACATCTATCTGACTGAAGTTTACTTATTTCTCTTGGACCACTTGCCATCTGTCTTTGACCTGAAGATGTCACTGAGGCCAGGCCTGATCGCTTCGCAATGATTCTTGGCGTATCTCACGCACCATCTGTGAGCCACAGTAATGTCTTCAGGCCCATTTACTTCGAATTTTTAAAGCCTCCGTGTGTTTACAGTTTACAAAGCCCTGGGGCTTTCTCACTCTCTTTTGATTTTCTAAGCATCCCTGTGAGGTGGGCGTGGCCTGGGACTACAGTCTGGGTTTCAAAGACCGGGAAAACGAGGTTCAAAGATGAGCAATGATCTGACCAGGGTCGACAAGAGTCTGGGTTGGACCAGGACTTTTTTTGCACGTCCTCTGTCTTGGGAAATGGAGGCAAAATAAATAAAATAATAATAATAATAATAATAATAACAGGAGACTTGTCTTTCCACCCGGAAGACCAGCAGGGTCAGAGGTCATAGGGGGATTATAGAAAGATGGCAGTGCCCAGCCGGGAGGGAGGGGGAGGAGGGGTGTCGCCGGCTCCGGGCCAGGTGGCTTGGCTGAAGGTGGCTGTCCTCCTTTCAGAGACCCGGAGTGCCATATTCGCTGCCCATCGGGACTTCTTCACAGTCACAGATTCCATCATTAGCATCAGAAACTGACTCTGCTTCTGACCCCCATCCTTCCCCCGCCACAAAAAGGAAAAGGTTAAAAGATGCCCTCTGGTTTGAATTTAAGATCAGAGAAGAGATAAGATTAAAATGGCCCCATCTGCCCCAAAATCTCCAGCAAAGACAGCGTTATCGGTGAAGGAAAGCTTGCACTAGCCACACCCATAGTACATTCCTTCTTTTTGTCACCGATGTGAACATTAGGCATTTATTTCAGCGGCAAATTCTGTAGCGTCCCTTACTTAGCTCCCCTGCCCAGGGCCATCTCAGACCCCGCCGCTCCTTTCTTCTTTGCCCCCATGTGGTTCCCAGACAATGTCTTAGCAATTAATATTGTCTGAGCAGGTAAGAAGTAGGAAGAGGAGGGGACTCATTCGCACTAAAGTGCTGGGGGCTACTAATCCTAACTGTTATTAAAGAGGCATCCTCGGGGTGGGGGTGGGGAGGTGGGGGCTAGCTCCTTGTAGCTTTTCTCATTCAAACCTTTCAGCCCCTCCCAGGGGTGGACACCATTATTCCCTGCTGACTTTAAAGCTTTGCCGAAATTCAAGCCAGCACCAGTCCTAAAGCAAAGACGGATTGTGCTTTCAAAGTGAAGGGAAGGAAGTGCCCAGCCCAAGCTTCCAGAACACCCCCTGCCAAAGGGGATATGTGCCATGTGAAACTCGAGGAAAAGACAAACCAGAAACCAAGAGGCCGAGCCCAGGGACAATGCCTGCAAATAACAGATCCTTCTGGAATGCACATACTTTGTTTTCTGTTTGGATAACCCTTTCTCACCTAGTTCCCACATTTTTTAAAGTCTTCCTTCTTCTTTCTCTCCTCTCCCCTATTGACCCCAATTCTGTCTACCTTTATATGTATGCATATAGTTTTTCAGAGTAGCTGGGAAAAGATTTCCCTAAGATCACCCAGGAATAGCAAAAACATTCCTTCTCTTACTCTTTTCTGTGGAAGAAACATTGAGGCCATTTCACAAGAATGGGGGAAGGGTAGTATTCCAGAGGGTACCCACATCCCAAACCAAAGGACCAGGAAAGAGCTTCTACACTCCCCCCCCCCCCCATGATCAGACAGAACGTAGATTATTTCATTGCACTTCCATAGACTTTTGTTGTTGTTGTTTAAATTATATAGTTTTTCCTTTCAAATGAATCATCTTTTCCTCTGAATTCTATGGTGCTAAATACAGAAAAGAGACCAAAAAAGGCAGGAAGCAACAACTTGGAGAGAATATCCAAGAACATGGAGAGGCCATGCTCTGTAACCTGACGATCCTTAAGCATGCCTTCTTGTGATTGCTCTCTTCATTTTCTTACCATTTCTCCTATATCTGTTCAACACAGTGTGACAGTTCAGAAACCCTGCTTAGTGTTTGACTCTGGATAATAAATGACATGGGAGAAATATTGCGGTGTCTCACTCATTCAGCTTAGAGACAAACTTCCAAAGACCAGGGGATGTTTTCCACTGAGGGGCAAAGGAGGCAGGAAGTTTCAGGGAGCCTTTTTTCTGGCCACTTGTTTTGTACAGACCATAAGGTAGTGAAACCTTCCTTTGGGCACAACTGGGAGATGAGCTTGACCCACTAGAGTTCTGGCATATTTGTTATCCAGGCTATTTCTATGTAATACATATGTTCACATATGGTAAGACATCTCTTTGTGAATAGAGTTGATTTGGTTGTTGGGGGTTTTGTGTGTGTGTGTGTGTGTGTGTGTGTGTGTGTGTGTGTTTTGTTTTGTTTTGTTTTTCTCTTCTTCCCCCAGCCTGAACATTAAAATTCTGTTTGAGTACTGTCTTTAAATTGCTTTGATGCTAGGTGGGTTCTAACTCTGACCTGTCCTGATGGCAAGTGATGGCTGTAACAAGCTCAGGATCAATATTCATAGCGGGTGTCCTGGGCTGATAACGCTATCCAAGACAATGTTCGCTATCAGTGTGGACAGCTGAGATATTGTGCCATTAGGGATGTTGTGTTAAATAACCTGATCCATTTCTGGGGCCATTTAATGAATTTCACAGCTTAGATAGTATCTTTAAGGAGATGGCAAAAGGCTATTCCAGAGGCACTGATGCAAATCAATGGTGCTAGGCTTCTCAAGCGATTGCATAAACAAAGTGGCCTGTAATTCCAGCACAGACTTGAAAAACTGCCACCCAACCGGGGAGCAGGATTAACAATGGAGAGAATATGCAGTGTATCCAGAGGGAGGGTGGGTGTTATTACCAGCTGCATTAAGGTCCCTAAGATAAAATCACATGTTCCTGAAATAAATACAAGTGAAGTTCTCTGTTTGAGCCAGCCCACAGGTTAGGACATGCATACATGCCAAAGAGACAGCTTCATCAGACACAGCTGAAGGCCAAAGGGAGATGTTGACTATGGAGACATCTCTCTGCTCAGGTACTGAACCTGCTTTCCCTGGTGGGAAGGAAAAAAAGACAGTGGGTTTTAAAAGGAAGCCCTGGTAGCAGAATAACGACTTGTTTACCCGACTCCAGGCTATCATTGCTAGAATTTACAATTTACATTTGGGGAGGGGGGGGGCAGAGGTAGGAGGATTGTTGCAAATTTGAGGCCATTAAGTTCTATTAAATTCCAAACCAGCCAAGGCCATGTATGAAAACCCAACAAAGTAAGTAAATAAAACTGGAAAACAGCAACAAAAAAACACAAGAAATACAAAACCATCTTGGAGAATTTTGATTTGTGTAAGAAAAGTTCAAAATGTTGCCTTCCTTCCTAGGCTAGGGCTTAGCTCTTGGCTCAGCTGTTTGCCTTAGCATGCATGAAGTTCTGGTTCATTACCCAGTAATTGGTAGTGCACACCTGTAACCCCAGCCCCTGGAAAGTGGAGGCAGGAGAATCAGGAGTTCAAGGTCATCATTCTTGGCTACTTGTGGCGCACGCCGCTAATCCCTGCATTTGGGAGGCAGAGGCAGGCAGATCTCTATGAGTTTGAGGCTAGACTGCTCTACGAGTGAATTCCAAGATAGCCAAGACTTTCACAGAGAAACCCTGTCTCAAAAACAAAACAAAACAAAACAAACAAAAAGACTCTGCCTCAAAAACGTGGTTTTTTTAAATGAACAAATAAATTATTCAAAACAAAAGCACAGCCTGCCTGCCTTCCTCTAAACTGCAAACATGTTCACATATTTCACTTTAAACAATAAAAGCATGTCTTGTGGAAAGCTATAGGTTAAAAAAAAAAAGAGAGAGAGATCAACTTGTTTTTGAGGCAGGGTTGGTCTTCCTATGTAGCTCAGGCTTGTCTCAAACTGGTAGTCCTCCTATTTCCTTCTCATCCTGAGTTCTGGGATCACAGAATCAATTCTGTATCTTAAAAGCTTAGAGGAAATATCAAGAAGGTTAATAAGCAATAGAGAGTTACATCGGTGAGCAGAGCACATGTCTACCATATGTGTTCTGACACATACATACCCTCATAATAATAATTAGTATCAACAAAGTATGCTCTTTGCTGGGTGCTTGACCTGGGCCAGGCTTTGGGTTAAGCTCTGTTGCATGTTATTTCGGCTCTCCACAGAGGTTTTGAATCAGGGACTACTAGTTTGCAGCTGAGAAAATGAACTTAGAGGGGTTACATGGGAAACAGGCTCAGAATTGTTGGGGTTGGAATTTGAATGCAGTGAGATTCCAGAATCCTCTCTAATAATGTTCTCTTTGAGAACACTCCTGGCTCCAGGATGTAACCTAATCACAGTAGCTTGTCCTTAAAGTTGTGCAGATAGCTGGACTATGTAATAGGATATCTGAGAAAATAAGTGAGCCCATGTATGACCACTCAGAAGTAGACTGGACCACAGATTCCAGGGACCCAGCCGAGGTGGGGGAATCATTCACATTCAATGTGTCATAACATTTTAAAGTGTTTTCAGGAGGAGCCAGAGTAAGAAGAACTGTCAGGCAAACCGAATTGCACTAGATGTCTAGGAAGGTAGAGAAATGTACCTGGGAGAATATAAGAAAGCCAAGTGACAAGCTGAGGGAAAACTGGTGACGGGACCAACAGGAAGAGAAGAGGTCCGTGAGGTTTGGCCTTTATTTTCTGTACTAAGCTAGCAGGGAGTGCCAGAGAAAGGTGTGTTTACATAATGGGGATCAGGAAGCAGGGTAGAATTTTGCAAGCCCATAAACCACCTGCTTCTGGGCAAAATAAAGCCCAGTTAGGCAGTTTCCTGTAAGGCACAAAGGTCAGAACCCTATATCCCCTGAATCCGCACCCATATCTCATGCCTTCATCTTCCACCCTTGTCTCCCACCTCTACAACTTATTTGCCTCACATCGGTATGAAAACCTTGGACCGAAGCTGTCCAGACTGTGCCCTGACAGAGCTGCTAAACCAACTGGACAAGCCAGGTTTCTGGCAAGCAGAGGCTGCCACTACTCACCACGAGGATGGACCTTGTAGGAATTCTGATCCACACCACCAGACCTGCCTATTGACCAGGAAGCAAACAAACCAGAACTATGAATTCTTTGTGATATGGGCAAAGTTTTAAAGGCTGGCAACCAAATCAAAAGGTTGGAAAACAGGTCCTCAGGAGTGGGTGAGTGGACTGTGAGGTTGTGACCTTGGCTGGGAACACATGGAGTAAACTCAGCCGATTCATTACCCATGGTGTACATTATCCAGTCAACCTGACTGGATTCAAAATCACTAGTGAAACATGCCTCAAGTGTTTCCAGAGAAATTTAACTGAGGGTGGGAGACCCACCCAAAGGGTGGGCAGAACTTCCCTACGGTGGGTACCCAGATTTGTAAAAGGAGAAAGGGAGCTGAGCATCAGCTTTCATCTCTCTCTGCTTCCTGACTGTAGATTGGGCTCCTGCTGCCATGCCTTCTCTGCCATGGTGAACTGTACCCTCATGCTGTGAGCTAAAACAAACCAATTTTTTTTTTCCCCAAAAATTGCTTCTTGTTAGGTATCAGATGACAGCAATGAGAAGAGAAATTAAAACTATTCCTATGATGTTTCCATGGCTATTTTGGTTCTTGTGATGTAGTCTTAATGCCCTGGTATCAAACCAAGGTTCTTAAAAATCCCGGGCCCAGACATTAGATGAGCTATGTGTTGCTTCCCTGTCTAAGCATGCTGTCTCCCAGAAGGCTCCCGGTCAATGGAACAGATGGTGGAGGAGGGGGCCTTTGTGTTGTATGAGAGCCTGTTCCTAACCTGCCTAATTACTAAACTGGGTGCTGTCAGTTCTAGCAAGTAAGGTGGGCAGAAACACCCCATGCCTATCGTCATTTTGTAAATCTAAATCACCAATACTGTTTCAAACTCTCCCTTTAAATTTTGTTTTTGTTTGTTTTTGAGACAGGGTCTTTCTATGAGGCCCTGGCTGCCCTCAAACTCACAGAGCTCTGCCTGCCTCTGCCTCCTGAGTGCTGGGATTAAGAGTATGTGGAACTATACCTGTCCTTTCCTCTAAATTTTTTTAGAATTAAATTGGACAGAGTTGGAGAACCCTGCTGGCACAAGCATTGTCACAATGCCTTGACCTTAGACTGTCTTAAAGTCATTTGTCATTGGACCCATTTAATATTCTAGTCTATTGGCAGTTTTTCTTAATATTAATTACAAATGCTTGGCTGATAGATAGCTCAGGCTTGTTACTAGCTAACTCTTACTTTTTAAAATTAACCCATATTTTTTATTTGTGCTCTGCCAAGTGGCAGTACCTTTGTTAGCATGGCACATTCATCTCCTGCTCCCTCTGTGTCTGCTCATGACTCCAGACTCTGCCCCTCTTCCTCCGAGCATTCTCTCTGAGTCAGGCTGTCCCATCCCCCACCCCACCCCACCCCATCTCCTCCTGCCCAGCTATCAGCCAGTCAGCTTTTTATTAACAATGAGAACAATACATATTTACAGCCTGCAAAGACTGTTCCACAGCACTAGTCTTCAATAGGTTGAAGTATCAAAAGGAGTAAACAGTAGCCCAATAAACATAACACCAGAATTTCACAGCCAGATGAAATGAGCTGGAACACCACACTTTAAGAGGTAGTGCTAGGGTAGGTTGGGGGTTGGGAAGATGAACCAGTGGTTAAGAATACTTGCTGCTCTTGCAGAGGACCTCAGTTTGATCCCCAGCACCGACATAATGGTTCACAGCCATCTGTGACTCCAGTTTCAGTGTATACAACACCCTTGTCTGGCCTCCCTGGGCACTGCACACGTGTGGTTCTATATATGTAGGGAAATAAATTTTATTTATTTATTTTTAGGGGAAAAAAAGAGAGATTGGACTGGAGAAATGGCTCAGCCATTATGAGCTGCTCTTGCAGAGGACACAGGTTCAGTTCCCAGAACCCACGGGGCAGTTCACAACAGTCTTTAACTCCAGTTCCTGGGCTGCCTCTTCCAACCAAGGGCTCCTGCACACACAGTGCATATATATACATGCAGGCAATGTACTAATTCTTGTAAAATATTTATTTATTTATTTATTTATTTTCTGAGACAGGATTTTTCTGTGTAGCCCTGGCTGTCCTGGAACTCCATTTGTAGATCAGGCTGGCCTTGAATTCAGAGATCTGCCTGCCTCTGCCTCTTGAGTGCTGGGACCACTGTCCAGTTAGATACAGTTTAACGAAAAAAGGAAAAAAGAGTGGTGCACACTGAAGCTACCTAGAAATTGTTTGGTATGGACGTGGGTTTTCAAGGGAATCAAACACGGTCAATTGCCATGCCTCTACAGAGCAACCATATTCTTCTAGGCCAGTCATCCACAAGAGTCACCCATGCTCTTTCCACACAAACCCACAGGAGCAGCTGCAAGGATTTAACCCAGAGTGCTGCTCCTGGCAGAAAGAGGTTGTGGAATCTTTTCTCCAAAGATCACCCTGAATGTGCCCAGTGTTCAGTGTGCTGACCTGACCATTGTGTCTGTATAAGCAATTTCCAAAGGCTGAAGTGACCGAGCTTGGTCACAAGAAGCCTGCAGCCTCTGCCTTGATTCTCTCAGAATGCTGGCCTGCTTGCTGTGGAGACATTCTGCTCTGACTCAGGCTGTCAAGCTGTGAGACGTTATAGAGACTTTCCTAACCAGCCTGAGTTTTCACATGCACTCCAAGTTCAGTGTAATGTATACTGAAAGTTTCAAGAGTGAATCTAGATCAATGGATACCCAACCCTCCCCCGAAACACACACATAGACACACACACACACACACACACACACACACACACACACACACATCACTGTAGCCCATATCAGAAAGACAGGCCTCCTTTGCTCACATGGCTATCCTTTGGTTTGGTCGTCTCACTTTTCAAGGTAGGTAAGATTTGATAATAAGAACACACCTTTCATCCCAGCACTCTAGATGCAGAGGAAGGCAGAGCTCTGTAAGTTCAAGGCCAGCCTGCTCTACAGAGTGAGTTCCAGGACAGCCAGGATTATTGCTACACAGAGAAACCCTGCTTCAAAAAACTAAAAACCAAACCAACCAACCAGAAAAAAAAAAAAAAAAAAAAAAAAAAAAAAAACCAAAAAACCCAAAAGGTCCTAGTATTTCTGCCTGTACAGGGTGGCTTCCTGCTTTCTTCTTCCTCTTGTCATGATTGCTCAGCTCTTTGCTGTGGTAGTTACTTTTGCACCCCACAACCACAACGCCTGCCTGGAACAACCTGAGAAAAAGTTTGTTTTGGCTTGCAGTCTCAGAGGGTTTTGGTGTGTTGTGGGAGGGTAGGTATGACAAAGCCTTCGTGTTAGAAGTGTGATTCACAAGCCGCTGTTCATGTCACTAATGACCAGAGAAGTAGAGGGCAAGGGTTGAGTATAACCTTCAAAGACCCATCCGGAGTAACTTACTTGTGCCAACTAGACCAGTCTCCTAAAGTTTCACAACAGCCCCAAACACAGCACCACCTGCTAAAAAGCAAGTATTCAAAACATGAACCTCTCTCGGACACTGCAGAGTCAAAGCACAGCATCCCTGTTTCCACACACCCAAGGCAGAGTTGAATACAAATGCTCTTTCCTACAGCCCTGGTAGGACACATGAGTCAGCCTGAATCTTCAAAGTTCCACTTTTCCTCTGAATATAGAGAGTGGGAGGTCCCCGACCTAAGAGAGTCAGAGTTCTTTCTGGAACTGTCAGATCAAGTTGAGAAAAGATTCTTCACAGGACGGTTGACCTGGCCCTCTGTTCCCTGTAACTGGTAACCAGCTATGACAGAGCTTTCTCAATTAATTGCTGGAATGCCAATGAATTCCTTTGAAATTTAAGCTGCAGGAATTTGCTTCCTGTCACTGGCTAACCAGAGCCCTGGCTAGTAGGAGTAAGTCTGATAGGATTATACGTACATCTGCTATAGTAATCAAGAATTGATCCATTCATATGTGAGCTGAAATTCAGCCATGGCTGCAGATTGGTTAATGGGAAAGAATGAAGCCCAAAGCTGCTAGTGGGGTGTGCATCCACGTACACTCCAGTGTTACTGGACCACTGGAGTCTGACCCAGGAGGTGCAAAAGGAGTCTCTTGGGGATTGGAGCCTGGGGAAGCCTTTGTTTCCTCTTCCCCACCCTCTGTGTCTGAAATGCAGAAGCCACCCCAGGAGTGCAGCCAGAATCTTGAGAACCTCCTGCTGGAGGTGCAGGTGCTGATGGAGAAAGATGGATGCAGCCTACTGCCTGCTGCTACTGGAGGCTGTTGTACTGGCCAAAGCTGCCTTTCTTTCAGGTCTCTGCATGTGAGAAAAACTAACCCAGTCCAGCTATTGCATGAAGCCAGATGTGATTCTAAGTTAGACAACGCCTTTTTCCCATTACATTCAAAGTTCTTGGAATTTTGGACCAGGTAGATAATATGTGGAGCCTTGCAGGTCTGGGCTACTGTGCCAAACTTGGATCTCTGGATCCATTCCCTACCTCTGTTGTAACAAATAGTGTACATTCACTGGCTTCAGGTGACAGATTTATTATTTGGCACAAGTCTAGATATTAGAAGTCCTCAAACGAAGGTGTCGGCTTTTCTTGTAGAGGATTTAGGGGCATCTATTTTCTTTTTAAGCCCTCCAGGGGGCTCCCATTTCCCTTGGTCCATGCCCCTTTCTTTTTGAAGGTTGGCACTGAAACACCCCCCCCCCCATTGCTGTTGGCATATCTCCTCTGCTTCTAACTCCTGTCTCTTAGTTTCTTTAATGATAACATTTGTAATTATGTTGGGCCCACTGGATCAGCCAGGCTAATCTCCCCACACTGTCATGGGTACAACCACATCTGCAAAAGCCCCCTTTTAGCATATAAACTGATGCCTTGGCAGGTTCTGGGTATCAAGATGTAGACATCCCAAGGGGTCACCGACTTTTCTCCATTTTTCTGTTTACCTAGAGAGTGACAGGTCCCACACTGAGCTAGCTGAGAGGACAAAACTGCACAGACACGCTCATCATTGGCAGAGGTGGCAAAGGTACATATCCTTTATCTTCCTGGTCATGAACCTAGAGTCAGGCATTCTTTCAAAATCTACTTCAGACCTCTTGTCTGCTTAGAAGCCATTGCTGCCACCCACAGCCCACAGCCCACAGCATTTATCTTCTAGGATGTATCTCTGTCACTCATTGTCACTTGGCACACATCAGCCCAGCTGTCCTGAAGGTGTTATCTTATCCTCCGATCATCTTGATCTCTGAAGGCAAAAATTACATCTTAGGTCACTTTGTACCACAAGAATCCTCTGCGTGGGGTAGAAGCTTCTGGCAGATTCTTCAGTTGGACTCACTCAACTCTTATCCTGCAGTCTGGAAAGACCCAGATTCCCTTGCAGACTAGACTGGGTGCGGTCCGGCTAGATGCTGAAAGCACAGGAAGACAGTGTTGAAAGTATTTTGTTCTCTGCTTCAGCGGAGGCAGAGGCTTTTCTATTAGGTCCCCAACATCTTACAAACAGGCAATGGAGTAGGACTGTCAAAGGAACAGAGCATGTAGCCATTTCTCACAGATGTGTGACTCCACCCTGATTCTTCAGCGTGTACCCTCTAAGCCAAAATCTGTAACCTCCTTCTTGCCTGGTGTGAACAAATAATTTGTAGCTGGAGTGGCTTCTCTCGTCTCTCAATACAGTATAATTCTAACAAACTTACTCAGGATAGGCATTATACCTTGTATTTCTCTTGCAAACAGGTCCTCCAGTAAGCTCATCAAAAGAATAATGCACAACACATTGCTATGGATTAAAGATCCAACATTCTGTGGGGCTGGAGATGGCTCAGTGGTTAAGATGATCTTTCAGTGGATCCTTGTTCAATTCCCAGCATCCATATGGCAGCTCACCATGGTCCATAACTCCTGTTTCAGGGGATCTGATGCCCTTTTCTGACTTCCACAGGCATTAGGCATACATGTGCTAAACAGACACCTAGTGTTCCAATGAATTCTTTATTCTTTCTGTGAAATAGGAGCCTGGAATGGAAGCAGAACGCAATCCCTCTCCTTTGAACTCTCAAATGCCTCAAATGGAGGAAGTCTTTCCTTGTTTAAATTTATTACTTCACAGGGGCAGTCTAGGAAACCCCCCTCTTTTATTTACTTGTATTTATTTATTTATTTTGTTTTTTGTTTTTGAAACAGGGTTTCTGTGTATTGCTTTGGAGCCTGTCCTGGAACTAGCTGTGTAGACCAGGCTGGCCTTGAACTCACAGAGATCTGCCTGCCTCTGCCTCCCAAGTGCTGGGACTAAAGGCATGTGCCACCAACGCCTGGCTAACCCTTCTTTTTTTCTATCAGTGTTTGTGGCAAACATGATTATAACACAAAAATTAAGAGGCCCAGAGACAGATATTGGGGTTCAAGCTTTAGCTGAAAATCATAGAAGTAAAGCACAGAGCCACTACTTCTTACCTCTACCTCAGGCTGAAAGGACTGTCCTATCTCCACATATCTTTAGAGGCAAAACCTTTGAGTTCCTATAGTATCCTCTTTATATTCCTCCCTCTGCCCAGCCAAATCACTCCTGTCTCTACCTCCTTAGTGCTGGGCTTAAAGGCCTGTGATCCCAAGTGCTGGGATCAAAGGCATGAGTGGCCTGGGTGGCCTTGAACTCAGAGAGATCCATCTGCCTGTCTCCTGAGCCTCGGATTAAACGTGTATATCACCATTGCCTGACCTCTATGGCTTGTGGCTACTAGCTTTGCTTTCTGAACTCCTGTGCAAGCTTCAATAATTCATAAATAATGTATCGCCACACATGATACAACATTAAATGACATGTTAGAATTTATTAAAATTTTTACTGCTTGAGCAGGGCAGTGGTAGCACATGCCTTTGATACCAGCACTTGGGAGGCAGAGGCAGAGGCAGAGGCAGAGGGGCAGAGGCAGAGGGGCAGAGGCAGAGAGACAGAGAGGCAGAGAGGCAGAGGCAGAGAGGCAGAGAGGCAGAGGCAGAGAGGCAGAGGCAGAGAGGCAGAGGCAGAGAGGCAGAGGCAGAGGCAGAGGCAGGCAAATCTCTGTGAGTTCGAGGCCATCCTGGTCCACAAACTACACATAGAAACCCTGTCTGGAAAAACAAAACACAAAACAAAAAAAAAAAATTTTTTTTTCTGATATAACACAGTGTCATTCTCATTTTCTTCCCACCCCTATTACTATTTTCTTTCAGTTTGTCTTGGCATTATCATTTACTCTGTAGTTATCCTGTTTGTAATCGTTCCTTTAGTGTTTCTAAGGAGCAGGACTATGCCAACTATTCAACTGCTTGCAAGATCTCTCCCTCTCTCACTTTAGAGTCAGAATCTCAATATTGCGGTGAGGCTGGCTTCCAATACTTAAAATGTCATTTATTTAATTAATATGGATATATGCATGCACTCATGGAGCTCTGGGAACAATGTGCAGGACTTGGTTTCCATGTTCTATCTTATGGGTTCCGGTAATCGAACTCAGTTGTTAGGCACCTTAACCTCTGTGGCATCTTGGTGAGCCCTAGCCTCATTCTCTCAGTCCTGCTGGAATTACAGGTGAGACCCATCCCTTCCAGGAGGCTTTACTTTTCATTTCAATTTGTCTCGTCCGGACTCTTAGGGAGACGTTCGGGGTACGTGTTCTCAGCTTTTATGCTGTGCCCAGATTAGTGCCTCTGAGAAGGAACACAGCCAAGAGCCAGGCGGGTCACCGTGGTTCCGGTTTGCGCCCGGCTCGCCAGCCTCGGACTACATTTCCCAGAGAGTCGCGCGTGGGAGGCGTGGCTGAAAGATACGGGCT
Source organism: Phodopus roborovskii (assembly GCF_943737965.1). Taxonomy (NCBI): domain Eukaryota; kingdom Metazoa; phylum Chordata; class Mammalia; order Rodentia; family Cricetidae; genus Phodopus; species Phodopus roborovskii. The sequence continues at coordinate 40,768,516 of NW_026126480.1, forward strand.
GCTGCTACGCCGGGTCCAGGGTGTACAGAGGGACGCAATGGCTACGTGGGCCAAGCGGCTAGCAGGCGTGCGGGGTGTGCTGCTTGACATCTCCGGCGTGCTGTATGACGGCGGCGCAGGCGGCGGAACCGCCATTGCGGGCTCCGTGGAGGCGGTGGCGAGGTTAGTGGGCTCAGCGCAGGGGGTGTCCGGCTGTGCTGCTGCTGAGCCGCCCGCCTCCTTGCGCATTGGCCCCGCCCCTCAGGCTGGCTAGGAAGTAGATGGGAAAGGTTGGGTTGGCGCTAGGCTTCCAAGGGTTGTAGCTGTGCTTTGGGAGCAGATGAGCTGTTGAACTTTGTTAGCCTTCAAGTAAAATGCAGATTCAAAAAGTGTAGGATATTGCAATATGTTAGGCCAGTGAGATGACTCCATGGGTGTAGACATTCACGACCAATTGTGACAACCTGAGTTCAATCCCTGGAACCCACGTGGTGGAAGAAAGGAGGCCTTCTGTCTGACCTCCACATAGTGCTCCACCCTAAAAATAAATACATAGAAAAGTTATTTTAAAATATTTCGCTATGTTGCATACATGTTTAAATGACCATTTGTAATTATATTAGGCTAAGTAAACTATTCTAAACGTTCCACCTGTTTCTTTTAACTTAGAAAACTTTAAGTCATATATGTGGCTAGCCATCTGATTCCTTTGAATTGGTTTTGATTTGAAGAGGAGAAGGTGTCTGGTTCTTCAAGTCTGCCTATACAGGACCCTGCCAGGGACCTCGGTTGGCATCAAGTCTGGGCTATTTGCCTTTGGTGTCCCTAGCCAGCGCTGTGTAATGGTGTGATGTTGATGAACAGTAGAAAGGGGCTCATTGCCTAGCACTCAGCCTCCCAGAATCACTAGCTGGGATCCTCTGACCTAACTAGGATTGTTTTTTACCAGAAGTCAAGTAAGTCTTTTGATCCCAAGAGGCACTCTCTCTGTTTATGTGTGTGTGAAGAGAGGGAGTGGGCGAGGGAAAACACTGGCAAGAGGGATAGCACTGATAGGTAACCAGGACTCAAACTGTGTTTTGTAGCAAAGTGAAAGGGGCTTGTGAAGGACATCTATTCCTAGGAAATACCTGGGCCCTCTGTATGGGCAGATATCCAGGTTTACCTGTCTTTCTGGCCTCTACATATTCTATTCTCCACTAACCCAGATTGTAGGACTGCCTGTTTTGCAGTGAGCCTGTGCTTTGAGCATTGTATGGAGGCCCCTCTTGGAACGCAGTCAGCTGCTGGACAGTGTTTTGAAGTGAATTTGCTTCCTGTGGGCAGCCAGGACCTATTGAGGATCTCATCTGAAGGGAAGGTAGATGATATTTTGTGCTCGAATGAATAAACTGAGTCACCATAGATCAGAAGTGAAGACAGCTCCAAGGCATAGAAGCAAGGGAACAGTGCTACCCACAGTGGATAACTCCTCCCACTTTAATTAACCAATGAAGATAGTCCACCCACAGGCATACCCAAATGCATGTCTCCTGGCTGATTCTCGATCTCAAGTTGACAATTGAGATTACCCCATCATACGTATGTACACACACACACACACACACACACACACACACACACACAGCAACTTGTACACATGTACAAATAAGAACAATGAAAATGAGATTTCCTACTGTATCTTGGCAACAGAGCCCTTACGTCTATGCTTCAGAATATATAAGTAAAAAAAGTCAGCAACCGAATGGGAATAAGGACAAATGACATAATCATTCACGAGGAGAAAAACCACCAGTGTCCTCCTAAGCATATGAAAGGTGTTCCATCTGGTGGCATTAGAAACACAAATTAAAACTATACCAATAGTTTTTGATAAAACAGACAAGAACCCAAAGTTTGGGAATGAGTTTGCTTGATGAGACTTTGTAGAAAGAAACAAACCCTGCTTCATTCCATACAAAGATACAGTTGGTACTGCCTGCCACTAGTTCCACTTCTGGGGATTTGTCTTGCCTTGTTTATGAGAAATAACTGAAATATAAGTGGCTGTGTCTTTTGAAATAATAAAGAATCATTTGGGAAGAGATGCTGACCCTTTGTCCATGTAGCATCAAATGAGCACTTTTCCCTTTAGATATGTTTTTGTTGCGGACAGCTCTCACATTTCCTCTTTTGGGTAGAAGAGGCAGACATGCACATGTTCTTGCTGCTGGCTTTGCATCAACCCTGGGAAGACATGCTAACTGTCATGGAGTCTTAGTGAGAAGAAGGGGTTCAAGCCGACAGAAGTGGGTGGTGGGGGAAGGGTGGAAGAAAGACCCTTCACTATCCAACTTTGTATATCAACATTTTTAAGGCTTTTGAACCATTAAAAATAAAAGCAAAGTCACAATTTGCGGCTCTAGGTGGGCTTTTCTGTCCTGCCAGCCAGTTACCAAATAACAACGCAGAGGCTTATTATTAATTGTAAATGCTCATCCTGTAGGTTAGGCTTGTCTTTAGCTAATTCTTACAGCTTACATTAGCCCATTTCTGTGCATGTGTGTGCTGCCCAAGGCTTGTTTACCTCATGTGCATACTCCCACCCTGCTCTCATGGTGTCTCTTCAGACTTCACCCTTCTCCCCAGCATCCTCTGTGTCTGGCTATCACACCTGTACCTTCTGCCCAGCCACTGGCCAGTCAGCTCTTTTATTAAGCCAATCAGAAGGTGCCTTGGCAGAGATACATCTTCATAGTGTACAGAAAGATTATTCCAGAGCATGTGGCTTTTTTCAGCTGCAGGGTGAAGAATGGTGTTAAAAGGGGCATGAAGCTGGGGATGAGGGAGGAGCCTCGGGGACTAGTTTGGACACTTAAAGTGGCTAAGTGAGGAGACAGTCAAGTTGGGAATGGAGAAAGGTATTTTAGAAGTAGGTCTAGTGGGACTTTTCCTGGTGTGGATGTTGTGGGGCCAGAGAGAGCAAAAATTGGCGTCAAGAGAGCAGGAGCTTGATGAGGCAGCTGGTCACGTAGCTTCTGCACAAACAGAGTGATGAATGCTTGTACTTGGCTAGCTCACTGCTTTATTTTATGAAGTTAGGGACCCAAGCCTAGGGAATGGTGCTGCTCACTTTTAGGGTGGTCTTCCCACCTCCATTAACCTAATCAAGAGAATCTTGCGGAGGCTTGTCTCCTATGTGATCCCATCAAGCTGATATCAGTATTAACCACCTCATGCCTTTAATATTCTTCTAAAGTCTGAGCCACATGAAAGGAGGGGATTGCTTTTAAAAAAAAATCTGTAGCCTAGGCTGACATCAAACTCCAGATCCTCCTTTCTTAGCTTCCTGGGTGTTGGGATCACACCCGTGCCAACATATCTGGTTAAAAATTACTGAAGTAAATTCTACCTCTAGAAAACATTGATATTGTGCATTCATTTCACTGTGTTGTGTAACAGCATCTTGGAAAGCCAACGACTTCTTTGCCCTCTAGTTCCATAGGTTAGTTTTGCTTGTGAACCTGGATATTGTGGGGCCTGAGAGAACATGAAGTGAAAGGGACTATGTAGTGGGACCTTAGGAGGCAACTGGTCACTTGGCTCTGCAGTCAACTTACAGAGTGAGTTTCCCTTCATGGCTGTCCCTTCACCTGCTGTCACTGCTATTACTTTTGAGAGATTTGTTGTGTCTGTGGAAAGTGGTTTCTAGATGGCTCAGTTGTGTTAACTAAGCATGTTTCCATGGAGTGATTACTGTCCTACTGTGAAGAGACACCATGACCAATGCAGCTTCCAAAAGAAAGCATTTAATTTGGGGGGTTGAGTGTGTTTTTAGAGGGTGACTCTATGACCTTTGTCATGGGGAACATGGCGGCAGGCAGGCAGGCATGGTGCTGGAGCAGAAGCTGAGAGCTTACATCTGATCTACAAGCACGAGACAGACCTTCCTAAACAGCTCCACTAACTGGGAACTGAGCACTCAAATGTATGAGCTTATGGGGGCCATTCTTGTTTAAACCTCCATAATTTGTGCATTGCTCTATTTCCCGTTTGGAAACTGGTGTTTTGGAGAGCGTGTGAATGTGCTCCTACAGTGTGTACAACCATGGAACCCGGGAATGTCTGAATTACAAGGCAGGAGTGTGAGTTTGCTGCCAGGGAGTTCTGTGATTTGTATCTCAAGTCGACAGTGTACAAGGGTCCTGGCTGTTCTTTGTCTTTCCCAATGCTCAGCTTGTCTGTCCTTGCAGTGAGGCAGGATACAAGACAGGGAACTATCCTGGGAACATGAGAAATGAGAGGAGCCCTTCCCTCTGGAGTCTGGGGAGAATAATTCCAGGATAAATAACAACTGTGTAAGACCGTCATCCCTCCCAGCCGTAAGCCTGCAGTTTTCTGGGAATCTCACCATAAACTCCTTTTACAGAGACAGGATATGAGCAAACACCTCACGTATGTTCCCTTGGTGACTCCCGGTTTTACTTTATCGGATTATAATTCCATTCAAGGCCTTTCCAAAGCCTATCATCTCTCTTATCAAGAGAAGGAAAATGAAGAACTAAAAATAAAGTAAATTTTTATTTATTGATTTATTTTAATGTTTCAAGACAGGGTTTCTCTGTGTAACAGTCCTGGCTGTTCTGGAACTCAATTTGTAGACCAGGCTGGCTTCAAAACTCAGCAATCTGTCTGCCTCTGTCTCCCAAGTGCTGGGGTTAAAGACGTGTGCCTTTAATTACCACCTGGCTAAAATAAAATAATTAACCACCTGGCTAAAATAAATTAACTATTTAAGATTTAACTTGAAAGCTGGGCTTGATGACACAGTCCTTTAAGAAGCAGGCGGATCTCTGTGAGTTCGAGGCCAGCTTGTCTACAAAGCCAGTCCCAGGACAGCCAGGGCTGTTACACAGAACAACAACCTTGCCTCAAAAAAGCAAAGCAAAAAGGTGTAACTTGAGAGCTACCTAAATGTTTATGCTTAATGCTTGGACAGTTAATTGCACCCTTCTATTGAGAAGTCCGACCTTATATTTGGGCGTGTCTTACTTCCTATGAGTCTTGGAGAAGAAACCCATACCTATGCACGTGGGTGTGTCTTCCTTCCTTCTGAATGCCTCTTTCTTTCTTCAGCCATGTGCTTAAGCCTGCATGAAAATCTCTTCGATAAAACCTCCAATTCTGCTTCATAAACTGGGCAGTCCTGAAAATCTGATGAAAACCGAAGACACAAATCCTGTTTTGGCCTGAAATAAGGTCTCTGAAAGTCGAGTTCCTCTGGCTGCTGAGGGTGACTTTGTGGAGTTATATCTTTGTCCCCTTCATCACTGACACCAGCTGGGTCATTTTTATGTTCAAGCCGTGTGAAGAGTAGAGTGGAGCCTCGGTCCTTATCCATTTTTCCCTCCTATCAGGAACACAGATATTAGCAGGGACTGGCAGGAGAAGGCACCTCAAGATTTCTAGACAGTATGGTGGCTTTGGATAATACACTTCCCAGGCAGGTAATGGCTCAAGGTATCTCCCAGTGACAGCAAGGTACCTGGCCTTTGAGAGCAAATGTTCGCTACCCACAGGCTTTTTATTAGTGATTTCCTTTTAGCTCCCTGACTTCCAAAATGGGATGCTGTTATCTTTCTTTTTTGTGTTTCTTTTTTCTTTTTCCTTCTTTTCTTCCTTCCTTCCTTCCTTCCTTCCTTCCTTCCTTCCTTTCTTTCTTTCTTTTTTTTTTTTTTTTTTTTTTTTGAGACAGGCTATCCTGGAACTCACTCTCTAGATCAGGCTATAGAGTTTTACTTACCTCTGTCTCCTGTGTGCTGGGATTAAAAGTGTAGGCCACCGCTGGTAGGCCAGAGCAGGATCCTAATTGCTACCCTAGACTTATGCTTGGACTCTAACTCTTTTGAGGAGAAACGGGGCTCTGGGACAAGACAAGGCTTCCCTCTAAACCATTGGTTCTCAACCTTCCTAATGCTTCGACCCTTTAATACAATTTCTTATGTTGTGGTCATAAAATTATTTTCATTGCTACCAACCATAAAATTATTGCTACTTCATAACTGTAATTTTTCTACTGTAATCAATTGTAATGCAAATAATTTTGGAGACAGAGGTTTGCCAAAGGGGTTGGGACCCACAGTTTGAAAACCACCACTCTAGATGGTTGCCTCTAAGACGTTGTTCCTAGCAAAATAAGGATGCAAAGAGGTGTGGTATTGGGAAGAATCCTGTTAGACCCTGTGGGTTCTGAGCTGGTGTTTCTGACTGGTCCAAGAAAGGCTTTGTTAAGATGAGCTTTGAGGGCTGGACATATGGCTCAGTGATTAAGAGTACTTGCTCCCGTTGCAGAGGACCATGCTCCAGTTCCCAACACCCACCTAGTGGCTCACAACCATTCATAAGACCAGTTACAAGGAATGCCCTCTTCTGACCTCTGCAGGTACCGGGTGCACACTTAAAATAAATACATCTTTTAAAAAAAAAATAAATAAATAAAGGGGCTGAAGAGATGCCTCAGCTGTTAAGAGCATTGGTTGTTCTTCCAGAGGACCCAGCAGCCACAGGGCAACTCACAACCCTCTGTAACTTTAGCTCCAGGGGATCTAACCCCCTCATACAAATACACACACAGGTGAAACACGAGTGCACATAAACAAAAATTTAAAAAGATTTGTTTTGACCCCTGCAGGCTGTGGAGATACTGAAATGTAGCATCCTGTGGCAGCAATTCTAAAACATCCCAAAGGCAGCTGTGGAGCCTACAGCGGTGGGGAGCTGCCTTTCCAGAAGCCTGTGGGATTATTCCTGTTGAGGGAGCAAGGAGCCCAGAGGACTAGCAGTTTCTGATCCTCCTGGCCTCCCTGCTACTGGGCCAAGTTCCCATATCTGTGCCTGGCCCACTGGGGCAAGCAGCTCAGGTGACCTTTGGCTCTCTCTTGACTGACATTCCTTTCCTTACCACATTTCTTCTGTGGGTCTCGCTGAGAAGGTTCCAAGCAGCCCTGGCCTCCACAGGGGCCACCCCTTCCTGCTTAGGTCTGGGACAGCCCCACAGGCTCTCCCTCCCCTGTGACAGGTGCCAGAGGCTTGCGGGTAAGAGATTTTGCCCTCCCTTAAAACGTACTTGCTTTTGAAGTTTTCTGGACATTTTCCCCTCTGCGTGGCTGAGCCAACACTGGCCCCTCCCAGAACCTTCACAGATGGGTCGGGCTTGCCAGGGTACACAGCTGGGCATCCAGCTGGCTTGTGTGACCTTGGCAGTTCTTTCCACCTTTCCCCCTGTGACCCCCTTGAAGTGCAGTGCTGCCTTTGAAGTTCTGCAGGAGTTCAAAGGAAGTTCCTGGGGGTAAGACCCTCTGCGCAGAGGGACAAGTGTGATGGGGGGACCGTGGGGGGACATGCACTTCCCTGGCAGCTCCCCAGCACAGTGACCCCAAGGTGGCATCTTAATTGTTTAAGCTAGGAAGGGATGGCTCAGTTTCCCATTATTCTCTCTGAGTTTGTGTGTGTATATGGTAACAGATTTTTTTTTTAACACTTTCTAGAAAGTTCCAAATTATGGGGAGACAGAAAGCACAGGAAGAAGGTAAACTTAGATTTTTGAAAATGAGTTCAACCATAGTAAGAGGCCTGTTGTCATGAGCCAGGCAGATGTGCACTCCCCTACCTCACCTTCACATCTGCCCAGTGAGCCCTTTCTAAGATGAGGGCTGAGGGCTTGAAAAGCAGGAAAAGGTGCTGAGTTCCTAGTAAAGACAAATGATTGCATCCACCCACACACCCAGCAAACCTTAGTTGGACACCTGCAGTGTACCGGGAACCCTGTTGGAGACATGGAGAATTTATGCCTGTGAGCCAGATGGCAAGAAACCAGCGCCCTGGTGGAACCAGGTTGGCAGTGCCAGGAGACCAGCAGTGAACAGCTTGCCCTAGGTAGACTAATGTGCCAAGCAGAGAGAGCCTGAACTGTGTAGAGGTCCAGGGCTGAAGGTGCTCATGAGCCTTACAGGTCCCATGGCATTGAGTTGAGATCAGGAGAAGTAAACCCAAAGAGCATCTCAGATGGAAAGAGGGGGACAGCTTCGTCCTTCCTTGCGGCGTCTCTTCCCCCGCCCCCTCCCCAGCCCCTCCAGCCAACCCTTGCTACTCACTTAGTTCTAGAAGCTGGTGGGTGGGGCCCATTGACTGCTATAGGACTTGTGGGCGGGAGTGGACATCTGTAACCCGCCGGAGTCCCCCCAACAGGCCTTTATTGGAGTCCGTTTGTGGTCAGATAGGGCTCCCTGAGGGGAACCATTCAGAGTCAGGCTGGACACAGCGGGGGCTGCAGCACAAAGGCCCTGGCGACTGGGCAGGCCCTGGCGATGGCCCCCAAGGCATCTGCATGTGAAAAGCCATGAGCATTTACTGCATCCTGTGGAAGGCCACTAAAGCACAGCTGCCGGGCCAGCCTAACCCAGACTGGCCTTTTTGGAGCCGGCGGAAGGAAACTTGCTCAGCCTCAGCCTAGGGCAGTCTCATAAAGCAATTCCCACCCAGGATGGTGAGCCACCCTTAGCCCAGCCTTCCAGATGGCCCCTCTCGATCCTGAGGGTGAACAGAAATCTCTGGGACCCTATGGAAACCCAGATGCCATACAGACAGTCTTGGTGCAGCAGCTAGTGATTAGGCCAGGGCAGCTTTGAAATCTGGCTGGTCCTCATCTCTTCTAGTATGTCCTCAGTGATCATTTGCTGTGACAGCATCCAGTCATGAAGGCAGAGTTCCTAGGAGTGGCCGTAATAGTGCAGACCATAGACCAGGCCAAGCTGCTTCCTCTCAATCCCACCTGTGGGCCAGGCTAGCCAGGGGAAAGCTCCTCCAGGCCTTGGGCAAGGGGGCTCTACTCTGTCTGACTTTGGGCACGTGCTGTGGGTGCTGACTGAGTTCTATACATTGACTGCCCTTTCCTGTCCGGAGTGAGCCATGGTGGGGGAGGGTATGGATCAGAGCAGGGCACTCTTTATCCTGGGTTCTGGGTTTTCTGTTTTGTAATGTCAACACTTGAAGTTTCATCACATAGGCTACTTCCTTCTGTAAATGTTCCTGCCAGCACTTAATTCAGAGAAAAGTCCAAGGCCTCTGCCATCAGCCAGCCCTGTCCCAATAACTGCCTCAGACTGACCCCATAGGTCTTCCAGCCCTTTGTTTTTGTGTTCCCCCAAAGCACAGAGGATTTGTGACACAGCCTTTTCTCTCTCCTGATCTTTGTAGACCCCAGGGCAGCTGCCCACCACACCATATTGCCTATCACACTGCACAGCCCACCACACTGCACTGCCCACCACACCGCATTGTCCACTGCTGCACTGCCCATCATCACACTTCACTGCCCATCATCACACCGCACTGCCCATCACACCACACTGCCCATCATCACACCACACTGCCCATCATCACACTGCAGTGCTCATCACACCGCACTGCCCATCACACTGCACTGTCCATCATCACACTGCACTGCCCATCATCACACTGCACTGCCCATCACACCGCACTGCCCATCACACTGCACTGTCCATCATCACACTGCACTGCCCATCATCACACTGCACTGCCCATCACACCGCACTGCCCATCACACTGCACTGTCCATCATCACACTGCACTGCCCATCATCACACTGCACTGCCCATCATCACACCACACTGCCCACCATCATACCGCACTGCCCATCACACCACACTGCCCATCATCACACCGCACTGCCCATCATCACACCGCACTGCCCATCACACCACACTGCCCATCATCACACCACACTGCCCATCATCACACCACACTGCCCATCATCACACCACACTGCCCATCATCACACCGCAGTGCTCATCACACCGCACTGCCCATCACACCGCACTGCCCATCATCACACCACACTGCCCATCACACCACACTGCCCATCATCACACCGCACTGCCCATCACACCACACTGCCCACCATCACACCGCACTGCCCATCACACCGCACTGCCCACCATCACACCGCACTGCCCATCACACCGCACTGCCCATCACACCGCACTGCCCATCATCACACCGCACTGCCCATCACACCACACTGCCCATCATCACACCACACTGCCCATCATCACACCACACTGCCCATCATCACACCACACTGCCCATCATCACACCGCAGTGCTCATCACACCGCACTGCCCATCACACCGCACTGCCCATCATCACACCACACTGCCCATCACACCACACTGCCCATCATCACACCGCACTGCCCATCACACCACACTGCCCACCATCACACCGCACTGCCCATCACACCGCACTGCCCACCATCACACCGCACTGCCCATCACACCGCACTGCCCATCACACCGCACTGCCCATCATCACACCGCACTGCCCACCATCACACTGCACTGCCCATTACACCACACTCTGCCCATCACACTGCACTGCCTTTGCCCTGTCCTCCAACTCTGTGTTCAACCAAAGAGTGAGATTTTAACTCTTTTTTTTTACCCTTAGAGCAATTTTTGGGGGGGGGGTGGAGGGGGATGGTTGAGACAGGGTTCTTCTGTGTAGTCCTGGCTGTCCTGGAGCTCACTCTGTAGACCAGGATGGCCTTGAACTCAGAGATCCTCCTGCTTCTGCTGGGATTAAAGGCATGCGCCACCACCACCCAGCCTACCCTCAGATCGATTTTTAAAAACTGCATTTAGTTAATTGTGTGTGTGTACACATGCACACATGGGAAGGTCAGAGGACAATCTGAAGGAATTGCTTCTTTCTTTCAACCATGTTGGTCTCAAGGATTGAACTCAGGCCAACTGGTATCTTTACCTGCTGAGCCATCTCACCAGGCTCTTGCCTCAGAGCATTTGCCCTTCTACATTTCATGTGGGGAAAGAAGACCCAAATTAAAAAGGAGATGAGAAGATTGTTTCCATGAGATCAGTCAGTGACAAGCTCGAGGGTGTTTTGAAGAGTGATGGTGGTGATGCTGGGGGAGGGGGAGGTGCCCACATCTGATTTGCATGCCAGGAGCTACCCAAGTGTATCAGGAGGCAGAGTGGGTCAGCAGTGCTTGTCCACTGCAGAATCTCTGAATGACGCCTTATCCAGACTGCAGACTCTGGTGTAGCTGTGAAGGAGGGGGAATTAGCTCTTTTGGTGTGGGTGTTAGTTTATATGACCTGGATGGTATATGCACATGAGGAAGCTATAGGATGATGTACATAGTTTACCTTTTTTGGTTTGGTTTGGTTTTTTTGAGACAGGGTTTCTTTGTGTAGCTCTGGCTGTCCTGAAACTGACTTTGTAGGCCAGGCTGGCCTCAAATTTAGAGATCTGCCTGCTTCTGCCTCCCAAGTGCTGGGATCAAGGGTGTGTGCCACCATCACTCAGCCATTAGAATGTTTTTTAAAATGATTGTATTTGTTTAGTTTCTATTTTGTGGATGTGTTTGGGCTTGTGCTGTGACCCACATGAGGAAGTTAGATAGTAACTTGAGGCAGTCAGTTTTCTTTCCACTATGTAGGTTCTAGGGATCAAATTCAAGTGACCACTCTTGTCGGCAAACTTTCTTATGTCTGAGCCAGCTCACATTCCCTTATTTGTTTATTTGTAAGGTGGAGATTTCCTCATGTTGCCCAGAACATAGGGAGACTGGAACTGCTGGACTCAAGAGTATTGCCCTGCTCCTGTCTCCGTAGAACAGTGTTCTCAAACTTCCTAATGCTGCCACCCTTTAATGCAGATCCTTATGCTATGGTGACCCCCCAACCTTAAAACTCTTTTGTTTGTACTTCATAACTGTAATTTTAATACTGTTACAAATCATAATATAAATATCTGATATGCATTCCAAAAGGGGTTGTAACCCATAGGTTGAGAACCATTGCCCTAGAACTTGGGATTCTAGGTGTCCACCACTGTGCCAGACTATTGTTTGTTTGCTTGTTTTGAGACAAGGTTTCTTTGTAGCTTTGGAGCCTGTTGTAGAACTCGCTCTATAGATCGACCAGGCTGGCCTTGAACTCCCAGAGATCCCAGCACTTGGAAGGCAGAGACAGGTGGATATCTGTGAGTTTGAGACCAGTCTGGTCTACAGAGTGAGTTCCAGGATGACAGCCAGGACTATACAGGGAAACCCTGTCTCAAAAAAAAAAAAAAAAAAAAAAAAAAAAAAAAAAAAAAAAAAAAAAAAAAAAAACAAGAAAAGACTATACAACCTCATCCATCTGGGCTGGTGTCATAATTGGCTCATGAACTTGAACTTGGCAGAGACTGAGAGTTTTACGTCAATAAAGAAGGCTATAGCCACAGCTCTACCTTCAGCAGTAAGATTTGTTTTCTGGTTGGTGATCTTAGGTAGGCAAGGGACACCCCTAGAGATCGAGGCAGCCAGTGTGGGTGCTCTGGGGCGGGGTTACTGCTTTCCTGCAGGGTGGCACAGGAGCCTGTGAGGCTTATGAAGCCATGGCCCCCAGCGCAGATGGAGAAGCTCCCAGGCACTGCTCAGGGTTATATGAGGGTTAGGGTGGCTTCTCATACCCTTGGGAACAGTAACGATGCCGTCCAGTTTATAGAGGAGGAGTCTCGGGGAGATAGTGAGACTTACATAGCTCATGAGAAGGGATGGGGTCTGATGGCCATACCTGGCAGGTGTCACCTTTTACCTGTCACCAAAGAAGTGATAGGTGTCAGAGCCAGGGCTTGAGAGCCTGAGTCTCCAGTCCCAGCTCTGCCCCACAGCTGGGGTGTGGGCTTAGGCTAGGTTGCTTAGCCTTTCTGTGCCTCAGTTTTCTGCCTGTAATAACCTGAGTGATGAGGCATAAGAATTAGGTGACTGATTTTCTCTGTTTTCAACGTTTGACTTGATGGTAGGCACTCCATGAACAGTATGCTGTCAGGTGGGGACATAGGATGAAGGGTTGCTTCCTTGAAAAGCAGCATCTTTAGTTATATAACGTTTACCTATTCCAAATTAAAGCATTCTGTTCTGCCCAAGGCCAACATGGAAGGACTACGGTCCTGCCTCTGCCCTGGTAGGTCGCTCAGATCCTCCCACAGGTGTGACTTGTGAGTGAAGCCAGTTATCAGGTACTGCCAGTAGTTGTTGAAGGGGTGTATCTCTGTCTTAGTGCCGCCAGGATGCCTATCAAGTTGTAGCACCTGGGGAAGGCCTAGAGATTGAAATAAGAGACAAGACAGTGGGCCATTCAGAATGCCATTTATTGAAGGGATGGAGTGGGCTTATATACTGACTCACAGCACAGTGGAAAACAACAGGGCTTTCAGGCTTAGCTCCTCCCCAGCAGATGTGTGTTAGCAAAACAGGAAGAGTACCAATAACAACTCCTGGGCAAGATGTTCCAGCCAACGGCTTCAGGCTTGCTCAAGGAGACTTGGGGGTCCATGCAGGGCCCCTATATCAAGTCTTGAGGCTTCTTTTCTCCCAGCAGAACTCTTCCTACACTCTGGGCTCCTTCCTCTCGACCTGTGTCACCAAAACCCTGCTTTCCTATTGGACAGAACCTGCCTGAGAGGCTGAGATGCCCAACCCAGCACAGGTCACCCTATAGTTACCATTGTCACTTACTATTGAGTATTTGCAAATTTGCCACATACTTCCCATGTGTCTCTTTAAATAGAGAATCAGCAATCCTATCTGGTAACTGTTGTGAATGCCTTGCTGCATAAACGAGGAACCTGGGGTTTGCGAAGCTTAGGCAACAACCTACAGAACACATAGTAGGTATGTCTACTTTCTGAGCCCAGCTTCCACCTTGCCCTTGGGGTGCTTGGCACTGAACAGTCTGGCCTGTTGAAGGATGACTTGGGGATGACCACCTGCCAGCTGAGTTCCCAGGGCTGGAGAGTGGGATTTGTGCCCATGGATATCCCCAGCATTCTTCACATGCCTCAGTCTCCCCTCTGTGTTACCCCCTTAGTCAGGGTCACCAGGATCCCTCTGGTTACTGAGTCTCATGCACTTGGCTTTTGTGTTTGTCAATTGCTGTGAAATCGATGCTCTGACCTTGGCATGTCCCTATGATCTGAGCTCAAGCACGTCATAGAGAACACAGTGGTTTGATGTTCTGAGGGCAGGCAAGGTGGGCATCAGCAGAGGGTAGGCGTGCTGTGTTTTGTAAGGGCCTTGGCTAGGGTCCTGCCCAAGTCACATGACCTCCCTGAATGCACTTGGCCTACTGGCCTTCACCAAGAGGACCCATCACCTGACCACTGCACTGCTGCTCTGCTCTCTGCCCAGTTTGGACTCTGACCACACCTGTGCTACTGGCCAGCAGTGTCCACTGGAGCTCAGGGAGGCCTGGGCAGGCCAGCAGATAGCCATCTGCCTAGTGGAGAAAAGGATAAGGAAGGTGTAGCAGGTCCAGCCGGGCTTTCGGCAGTTCTGTGTCTGGTGTGACTGTTGGGCCTTCTGCTGATGTCAATAAGTGAGGAGTTCATGGAGATCAGTCTCCTCTGTGCTGGAGAGCCTTCTGAATGACAGCCCTGAAATGGGGTGGCTTCTAAGCCTAGTTTAGGAGGAAATGGGACAATCAGGAGTTCAAGGTCATCCTTGGCTACACACTGAGTTTGGAGTTGTGACCCTGCTTATCAACAAACAAACAAACAAACGTGTGAACGAAAGCATCCCAGGAGCAGGCATGGCAGTGTGTGCCTGTGATCCCAGTACTCAGCGTGCTGAGGCAGAAGGACTCTGTCTCAAGAAACCAAACCAAACCAAAACCCAAAGCCATTCCATTACCCTGGCTGCTGAGGACCTTGGGGAGCTGCCTGTATTTCATTTTCAAACAACTGCAAAGGTACTATTAACATCATTCCCTCTTGTGATGATTTTATATGGCAGCTGGGCAGAATCTAGAGATTCCTCGGCAACAAGGTATGTCTGGGAAAGATTTTCTAAACTGGGTAATGGAGATGGGAAGCCCTGCCCTACATGTAGGTGACACCATTCTGTGGACTGGGGTCTCAAACTAATGAAAAGGAGAAAGCTAACCAGCATTTATCTCTCTCTGTTTCCTGACTGTAAAGGCAATTGTGACCATTGGCCAGTGCCACCATGCCTTCCCCACCATTATGGACTGCGCTCTTGAACTGTGAGCCAGAGTTGCTTTACTCAGGTACTTTGTCACACTAACAGAAAAGTGACTGGGTGATACATTTCTCTAGGAAACTGAGGTACAGACCTTGTATCTTGCTGGTCTGTTCTCCATTTCAGTAGGTATGTAGGACCCTCCTTCCCACTTAGCTGAGGTCTGAGTAGGGCTACTGGTTAGAGCAGTAGAAGACAGATGAGGGGAAGGAAAAGGCCTTCCCAGCTCTGCCACGTGAGTTTCTCCAGTCCCAGGCGGGCCTTGGATGCAGTTTGGAATTTGGGTCACTTAGGCCCCTCCCAGGAAGCATAAGTGGTGCTGAATTTGAGGACCATGCCAGATTCATTTTGAGTGGGAATCTAGATGGCTTCCAGTCACCTCTGTTCAGGAATGTGCTGGTCACTTCCTGTCCATCTTGGTCCCCAATGAGCCTTTGAACCATTTCCTAAGTTTAAGACTACTTCATGGACATTTCGCATATAAACCCATGCTTTAAACCCTTTAATTGCCCTGTGTCACTGGGTCTCCATGACCCTGCCCAAGAGTTTCTTGTAGTCTCCATGACATCTTTTGGTTTTGGGGGCCCTGACTTCTCTATGTGAACAAGCTTTTGGAGGGAGGACCATGTGGGCCTGACTTGAGGAAGGACAGGATTCAGCTCCAAGGGATGGTGAAGGTAAAGACATAGACAACGAGAGGACCATCGGGCAGATAAAGACAACAAAAGCCAGTGCTTGAGGGAGATGAGGGGACCCATCAGGAGTGACCCAGGCTGTACTTTTCATGGCAAGCTCCTGGGCCTGCCCAGTCTCCCTTTCTGGTCCCTCCGAGAGGAGCTCATGACACTCCAGCTTCCCAGCCCTTGGCAAGCTGGAGAGGGCAGGCTTTGAGCTATCCCAAGGTCACTCAGGATGTCCAATAATTGTCCTAACACTTTACCTGCCACGGAACAGTAATGAGAGGGTTTTCATTATTTTCGGGTGAGCGCTCCTGGCAGATGCCCGACAGCCAGCAGATGTGTAAAGTCCGAGGTGATTTGTAAGGGACCAGCTCATCTGATGCATGGTAATTGCACAGGGCTATGTTGTCACTCAGAGGAGCATCCTGGCCTGCTGGGATGAGGTTAAGGTCAGTTCAAAAATCCAGCTGGGTCACAGGTAGTGGGGTTCCTTGAGAGGGAGGTCAGTGGTTAAGACCCTGGCCACAATCTCAGTGGGATCTTTAGGCTAGCCGAAGGCATCTTTCCAAGGCTTTTGGGTGTTGGAGTGGACCAGCAGCCACTGTCCTTTTTCAGGAACTACTCTACGGCTCTCTGGAAGCTGTGCCTTCTTGGCTTTCCTCATGATCTGGAACCTGTGTTCTAGGCCTCTCAAGGCCAGATCTGTAGCCTATGGCACCAGCACTCACAGAGATGTAGATGTGATCCCTCAGCTCCCTCTGCCTGGATCGCTGTAATAAACACCACCACGTTGTGACTTATACTGCATGCATGTCTTACTCCCAGTGCTGAAGGCACTGGATGTCCATGATCAAGGTGCTGGTATGGCTGGGTTCTGGTGACAGCCATTTCACATGAGCTCTTTGCTATGTATGCACTGAGAGAGATGGGTGAGCAAGGAAGAGAAGGGAGGTGGCACACACTAGGCCTCTCAGGGTTCTTTTCGTTTGTTTTGGGGATAGGGTCTCCTTAGGTATCTCAGGCAGGCCTGAAATTTGCCATGTGGACAGTGATCTCAAACTTGCAGCCATCATCCTGCTTCTGCCTTCAGTGCTAGAGTTACAAGTATATGTCACCATGCTCAGCCTGTGGAGTCTCTGAGGACATCAGTCCTATCATAGGAGGACCTCTATCTTATGATGCTACTTGATCATAATTTGCTGCACATAGGCCTTGTCTCCAAGTCCAGACACACTGGGAGTTAGGGCCTAAGTATAGGAATTTGGTGAGGCACAATTCAGTCCATAACTCAGACCATCCAGGTCTTTACATTGGTGTGTGGCTTCTTGTCCATCTCAATTTCAACCCAGGTACACACACAGGACAGGCCCACACATGTCTCACCCCTCCCAAGAGTAGGGTGCCCCAGAGCAGAGCTGGGACTGCTGGGCTCTGCCTGGGGCATAGTTTTATATTTGAAGGTCCTGGGGATTTGCCTCCTGTGCAAGGGCCTGCACACAACCCTTGTAGATAGCACAAACCCCGTAGGCTTTGCTTTTGTGCTCACAGGCCGGATGAGCTAGGCCAGGCCTCTTCTAGATTTCCCTTCTTGTGTCCTGAATGGGGAATACATTTACTCAGTTAGCCATACATAAGGAGGGCTGCCTGTGAAGAGGACCTGCCCTGGGGGTGTGAAGACAAGTTTGGGCCATGGACACTCAGCACAATGACAGTGCTTCTCCAGGGCCAAGGCTCCATGAAAACCTGTATTGGTGCTTCATCAGCTTTAAACGTTTTAAACTAATTCTTAATTTGATGTTCCCGGGTGTCTGTGCACCATGTGTGTGCAGTGCCCACAGAAGCCAGAAGAGGCTGCCCGATCCCCTGAAACTTAAGTTACATACAGTTGGTGTATACAGTTGTGAGCTGCCATGTGGGTGCTGGGAATCAAACCGGTTCTCTGCAAGAGCAGAAGGTGTTCTTAGCCACTGAACCATCCCTCCCGCCCACACTTTACTATTTTATTAAAATAATAGCAACTACTATAACTATTTCCAATGATTTTAAATAAAGGTACTTCATGGGGCTGGCCTCTGGTGGTAGCAGGGACTGAGGCAATAATGCATCAAAAGAGGGCATGGTCAGTGACACAAAGGGACAGGACCCACAGGGAGGAGGGCTCTGCATACACAGCTGTAACTGCATTGTTTCCAGACAGATAAGCTAGCAAATAGAAAGCACTGGTTTCCAACAAACTCATGTTGGTATCTCAAAGAAGACAGTGAACTACTCCCTGCCACCCTCATCAGAAGTTGTGTTGGGAGTGACAGATGTGAGGCTCTGCCATCTCGCTGTCACACAATTGCTCGCTCTTCTGAGAAGGTCACATCATCATTCATTAGCTGTAATTAGTCCCCCGAGACCCCTGAGCTTCTTCACTCAACTGCTCCATTAACTTGGGTGTGAATCACACATTCCAGGCACCAATCAATGAAGACCCATCCATAATACACAAGGTGATGCTATTAGTTACAATATATTAACTGCCTAATTTAAAAATAAAAAAGCCATCTTTATGAAGGGCAATTAACCACTGAGTGTAATTGGTCATTCATAAACCTCTGATTAGGAAAGACAAATAATAAGAAAGGGATGAGCCACCTAGGCCGTGGAAGATGTGGTCTGTGCACTGATGGCTGTAGATATATAGATTTCCTCATAAATGGCACCTGGTAGCCCCAGGGCTGGCCAGTCCCTGAAACCCACCTGCTTCCTGGGCAATTAGGGGCCACAGGCTCAGAGACAGCCTAAGGGAAGTCACAGTAAAGGTTAGGCCAGTGCTTTCTCCTTGAGGTCTCAACTCTAGGTTGCTTCTCAGGCCTCTCCAACCTTCTGTCCTGATAGCCATTGTCCCTTCACCCCATTTGTGTCCTTCACAGTCCCTCTCCACCCAGGTGCAAATTGCCTTGCTGTGATCCTTCCTGTTCACTCTGAGCCAGCCTTCATGCTGGCTGAGAACTATGGCCAGGAAGGGCCCTTCCTACAGCCCCAGCACCAGCTTGCAGTCCCAGCACCAGCTTGCAGTCACATCCGGGGCCATGCCCTCTACCAGGTGCACACTGATTCTTTGTAGACACATTGAATGTCATTTCTGGGGGCCTCTTGAGGCATCCTTTTTGTGGCTTTGTATCCAAAGAACTCAGGCAGGTGTCACCAGGATGCTTTGAAGGATAGGTCACGGTGCTATTGGGTTTTAGTGCATCTCAGCTTTATGGAATCTTGATTCTGGATTTATGCAGGGTGGGGACCCCACTGCTGTATCCCAGAACTGCCCTGTTTCTGATGCCTGTTTCTGGCAGACCCTGTTTATTGACGTTAATGAGAAGATAAACCTTACCCTGTTGGAGAAGTGTGGATCCAGAGTTAGTAACTCGTGGACATGAGGAGTAACAAATACCAAGGCGGAATGCAGTGCTGTGGGAATGAGGTGGAGAAACAGCTGTGGGCATTCTAAGATGGTTTGCAGCTCGTCTAGGTGGATGGTGATGAGGGGGGAGACAGGGTGACACAGGTATAACGGCGACAAGTCCCTGGTGGGGTGGGGTGAAGTGTTCCAAGCAGAGGATGCTCATCATGGGAGACTGTTTGGGGGGGGTGTGGTCTGCCAGCATCCTGCTTTTCAAGAAGTGGTCTCTTCCAGCTGTGAAATCCTATCCTGCACACATCTGTGACTGTCTGGGCCACCTCAGGGCCTTGCAGTGGCTTGGCCTACACTGCTGCTTAACCAGTGGCCCTTGGAAAAGTCCCTCTCTGGCCTGTTCTCAGGAGGCCACACTCTGTGCTGAGCTCACTCTCATTTGGTTTTTGTGCTCCAGACTGAAGCGGTCCTCATTGAAGGTGAGATTCTGTACCAATGAATCCCAGAAGTCCCGGACAGAGCTGGTGGGGTTGCTTCAGCGACTGGGGTTTGACATCTCAGAAGACGAGGTGACTGCCCCTGCACCAGCCACCTGCCAGATCCTGAAGGAGCGAGGCCTGCGGCCACACTTGCTCGTCCATGACGGTACGCCTGCCTGGGACACTTGTGTGATGGAGGCTAGGGAAAGGGCTTCTACTTCCATTTGGGCCAAACCACGAGAAACACATGCAGGTCAAACCTGACTTCTTCCATGACACTTGTGAGTCTTCGGGGTACAGAACTCATGAGGCTTCTTGCTGGGGGAGGCCCCAACCATCCCCCTCCAACCTCCAGCCTCAAGGCCAGCTTGAATGGTCCTGGGAGTAACGCCTGAGGTAGAGTTCCTTGCTCTAGGCAAGAGGTCAGGGACTTAACCCAAGAGGTAAGATGATTAAGAGAGAAGAAAGGAAGTGGAAGGAAAGGATATGAGAAAATGAAAATCAAGATTGCAGTGCATAGCTTTCCACTGTCCACTACCCATAGTCTATCTGCCTCAGTGGTTGCCAGTTCTGCTCTTTGGTGCAGTTCGAAAATGACTGTCAGAGCAAGGTTTGAATCCAGATGATTTTGGTCTGCAGGACCAGAGATCCTTTAACCCTCGTTGGGGAGCTTTGTGGAGCAAAGCAGAGGGAGCAATTTTCTCTGGGGTTCTGGGCAGAAGAGATTGGCTCAGTGGTTAAGAGCACTGGCTGCTATTCTAGTGGTCCTGAGTTCAATTCCCAGCAACCTCATGGTGGCTCACAGCCATCTGTCAAGATCTGGTGCCCTCTTCTGTCCTAAAGGCATACTTGAAGGCAGAACGTTATATACATAATAAATAAATCTTAAAAAACAAACAAAATACAGGACTCAAATGACAGGTGATGGTGGTGTACAACTTCAATTCCAGCACTTGGGGGGACAGAGGCAGATGGATCTGGTCTGCCTGGTCTGCAGAGCCAAAGCTACACAGAGAAACCTTGTCTTGAAAAACCAAAACAACAACAAAAACAAAAACAAAAACAAAAACAAAAAAACAAAAAAAAACAAAAACAACAAGCAAACAAAAAACCAGGGTTCAAGTACTTTGGAAAGCTTTTTTCCCTTCTTTCCCTTCTCTCTTCCTCCCCCTCCCCCACCCCTGACTGCTTTCCTTTTAACAAACCTCTGGGCAGAGGTAGGGCACTCTTTTGAAGTGGAAAGGCTGGAGGGTGGAATCCATTTCCCTGGCACCAATTAAGGGAATCATGCCCAGCCTTTAAAAATCCTCTTTCTAACCTCCTTTCTCTGTAGGTAGGAACCCTGCCAATGTCTTTAGAAATCCTATCTCCTGTTCCCCAGGAAAAGGGTTGCTAAGCATGGAAGAGGGGGTAGAGAAGCTGGGCTCAGTAAAGCATTGGCTCAAAGGTGGTACTAACCGAGGAATCCAGCTGACATGACAGAACTGTTGGGGGGGGGGTCTTTCTCTGCTGTTGTGTCTGTGTTTTCCATTAGTGTATCTGTTTTTCAGGCTTTGGCTTTTTCTAGGTTTTATTATTGATGTTTTCCACCCAATACTGTATTATGAAAATCTTCAGACAAATAGCAGACCTGAAATCTTTTACTTGGTGGGGCTTTGGAGATGACTCAGTCAATAAGTACCTGCTACACAAGTGGTAGGACTTGAGTTTGATCCCACAGCCATGGAAAAGCTGAGCATAGCAGTGAACCCCTGTAACCCAAGCCCTGAGGAAGTGAGAACATGAGGGTTCCTGGGACTCACTGTCCATCCAGTCTAGCTGAACTAGCAAGCTTCCCAGGCTCAGTGAGAGACTCTGTCCCAACAAACAAGGCGAAGAGCCCTTGAGGAAGACACCTACCATTGTCCTAACCTCCACATGCATGCACGCGCGCGCGCGCACACACACACACACACACACACAGTTTACTTAGAATAGTTTTACAGGCCTCCCTGGATGCTGAGAAATGTTTTCTTAGTTACATGCCCATCCATGCCTCCATCTATCTATCTGGTGGTTTTACTTTTGAATCACTCCACAGTGGGTATTGATTGGTGTAGTTCCCCTTAGCATTTCAGCCTGTGATTGACTAGAGCTCAGTATGTGGTCAGTTCTGTTTTGTTTTTCTGTGGATGTATGATTTACATGAGGTGAAGAAACCAAACCTCAACTACACTTTTGTGGACGTTAACTTTTGCACCCCTGGAATCCCACACTTCTAGAGACCTCCATTATTATCACCCTGAAGCTTCCTGCATATCCTTCTAGTCAGTCCCCCTCATTTGGGGACATCCTTCTGTATATAGATTTCTCTTGTTGGTTGATGAATAAAACACTATTTGGCCAATAGAGGCAGGAAGATACGCAGGATTGATTAGGAGACTAGAAGAATTCTGGGAAAGGTAGGCAGAGAGAGACTGAAGAGGACGCCATGTAGCTGCCAAAGGAGAAATAGGTCTGGACATTCTCTGGTAAGCCAAGATCAGGTGGAAATACATAGATTTATAGAAATGAGTTAATAATTAAGACAGAGCTAGCCAATAAGAAGCCCTAGCCATTGGCTAACAGTTTTATAATTAATGTAGCATCTCTGTAGGTTCATTTGGGGCCAAACGGCTGTAAGAAAAACTCCAGCAACAAAATGGCACACAATATGGGACATGAACCCATGACCCTGAGATTAAGAATCTCATGCTGTACTAACTGAGCTAGCCCACCTCTAGAGACCTCCATTATTATTACCCTGAAGCATCCTGTATATCTTTCTAGTCAGTCCCTATCCCCACCCCTTACTGACAAAGGATTTATTTGTTTGTTTATTTATTTATTATTATTGTTGTTGTTGTTTGGTTTTCCTAGACAAAATTTCTCTGTAAAACCCTGACTGTCCTGGAACTTGCTATGTGGACCAAGCTAGACTTGAACTCAAAGATCTGCCTGCTTCTGCCTCCTGAGTGCTGGGATTAAAGGTGTGTACCAACCCTTCCCCTGCAGTGACAGTCATTATTTTTATATTTTCTATTTTAAATAAATATACTTGTTTAGGATTACATATCAATAGAATTGTACAATGTATAATTGATCCAAGAACCCCAAAGGCCAACCTAGGTCTCAGTTATTCTCTGGACGGGCTTGGAGAGACATCCTCTTCACCATTAAAGCTGAATACGATAGAAGATCACAGCTCAAGCTTAACAAGGGGAGGAGCTGCATGGGATAAAGGGCAGGTGAAGACAGGCGTGAAATCCTAGTTGTTCCATGTTGGATGTGCTTAGTTGTCTCAGCAGTGATGTGTGACACAGCAGGTTGGAGCATTTTTTGAGACGGGCTTGTCATCTAAGCACACAGTCCCCATGTGACTAACCTTAGGGACACTACCTCCATCTACATATGTCACTCAAGATCACACCGACCCAGCGTGAGCCCCCTCAGGTGTGAAACCCCTCCTTGGTAGGAATCCAGGGGTTCCCCCCAGAGCTGTTAGAGGGTCAGGCCAATCTTAAAGGTCAGGCCTTTCTCTGGAGTGTGCAGGATTGGAGCCAGCCAGGTCTGCTGAAGTGGCCCTCCTTCACAAAAGTAGTCCTTTGTGTAAAGTTTCTCAGCAGCCTTCAGGCTCCTCTCATATACCACCACGTTCTTGCTCTTTGCCGTGTAGGGAACATGCCATAGTTAGTTCATTTATGTCTGGATGTTTCCCAGTTTCCGGCTGTCCTGAAATCTACATTCTGCCAGGCAGACCTAACTGAGGGAAAGTGTCCATCCCTGTTAGGAGCCAGGAGCAGGTCACATTCGGGTCTTGAGGACTGTCTGTCTCTCTTGTCCTTCCAGGGGTCCGCTCAGAATTTGATGACATTGACATGTCCGACCCAAACTGTGTCGTGATTGCGGATGCTGGTGAAAACTTTTCCTATGAGAACGTGAACAGAGCCTTCCAAGTGCTCATGGAGCTGGAAAACCCTGTATTCATATCTCTGGGAAAGGGGTGAGTCGGCGCGGCTGGCAGGGGGATTGTGCTGGGCAGCTCTGGGTTGCTGTTCTCTGCTACGGGATCAAGTAGAGACAAATGCAGACAGGGTGTGGGAGTGAGCACAGGGCCTTTTCTCCCTCCATGGCTTTTTTTTGCTCCATTTCCTCCTTTCTTCCCCTTCAATAATCTTTCCAGAGCTGTTTGACCAAGTTACTGTATGAATCTTGGACCAGGAGAGGGGTGTGGCCATCAGTGCTGTCGGAGGCCCCGAGGAGATCTCAAAGGCCAAGTGTTGTCTGTCTTGAGTTTATAGTAAAGGAGGAAAAGGCCCCTTAGCACAAGATGTTTAGGAATGGTCCCTAAGGATTCTTAATGTATTAATTGTATTAATAGATGGACTTGAGGTCTGAGAGGATGCTTTGGTCTGGGTGCCGGGTGCCAGGTGCTGGGTGCTGTTGGGATTTGGTTCCCATGCTTTGGCTGGGTTTTTATCACATTTCAACACCATGGTAATCTGCTTCCACTGCTCCAACAGATAACTGAGGTAACCAAGTTCCAGGAATCAGACTCATGGTTTCAGAGGCTTGCTGTGGGCCTGTGGGGAAGGTAGACATTTGGGAGACGTGTCTAACTTATCTCCCTGGAGACGGGGAAGCAAAGACAGAAAGAGCAAGAGTCTCAGTGTCCCTTCCAAGCTCTCCCTTTAGATTTAACTTCCTTTTACTAGACTCTACCTCCTTTTAAAAAATTATTTATTGTTTTTGTTTTATGTGTATGGGTGTTTTGCCTATATGCGTGTCTGTGCACCATATGTGTGTAGTGCCAGTGGAGGCCAGAATAGAAAGGCAGATTGAGTGGAACTGGATTTACAGACTGTTAGTAACCACGTGGATACCAGGGATTGAATGAACCCAGGTCCTCTGGAAGAACAGCCAGTGCTCTTAACTTCTGAGCCATCTCTCCAGTCCTAGACCCAACCTCCTTAGGGATCTACTACCTCTCAACACTACCAGCAGCTGTGGACCAAGTGTTTAGCTCATGGGCCTCTAGGGGACAGTCAAGATGCAAACTCCAGCATGAAATTTTTCTTTAAAGAAAGTGCTGTTTACTTAACATCCCCCTCACCACCCCCCTTTCTCCCTAATTTACTTTCTTTTGTTTTTTTAATTGTGTGTGTGTGTGTGTGTTGGAATAGCATCCTCCATCCATCTTCTTCCACCGTATCCACTGAGGCAGCATCTCTCAGTTAAACACAGATCAAAGGTATGGTCCAGCTTTTTGTTGGGGTCTCTGCCTTCCAAGGCTGGAATTACAGGTGGGCCACTATGTCCACCTGGCATTTATGTGAGCTGGGGATTTGAACTCCAGGTCTCACACTTGGACAGCAAAGGTTTCAACCACAGGGCCATCTCCTCAGCTTCTTGTTGCCTGTTTCTTACAGTCACCAAACAACACCTTATGGATGACTTGGTACACAGTGACCAAATGTCTCTGTGACACAGTTATCTGCCTTACAAGTATCCTGGGGTTGTATTTAGTGATCCCTGCTGTTGAACAGTGAGGTCATTTCTTATTGTCTGTGACAATAAACTATGATCCATAAACTATGTCATATCAGATGTTGTCCTTAGAAACTACTAAAGGAAAAGTTTTAAGTTTTTTTCCCCCTTTTCTTTCCTTTTATTTATTTTGATACAGGCTCTTACTCTGTAGCCCAGGGTGACCTGTACTTTCAGCAATCCTCCTGCTTCAGCCTCCCAAGTGCTGTGATTTCATGTATGAGCCACCAGATGTGGCTCATTTTGAGCTTCATGATGCATGCTGTCCAGCTCATTTCCAGAAGGGTGTTCATGTCTAGCCTGGCCAACAGAAACAGCACTACAAGTTCAGAATCTCCTCCTTGAAGTTGCACGATGCTTTGGGGTTGCTGCCCAATTTGGTAGGCAGCAGGGCTTCCTGCTGGAAGTATTTCCATCCAGTGGTTTGCTGACTGGATCCTCATGCCCATTGATCTAGGCACGCTTGACCTGCTTAACTCACTGACCTGGGTCCTGCCCTTGGGTATTTGAATTGGCAAACCTGCACTAGAAAATGTACATAATGAAAAATATTCTAGGTCATTTATGTCAACACATTTTTCTTTGATGCAGTTTTATCATTGCTAAAGGTTATTCCAGATTGCCAGTAATGGCTTGAATACGTAGGTACATTAGTGAAAAAGATGAAAACAGGAATCGCATGCTCTTGACTGGGTGATAACTTCAGCAGACTCAGCAGTAGTCGAGGGTTGAATTGATATGCACAGGGCCTCCAGCTCCCTAGATTTTGACTTGGGTGAGGGGTGGTATGTTTCAAATCCAGAGAAAGGGTTCAGCAGCTCCCAGAGAGTAGCAGCTTCTTCAGGCAGCCCAAGGGTCCAGGAAGAGCTCCTGTCACTACAGTCTAAGGCTAGCGTGGCCTCCTTGAGGGTGCAGGGAAGCAGGATGTTCCCTTCCTCGAAATGGAGTGATTTACATTTGGCATCTGTGTGGACTGAGAGAGGGAATTGCCTTTGTAATTTCTCCTGTCATGCCGCCATCAGAAAATTAAGCTGTTTACTCTTCAGACTATGGAGGTTAATGGCTCTTCTGGGAGAGGTCAAGTGGTCATTTTGCAGGGAGGCTGCACCGAGGAATCGGAAATGGCAGGAGAACGAAGCATAAAATCAGATCTGACTGCTTGCTCCCTGCGCCCCGATTCTCCCAGTGATCACTGTGGCTCCCAGTGGCTGGAGGGCCCAGAGCCCTCCCAGGCCCACAGCTGGCCACACTGTGCCATAAAGGAAGGAAAACTATATCCGGTTACTAGTGAAGAGGTGTAAATTAGATGTCTGTTTGCTGTTCCTCTTAAAGACAACAGTGTTTACAGCCAGCAGCTGGCCTCAAGGTGGAGTTTTGTTTTCCTGAATGAATAATAAATACAGAAAAATTGTGGGCTCTCTAAAATACAGGCCAGATTCAGTTTAAAAAAGAAAGTAAACCAGGCAGTGGTGGCCTAGGCCTTTAATCCCAGCACTCGGGAGGCAAAGGCAGATGGATCTTTGTGAGTTTGAGGCCAGCCTAGCCTACAAAGTGAGTTCCAGGATATCTAGGGCTGTTTCACAGAGAAACCCTGTCTCAAAAAACAAAAACAAAGAAGTAAGAAAGAAAATTGGGAGGGGGTGACTGGGGATGTAGCTTACTGGGTAGTGGGTTTTCCTAGCATTCAGGAAGCACTCGGTTCCATTCCTGGCACCATATAAACTGAGGTATTGGGGCACACCTGTAATCCCAGCACTTGGTGGGTGGAAGCAGAAGGATCTCTGTGAGCTAGAGTTCAACCTGGTCTACATAGAGAGTGCCTTACTATGTATTGGGACCCTATCTCAGAAATAAGCCTCTTGTTGAGAGAGGGATGGGGGCGGGGTTAAAGTTTTCTTTTTTAGCCAGGAAGTGGCGGCCCACGCCTTTAATCCCAGCACTAGCAGAGGCAGGCAGATCTCTGAGTTTGAGGCCAGCCTGTTCCACAGAGTGAATTTCAGCACAGCCAGGACTACACAGAAAAATTCTGTCTCAACCCCGCTCCCCCAAAATAAGTTTTCATTTGGTATTTCTGAAAACCCATTTTCTCTGGCTTAGAAGGTCATGCTTTGGCTGTGTATTTCAAGTCACCCTGTGGGTAGGAACATCCTGACATTACCTTAGAATAAACATCTAGACCCGAGGCCAGAAGAGCTGTGCTCTGAGGACTCTTTAGGGGTGAGATTTCCAAATGAGAGGAGTGTGTTCCCATCCATCCAATCTCCTGTGTCCTCCAGCTGGCCCCAGGGCAGCCTGGAAACCCCCAGAATCCTCAGCTGCAAACAGCTGCACCTGTTACAGTTTTGCTTTGGAAGTTTCTGTTTGCTTCTGTCGAGCATCTTCTGTGCTCAGTTAGGTCTGCCCCCTTCCCCCAACCCATTTCTACTCACCCTTTCCTTTGGGAGGTCCCTGATGATCCCCTCCTGGGGTGTTTCTCTGGCTGCCCATTGGACAAGGGTTGTAGCCTCTGAGAGCCCAAGGATGATGTCCCATCAGGCTCTGGTGATCCTGAAGTGCTCTCTGGTCTTCACACTCCCTCCTCTTACTCATAGAGTGACCTGCTCCCCCTCAGGACACAACTTAATTGTCTCTTTTGAGGGATGCTTCTGTAAACAATTCATGCAGCTCACCATGTTTGTGCTTACAGTTTCTCTGTGGGTCTGTTTATGCCTCCTCTATCCTGGGAGTCCAGGGGTGATGCCGGATCTGGGCATGCCCCTGAGTCCTGTAAAGAAAGAGTCCTGGACTGAGTGGAATAAGCAGCCTGCCACCCAGACAGCACAGCACACCACCTGTGTCTCCCTCTGCTGGCCAAGTCCTGTTTATCATTCTCCAAGACCCTGCCTATAGTTTATTGTAAAAATAGAAATCAAGAAAAACAAAGAAAAACAGAAAACTTGACAGGGTGTTGGTGGCCCACACCTTTTATCCCAGCACTCAAGAGGCAGAGGCAGGTGGATCTCTGTGAGTTCATGGCCAACCTCTTCTACAGATCGAGTTCCAGGACAGGCTCCAAAACAATACAGAGAAACCCTATCTCTAAAAACAAAAAACAAAACAAACAAACAAAAAAACAACAAAAAATTGAAGCAAACACTTTTAAGTAAGTGTATCGTATCTGTCTTTCTCTTTGTCTGTGTCTGTGAGTGTAGATGTGCTCATGCCAGGGTGTGCATGTGGAGGTCACAGGTAGGTAGATAGGTGTGTGTGTGTCTATCTGTCTGTCTGTCTGTCTGTCTGTCTGTCTGTCTGTCAGTCCATCTGCCTGAGTGGAGGCATGCTCATGCTAGGGTGTGCATGTGAAAGTCGGTCACAGGACAACCTCAGCTGACGCTCTTCACCTTCCACCTTGTTTGAGACAGGGCTCCTTTGTTGTTTGCCAGGCTGGCTTCTGGGACTTTTCCTGTCTCCACCTCCCATCTGGTACAGGAGTGCGGGGTTAAAGACACAATGTATGATAGCTGGATTCTGTGGATTCTGTGGATCTGAAGGTCCTCAAGCGTGCATAGCAAGTGTTCTACTCACTGAGCCATCTAGGAAACTTTTACAGCCTTAGGAAACTTGTAAAGAAAATCTCTTGAGGGCTTGGGAGATGGCTTAGTGGTTAAAGCTGTTGGCATGTAAGCAAGAAGGCTGGAGTTTGGATCCCCAGAACCCACATCATTGCCGGGTGGGTGTGGCAGGCTGCCTGTACTTCCAGCCTTGTAGAGGGTTCCAAGAGCAAGTTGGTTTGCAAGACTAGCTGTATCAGCTAAATTGGATTGAGAGACCATTTGCCCAAAAAACTAAGGTGAAGGAGTGATGTAGAGAGTTCCTGATCCTAGCCTCAGGCCTCTGTGTGTACATGGACACACAACACACACACACATACATCCATGTCCCTACTCTAGAGGCCATGGAATCTAGGTGAATAGAGCCAGTAAATCAGTTGGACTGAAGTCTCATGCAATAGCCAACTTTATTCAGAGCATCAGATAATATGTACTCTGAGGGTTAAGAAAGGCCACATGAGTAAAGTTTCTGTGAGTTCAAGCTGTATACAATCGCAAGGACAAGCTGCACATGGCAAAAACACGTTTTTCCATAGAAGCATAGAAAGGGTAGCTTAAACCTTTAATTGAATAACAGCAATAATGAGTAATCCGAAGTAAACTCTCTCCTGCCCGCTATGCCTGGGAAGAGCATGAAAATGCATTCCAAGAACGATTCAGTGTTATGATGAAACTGAGGTCACAAGACTCCTATCTGGTTTTCTTGGAGTTGTCTCACAAGCACTCGGAATTCTCACATAACTAACTCCATTCTCAGACGGTGTTCCAGCACCTACACATGAAGAAAAGTAAAAATGTATTGAGATAGGATCTGCTATGTATCCCAGACTGGCCTAGAATTCACAATCCCTCTGCCTTGGCCTCCTGATTGCCAAATTACCAGAGTGGCAGCACCGGGCTGGGGCCTGTATTCATTTTCCCACTGAGCTCCTGTCTCAGGACCTGTGTCTCAGCTCCAGTGAATGGCTATTTACAGTAGAAGTCTCCAGCCTTCTGTTGAGTGGTGTTTGTGTCCTGGGCATGTAAGGACCTTTAAATGTGTTAATTGTATAAGCTTCACAACAGCCCTAGATATGGATGGCTCATTTCTTTTGACCATTTTACAGGTGGGGAAGCTGAGGTCGAAAGGCTTACAAAGCTAGGAAGCAGAGAGGGGACCTGAATGTTGAGGCCAGCCTGTGGCTCTCTCTCCTCTTGTCCTCTGCACACATGCTTTGTTAATGTCCCCTGCTGGACACGGAAGGGAAGGGAAAACTGACTGGGATGGCTTCAGTGAACCTCATCTCTAGAGCATGATGTGTAAGCCCCGTTCTTGCTTCCTTATGGTCACATGGCTTTGCTCAGAGAGCCCCAGGTATGAATGACTTTGCAGTCAGGACACCTTGTGCCTCGAGGCCTTGGTCTGATGTGAGATAGGCTGTGGGCACTTGGAAGAGCAATGAGACAGTCTTAAGGAGGGCCGCTCCCAGAGAGTCTACATTGTCTCTTCGGTTGGGAAGACATTCTTGTCATCCCATGGAAGCAGCTGGTGCCCGTGAAACCTGGCACCTTGCCTGACCCCAGCTAACAGGAGATGTGGCAAGCTGCTGTGGAACTAATGGAGTTTTCTCCTCAGGCAGCAGTTAAGGGTTAATTATTAGCAATTAGGGAGTCAGCACATGGTCCGGGGGCCTGCCGTCCCTTCCCAGAACACGGGTCACTTGTCTTGCTCTGTGTTATAGTAACTGGATCCATCTGTCCCCCTTAGGTCCCTGGTTAATCATTGTGGTAGGGTCCCTACAAGGCCAGCAGCAGGGGGTTACCGGCTGAATGATCCCTGGTGTCCTAGTGCTGATGGCCTTCTGGTTCTGCCATGTGGCCTCCATCAGTCACTCTCAGCATGGCGTCAGTACTGACCTGCTCCCCGGGCTCTCTGTTCACCTCTTCACTTCTGCTCTCTTGCAGACGCTACTACAAGGAGACCTCTGGCCTGATGCTGGATGTTGGAGGCTACATGAAGGCGCTTGAGGTACCTGCCCTGGTTCTATCCCATGCCCTCTTTGGACTTTCTGGAGAAGAGGGGGTGCAAGTAGCCTTTCATGTTTCTGAGTGGGGGCTCCTGTGTGTGGTTTCCGGCCACATCTCCCTTCCCCTGTGGGGTTGGTTCTCCCATTGCCTGGGTCATCACATCGATTACATGTGTGTCATTCTCTTACCCCAACCCTGGCCAACCTCCTGGTGCTCTCTCCCAGCATGCTCTTTGCCACTCTCTTCTAACTCATGGCTGCCTCCTTCCTGGCCCAGTAACACCTCAGGCTTGATGTGTCCTCCCTGCCTTGTTCCTGAGATGACCCTCCAGGTTACAGAACCATCTGTGGCCAGATCTCTGGAGTCTACTGTGACTGGCCAATCACTTACCCTGCCTACACTCCTACTGTACCACATCCCATACTCACAGTGGTAGCATCCCCTGCCCCCTGTGCCCAGGTGGGAAGGGTGGGCAGGTGTATAGTTGGAGGTTTTTTTTTAACTCTTAGGGGGCCCACCACCAAGCTCCCATATAAATAAATACATAGAGACTTATTCTTACTTATAAATGCCAGGCCTTAGCTTGGCTTGTTTCTAGCCAGCTTTCTCAACTTAAATTATCCCATCTACCTTTTGCCTCTGGGCTTTTAACTTTCTCTATTCCATAAACTTTTCTTTACTTCTTACTCCATGGCTGACTGGGTGGCTGGCTGGGTGGCTGGCCTCCTCCTCTCCTCCTTTTCTTGCTCCTTCTTCCTCTCTCCCTCCCTAGATTTCTCTCCTATTTATTCTCTCTGCCTGGCAGCCCTGCCTAGTTCTCTCCTTCCTAGCTATTTGCCATTCAGTTCTTTAGTTGGCCAATCAGGTGTTTTAGACAGGCAAAGTAACACAGCTTTGCAGAGCTACACAAGTGTAACATAAAAGAATGCAACACATCTTTGAGTCATTAAAACAAATGTTCCACAACAGTACAAACAAATGCAACACATCTTAAACCAATACTCCACAACACAGGTGGGTGGATTGAATCCTGGACCACTCAGTGGGGCCTATGATCTTCCTGGAGGTGGGCAGCAGGGAGGGCTAAGAGAATGGAATTTTAGTCCTGGTCTC
Organism: Phodopus roborovskii; assembly: GCF_943737965.1. Taxonomy (NCBI): domain Eukaryota; kingdom Metazoa; phylum Chordata; class Mammalia; order Rodentia; family Cricetidae; genus Phodopus; species Phodopus roborovskii. The sequence goes on from NW_026126480.1 coordinate 40,800,429, forward strand.
CTATCCCTTGGGATGCTTGTGGCTTTGCTAGGTATGGTATGCCACTTTGCTATGGGCAGCCTTGGAATGGGTGGCAGAGCTGGAGGTAGGTGTTGTAAGCATTCTGGGCAGCAACCTATTGTGAGTTGTGACATTGTTGTCTGTGAGATATTTTTGAGGCCCTTAGCATCCTGCTTTGTGAAGGGCCTTAACCGTCATGAGACAGTCTTTCCATGTTTGGTCACATTCCTGATCCTGATCTCAGACCCATGCTATGTCTTTTCTTTGCCAGTATGCCTGTGGTATTGAGGCTGAAGTGGTGGGGAAACCTTCCCCTGAGTTCTTCAAGTCTGCACTACAGGCCATAGGGGTGGAGGCTCACCAGGTAGGACTGGCAGAATCTTCTTTCTTCTTTACATTTTTAAAAATGACATTTACTTATTTCTTTTGGGCTGTGTGAGTTCATTCTCTCCCTCTACCATGTGGGTTCCAGGAATCAGACTCAGATCGTCAGGGTCAGCAGCAAGTGCCATTACCCACTAGCCATCTTTCTGGCCCAGAACTCTTCTCCCTGAGCAATGAGATAGTTACTTGCCATGTGTCCCAACAAGCAGATCACACATAGTCCCCTCTTGCAGTACTTTTCCCCCCTCTTAAAAAATGTTTTCCTTTCTTGTTTTCTGTGTGTATGTATAGTACACACATGAACATGTATGTAAGTCGCAGGTACACATTGCCACAGTGTACATGTGGAGGGCAGAGGACCACCTTGGGTGTTAGTCCTTGCCTTGTCCTCTGTTTGAGACAGGATCTCTCTTACCTGCCACTGCACATGCCTGGCTGGCTAACCAGTGAGTTTCCAGGGATTCTCCTGTCTCTGTCTCCCATCTCAGTGTAGGAACTCTGGGATTACCGATGTGTGCTGCTATGCCCACAATCTCATGAGTTCTGCGAATCAGAACTTGGAGCCTTATGTTTGCACATGTTAGAACATTCCTTATAAAATGGAGCATTTTAGCAAAACCACGAAGCAGTAGCACCCCAGGCAATGGCCAAAGAGCACACAGAAAGATGGATGAGTCTCTTGGCTCCTTAGGAGCGAGGTCAAACCCCATCATCTAATTTGGCCACTGAAAGACAGAAGTAGCAGGAACTTGCAAGCGTTGATAGTGGAGAAACTGGAGTCCAGCTGGTCGGACTATGACTAAGTGCCAGTGCTGCCAAACTTGTAGGGTATGAGGGCAACTCAGTGGTTGAGCTCTTGCCTAACAAGAATGAAGCCCCAGTTTTAAGTCCCAGCATCACAGAACCAAACAGTCCCCTAAACCATTTACTGATGTTCCCAGCAGCTGTACTTACAGTACCTGTGAGGTTGAGCAGAGCTCAGATGTCTGCCTATCCCCTGGGAATGGGTCAGCAACATGTGTCCCTCTCATAGTGAAACACCATTGAGTCCGAAAGAGGAGGGATGAGCCATGAACACGGCCCACCAAGGACAGGAAACTAGGTACAAAAGCATGAACGGAATCCATTTAGTGGGCTTGTCTAGGACAGGCAAGCCCACAGAGGCAGAGTGGACTGGTGGTCACCAGAGGTTGAAGTGTGGGCACAGCAGGAATATCAGTCCATGAGTGCCTGGTCTCCTGTGGGTGGTAAGTAAAAATGCTCTAGATAGAGCTCAGGCTGGCTTGATGGCTTAGTGGGTAAGATCACCTACAGCCAAACCTGGTGACCCGGCCTCACAGGGTGGGGCGAAAACTGACCCCTGGAACCTGTCTTCTGACCTCCCTATATGTGCTGTGGTACACATCTGTGTTTTGTGCCTGTCACGTGGTACCTGTACGTCTTCCCCATTGTCGTTCTCTCCTGGCTCTAGCCTGCCATTTTGCTGAAAGTCTTGCTAGTGTTATTTCAACCTCAGGATGTGTGGACACAGAGTTTTACATAACTGTCTGCACACACAAGTAGTAATAGCTGGCTCTGTGTGTGTGTGTGTGTGTGTGTGTGTGTGTGTGTGTGTGTGTGTGTGTGTGCGCGCGCAGGCTGCTCAGGTACCAGCCCATGGCATACCTTGACTGTTTTGAGCTGCCCTGATCAATAAAGCCATCACTGCCATTCCCCTGGTGATGGCTCTGGCTCTGCAGAGGTGTTTTGAGCCTGAGCACCAGTGGCAGCAGCTCCCAATTCAATTTCCACCAGTCCTTTCCCAAACAGCGTAGAGATAGCAGAGGGTTAGCCTTACTCTAAATGATTGGTAATCCAACCCCCTGAGGTTAGAGGTAGTCAGGCCCTTTCTAAGGTCCAGAACTCAGGACAACAGCATACCTCAAATACACATTAAAAAAAAATCAGCGATCCTTGGCTTTTGCCATATTATTATTATTATTTGTCCTTATAAATATACCAAGCCATGGCACCTCTGAGTTTCTGAGATGACTGGAAACTGAAGGTGTAAATATCCCTTGAGGACTCTCCATGTGGGTATGTGCCCTGCCTGCCCCACTGTGTCCTCCCCTGTGATGGGGACATACTCTGTCCAGCAGAGTCCAGGGAGAGCTGACAGCTCACGAAACACAGACTTTCCTGGGAAGCCCTTGGGCCCTAGAAGCCTGTCCTCCAAAGCAAGTCACCAGTTAGGCTCCATGGTTCTGAGCACCCAGGGTGGTGAGGAGAGGCCTGGAGGCAGACTACTGGAGAAGTACAGGATCTCCTCTTATAGCCCAGACTGGCTTCTACCTAACACACTATGTAGCCAGTGATGACTTTTAACTACTGATACCCCTGCTCTGTCTCCCATCCACGATCTCAGGCATTCACTCCACCCTTTCTGTGTGCTGTCACCGGGAGAATCGGAATGTTCTGCCGACTGCCCCACACGCTCAGCTCCAGTCTGCTTTACAGATCCAAACCACCAAAGCTGCCTTGGAGACTGACAGCCCCCTGCAGCTCTCTGCGTTTCTGGGTTCTCTTGGAGTACAGTCATTCAGTTTTGAAGGCCTGTCTCCCCTGTATCACATCACAGTCAGGAAAGAGTAAAAGCCAGGCCTGACAGGTAGAGGTTTTTATTTCCCCCGACGGCGCACCTCTTGACCTCCATCTTCTTGCCAATGATTTTTTAAATCCTAAATGATTTGGCAATAATTGCTCCTCTCGGTGCGATTATTGCCCTTCACTGATGGTAAATCTGGACATTCCCCAGGGATCTGAGAGCATTTTGGTATGCGGAGCCTACAAGCTGGCCCAGACAGGCTTCACTGCACATTCCACTGGCTGCCCGTGTCTAGCCCCAGCTCCCTGCTACCCACATCTCTGTTTCCTGGGGATCCTGTCACCATCCCAAGCATCCACCCCACAAATGCTCTTCCATGGATAATAGAGTGCTCAGAGGGATTAGCTTTTCTCAGAAACCATCTCCATAGACCACATCAACAATGTCCAGCCCAAGAGGGTCCCGAGAAGGCAATTCCCACCATCTAGTTGTATGTGTACACACGTACATAAGGGTTTGTTTTGAGACAGTATTTCATGTATCCAGGCTGGCCTTGAACTCTCTGTGTAGCTGAGGATGACTTTGAACTTCTGATCTTTCTGCTTCTATCTCCTAAATCCTGGGATTACGAGCACACGCCACCCCACTTAGTGCTGTGGTTCAAACACATAGCTTTGTGTATACTATTTAAGAACTCTGCTGATGGAGCTATAGCCCTAGCCCACGAGTACACCACTTTACTGTTCCCAGAGGCATGGAAGGTGCCAGGCATGACATGCAGTAGTTGGGACTTGGGTTCCATTTCTAGGAAGCTCAGTCACACAAAGGTCCCAATGCCTTTGGCAGCAGTTGATGCCTGATTTGGAACCCTTGAGTGTTCAAAAGTTGAATCCACAGTTTTAGGATGGCTCATTGGAAGGGAACTAGAAAGCCTAATGTGAGGTATCTGTCCATCTGTATCTAAGGCCACTTTGTTCTAGTTGTTAGGTGGTCCTGAAGCTTTGGAATCTAGGGTTCATGTGTCACTGTACCCCATGCTATCCCACCACAATGAATAGATGCCACTGGCTGACTCTTCCCAGGTGACTGGATGATTCTACACCGATATATGAAAGCAGTGCCCCCCCCCAATACTATTTCCTAGGAAAAGGTTCCAAGCTAGGCTCTTGCCACTGGCACTATTATTTGCTCAGGATTTCTTTAAACTGACTTTTTAAAAATTAAGTGAGTTTTAAAAGGAAGTTTGGTGCATTACTACATGTGGAAGACCAGAATGTCTTGACTTTCGATAATATTCTAAGAGTAAGCACCATACGATTATCTGTGGACAATGACAGAAATCAGTTTGTCACAGTATTTGTAACATATCTGAAACACAGGAAGGAGGTAGAAGAGAGATCAGAGAAATCCAGGGAGGATTTCCAAGTGTGCCTTGGTCTGGTCCCGGACACCCGTGTGCCCCCAGCTGGCTTCCTGTCTTTACCAGGCAGACTTGTTCTGCTTCCTTTTCTGAGTGTTCCTTTTCTAGTTCTACTTCCCATCACACTGTGATCTGTTCCTGTCTTCACATGGTCACCTTTCTAGTTTCAGGACCTATAATGTATGTGCATGCACACACACACACACACACACACACAATTTCAACTTCAGCTTCTGCTTATGAGAGGAAACATGCTGTTTGCCTTTTTAAGTCTGGCTTGTTTTGCTTAATGTAATGACTTCCAGTTGAATCTATTATGGGTGCCTCCGTTAGTACCATCACACTGGAGACCAAACCACCAGCACACAAGCCTTTGGAGGACACCCTCAAACCATATCCAGACCACAGTGGCTACCTTTTTGCTATGTCCTCATGTGGCCTTTGCTGTGCTTGTATGGAGACAGCTTTGGGGTCTGTTCCTCCTCCAAAAAGGACCCCAGTCACACTGGGTCAGGACTCCACCCTTGATCTCATGGACTGTCTCTAAATTACTCCTGTAGATGCCGTCTCTAAGTACTCACACTGAAGTTAGCCTTGCTGACTTCGGAGGGTACAACTCAGCCGATGATATCCTTCCTCTCCACACATAACTGTGAGAACACTGAAGGCAGGAGATGGGGCTAGTCACAGAGCCACCACACCTGCTTTTTGTGCCTTGAAAGACACACTCCAGTCTTGTTTGATGCCCAGTGCCTGTTGATGTCCAGAACTGTTGGTTCTGAGAGCTTGCCTGTGTGGAGGGTTGTTTCAGGTGGGAGGGATCTATCCCACAGATTGCTTCTGATACCCTATCCAGTAGGCAAATATTTTGTGTGTGTGTGTGTGTGTGTGTGTGTGTGTGTGTGGGTGGTTAGATTTGGGTTTTTACATGTAGCCACTTGACAGTTGACAGTAAAACCTTTTGAAGTGGGAACTACAAAGACTTGCCAGACATTGGTGTAGTTTTCCCAGTACAGTCACCTGTACTATTCACAGAAGAGTATTTAGCATCAGGTAAGATGCAGTCTGCTCTCTGTGGAGGCGGGTGCCCCTCGAGGCACCAGATCACTTTGACGGCTGCTGATTGATTTCACATTGAATAAATAAACTGGTCATGGCCCAGGGGGGCAGTGGGAGATATATTCAAGGTGGCTTGACTTTAAATCAATACAATGACAATATTATCTTGTTTAATTTGGATGACGGTGGCTTTAAACATCAAATCAAGCAGTTTATTATGTCAAGATAAGAAGAAAGAAGAAAGATATGAGGAACCCAGGAATAAAACTCTCTTGACATAACTTCTGAGCATATTTCACTACTGACAGGCCATCATGATCGGCGACGACATCGTGGGTGACGTTGGCGGTGCCCAGCAGTGTGGAATAAGAGCACTGCAGGTGCGGACTGGAAAGTTCAGGTCAGTGCCCACAGCTGCTTCGTTTCCCTGCTTTTCTCTGGACCTCCCCAGGAGGACAGACACCCTCTTGTCTTGGGGCTTTTCTTACAAACAAGCAAACAGTATGTGGACCTTCATGGCTTTGTCTATAGCTGGCCTCTAAGGACCCATGTAGCTGACCTTCCTAGGAGAATCAGTGTCCTTCATTGGGTTGACGCAGAGCCTGGACTTGGAAGCAGATGTGAACCTGCGTGCAGTGAGGATAAAGATGAAAGGCTTTGCTGTCTTGGTGTTGCGGCCAGGGAAGTGGTTGGTGTCGTCTGTGCTCCTTTGGGTAGTGTGTTCAGAACCTTTGAAGTCCTTGAGGTTACAACTGCCCTCAGGCTGTCTGGCTGCTTTCCTTTTCCTTTTCTTCTACTTTCCCCAACCTATGAGAGGCACAAAACCTAGAGACCACAGACAGCTGTTCATGAACAGTTGGTAGGAATTGAGCAGTTGGATCTGCCCTGTGGTGACAGGGCTGTGTGTGTGTGTGTGTGTGTATGTGTGTGTGTGTGTGTGGCTTGCTCAGCCATTGAGAGTGTCTTATGCATCAGTCGTGTCTTGCTTATTTATTGCTTAGTAATTTTTTATTATAATTAAAATATAATTATATATATATTTTTTCTTTCCTCTCTCCAACCCCTATTTTATATTTTGAAACAGGCTTGCATACAGCCCAGGCTGTCTCAAACTTGCTATAGGGTCAAAATTGATCGGGAACTTCTGAGTCCCCCCTCCCCCAGGTGTCGGGATCATAGGAGTGTCACCATTTCTAATTTATGTTGTGCTGGGGATTGAACCCAGGGCTCTGTGTATTCTACCAACCAAGCCACATCACCAGCCCTGCCTTGCTTGTTTTCAGTGCAGTCGATTGTGGCCAGGCCATTCAAACAAAGCCCTGTTTAGTCGGGGTTAGAGACTTGGTGAAAACGTGCTTATCTGGATTTGAAGGATGGCAGACCAGTCACACGCACCTGAAAGAGTGATTGTCTTAGGCAGGGCTAGAATCCATCCATGGCCTGACCTTCACTCTGAGATCCATCTTGAGTGAGCAGAGGCCATCTGTGAGCAGAGTGGCTCCAGGCTCAGGGAGCCACTTCCAGACTCTCCCAGGGCAGAAATGCCTGTAAAGCCCCAGCATACCTGAAATACAGACTTTCTTTCCTCCCTAGCCTCTCTGAGGAGGGTCTCATGACTCCATTGGTTATGTCTGGTCTTAGGAAGCCCTGCGCAGAAAATAGAAAAGCATTCTTCCCGAGTGACCAGCCTGCCATTCAAACTACCACAGTGGCCTACTAAGAAATGTTGTTGGTTACTCTTTACTCTTTGGCTCTTTGACTCTTAGGGGGACCCACCACCCAGCTCCCAAATAAATCTACATGGAAATATTACTTGTAAATGCCTGGCCTTAGCTTGGCTTGTTTCTTGCCAGCTTTTCTTAACTTTGATTATCCCATTTACTTTTTTGCCTCTGGGCTCTTACCTTTTTATATTTCTGTGTATCTTTTCATTCCTTTTTATTCCATGCCTTCCAGTGTGGCTCAGTGGCTGGCCCCTTTTCTCACTCCTTGATCTTCTCTTCCCAGATTTCTCCTCTTATTAATTCTCTCTGCCTGCCAGCCCCACCTGTCCTTTCTCCTGCCTTGCTATTGGCCATTCAGCTCTTTATTAGACCAAGCAGGTGTTTTAGACAGGCAAAGTTGCACAGCTTCATAGCGTTAAACAAATGCAGCACAAAAGAATGCAACACATCTTTGCATCATTAAACTGTTCCACAGCATAAAAAAAAAAATGCAACACATCTTTAACTAGTATTCTACAACAAGGAAATCTAACTTTAAACCTAACTCTGACTGCTAATCCTATCTCTAACCCTAATGTTTGTATGTTGCACTTACCGTCAGGGACTACTAGCAAATCTTAGTCTAATGCTAACCCTAAGCTTTTGTGACTGGGAGGTGTGTGTTTGTTCCTGCACTGCGCCCTTCTCACTGCAGATAACACTTAATTCACAGGTGCACCCTCAGGTGACCTGGGGGCCAAAGGGGTCCTGTGTTCCTTATCCCTAAGGAAGAGTGGTGGCTGCTGTGACTCTAACAGCATCTCTGGCATCCTGCACACTGGCTCCTGCAATGTGTACTCTCAGTGTGTGCCAATGGGCAGCCTCTGAATTCAGACAGGCTCAGGTGTCTTTCTCTTCCTTCCTTTTTCCCTCCATACATATCAGGTCCTAAGACCAGCTCCATCAATGAGCTAGGTTTACAGAAAGGCCTGGCTTTGGAAGCTTCTGACCCAGAGCAGGTCCTGAAGTAGGTCATTGGACCTCATTCCCACACCAGGGAAGTGTCATCATCGTTGTGCCTGTGGATGGTGCATACTGGGTCTGGTTTCCAGCCTGTGCTTTTCCAAGAGGCAAGCAGGAACTCTGTGTAGCTATAGGGTGCTGACAGGGCCCTCACAGAATCCTTGAGGAAACTGCACCCAGGAAGATGTATCAGAGCCATCTCAGAATAGACCCAGCTGCCGGAAGTGGGGTGAGGTCCTGTACCTAGGATCCACCCCAGAGGCTGGTGCTGGTCTCAGCAGGAAGGCCAGAGGACTGAGTGCCAGAAGCCTGAGCAGAAGGCCCAAGGCATCCACATTAGGCTGACACTGGCCTAGCCTCTGTATCAGACCTGTTCTCTGTGCTCTCGTTCCTAGGACAGTGCTGGAAGCTGGACCTATTACCTGCAGAGTCTCAGAGGCATCACAGAGCCCCCCATGTCATTGTGCCACCCCCCATTTGCACATGCAGAAACTGAGGCCCACATAGAGCAAGGACATTGGTGCTGGGCTGTCATGCCACCCACTCCACCTGCTCTGTGACCATCCATTGCCTTTAGATTGTCATTGCTAAAGCAGTGGCTGGTGGTCAGGGACACAGAGTACAGGTGGTGACCATACTGAGTAGAAAGGGGAAGGGCTAAGTGTCATAAGTGACTTTGAATGTGCCCTTAGGGGTTTCCTGGGCCACGACACTGTTGTGAGAATAAATGTGCACTCAACTTGTCCAAGGTTTGTGAATTTGGGGCTTCTCAAAAAAGAAAGCCATCCCACCAGAGCTAACACCTGCTGCCCCGTGCCCAACCAGGGCAGCCCTTGCCTAAGTGGAAATCACTGGAAATGGGACTCTGCCTGCCCCAACCTAGGCTGGCTGGCCCAGTAAGTGGGCACAGTGGTATCCAGTCTATCCCCACAGTTTAATTTGTCCTGAGTCCCCCTCTTCACCAAGCAAACACAATCCAAACTCTTCATACCTCAGACTGAGTTACTCCAGAAGGCATGGAGTGGTGGCTATGAAATCTAACCCTGGCCTGTGACAGGGAAGAATGAGGGTTTGTCACAAAACTGTCCTCTGTCAGGTGCAGGGTGGAGAGGTGACCTCATTTTATCCCATACTAGATCCAGGTTCTGCATGCCAACCGAAAGGCCCAAGCTTCCTACTATATCCATGCAGCTAGTTGGTGCCCACCTGCCTTGCCTTTGTCTGACAGGGCACCTCAGGTATTGGGGAGTGTGAAGCTCAGGGAAGACATCATGGCACCGGGTGGGGGTGGTCAGCATCCCAGATGCATTGGCCTTCTCTAAATTCCACCTCCCACCCTGCCCCTAATTGTCCTTGTCTTCCCATCAGTCTTCTCTAGGGTCTTTCTTGCACTGCCTCTTGCTCTGGCCACAAGAGGGCGCTTTGCCACCAGGTTCTGGAAGAGTCAGCCCTTCCTTAGTTCAGGACATGAACACAGACAGACCACAGGCCCCAGTGCACACTCACAGGCTCACTTATTCACATCGTGCTCTGTTCTCCCGGCTCACTCCCATGCATGCTCGCCCACACTTGCTCCCTGCTGCTGTGGGTCTTTGTCATATTTGGGGTCAGGCTAGCTTGCTAGACTCAAGGCAGGCTGGGCTCTCAAGAACCAAAGCAGGTTCTGTGATCCATGGAGGCTTCCTTTTTGTTCTTCTCCAGCTGGCATCGTCACAGGAGGAAAATCCTTAGAATGGTGCTCCGGGCCTGGGGGGTCCCTGCCATTCTCAGAGAGGGGAGAAGCCGGGTCCCTGTGTCTAGAGAGTCCTTGCCTACCAAGTCCCCTATTGTCCCCTTTCATTTGTTCCTTAAGCCCTTTGTCCATGCTGTTCCCACGTGTCCCCACCTACCTCCTAAGCTTGCCTGGCTTCCTTATGATGGACTCTCAGCGTCCTTCAACCAGCAGGCTCTGAGTGGGGACTAGAAGGGTAAGGTGACTTTGAACACCATGGGGTAACAGTAGCTTCTTTCTGTCTATACCCCAAAACGTGCTCTGCTCCAGGAGCTGGGGGGATAGATGGCTCAGTGAGTAAATCATTTGCCTTACAACATGAGGACCTGAGTTCAGATCCTCAGAACCTACGCAAGACCAGACGTGTCAGTGAGAATCAGTAATCCCAGTGAGATAGGCAGACACAGGAGAGTCATGGGAAGTTCATGGGGCAGGAGGTAGCCTGGTGTCTACAGCAGCAAATAACCAGAGACCTTGTCTTAATCCCTGAGATTGTCCTCTGACCACCACACAGTGACAGCTGCACCCGCTCACAGATGAATATGCACACACACACACACACACACACACACACACATAAAAATAACAAAGAGTTTCCCCAAACCCCAACCTTATTTCCACACCATTGTGGAATTTTCCAAGTAGACATCTTTATATTCTGTTTCACACAGATCTGGTTCAGGTCTCTTTAGTGACTCCTAGAACTCTGGAGGGAACTGTGAAGTCCCGTCCTCCGGCTCCTTCATCCCGTGTTTCACCCTGGCCCAGCTCCCAGCTCTGTCAGGAGCAGTTTCGTGTGCTTTTTCCCATGACCACACCTAGTTCACACTGTGGGGCCAGCAGATGAATCGGGCCATCCTTCCAGGTGGCCAGTGATGCCTGTTTCTGATGAGGTTAGCATTGGTTCCTATGTGATCTATCAGGTTATCACTTTACTGCCCAGATGGTCCTCATTGTATCCCCTTGAAGCCCCTGCAGCTGGCCCCTCATCCTTCTGATATCTCCACACCATTCTCTGTGCCCTTCCTGGACGTCTGGTGCAGAAAGTCCTTTCAGGTTCATCACCTTTCTTCGCCACAACCCTGGAACCAACCATTCATTTCTCCAGGAAGTGCTGGTTCTTTCCATGCAGAGTGCCCTGTAGACCCCAACCCTATGATGAGGAGCGCCTCTGGGTGTCGCTGTTCAAGGCCCTCAAGTTACCAGAAGAGAAGGATGTACATACATGTCCCAGCGCTTACTGTGTACTTACCCTGGCAAGCTTATTCCTGTGACCACGTGCACTTGTGGAAACTGTGAGGTACTTACCAGTGGTACCTGGCTGCAGTCTTCTTTTGTACTTTCGCCTTCCTCCTCCAACAGAGAGAACTTGAACCCCGCTCTCTCCCCACCCGCTTACTTGCTCACTCTCCATTTGCTTTCTTTGGCCTTGCCTGGGGAGCATGAGCTATGGTCTCCAGTTTGAGCAACAGAGTCCGCCCCATTCATGCTTTTCACTGAGCCTCAGGGCGGCAGAAGTCTGCTTTCCTAGGAGGGAGCTGACTGGCCTGGGGTTGTCCTGCTGGGAAAAGTTTAGCAAGGCTGTGTCGGCACAGTGTGTCCTGTGTCTCCAGTGAAGGCTTAGCCATGGGGATTCAGTGTCTGGGAGAAGGGGCATTTGTGGCTGGTGACTGTGTGCTACTGTGGCAGGGTATGAGCCCCGAAGATGAGAACCTGGGGTTCACTGGACACTAGTGATGAAGAAGAAGGCTCCAGTGATAGGGTTCGAAGGAGAGGAGGCACCTGGGAACTTGGAGCCCTCTGCTACAGAGGAAACTCCTGGACACGGTCCAAGCCTGAGGAGGGGTGGGTGGGTAGGGGAGTCCATGGCCAGGGGTTTCCAGTTTTAGAAGTGATGTGTTGATTTCCTTCAACTCTTCACATGGCTGCAGCAGAATGCTGGCTTCTCATTTAATTTTGTGTGGAAGTTTTGTTTGTTCGTTTATGTCTTGTATCTAAATTATACAGATGGCTGTAGCTGGAAGGGGCAGCGCTTATTCGTCAGAAGTATCAGGTAGAAGGCTGGGAGGCTGCAGGGTGCTGTGGGGCTCCCGCAGATCCTCACCCTCATGGTGTCTGACATTTCTGAAGAGAAGGTACTTGCTGTTGGTAATGGGACTTAGACTCCGTGTCCCACTGCACTGTGGCCCAAAGTGTCCACATTGCAGAACCAAGAGGGGCTGCTTCAGGGTTTCCCAGGCTGTGGATGCCCAGCTCCAGTTCTGTCCTGATCTCTCAGAACTTGGGTACCATGGTGACACTTAGAAGTCTCTCCCCATAGTGTACTGTAAACAGCTCTGTTCATTCTTCCTTACTCCTTCACTTTTCTAGACCAGGGAAGGTGGTTATCCTGCCTTAAAAACAGAGCGAGGTTGGGGACCTCTGACCTGACCTGTTAAAGAGGGTGTCTGTGGCTAGCAGGCTGCTCTGGCCCTGGTCTTCTTAAACCTCTCTGTCAGCCTCTCCACCTCAATCTGGAGTGCGCCACCAAGAGTCCCAGATCCCATGGATACAGATGCTCATGGGCAGTAGGATCCCCAGCAGTGTGTGTGAGATAGTCCGTGGTTGTTCTCTCTTTCTCATATGTGGAGGGGGGTGGTGTTCTGGCAGGCACTAGCCCAGGGAGGAAGGGGTTAACCTTCTTGGACCCCACCAGCAAAGAGGAAGCTTAGTGTTTCCACGTGAAATAGTTTAAAATAAACTTCGAGGCCAACTCAGACAGGGCTGCTGCAGCCAGATGGAAGGAAGAACACTGAAATGCAGGGGTGGGTGAGTGTCCCAGCTGGTGTGCCGTGTCTGCCTGAGGAACACACACACACACACACACACACACACACACATAGTGGGCTGTGTGGGCAGGAGGTGGGCAAGCCAAGGCTTTAGTCTGGCCCCTGGAATGTAGTCCTGCCTCTGCTGGAGGCCGCCAGGTGGCTCAGACTCCCTGGCTTCCTAATAAAAACAATAGCCATCTCTTTAAAAGAATGTGAGGCGCACAGGATGCCAGGAGACACTGTGCTGCTTCTTGGAACAACCCTAGAAAGTAAATATAGTAAATTATTTAAACTCAGTTGCCTCTGGGTTTAAATAATTCAAATTCAGGAACACTTCAACCTGGTAGACCCCAGAGTTCAAGTGGCTGGAAAGTTCCCCCCCCCCCCCCCCCCCCCCCGTCTTCCCACCGCTTTCTGGATGCTGAGAATAGTCTCAGGCGCATGTCCTATGAGGTACTCCAGGAGATGGGGGACATCACATCACTGCCCACATGACCAGAAGCAACCGCTGAGATGGAGGTTCCGGGAGTGTCATGAATCAAGGCCCAGAGAGTGGATGGCAGGTATGTCCAGCCTGAAGCAAGCTGTGCAGTTGGGATGTAATAGATAGCTGGTACAAGGCTGGAGGCGCCATTGGTACCTTCTCTACCTTGATGCACAGCTCCCCAGTGCCTGGCCATAGCGCTGGCAAGATTCCATCTGACCCCGGCCCTCCAGTTCGGGTATCAGTAAGTCTTACCAGCTAGGAGAATGCTGTGCCATGGCAGCCAGGGATGCTCACTGCGGTTGAGCCTCTCATTTCTGCCCCATCCTCAGGTTGCTCCCCCTGTGTTCCGGGGGCAGTCGCTGTGGTGGGTGGCTCTGGAGCAGCTCTTTCCCAGGCACTGTGCACCCTGCCAGTATGCTCAGCCTGGCACTCCAGCCCAGGGCAGCCATGCTTTTCCTTTGCCTTGGTGATTCCTGTGGATTCTTCTGCTGATGCCTGGGGCTGTATGGGCTGGCTTGCCATGGTTTAGGAGCTCATGAAGAGGTTTTCATTTCTTTTGAAACCAGAAGCAAAAAGTATGTGAAGTTATTGCAGCTCAAGAAAATGCCTGGGCACAAGTCTGGGGCTCGCACTGCCCAGCTGCTCCCGCCCAAGTCTCTCAATTGCACATTTTCCCGGCTGATCTCCTCTCCTTCCCTGGGGGTTTTGGAGGGCATACCTGCCTGGCCTCACAATTGCTGTCCACTTGTGTCCTGCACATCTGGACCCCAGCACACTGATCCTTCTGGTCCTCCTACCCTGTAGTTCTTACTGCAGCTATGATGTAGCTACTCTGTGACCAGTGTAGTGTTGCATGTATCATAGGAACATGGTCCACCGCTGCTACCCAGTACCCATCTCAGGGTATAGTGCACACCAGTCCTCTGTCAAGGCCTGTTGGAGGCATAGGTACCCAAACATAAGTCCTTGTCTGAGAGCCGAAAAGGAGGGATAATTTCCCCCATTTCAGCCAGTATCCTGCAACCCTGGGGTCGAAGCCCTATGTAGGATAGACAGGAATCCTGGGGTAGGGGATACTGTCCTCCTCCAGGCTATATGCTTCTGGCTGGCCTAGGGGATCCCAGACCCCATCATCTTCCCCTCAGGTTTATTCCCTTCTGGGGTTGACATTCCTTTGGGCAGATAACAGGTGCCTGTGGCTACGGCTGCCGTGAGCCTCCAAGAAGGAGGAGACCTGAAGGCCTCCCAAGGTTGAGACTGGGTGAGCCTGGGAGCAGGAAGCCTTTTCTGGGTTCAGTAATGGAGAAGGGAGGTCTGAGCAGCTAAGGCCTCTGCCACGATGATGCCAGGCCCTGCTCAGTCCTCCATGTCTTGTCAGGTGGAGAGTTCTGTGGGGCCTGCCCGGGCCCAAGTCAGCAATCTAGAAAAGCCATTTCCTGCCCTCGAAATTCCATTGCTCCTTCCTGCCCTTACATGTTTAATAGAGTCTGAAATTTTCTTTTCTTTTTAAAATTAAAGTGACTTTTCTATCTCTGTAAGAAACCCCTGCCCTGTGGAAAACACTGAAAAACACAGAGGCAATAACTCAGGCTCCCATCTCTCTGAGGGAATCTCAGTTAGCATTTTGCTCTGTTTCTTTAAGAAGCAGCAAATAACAAAAAGTCATGAAATGGAATTAGCTATAAAATGCAGTTTTGATTTAAAATCATACGAAGAGTATTTGAGCCCCACTATCTTTCTGTCCTAGGGCATGAGTATGTCCTGGTAGGTGACTTAACTGTGGAGGGGTGTCTTGGTGCTGCCCGGGGCTGTGTGTTGCCCAGAAAGTTGACAGCTAGCAGAGTGAAGGGGGCGTCGGGTACTTTGGTCCGGCCTGAGAGCAGGGAAAGCCACAGCTGAGTGCATGCCTCTCCCAGGCTTGTATGCCAGGGGAGGCCTCCCACCCCCATACAGTGCAAATCCAGATCTCCCCATCTGTGGTTTCTGGGATGGAGTAGAAACCCTTCACTTCTTGGAAGTCAGGGGAGGAGACTTGGCTTTCCCTCGTCAGCCTTCATCTGAGGACAGCTCTGTGCACATTTGTCATATGGCAGCCCTGATTGGAGACACAGCCAGCCCTAGAGTTAACCCTCCTTGTGATGTGGCCTGTGTCTAGCAGCCCTCAGGGCCCAACACCAGAGGTGGCAGCTGCCCCTCAGTGACAGTGTTGGTCAGTTTGATAGGAGGAAGTACTCCCAGCATATATCCAGCTGTTGGTGGCCCCTAGGCTGGGGGTTTAGGACAGAAGACATGCATCAGAAACACCCTGTTTGCTATGGTCAGGGCTCTTTTCCTATTAAAAATAAAACATTATTAGTGCATAACATGTAGCAAAAGTACCCAGACCCTACATACACGCAGCTCTGTAGGGTAATGAATGTACTAGCCCTTTCAGCATCTTCTGCCCTCCAACCCTCAGTTGCAGCCTCCTGATAGCTAATAGCAGGGACAGTTTTGCCTGTCCTGGGACTTGCTATAAATGGAAACAAACCATGTGTGCTGTTCTTTCTTATGGTCACACTTTTAAATGGGCTTCTGTTGGGCTGGCAGTCAGGCTGTGTGATACCACCCTGCTATCTGTGCAGTGGGGAAGCCCCCCCCCCAACCAGGAAAGAGTCACAGGACATACCTCCTGCCAGCATGGCCTATCTCTGAAGGGTAAAGAGGAGTACCTCAGTGGAGAATCAAGAGAAAGTTCTTTTGCTGCAAACGGCACAGGAAGCCTGTATGCCAGGGCAGGGGCCAGAGCGGTACCCGTTACCTATCCCACCCCTCAGGGGAAGGCATTCGTTGGTACTACAAGTTCTGCTCCTGGGTAAGCCAGAGAGACAGTGACACGTGCTGATTCTGGTGACTCCAGGAAGCAACTATTACTTCATGCCACCCCCATCTTCTTCCCAGGGACAGAGCTGTATTTTTTTTTTTTTTTTTTTTTACAGGGCTTTAAGGAGGGAGATAGCCATGTGGGATGCGACAGGGGACCAGATGCTGGGGCCCGTCTATGACTTGGCCAGGCCTGCCTCTCCAAGGGTCTTAAGCCCTTTTCCCAGAAGAGGCAAAGTGAGTTGACAGGGCTCTGGCGTCTGCTGTCTCTGGTCACCTCCCCAACCAAGGGTCCAGTATCTTAGGGAACACTTGAAATATCAGGTAGTTTCCCAGCTCAGGGCTTGGTGCCTTCCTACAGCAGCTCTGGAGGAGCAGGACTGAGGGCAGAGCTGGTGGTATGGCTAGTTTGGGCTGTGGCTGGGCTTCGGGACTCTGCAGAAATGGGTACAGTATAGAGCACCGTGCACAAGACAGCTCCCAGTGACTGGTGTCGAGTTCTCTATGGACCTGGAGCAGAGGGACCCTGGATGGATCCTGAGTGAGGCAGAGGCCAGGAAACAGCCACACAGTGCCACTAAGTCGACCCCAGTTCAGAATGCAGAACTTGTGAATTCTGTCTCTGTGCAAGCGCAGAGCCCTCCCGACCCACCTGTCTTGGCCCATCTGTGCTTCTGTAACAGAGCCAGAGATGGTAATCAGCATGGAGCGGAAGCTTGTCCAAGGCTTTTCACTGGTGAGGACTTTTCATGCTCTGTCCTCACAAGGTGAGGGATCAGAGCAGCAACCAAAAGAGAGAATCGGTGTCCCTTGAAGCCCCTTTATAAGTAACTCAATGTCATTCACCATTGGGGAGTCCTCGGGGCTTTGTTGCCTCCTAAAGGCCCCAGCTCTCAAAACCAGCACGTGGCCGTGCTTAGGAAGGAACACACTGAAACCTTCAGAGCCCACCTCCTCTGAGGGGTCATTAGGATTGACAACTTCCGGCTTGTCTGGGCTGCTGAAGCTCAGAGTATTCATGTCATGACCCACACCCCTCCCTGTAGGGGCCTGGCAGCTGTTTATAGCTCCCTGCCATGTGATCTGGTACAGTTAAGCCAAGGATGAGTGTAGCACCCCGTGCAGCATCTTGCTGTGCTGGTGGAGTGGCTTGTTCCTCAGTGTCTCACTTCATAGGACATGCCAGGGTTAAATCCTACAGCAGGCGTTATGAATGGGTACCCGGCAGGCCTGTGGTTAGGCTGTAGCTGTTCTTCTTGGAACATCATGGAAGGCAATCTCAGTGGCATATACTGATCCATGTGGGTGTGACTCATGTGAGCCACATTGTGGCTCAGCCCTGGGGGGACCCTTGGGACAGAGAGCTACAGCCTCAGCTCCTGCTGCTCTCAGTGAGGAAGGTACCCGAGCCAGGTTGGGTGCTGGGGTCTTAGCTTAGTCCTACCCCTCTTGAAGCATCCTTCTCTCCTGTGATAGACAGGATGTTTGACTGTGCCAGCCTCTGGGAGCATTACAAACCAAATAGGAACACCCCTATAACCTGGCTAGAGTTGCCCCAGGTACATGGCTGAGGGTCCACAGTGATGATAACAGTGCACAAGTAGATAGATGTAGTCAGTCACCTATAGGCATGCCCTTCAAGAGTGTACATCTAAGCTGTTTGTTTTGGTGGGATGGTAGAGGACTTTTCATTAAAAAGAAACAAGATACACTTTCTTATGCCATGTTTTAATACTGTTCCTAATTGTTTACTTAAATGTTTAGACTCACTAATCATTCCATTAATTCTGTTGATGGATGTCTATGGATGAAAGACACATTCTAGAAAAATCCACAGTTTATCCTGCCCAATGTCCACAGGTAGAGTTTGAACAGGCTGAAAGAGTGAGCCTCTGCCTCCCTCTGAAGGGCTGTTACCATTCTTGGTAGCCTTTGGCCGGGCCACTTGGCCAACCAGCTTGGCTTCTGAGTAGAATTTGGACTATGTAGGGAATGTTGGGCTTGACTGAGGAATGACTGGAGAGGTCCAGGTGGCAGGAGCTGGCAAGGAAGGCTGCACTTGGAGGGTTGAGCTAGCTATGACTTCATGGCCCTTCCCAGTGGGGACAGCCTAAGGGCCCATCTCTCAAGATAGAAACACACCATTAATTCACAGCCCACCAGTCAAAGACAGCTTTCTCTCCTGATTTGGGGTATGTGTG
Organism: Phodopus roborovskii; assembly: GCF_943737965.1. Lineage (NCBI taxonomy): Eukaryota > Metazoa > Chordata > Mammalia > Rodentia > Cricetidae > Phodopus > Phodopus roborovskii. The sequence continues at coordinate 40,818,733 of NW_026126480.1, forward strand.
ATTAGCATTAACCTGCTTTCAAGTGGAGTGTTAGGGAGGACAGCAAGGTAGGGCACCCTGAGCACCAGGCCCTCTGTTCACTGTGCCCCTGCTCTGATAGATGGGGATAGAAAGGCAATGAATAGGGCCAAACCAGCCAGCCCCACAGTGCAGGCGAGGACTGGACTGCCTGAGACAGGCAGAACGGGCTGTGCGGTAGCCTCTGGGAGTCCAGGGCTACATTAACAGTCTGTTAACAGTCTGGCATGTATAAGACACAGGGCCTTTGGACATATTGACTGTATCTTAGTGGCTAGGCCAGGTGAGAAGGGACTGCATGACGTTGGAAACCCAAGTCAGCTGGTCACCCCCTAAACCCTGGACTCCTACCTCTGACCCCAGAAGCTAAGGTAGAGAGGGTCTAACAATGTACTTTTCTCTGACTTTTCTTCCCTGGAGACTAGCCCAGCTCATGGGGACACAGAGGCCATGGCACTTCAACCCAGTCTGTTAAAGACATCTCTCTCTGTTCCAGAGTGTGCCTTATCCTAACTTGCTCTCATACATCCTCTATTATGTCCCATCGCTTAAGTTCCTATGCATCCCACCAGCCTCAGCTCCCAGTGACCCTGTAGAGAGAAGGACAGGCAGGAGGGGGTTGCATGCAGCATGAGAGGACAGTCCACAGGAGCCTGGAGGGAGGGTGCCAGAACTGAGTGGGAGAGAGGCTGGACTGGAGAGACTGGGATATGGGTACTGCAGTATGACTGCCAATGGGTGGCAAAAGGGCTCATTGGCAGCCTGGGAGATGGCTCAGTTAGTAAAAAGTTTGCCATACAAGCAAAAGGATCTGAACTCAGTCCCCAGAAATTGCATTAATAAAACTGGGTATGGTGTTGTATTCTTGTAATCCCAGCAATGAAGAAGCAGAGACGGGTGGATCCTGTGGTTTCACTGGACTGCCAGCCTAGCCATTGGGGAGTTAGGGGCCCAGTGAGAGACCTCTTAAACCAGGGTGGAAGAACACTGAGGGTAATACCTGATGCTGTTTTGTGTACTTACATATGGCTTGTGCCTGGGGGGCATGTACACATACACACACACACACACACACACACACACACACACACACACACACACACAGGGTTTCCTGTGGAAAGGTAAGAATCCAGGGCTCATGGTGACCTGCTGGCTTGGGCTTCCAGAGACATGTGGCCTGTTCTTCCTCCTTCCTCCCTTCCAACTTCAAAGCCCCTTCGCCTGTATAGCAGGGAGCAGCCTTTAGAATAAACCCCAAAGAGCCAGCATTTCAGTAGTGTGACCCTGAGGAATCAGAATGGACCCTTGGCTAATTTATATGCTATACATTTGGGGTTTAAGTGCAGCATAATTGTAATCCATATGTCTGTTAAGGTAATTACACTTATAAACCTAATATAATCCATAGATCAATGGGTTTGGAGCTAATTAAGGCAACCGTAATTAACATTTACAAAACCCTTGCAATTACTGGATATCCTCTAAGCTGGCCTTCCAAGCTGATAATGAGACCACTCAGCATTCTTTATTCTGCACATTGGGGCCTTCTGGGTCCCCCTGTGGGGAGGGGTCAGCACCTGCTGTTACCACCCCCAGGGCTCTGAAGCAGGTCCCCAGCAGGGTAGTGGGAACTGTGGGAGGCAGGATCCTGTGCCTTATTTTCTGGCCAGTTGGATTCCCCTAACAAAGGGCTTTTGGAGAAAAAACAAATGTGCTAGGCCCTCAACCCAAAGCAGTTCTCATCTGGAGAATGGAGCTTCCCCAGGCTCAGGGGATAGCCTGTGCCCTCCCCTCACTGCCCCTGCACCTGCCCATGGCACATGGCTTCTGCCCTGAGTGGAAGCAGGTAAGAAAGCCAGGCAGCTCAACAGTAGGGCAAAGTACCGCCACACCCAAGAGCAGTGCAGATGTCTGCTGTCAGCCCCCACCCCATCCGGGAGAGCAGAAAAGCCCACCAATCCAGGCCCCTGCCTTGAAAGGATCACAGCAGCTGCCCTGTTTAGGGTCCAACTTTTCCCTGATTGGGGAGGAGTGAGAATCCCTTCTGTCCTGGAAACACTCCTCTGGGCCCAAGGTACTCTCCTGGCAGCATCCTGTGGCCCCTGTGTGAACAATTCTGGTGCAAAAGGGAGGGCACCTCAGGCCTGTGTGCAGAAGGGTTTGGGGAGGGGATATTGGCTTGGGCCATGTGGGTGCTGGAGGTTTTGTGACCTCTTTAGACTCTGTACTTAATGTAGATATGAAGATAAACAAACAAAAAGCAGTAGACACTGGTCTAGCTGAGGGACCCCTGGCAGTAGGACCAAAATACAAACCTGGTACATGAGCTAGCTTGTTGGAGCTCATTCCCTATGGTGGGATGCCATGCTCAGTCTTAATGCATGGGAGAGCGGCCTGACCCTGCCCCAACCTGTTGTGGCAGACTATGTTGACTCCTCATGAGAGCCCTTACCTGTGAGGAGGAATAGACTGGGGGGTGGGCTAGTGGGGAGGTAAAGGGGATGGGAGGGGGTCAAAGAAGGTGAGAGGAGGGGTGGGAGGGAGAACTGTGGTTGGGATGTAAAATGAAATAAAAAGATGAAAAAAAAAAAAAAAAAAACCCAAACCAAAAACCAGTGGGCATAAAGTGCTTAGTGTAGAGCAATATGCACCCAAGTATCGCACCTGCTACTCTTGCCATCTACATTGACCAGGAGGGCAGGACCTGGGGCCAGTGTCCCTGTCTTGTTAGTGTCTCCTTGTCTGGAGACTTGGTGGGCCCTCTCCTCTCATCATTTCTACACTTTTAAATTTCTAGGCAACAGAGTATTTTCAGAACTTTGCAGCTCTGCTAGAAATTGCCAGCTAGAATCGGGCTTCTGTGATGGAGGGAATAGGATGGGAGGCATGGGGGAGCATGCGTGTGTGTGAAGGACACACTTACATCAAAGAAAATGGCCAACCTTCATGATGGCTATGCATGACAGTGCATGACAGATACCAAGCACTGATGTCTGACAGCAGCCAGGAGAAAACAAGCCCAGAAGTGGAGTGATTATTCTGAGTTTGTTCAGAAATTGTGCCTGGGCCAGGATTTAAACCCACGTTTTCTTGCCTCACTATAACCCCTGCCTCTCTGGGGAGCCCCACCCTATTCTCCTTCTAACTGAGCCATTTAAAGCTGAGTGAGTGTGGGGGTGGTAGGAGAGGCAGGGCAAGGCTGCAGGGCCCAGACAAGGCAGAGGAGATGACTAGCTGAGGGGGTGGAGGTGGGGGGAGGACCTCAGTCTGGAAGCCCTGCCCTGGAACCCTGTGGTGGTCTGTGGGCCTGCCCAGCACAGCTGTTCCACGGAGGAGCTGCCAAGGAAGGGAGGCACTACAGAGAAGCCTCCTCACCAAGCCCTGCTGTGCTTCCTGCCCAGAACCCTGCTGAGTTCTGTGTATCTGTAAATTTCAGCTGCTCCATCTGTAAATTTCAGCTGTCTCCATCCGATCACCCTTGTCTGCCACCTGGGAATGCCGGGATTCCCAACAGAGGGAGGCCTGGCAGGGGCTCCCTTTCCCTGGACAGGGATGCTAAAGGGCTCATTGGGTTCCTGCACTTCCTGGTGTCCAGGACCCAAATATCATCCATGGACATATTTGTTCCCCTTTTCTGTCACGACTAGCGGCCTCCTTATTTAAAAAAAAACAAAAAACAAAAACTAAAAATTAGCAGTTTTTCTTTCACTTAAAGATTTCTAAAATGTATCCATACATGTGAATTTACCATGTGCCCATCACGGGGATAAGGTAACAGCAACTGGAGGATGAACTCTACAGAAGTACTCAAATCTCAGAATTCTGCAATTTCCTGTGTAAGAATTTATCCTAAAGCAGAAATTACAAGTGTATGCAAAGCCACGTGAGCAAGAATGCCCATGGTGTCAGGCTCGGTGGCTCATGCCCATCATCTCAGTGCCTACAGAGGCTAGAGTAGGATGTCAGAGACCCTGACACTCGACTTAAAGACCATTGTGAGGCCTTCTGTGAGGACTGAGAACTGAACTTGAGTCCTGTGGAAAAGCAATAAAGGTGTTCCTACCACCCCAATCTGTAGCTTTTCTTACGGGTAATAAAGCTGCCAACACTGTTCTGGTCCAAGCATTGCCCTGAGCTATTTCCATGTCCAGGTTCTTTGGATCCATACACTAAGTCCTGGGTGTGGGTACATCACTTATCCTGTTTAGGGATGAGTAAAACCCTTGACTATTTGTACCCCCATGACACATTGGAGCCAGGCTAAACAATGGCTAGTTTGCCCCCTGTACCCAACATCTGTTGACTGCCTATAGGCAGTAACTCATTCTGTCCCTGCAGTCACCCAGAGGCCACTGCTCTGAGGTAGAAAAAGGGCAGTATTTTATTTTTTTCTTTTGTGGAAAGAGTTTTATTCATTGGCTTGATTAAAGGCAGGTGTGGTGGCACATTCTTTTAATACCAGCCCAGAGGCAGGTGGAACTCTCTTGAGTTCTGAGTGAGTCTGCCGTGGTAAGTTCTAGGCCAGCCAGGGCCATACAGTGAGACCCCCCCCATCTCAAAAAACACAAACAAACAATGAACAGCAATGAAGTGGTAGCACACACCTTAAGCCCCAATACTCAGGCAGAGGCAGTCAGATCTCTGTAAACTCTTGCTACAGAGCAAGCTCCAGAGCTACACAGAGAAAAACTGTTCAAGCTATAAGTATAGTTATACAGATAAATGAATGAATGTAGCGGTAAGAAATTTAGGAATAGATAAAACTTTCATCTATATTAAACATATGAGTCATGGTTATATTATATACTTACTTACATTTAAAGCATTTTGTTTTATTTCTAAGATCCTGGGGGGCTTTCTGTGAAGTAAGACCAGATGATAAAAGGATTCTGGAATTTTACAGCAAGTTAGGCTGTTTTGAAATTGCAAAGATGGAAGGATTTCCAAAGGATGTGGTTATACTTGGTCGGAGCCTGTGACATTGGTTGTGTCCAGAGTCTCTTAACCCCACCTTGTGGTTGGTGGTTGGGGTCTCCACACAGTTCGGTCTCTGGAGCGGCAACAGATTGGCCAGTTGAATTGGAAACAAAGACGACTGTACAACTCACCATCCATGTTCATACTCACTGGTTGGAAGATAGTACTGCTGCGTATCCTGTGGGAAACATGGTGTAAGGGCAGTATTTTAAATTCAGGCAATCTGGCTCCCAAGTCTGTACTTGTATTTGCTGTTGAGAATTTAGGAAAACTCAAAGAATAAGGTATCCACCAGCCCACCAGCTTATGAGGTTTCTGATAGCATCTGCTGTCCACCCCAAACCTGCATGCCTGCTGGGGCACATGGCAAGCTCTGTGCTCTGTTTGAAAAGGAGGTGAGAACACATGCTCTTTGGAAACTCTTTCCAATAATGGATGAAGGACAGCCCCCTACACCATTGAGTTTGTCACCATGGTACCTTCTCCTGCATGGCCACATTAGTGGCTACCTCCAACTCCTTTGTGCCTTGTAGGATTACTGTTGGATGATACAGTTGTTCGTGACTCTTCTGTTTGCTTATTTGGTCTCATTCTGTAGCTCAGGCTGCCCTGGAACCCATTCTGTAGTCCAGATTGATCTTGAACTCCTGTCAGTTCTTCTGCCTCAGCCTCCTAAGCACTGAGATGATGGGCATGACTCTAACCCCCGTTGTAGATAGGGCCACCGTGGGCATTCTTGCTCATGTGGCCTTGCACACATTTGTGATTTCTTCATTAGGATAAATTATCACACAGGAAATTGCAGAGTTCTGAGATTTGAGTATTGCACAGTTCATCCTACAGTTGCTGTTACCCTATCCCTGTGATGGGCATCTTACTTCTTTATATCCATGACAACAAATCCTGCCAAGGCACAGTGTTGTCATCTTAAAAGCAGGCCTTCATTGAAAGGGGAAAAGGAGTCATCTTTGATGGCTGATGAGACCTTTTTCCCTCTATAAATTGCATATTCATTTCCCTTCTCAGACTTTATTGTGTTTTTTTAGATGAAGGTTTTCTCTTAATGAGAAATCTGCATTTCATCAGAGTTGGAATGCAGAATCTGTGGCTTATTTATTCCCTGGAGAGGATGCCTTCTTTTTGTTCTCTAAGCTAATCAGATACTATGCCTGAAGATGCTGGCAAATTAATTTCAGGCATGTGACACTGGTGATCAGTGCACATAAAGCTCCTGGCCAACTACATTTTAGTCATGCAAGATGATAGGCTATGTGGACTCAGCACAGACCAGGGTTCAATTCCCCCACTTGGCCATGTCTGTCAGGAGACTATAGACACCTCAGCAAGTGCCTGGTAGAGTGTGGCCAGTCTAGTCACCAAAGTGTTACTTACTCAACTGGGGAGAGCCACACCACCTCTTCTGAAGGCATGGACCAAGTTCAGAAGCAGAACTTTCTGGAATGTTTGTAGGAAATGACTGGGTAGAAGTCATGGAAGCCAGTGGGCAGGTGACATTTGCCACCCCGCACGCAGCCTGCCTAGCATCTCACAGAATGGGCCTAATGCCCATTTTTATCACTGAGCAAGCCTTGATTTCATTCCCCGCCCCCAGGCCCAGATGTTGAGCATGGGGGTATCGGGTTTTGCCAAAGAAAGGCGGATCAGCCAGAGTAGGAGCTTTATAGTGACAGCCAACCAGTATCCTCTGCAGACCAGCTCCCCACCTGGCCCTCTTCAGGAGGATGTGTAGCCAGAGTGTCAAGTCATTCAGTTCTCTCTCAACCTTTTTGCTTAGACTGATAGGCCCTTTGCAGAGGAAACAAAAGAAATTATAAATAAAAACTTGGCCAGCCTCTTGGGCCTGGACAGCACGATAGCCAGGCCTGGCCCTTCGTCCTATCTGATGTTTGCTGGGCCTCACCTCTAAAAAGCAGCTAGCCATGGTTTCAGAGAGCAAGGTGTCCACACCTTGGGCTGACAGAGAAAGAGGGGGACTTGAAACAAGAGAGGCATCCTTCCAACAGGATGGGGCTATCTGATGTGGAGTCTGGACCCTGGAATGCTCACAGATCTCTCTGGACTCTGTTGCCCTCTGGCCCTTGGGCAATACTGACCTAGCGCTGATGGAGACTGGGTGGGATCCAGGTGCACTTGCTAGGATGTGTGCTGGTTGACTCCAGCTGCATTGTGTCCTCTACTCCCTTAGCTGTGGGTCCCAGACTTCCAGCCAGGGACCTGGCCAGTTTCCCTAGGACCCACACCCTCCCAGCCAGGTCATCCAGATCATAACCCAAGCTGTGTTGATTTAAAGGCCGCCCACCAAGGCAGTGATATGTCAGGGGTGGGGGTGGGGGTGGGGGTGGGGGTGCAGTGGAAGGACACCAAGCCCAAACTATTTCACACAGGGCCATGAATGAATCCTGAGGATGCTCTCAACAGTCTGGAGTGGGCGGTGGGCCTGGGACTCACTGTCCCTACATTGTCCCCAAGGGCATCTGCTTGGGATGTGTCATGCCAGCTCTGTATTTTATAGACCGCGGGTTCCATGTGTCAGCCTAGCATATGAATTTGAGAAGCTGCCAAACCCTGAGACCAACACCAAGCCCTTCTTCGCATGCCTGCATCCACTCATGATGAACCTATGTATAGAAGTTGGTGGAGACCCTTTGTGCTGGGGACCAAGTCAGTCTAGTTAAGGCAGACAATAAGAAACTAAGGGACTGGGCATCTCCGAAGCAGATCAAGAGAAGTCTTGTAAGGTCGTGGGTTGCGGTTGTGTAGTGAAGGACTGTGGCAGAGACTACTGGCAAAGATGTCATCGAAGAGAACTTCAAATGCAAGAAAGGAACAATAAAAAATGTGACTCAAAAAAAAAAAAAAAAAAAAACCAACCATGTCAACAAACAAACCACCTAAAGAACTCTGGTGGTGACAGAAGTGTTTCCACTGTAGTGAGGTCGGCATGTCGGCTTTGGCAGGGCTATGTAGTTTTGTGAGAAACTGCCATTGGGGAAACTGAGTAACTTCATTTTTGTTTTGTTTTTCGAGACAAGGTTTCTCTATGAAACAGTCTTGAGTATCTTGGAACTCACTCTGTAGACCAGGCTGGCTTCAAACTCATAGAGATCCGCCTGCCTCTGCCTCCCAAGTGTGGGGATTAAAGGTATGCACCACCATAGCCGAGTTGTAACTTGGATTTCTTACAACTCCATGTGAATCTACACATACTGTGAGAAGTTTCCTGGCAGTGTGTCAAGAAGGAAAAGGGCTCTTACCTGTAGCGACCTAGGGAAATGGCTTCAGTAACCTGGGGAGTAGATGCTGTTTACAAGCAGTAAACTCATGCTACATGAGGGAGGCAGCCTCAGAGTAGCAGAGGTCAAGACTTAGTTAGGGTCATCTGTCTGTGTGTTTGGGCATGGATGTCTGCATCCTTCCTACACACATTTTATGGAGTATCTGCTGGGACTTGCTGGACACAAGCTCTGTTTCCTCCATGGGAGGTAGGTAAGCATGGAGTGTTTCTGGGTTTCGAGATATGCATACCCAGCACTGAAATCATGGACAGTTTTCTCCCTTTCTCTACATTCCAAAGTTTGGTATGGTTACGTTACTGTTTACTAAGGAAAAGGTCAGCTATCGAGAAAGGAAGCCACCTGGCCATTCTCAGAGGATCGGTCAGATGCACGAGGGCCTGGAAAGCCATTTGGCAGCTGCTCTGGGCTGAAGGGCCTGACCCACCAGGCTGTGGGAGAACTCGTGACTGCTGCGCTGCTGGTCTCTGCCCTGACTTCCCTTGACACGCCCTGTTCCAGCCTGCACTCCCATCAGGCACTAGACCAGAGAGCACTTGAGTGAGGGAGGCTACAGCTGTCATGAGAGCGCTGGTCCAGCAGCAGCAGTACAATCCCCCCGCGATATGGCCTGTGCCCCCATGCCACCAGTCTGTGGTGCTCTGCACTCCACAAGCATCAACAGGTGAGGCCCACCTGAGGCGTTGAGGGACTTCCTCCAAGCTGCCCGCACTTTCTACAGCCTGGGGCATGCTGGGAAACACGTGGGTGGGGAATCTCCATCTTGAAGTACCTTTGGTTACACTGGAGGGTTTTGTTTGCCTGCCTGCTTGTTCTTTATCTGCTTGTGCAAGCCGTAATCTCCCAGAATGCAACCACTAGACTAGTGTGTCTCTGCTGCAGGTTTTATTTAGGGTAGTAGTTTTGTTCGGGGCACTAGTCTAAAACCAGTATCCGGACATCCAGAATGTCACTCTGACCTTGTGGCCTTTGGGGACTTAGTTAGGATACAGTGTTACCCAGTTTAGGGTGGGTACTTGTAACCCCAGTACTGAGGAGGCTGAGGCAGTGGGCTGCGCAGCGACACCAAACGGCAGCAGGGAAGGGGGGGTCGGTTACGGCTTGTTGGGCACACCCAGGTTGAAGCTCCCCTCTCATTGTCTCAGCATTGCCCAGACCTTGCCGAAGGTCAGGAGGCAGCTAAGGAGGATGGCAAACAGCCCTGGCCATGGCTGCTAATACCCAGCTCCAGCCAACATGATCTGGTTACAGGAGTGAAGGAGAGAACCTCTCTGCCTTCAGAAGCCAAGAAAATTGAGGCAACAAAGCTGAGGGCGACCCCTGCTGCCCTTGGAGGCCTGGGTTACTAGGCCCAAGAGGCCCATGCTGTCGCTGGGTGGCCTGGAGCTTAGCCTTGGCAGCTGTGCAGTGTTTGTTGTGGGCAGTTACCATGCCACCTTCTGGTATCTCAGCAAGAGAGGCCCAGGGACAGGTGTGGCTGAACACAGAGATTCCCAGTCTGGCTTGGCCTCCCTGATGCATGCACCTTCTTCTCCTCTTACCCTAAGGGGACAGATCCTCAAGATGTCTGTGGTATTGAATACTCTATAGTCTTGGCACCTTCTGCATATGAGCAGTCTGGTTAGGGTGGCCAGGTCCCCAAAGGAATTTAACACTCAGTAGGGATTATCCTTGCCTCCCTGGGACACAAGCCACTTTCTTGCCCCCCCCCCAGAGGCCACTTAGCTGAGAGACCAGGGAATTTATTTGTTCTTCTGCCTGCATGGGTGACAGTTGTAGGCCCGAGGGTGCTGGGAGTGGCTTGGGGTACTGTATATACCTCTTATTGGGTCTGCATAGTCATGGTTTATTCACTGCTTTCAACAGCCACCATGGAAACATTTATACCATGAAAACAGGGGTGACACTCTACAGGAACAGTACATGCCTGTTTAGTGGGGTCTTCTGTGCAGGGTTGATAGGACTCCTGCAGAACTTGCTTACGTGAGGTGGGTAGCTAAGTTCCTCACTTAGGTGACGGAGGCAGAGTCTAGTGAACAGCTGATGGTTCTGGCTAGGGGCTGGAACACCCAGTCCCAGGCAGAGCCCTCTGTTGTCCATGTGTCTCAGGCTCCTGCTGAGAGCAGTGTAGATCAGGTTGAAGGCATTTCCCTGGGACTCTAGAAGCTCAGAGCTGGGACTGTGCCTTGGTCTGTGGGTGCCAGAAGGCATGGGCCCCTGCAGCTCCATCTTTTGTCCACCCCTGCCTCATGTCCCTGCCTCTATTGTTGCTGATTGCATTTGTATTGATTGTCCCTAACAAAGACTTTAAGATCCCTGAGGATTCAGTCTTTCATTGTCCTATAGCCAGAGATCTGGGTCTAGCCAAGATAAAGATTGCTAAATAAGAGAGACAACTCAATCCAGGGAATGCTGGCAGCTCTCAGACTAGCCAAAGGACTCACCCAGGACTCAGGCCATCCAGTCCCAGTTCAGCTTTCAGCTGTCCCCTCCTGGCTTGTCACCTCCTCCATTTATAGATGGGCATAAAGAAGATTACAGAAAATACAAACCTAGTTCTTGGCCTAACACCCAGCATAGAACAATGCTTGTATATAATGAGTGTCAGTGAAAATGACCTTTGTGGTCTGTTGTAGATCACTAAAGTCCCCAGCTGACCACAAAACAACACTCGGGTTTGACAATGGGCAGAACTATTGACAAGGGACAGTTGACCTCTTATTACATTGCTGGCTGTTGCTTATGATCACCTCTGCTAAACTAAATTGTTATTCACCACACACACACACACACACACACACACACACACACACACACACAATCATGTGTCTAAACAGGTACCCAAGAACCCACATGGTATACGAGCAGATCTTTAGGCATGCACTTACATAAATGCACACATACACACAATGCTCACATGCCCACACCCATCAAACAGCTGTTGGTTGTGACTGGCTCTGACACACATGTTAAGTAGCTCATTTCTTCTTTAAATTATCTTTACTGAAAAGCAAGTGTCAAGAGGATATGGTCCACCTTCTGCTTTCCTTCCAGATAGGCTCTCATTATGTAGCCCTGACCGGCTTCTCACTGTATTCTCTGACCCCAAGTCTTCCCAGCACTGTATGCAGATGTAAGCCACTACCCCTGGCTCTAGTTGGTGTGTCTTTTTTTGCTTTTGTTGTTTGAAACAGGGTTTCTCTGTGTAACAGTTCTGACTTTTCTGAAACTCACTTTCTAGACCAAGCAGGCCTTAAACTCACAGAGATCCACCTGCCTCTGCCTCCTGAGTGCTGGGACTAAAGGCATGTGCCACCATGCCCATCTTAGTTCATGTGTCTCAACAGAGCAGAACACAACCTTGTAACTAGCCCTAGATGAACGAACCAGATGTGGACAGCATCTTCAAGACCTCTGCTTCTCCCTGGGATAACTATATTCCGTACTTCTTCCTCAGGGAGCACTGTATTATTTCTACTTTGGGGTCTATTTTGTTTGTTTGTTTGTTTTGCTTTGTTATGTTGTTTTTCATTGCTTTTTGAGGCAGGTTTCATGTAGCCTAGGCTGGACTCAAACTTACTTTGTATCAATGGATCAAAACTCCGATCCTCCTGCCTCTATCTCCTCAGTCCTGAGATAAGTTTTCGTAGTGCTGTGGGTGGCACCCAGGGCTCACTGCATGCTAGGCGGACACTCTGTCATCTGGGCTGCATCCATAGAGGCCTGACTTCTCTGACTACACTGAGTTCATAGGCTTCTCCTCGTTGTGGTGTGGAGATCAAGATCATTCATACATATCACTGTGCAGTCTTTCACTCCGCTGGTACTATACAGATACAGACTTAGGAACCTGTTTGGAGTGGTGTTCTAGTTCTGGGATGCTCCTCTGCAAGTTCTGTCATGCATTAACTGGCACTTCATTTCCCAAGTGCTGGGATTGTCACTGTGACCAACTTGGGCAAGAGGTCTAAAATTAAAGGCATATACCACTATGCCCAGCAGTAACTTTGGATTTATAGAAGGTCCCCAAAATAGACAGCAATCCCATCACATCTTTTCCTAATTTCCTGCTCACAACTCATATGCCCTGCTACATTCGTCTCAACCAGGAAGCTGGCATCTTTTACTTGGGCTTCACTGCAAACATTTTTATATTGCTTTGGTTATTTATCAGAAATGAATTCCCTAAAGTGGGACTGCTGGGCCACTGGAAACAGTTGTGCTGTTCAATTCCTGTCACACTTTTTCCTTATTGCTTCCAAGAAAGGGAGAGCCGTGTCATTCCACAGAGAGAACAAGGATCATGCTGCTCCCACCTTCACTGGCCTCTGCATTGTCACCAAGCCAAAGAAGTATGCTGGCATCCAGGTCACTGGGACAACCTTTCTTCCCTTTTTTTGGAAACAGGGTCTCATGTAGCCCAGGCTGGCCTTGAAATTCTGGCCTTCCTGCCTCCACTTCCCAACTTCTGAAATAACAGGGGTATATCACACTCCTGGTTTATGTGGCGCTGGAGATAGAATCCAGGGATTTGGGCATGCTAGGCATACACTGTGTCAACTGAGCTTGCCCCCACAACACCTTTTTTGTAGATTTGGAAAGTGAGACTGGCATTTCCTCAAGCCATTCCTGACCCAGGAGATTCTCATCCTCCAACAGTGGCTTCCCTGACCTGAGACTCTGACAGGTCTTGGTTTATTTGTCATACCTGGGAAACACAGAGTCATCCTCATAGCCTCCAGGTACACAGGCCCCATGAAGCTACCATGCTGCCTTGCAGCTGTCACTGGTGACCATGCCAGTCTCAGGCCCTGCACCCAGTACAGTGGCAACCATATTCAGGGGATCTGAGACCTAGTACTGGTGTCCCTATGGTTTGTGTCCCGTCTTTCACTCAATAGTGTGTGTTGTCTGTTTGCATTTGTATGAAACCAGAAAGGCAAGCAGATAAGACCTGCCTGCCAAAATATCTGATGCCACACAGAGCAGGAAGTCGTGTTTGACACATGGCTCTCAGCATGAAGCCTTGGTGGGCGAGCAGGAACATCAGGGGAGTAGGCTTGCGGGGCACAGGAGCAGGAACGTGCCAGCAGCAGGTCCCAGGATAAGCACAGGGGGGCTCATCCACTGCCTGAGGTTGTGACCCAGAGGGAGATCCTCAGCCCAGGTTGCTCGAATCCCATCCTTCCTATACTCTATCTCCACTGAGTGTCCTGTCCTATTTATAGTGTGCTAGGTTTGGGGGCTGTGAACATTAGACCAAGTTCACAGAGACTCAAAACACACAGGTATGCCCGGCTCTGAGAGGAAAGTGGTCACATCCCAAAGGGCTTCTGGGATGGCCCTGAAGGAGGAAGTAGCTGAATGGGCCTAGGGAGGACATTTGGCACAGTAACTGAAGGGTGAGGATCACATGGTAACTAACCCTGGGCAGGGCATGGAGCTGGGGGGAGGGGTACCATCTTGACCTGAGACAGGCTTCATATTCCGCCTGCTATCCTCAAGCACGTCGTAGTGCACCCTTCACCATCTGACTTCTCATGGCTTGAGCTCCCCGGCTGCTTGACCTGGGCCCACTGCCCTCCTTCTCTGTCTCCTCTAAGGCCCTGAAGGCCTAAGCCCAGCCATGCTATGCCTCTGTCTATGTCTTCTGCCTCCAACTAAGCCCTACCCCTAGTCCAGGAAGCTTCGATTATCCCCTTACCTGCCACAGAGCCCTTCGCAATTTAAACAGAAATGAAGTATGTGTTTGCTCCATGGCCAAGTATGTAGCCATTACAAGTAGAGGGAAGCAGAAAGTTTGCAGTAAGGATGCTAGAAGATATACTTGGGCCTTGATGACAGGCAGTGTCCCATACTTGAGATGGGTTGAAGAGCGGGGGTCTCATGTCAGTGTCCTTCCCATAATCCATGATTTTGGTCCAACACACCATATCCAGAACATGTATCCAAACATTCACAGTGGGTCTGGCCTTCAGCATGAATGTGAGGAAACAGTTGAGAATAACATGCCCTTCATGCAGACATCTGTCCCCCATCCTCTAGACCAGTGGTTCTCAACCTGTGGCTGTTGACCTTTCAGAGGGGTCACCTAAGGCCAGCAGAAATATCAGATATTTACATTATGATTCATAATAGTAGCAATGAAACTAATTTTATGGGTGGGAGTCACTACAACATAGGGAACTGTGTTAAGGGGTTGCAGCATGAGGAAGGTTGAGAACCTCTGTTCCAGACAGTTCCCTTTGTCTTTTTGTTTGTTTGTTTGTTTGTTTTTCAAGACAGGGATTTTCTGTACTAACAGCTCTGGCTGTCCTGGAACTTATTCTATAGACCAGGCTGGCCTCCAGTTCACAGAGACCTGCCTGCCTTTGCCTCCTAGATGCTGAGATTAAAGGCATGTGTCACCTCTGCCCAGCCCCTGTCATCTGCTATACCTAATACCATAGCAAAGACCTCTTCCTCTTCAGGGGGTGCGGCTCCAGTGGGTCCCAGGCCATACCACACCCGCTGGCCGGGGCTCAAGGTAGCCAGTCTTACTTAGTCTACTTGTGTGTGTACCCTCATCCACAACTGTCTCATCTACTCCCTCAGCCCTTCCCCTACCCCTGGCCCCTCCCCCACCCCACCCCCAGGCGCCCCACACTGCCACCCTCTTCCCTTGGAGCCATCTCTATCCCCGCTGTCACTGTCTCAGATTTAGGTCCCATTCTTCTGCTGAAGGTGCTGTGTGTGTGGATGAGTGAGTAAAACCTGTGTGTAAGAACATGCTAAGGATGGGAAGACGGCTCAGCAGTTAAAAGCACTTGCCTCATGAGCCCGATGATCCCAAAACTCACACAAAAAGGTGGCATGTGCCCATCTGTAATCCCAGCATTCCTCTGGTGAGATGGGCGGTGGAGACAGGAGAGTAAGCCCGAAGCTTGGGAAACAGCTAGCCTGGGGTACCAGAGAAGAAAGGAGAGAGAAAGGGAAGGAGTGGGGAAGGAATGCAAGCATGGTGCAACCTGGCTGTGGGAGTGAGCGGGGCAAGTGAGCCGCTGGACAGTAGGGGCTTGGGCTAAGCAAAGTCAGTGGCTTTGCCATGCTGAACACTGCAGAGGCCTGCTGCCCACCCCCTCCTAAACGCTCTCTGCCAAGCCTTCTGCACAATCGTTGATTTGTGAAACCAAAGTGCATGCCAAGGAAAGCGTGGGTCCTGGCAGGGCTGCTCATTTTCACCTTGTCCAGAGCATCCAGGCCTGCTTCTCTTAACCACTTGCTCCCGCACACCCAGGGTTCTGTTGCTGCCTAAGAAGGATGACTTCATGTGCTTGATGCAGGGCACACATGAAAGAAGACAGACAGAACAGGAGCAAAAACACTGCTTTTCCAGAAAGTTAAAGAAACACATCTTAGGTGCCAGCAGAGCACAAAGAGCTAGTGTGAGGTGTGAGGCAGCAGAGAGATGACCGGCACGCTGGAGAGTCCGACCTCCTCAGCCCACCCCCAGGTACCAAACCCCACCCGGGGCTCCCACACAGCCTGCTCTGACTTCCTCCCCACTGTACCTGCCTAGACAAAAGTCTTTCCTCCTTGGACCGGGGACAGGCAGAGGATTGGAGGTGCAATGGGACTGGCCCAGGGTTTGGGGACACCAGTGTGGGATCTATCCTGGAGGAGGAGGCTACCACTGCTGGAGGCCTGCCTTCCCATCTCCTTTTGTGTCCCATCCTTCCAGGCTTCTGCCTCTGCTCTATCAGTTTGTGCCTGGGTAGAGTGCGGGACACCAACCACAGCCGAGTCTCAGTGTGCTAGTCCCAGGGATTTGTGTTCCACCCCGTAAAGGTGATTAAAATTAAGCAGACCTAGTCCTGTAGGTAAAGAAGCTAAATATGGGGCTGGAGAGATGGCTCAGAGGTTAAGAGCACTGACTGCTCTTCCAGAGGTCCTGAGTTCAATTCCCAGCAACCACATGGTGGCTCACAACCATCTGTAATGAGATCTGATGCCCTCTTCTGGCCTGTGGGCATACATGCAGACAGAACACTGTATACATGATAAATAAATAAATCTTATTTAAAAAAAAAAAAAAGAAGAAGAAGAAGCTAAATATGGCATCTACTGAGTACCAGCTGCTGGGCATTGACTGCCTTACTTAGTACCTGGGCAGAAGGGACCATTGCCCTCTCCAGTTTGGGTCTACAGAGAAGCCATAGTTGTTGGACAGAGCGGAGGTCTTTGCTGTGCCAAGAGAACTGGATGGGCTGGTGGGTCTCTTGGTCCCAACCATCACAATCAGTGGGCAGCCTCAAACTGTGTGTCCCCTGGATGAAGCCCAGCCCAGCCTGCTGGGCATAGGTAGCACCTCCCACCCCCAGTCCACCCACCAGCTCTGTCCCGAAGCTAAGCTTTCCTGTACATCTCCTGGAATGAACCCACCCTGAGAATTTATTGATCCAAGGAAATAGTAATTAGCATCATAAACAGTCCCGTGACACTCTCCAGAGATCCTTCTTGTGGCTTCTGAGATCCCAAGGCAGGCAGAAAGACCAGGTGGCCTGTCACCAGTAACTGTCACTGTCACTGTGTGGTCAAGTGGGACTAGGCTTTACCTCATCACTCACATGCGCATACATATACATGAAGACGAAGCCACATGTGTATCTATACACATATAGCCCCCGCCTTCTTTTCAGTGTAGGCTTCCTCGGGGTGGTGTGTCTCCCTCTCCCAGCATAGACTATCCTGGTCCCATGCCACCACTGTACTTATTATTCTGTGTGTGGTGATTGGCCCTAGGTGCTAGGCTCCCTAAGATGGGCTCAGGCTTTCTTGGTCACAGCCAGACACATGGAGACCCCCTGACTTTCCTAGTGAGGGATGACAGATATCAGGACTCCAGGAATAGGCCACATGCTCTTACCCATCTTCTTGTTCATAGTCTAGCAGGCCCCTCCTGGAGGCCAGAAGGTGGCCAGTGCCCAGAGGTCTCTCCAGAGTGGCCTCTAAGCCTTGAGGCAGGAGGCCAGCCCATGCCCAAGTTACTTTTCCTCCTTTCAGCCAGACATCCAGGTTTCACTGACCCCTGGCCTCAGCCAGAGGCCACCACCTCTCCCCACCCAGGCTCTAGGGGCATCAGAAAACATCCTATGAGCCTCTTGGGATGGTGCTGTAAGCCCCACCTGAGGGTGAGTGGAGCTCAAGGCACTGTTCAGCAGGGTTAAGGAATGCCTCAGGTACCAGGAACTGTGGTAGACCTGGGAACCCACCCTGGGCAAGGCTTCTGAAGATCCACAGGCCCTAGATGGATACCAGGATTCACACACAATCAGGCAGCTCTGATCAGAAGGGCCCTGGGACTAGGGGAGCTATAGGACAGCAGAGCCATCAGGAAAGATAGGCCTAAGTCTACCTGCACTACCTGTGGCCTGTAACTTGTGTCCCCTGGTGGAACATACCAGAAGGATCTGCTTACAAGTGAAGCTTGCCCTAGTGAGGTTGGAGCAGCACCTGTGTGACCTGTGCTCAATGGGGGCACTGGTTGTGGGCTTGAAGAATTGTTAGCACCATTAGGTTCTGCCATTGCCACCCTCAGGATGCCAGAGGTGTGGAATGTGGACCAAGAAGGCTCCCAGGAGAGGGGGTCGCTTGAGCAGAGGCTTCTGTGGGTAATAAATGTGGGAAATACTGGGCACTTTAAGCGAATGTGCCTGAGGAACCTTCCTCCCACCCCCAGCTCCCAGGGCTGTTCTAGTCACTGTCAGTACAACGGTCTCCACAGCAAGTAGTAGGCAAGGTGATAGGCAAGACCGGCTGTGTTGTCCTACCATCCCCACCGCATCCTGTCCCACCGACGAACTTGGCTACTACCCTCTTCTCCTGCTACCCCAGCTCTGGCAAATGTGAGTCACTCCTGCAGGAAGTCTAGTTCTGGGGAGGGAAAGGCAGTGCTGCTCTGAGCACCAGCCAGTCTCCCTCAGTTGTATCCACACGACATGGCGCCAACAGAGGAAGGCCACACATAGCACCTATTCATCTCTAGGCCTGGCACACCTTGAAATCAGCATCTCAGCACAGCCAGGAAAGAGGCCAAAGTGACACCATAGTATTTCAACATACTGCTGCCCCACAGTTTATATTCCATGCGCCCATGGATAGGCATGTGGGTGGATTCCAGGCTTTCATTTCGTCTCATTACACATGTCATGTATATAAAAACAGACCACAAAAGGAGAAGTCTAAAAACTCCATGCTATCATGAGCAGAGTTGGACATATCCCATTGTGCACATGCACGGGCATACACAATAATAGTAATAAATCAGTTGGCTTTACATACGTGGTTTGTCTGTGCTGGTGCCAGCACAACACTGCGCAGTCATGAGTCTTCCCATTTTGTTCTTTTTCCCAATTTTGCATCTGGTTTGGGTCCTTTGCAATTTTGTGTGAATTTTAGCATCAAGTTACTGGTATCTGTGAGTTCAGCTGGGATTGTGTTGAATCTGCAGCTCAAGTTGGGGGATGTCTTAGGCTGCATGCTGTCACAAAACACCCAAGACCAAACAGTTTATAAAGGAGGGAAATAAGTCTCTTAGGTTCCAGAAGTCCAAGATCAGTGCTGCCAGATTCAGTGTCTGCTGAGGCTGCTGTCTGCTTCCAAGATGGAACCCCTCCCTTATGTCCTCAGGGGGAGGGGCAGAAAGGGAGAAGGGTCTGGGTACTTTCTTCTAGCCTTTTTATAAAGTCACAGAGTCCCAAAAGCCCCACCCTTTCAACACGTGAATGTGAAGATATCTAGGCTGTACCGAGGAATACCACGGCTTTAAGCCTTCCCATCCATGAACCTGTTTTCCTGTTCACTTGGATGTTTTTTAATGTATTTTAACAATATTTTGTGCATTTCAGAGTGTAAGCTCAGCACTTTTGATGTTAAACTTAATGCAACTTTGCTATTTTAAAATTTCCCATTTGTGTGTCTATGTGTGATGTGTAGATGTGTGTGGATATGCATACACATGCCTGTGCGAGCAAGGGCAGAGGCCAGAGAAGGACATCAGGTGTCCTGCACCATTGCTCTCCACCTTATTCCCCTGAGACAAGGTCTCTCACTGAACCGGGAGCTGTGCTGGCATCCAACAAGTCCCATTCATTCTCCCCCACAGCACTGAGGTTATAGGTGTGCACAGCTACGTCCGGCTTTTAATGTGGGTGCTAGGTATTCAAATTCTCTTATTCACCGAGCTATCTCTCTGGCTCCCATTTTATTTTATTTTGATGTGGTTGTGAATGGAATTGGATTTCTGTTTGATGTGCTTCTGTTTAAAAGAGACTGAATAATTTTAGAGTTTATTTATTGGTTTGGAAGGGGTACATGTGTGCCACAGTGTACACATGGAGGTTGGAGGACAACTGGCAGGGCTGGGCTCTCTTCTTTTGTCACGTGAGTCCTGAGGATCAAACTCTGATTGTCTTTATTTACCCTCTGAGCCATCCTATTCATGGCTAAGGTGCTGGTAGTGTAGCAAACTATTCACACAGGACCCTGCCCCTCCTACACTTGGGGCTGCTTCCTTTCTATGTACATGACATGCCGGGAAGGTGGCCACATCTGTGAGACAAGCCAATCCTCCCGGTGTAGTAGTAGATGAGATCGGAAGTGAACCTAGGATTCTCCTTCCTGGCATAGGAACAGAATTAAGGGAAATAAATGGACCTTGTCTCAAGGCTTCATCAGACCGAGTCGTGCTCAGTTACAAATAAGAAGTGAGCCCACCCTCAAGGGTCTCCTACATTCCCAGGGAGAGAACATAGAATGGCCCTACTTGACCTGGAGACAGAGTGCTGTCCCCAGGACAGAGTTTGCCTGGTGACATGGGATCCAGCAGCATCACTATAATGTGTGTCTGTGGAGAGGGTGAGATTGTAGTCTTGGGGGAAGGGCAGGCAGAGGGAAGGTCTGCAGAAGCCTACAGGCAGGGTGGGCACAGTGTGGCTGCAGACCTCTGGCTGCCTTGCTGTTATAGATTTCAATGGCTCGAAATTTTTTCATAAATTAAAAGTTTGCAGTCCTGGGCGTAGTGGTAGCCAGCCTGTGCTACCAAATGAGAAATTAATTAATCAATCAAAAAAGCTTTGCTCACGTGAAGAGGCCTTCCTTTCCTGGATTAAGTTATTCTATTTTATTCTCATTGTTTTGGGTGTTGGCTTGCTTTGCATCTGTGGGCACAGGCACATTTACATATGAGCACATATAAGTTGCCATCATGTGGAGTCTTTTTAACCACTAAGAGGAAGTTGGGGGCTCTCAGATTATAAAGTGTTTCCATGCCTGGAGTGTATCAGTCAGTCCTGGGGTGGGGGAGGGGAGCTGACCTGGCACCCTGCTGCTTCCCGAGGTGTGGGTGACTCTGCCCTGCTTTCCAGCTGCGGCATCGGGTCACTCTGTCACCAACTGTGGAACTGGGGAGGGACACACAGAGTTGGCCCTTGCTAACTGGTTCTACTGTGTGTGTGACCCACTTGGTGTGTGTTCTAAGGAGGAACATGTGGTCTCATGATTTTCTGGGGTGAAACTGGCTTCAAGAATGGAGACAGGAGATTAGGTGTGACAGTACACACCTTTAACGTCAGCAGTCAAGGGGCAGAGGGGGCAATAGCTTGGAGTAATGATCCCTGTCTGAAATCCAGAAGTTAGGAGGCTGAAACAGGAGGTCAGGAGTTCCAGGCCAGCCTGTCTCAAAAACAAAAACCAAAGTAACAACAACAACAACAGAAATCTCCAGGCGAGTGGTCCTAGTTGTGTTGCTGCTGAGGCCCTGGGGTTAGAAGCACAGGTGCCACTCAGAGAGAGATTGTTGCATCCAGTCTCTGCAAATCACAGAGTAAGCATGAGTGAAAAGGGGGCGGGGCATGGGCTGCAGAGAGAGTGGAGAAGGAAGAGCAGGTGCTCACACCCGCAGTCTCCGGAGGCCGAGACAGAGGGATAGCCACACATTCAAATAAATAAATCAATAAGGAGCAGAAACGCCCCAGTTTCACAGGAAATACCGCCACAGGACACGCTTGGGGACTCCACTGCTTTTGGGAAGGCTCTGGGGCAGCCTCCACCTCAAAGGGAAGCCAGACCAACGGGGAGGGGGGGGGAAGGTTACATGGAGGTGGGAGCTTTATCCCAAACTGGACATGTGTTCCTGACCTCTGGCTCCTGGGCTCTCTCAGTACTCAGTATCCTGAGTACTGGGTGTCTGCAAAGTACCAGTAGCCCAGCTCTAGCCACAGCCCATTACAGTTGGCACTCAGAGAGCACTTGTACCAAGTGCCACTCCTCCAGCCTGAACTTAGAGTAGTGGGGGGAGGGGCTGTCAGCACCTGGCAGTGTCTGTGAAGGCCAGAAGACAACAAGCCTTCCTCTTTGGAAAAGCTTCCCGTGCTTAAACAGATCTATGTACAACTGTTCACACAAACAGGCCCGCATTTGAGGACCTAGCTCAGTAGGGGCAGCAGTGGCTGTAGCTTAGGGGGACACAGCTCCCTAAGGCTGCCTTCTGAGAGATAAGCCCTGCCTCGAGGTTATCTTGTCTGTTTCCTCAGTGTTCCTGAGAGGAGTAAGAGGATCAGGGCAGGGCTGGCCACCCTCTGCTGGGGCTGCGGTGTTCACGCCGCTCCGTGTCCTAGGCTGAGGAAGAGCAGTGGTTAGGAAACTAGATGTCCTTTTCATGACCAGCTGCGTCGGTTATTTATAAGCATGGGCTGGACATAAGTTGTGCTTTTCCCCAGGAGAAGAATTGATACGGGCTCTGTAGTGATCTCACGGTGCCTTCCTTAAGGACCGTTGTGCTAAACAACTCTGGCAGGCCTGGACACTCGCAAAACCTTGTTCCTGCCATCATGAGGCAGTCTTGAGGCAGATACTCCATGCAGAACCACAAAGCCTTCTGCATCCTCATTTACCACAAAACTGGGACTCTTGTCCCTCTTCCCGCATGCCTGCTTCTGGTCTGTTCTATGCAAGAAGCAGTGGCTGTGGGCTGGAGTTGAAGCCACTCCTCAGCATAAATGCAAACTCGACTGTGACCAGAGAGCCTGTGGCAGGTCTGCAGGGGAAGGTAGAGCCATGTTCACGAGGGAGAGCAGAGAGGAGCCCTGCAGGCCTAGGGAGCTCATGGCACCGGTGCCCCATCCCAGCTCGGCTGCCATGATTGATGGCCTCAGGTGTCTCCTTGGTGTGTTTGTTAGTGGCTCAGAGGGAGACTTTGTCCTGACTGCCTCAGACTGACACATTGGCCTCCTTGCCTTTGTGGGGATACCCACAGCCACGGGGCTACAGTTGGGTCTGGGTCAGACCTCTGGGGTCCCTGGTGCCATGCATGGCCTCTCACACTTGAAGGCCCCTGCCCAGCTAAGCTATGAATAGCTACATTGTGCCTCAGCCTGACCTGCCACTGGGCCAGTTCTTCAGGCTGGTGGAATCCAGAGCTGTCTGCCTGCCAATTCCAGTTGTTTGACTTCATACTTCAAGGCCAAGTCCTTTCAGGAAAGTTTTCTACGCTCCTTCCCACCTCCCCTGCTTAGAAAAACAGATGTGCAATTGACTGGCATTGCAGGTTTTGAATCTGTCATTCTTTCCAAAGAGTAATAGTAACAACACTCATTCATTTACACTCTGCCTCCTACTGTCTCCCTCCCCCTCCTTCTGTCTCCTACAGCCCCTCCCATCCCATCCCATCCCATCCCTCCCTCCCTCCCTCCCTCCCTCCCTCCCTCTCTCTCTCTCTCTGTCTCTCTCTCTCTCTCTCTCTGTTTTTCCCCATCCACCAGCAGCAGGAAGATGTGGTGCATTTTGGGGCTGGGGTGCACAACAAACCCTTGGCCTTGCCCTGGGCCTGTGGAGGAAGACATCCTCCCCACACAACCATGGGAAGGCACCGGACCTTGTGGGCTGTGCTGCAGCTGGATGTCTTTATTGCCTGTGATGTTGTGGAAGCCTCTAGCTCTGTTATTAACACTTCCATGCGTGTATATGCCCACTCCACCCAGTGGTTATGAGATAGTGCCATGCTGCCTTCTGGGTGCGGCCATATGTCTTTTGGAGATGGGTATAGGAAGGGCATGGTCGGGGAGGCTTTCTCCCAACCCAGACACAAGAACTCTGCCACCCCACAATTTCCACTCAAGGTCTAATTTTGGTGTTGGTAATGGTGAGTGACACCAGTCGGCCCAGAGGTGACTATTGTGAAGCCCCGTTAGAGGACTTGGTCTCCTTGCACGAAACATCCATAGCCCCCACCCCACACACATACTTGCCTCTGTGTGGGAACTAAACTCCGTCCCCAAGGCAGTAGCTTCAGGAGGACAGACATTCGTCTGTCCCCCCCAGCCCTAGAGAGGGCTGGACAAGATGTGAAGAGACATTAGGAGGTCCCAGGCTCAGCACTGTCACATCAGGCTGTGTCTGGGAGAAGGTATGGCCCTTCCAGAACATGCATCTTTTTTGGTAAGGCAAAGAACAGGTCACACAGCCAGCTAACAGCGGGCTCAGCAAGGCAAGGGGCTGCCTTTAGGTAGACAATCTCTGGCCTCCTTGCAGGAAGTAGGCTCCTTGCCCTAGATAGAAAAGGCTTGAGGTCATCTTTCTTTTTCTGAGATTTTTTCCATCAACCCCAACCCCAGGAAATCCTTATTTTCAATCTCTATGTGGGGAGCACAGACAGAGACAGAGCAGTCCTTCCAAGTGATAGGGGAGGAGTTTGCAGAATAAAAGGTACCTAAGTGCTGCTTGGGGGTTCAAATGTGTCAATATGGGCAGCTGGGGTACAAGAGAGAGTTGAAATGTTGGCGTGCATGACACTTATGGGGGGGACCCATAAATACATCTTAAGCATTTCATGGGAATAGTTGAAAAGTTAAGGCCCAGCCCAGTGCATGGTGAGCTATCTCTGTAGGTGCTGCAAATCCAGATTTGCAGGGCTCATTTGACTGTATAAACTGGGGACACATGCACTAGTACCCTCCCCTCAGGGGGAGAGACCCAGAGGCACGGTTCCTCCTCCAGCTGTTCTCCTACCTGTACTGCCCAGGGGCTCTTCTGGAAGCTCACACTCTAAACAGCACAGGAGGACATCTGCTCTGTGGACTGTGGGATACAGAGAGACTTGCTCAAGGACACACAGGAGCAGCTGACGCTGTGCGTGCACCTTCCTGGTTGCGTGAACCTTCCTGGTTCCTGCCTCTGCCTGCTCTGGGTTTATCTTGTTCTTAGTCCCCCCCCCCTTTCTGTCTGTCTCTCTTTCTCTCTCTCCCTCTTTCCTTCCTCTCCCTTCCTCCTTCCTTCCCCCTCCCTCCCTCCCTTTCTGGCATACATAGGCCAGAGGATGCTGAGTGTCTTCCTCCATCACTTTCCACCATATTCCTTTGAGGTGGGGGTCTCTCACTGAACCTGAAACATGCTGTTTCAGCTGATCTGGCTAGGATCTGCCTGTCTCTACCCTCCAACAATGGAGTGCAGCCATGCCAGGCTAAGCTTGCACTTTTACTGTTGATCCATCTCTAAGATCTTCTTCTTGCTTTTCTTTAAGTTTGGGAATGGAAAGATTTTATACATGAGTACTATATTTACTTTCCCTCTTCCAATTTCTCCCATGTTCTCCCTTTCCTTTTCAAACTCGTGACCTCTTTTTTCTATAATTATTGTTACGTACGCCCCCACACACAGAGAGAGCCTACTTAGTGTTGCTCTTCTGTATGTGTTTAGGGCTGACCACTTAGGATTGAATACATCGGGGGCTAATCCCTGGGGGAGGGGGAGACCTGATCCTCCCTCTCTCAATCATTGATTGCCTATAGCTCTTCATCTGGAGTTGGGGCCTTGTGAAACTCCCCTCACCCATGTTGGCGTGTCAACTGGTGCTGGCATTGTGCAGGTCCTGTATTGAGATTTCATGAGTGCAGCATCACTGTCATCTCTAGAAGACACTACCTAGCAGTAGATGTTCTTTCTGGTCCTCAGGCTCTTCCATGATGTTCCCCTTGGGTATAGGGCTTGCATTGAGATGGGATCAGTTGAGTTCGGGCAGCCAGTGGTCGCCTGCTCTCTGACTTTGGCCAGTTGTGGCTGCAGAGAAAGCTTCTTTGTCAAGGGTGAGGTCTACACTGACCTGTGGGCAGAAGGATAAACTCTTAGAATAAAGTTGGAAGGCATAGACGTTTAAGAAAATGGCAGGCTCAGGCTCTCTTCTGGGTCTATGACCTCTCCAGCAACAGGTAGTTGCATAGGTCTACAGCCCTGGTTTCTTCAGCTGCTGTGTCCATAACTGACTTGAGACTCCCCTCTAAGGGGCCACTCAGTGCTATATAAAGCTTCCCTCTTCACCCTGCATCACCTGCTTCCCACTTTGATACTGGCATGAATTTTGGTCTGTGTCCATGGGGGTTCCGCCGAACACCTAAACCAGCTTCTCCTCTCACCTCTGATCTTGGGCTAATAGCCCTTCCCAAGAGTTCCTGGAGGCAATTAGACTCTAAAGTTTTGTCTCCAAGGAACTTTGTTTAAGGACAATTTAAGATAACCACAGGTGTGTGCTTCCGTTTCCCCTCTCTACTACCAGTGAATACACCGGAGACAAATGCATTTATATGGGAGAATAAGCAAATTAAATGAGTCAGGAAGTCAAGTAGGCAGGGAGCAGAAACAAACCCTGTGGGATGTTGACCCACAGCAGAAAGCACTGGAGGCTACTGTGCTCAGGACCTGACTGTCTCAGAGCAGGCCCAGAGTGGACGAGAGATGGTGTGCCCATTCCTCACCCAGGAAGAGCTGGAATGGGAGATGCATCTGGGCCTGCTTGCCAGTGATCACCCGCATAGCATCCTAAAGAAGGTGTCCTATTCCCCTTGTCACCCAGCCCCCAACAAGCCCTGCACATCCTCATGTCTCAGCATAGCTGATCCCTAACTGAAAGTTAATGAGGGCTTTCCTCGTGAGACCCGACCCATGGAGGAGCTGCAGAGATAAGCGGAAGCTAATCACTGGGCCTTCTCCAAACTCAGGAAACACCTCAACCCAGAACCTCAAGCCCCGGTTGCCACCAAACCCCTTTTCTCCAGCATCCACTGTTCTAAGGGTCATTGAGTCCTGCCACTGCCATCCATTTATGACAAGCAGCGGGCAATGACAGGGGGGACCCAGGTGCCTCTGGGCTGCTCTGTGGCTTCCTAGGCACAGTGGGATGGTAGGCAGGACTTGGAGGGTCAAAGCTGCATTGAGTAAATGCTCCCTGGAGCAGTTCAGCCTCCTGGTCAGGGATGAAAACTGGAGAAAACAAGATCCTGTCCAGGAGTGTCCAGGCAGCCGGCCAGGAGCCCAGGCAGCTTGGATAGGGTCCCCCATGGACACAATTGGCCCAGTGTGGGACACACCGCCTCAGGCAGGCTGGCTTCTCAGCCTGAGCCGAATGGCCCCTTACCCTATGCTCAGCTGGTTTACGAGCTAGCCTTTCTGGCCTGTGATTAAGGAGGTGATCTAGTTAGCTTTTGGGGGAGCCTGGGACAGGAGGTGTTAAGTAAATATGGGTAGGATGCTGGCCTCCGACCTGGTCCCTCTGGGGTTGATTCAGTTTTGTCGTCTGTACAGAAGCAAGAAGGTGAACTGCAGTGTAGTGTCTACCCAGCCTCCTGTACATACAGGAGAGTGGTTAGGGAAGGGATAGAGGGATCCTTCCTAATCAGGCGCTCACCTATGCGTGGCGTAGAGGCTCATGTGCCCAATGGCTGGCTCTGACCTCTAGGATACAGTCTTCCACAGTGCCTGCCCTCCTTTGGCCTCAGTTTCTTCACTTGGAACCTAGGGGGCCACACCATAGAGACCCTATCAGGTTTGGGGGCGTGATAGATTTTCCCTCTGGTCATTTCCAGTATCAGAGCTATGTTGGGACCTGTGTCCCCCTATGGTGGCTCTTTGAACGGCTAAAACAGTAGTTTTCAACCTGTGGGTCGTGACCCCTTGGGGTCCCATTTCAAATGTGTATATTATGGTTCATAACAGTAGCAAGATTACGGTTTTGAAGTAGCAATGAAATAATGTCATGTTTGGGTCATGACATGAGGAACCGTATTAAAGTATTAGGGAGGTTGAGAACCACAGCTCTAATCCATTTTTTCCCTGCTTCTCTTTGGTGTGTGACTGGAGGTCTCCTTGAGGTGTTTTGGTGAGCTACCATACTGTTGGGCAGGCTCTCTCCCTGGGACTCTATCTAGAGGGTGGTGGGTTAGAACCCTGTGATACCTGCTACATCCAGCGGCCTGTGTCCAGGTGCCTTATGTGTTTGATAGTATATCCCCACCTCAGGGCTACCTGGCCTGGCCCTGTCTGCAACAATTGGATGTGGTCTGCAGAGCACATGGTGTCTGTGGTGCCCAGGCAAATATTTCCCCTCAGGGCCAGCACTAGCCCATCTTGTTTTTCCCATAGTTGTCAAGCCACAGATTCAGAATGGATGGCCAGCCATGGCCCTGGGTGGGGCTAAAGAATAAACTTGCTAGGTGTGGTAGGTAGCACACACCTTTAAGCCCAGGAGGCAGAGGCAAGCGGATATCTATGAATTTGAGGCTAGCCTGATCTACATAATAAGCTCTAGGCCAAGGCTACATAGTAAGACCCTGTCTCAAATCATCATCATTGTTGTTGTCCATCATCATCATCACTCTTCAACCTGATATCGTTTCTGGGGAGAAGTGGTAACG
Organism: Phodopus roborovskii; assembly: GCF_943737965.1. Lineage (NCBI taxonomy): Eukaryota > Metazoa > Chordata > Mammalia > Rodentia > Cricetidae > Phodopus > Phodopus roborovskii. The sequence goes on from NW_026126480.1 coordinate 40,846,760, forward strand.
CAGAATAAAATCACTGTTGTCCTCATCATGTGTTTTCCCAAGCCAACTCCAAGGAGCTTGAGTGTGCCTTTACAGTGGCCTTCCTGGGACAGCTGTTCATTTCCTGATCATTCTAACTGTGGTCCTGTAATATTTAACTCTTGCCTACTTGTCCTGATTCCTTGTCGGAGTTATATAGTATCCTACCAAGCAGATACACCACACCGGATTTCCTCTGATGCAGAGAGTATCCTCTCTGTTGCAGCCTACAAGGCACAGCTGTTCTAAACACCACTGTAATTCCTTAGAGCGTTTGGCTTTTAATTCAGCAAGGATTTACTGAGAACTTTCCACAAACCAAACTCCATGTTGCTTTGGAATTAACTCTTAGCGGGAATATGCAAGGCTGAGGGTAGAAGAACAGTGTTCCTTCCGTGAATCTGAATACTCAAGTCAGTGTCTCTCCATCAGAGATGCTGGTGCATCTGGAGTGACAGCAGGGTGAGCCCTCCTGCCCCTGGATAGGGTGGAGTCACAGGCAGTCTGTCCTGCTGCTCAGTGCTGGCTCAGTCTATCACTCATAGGCATCCTTAGTTATTCCTGTGTTAATGTGCTTCACAGGGGCAGCTTGTTAAGGGTGGACTTTGGCCTAGACTTTTGGAACTGTGCTGTTGCCTGTATTACCTAGTGGCGCCTGTGGCCTGTGGCCCCCTCAGGTAATCTGGCCACCTGGATTCCCTGTAGGAGCAGGTGTGATTGAGGCAGAGGCTATCATCCATCCCTCCCACCCCCCAACCCCAGTCCCTGGCAAACTACAAGGTCAGGAAGCCAGTTTCTAAGATCAGGTTACACTTGCTTGGCATAGGAACTCCCAGGGAGCAGCTGGCTGGGCTCACCGCTTACCAGCCTCACCAGGGCTCACCAGCAGTGAAGGGAGGCAGAGCTCACCAGCGCTCACCAGCAGTGGACGCTGTGAAGGGAGGCAGGCACTCACTGGGAGCAGAGAGATCAGGACAGAGGTTCCTAGTGGAAGCCCCACCCTGCTTCTTGGTACTCTGGGTAAGTTGTTTTCAGGGGCCCTTCCCAGGGTACCAAGCCCCTGATAGCCTCTCTTTTGCCTGCTAACAGGATCCCTGGCTCAGTCACTGAGCTCTGCTCATGGCACTAGTTTCTCAAGAGACAGGATTGAGTAATGCCAGTCAGCTGCAAGACCAACAAGAATAGCCCCTGTCCATGCCTTTGCTCTCCTGGCACCTCATGAAGACTCAGAGCTTAGGGATGCAGCCTCAGGAAGCCAGCTTGAGAGGGCAGAGTGGCTTCCCTGAGAGGCCCTGAGCGGGTTGACCCTGGCCCCATGCCCTGGGTGTGACGGGTACAGATCTCTCAGGGATTCAGCTGTTGCACTTGGGAAGGGGTGAGACCAGCTTGTTTAAATCCAAACACACATACCAGGTGCTTACCATGTTTTCATCAAAACACGAACAGCTGTTAGAGGTTCCTCTATCCCAGGCCAGCTGCCAGCCCCCAATAGACTTGCCTTTGCCGCTTTTTAGGCGACGGTTGTTCATCACCTGACAGTTCAGCCCTGGATCCCCATGGGATCTAGACCAGGCTACATATGCTTCCAAAGTAACCTCTTGACATCAGCTCTGTGACCCCAGGCGGGCCATTTATTCTTCCTGAACTTTGGTTTGTCAGCTGTAAGATGGGGTAATAGCATCCCCTTCCCTCATTGCTGTGAAGACAGGGGAGCTGTGTGGAGCCCTCTTATCAGGTCCCAGGATGCACAGGCATCCATCTAAGGTAGACTCTCCAGAGTAATCACTTTCACAAATGACTTTGTGAACTTCTTGGCTTAGGAACCCAAGAGGTATTAGTTGCTGCCCTTTCTGTCTTAGGGGAAATCCGGAGTCCCTTGTTACCTGTGCCCTGGCACAGCTACACAAGTCTTTGCAGGGCCTGAATATCTGCTGCATGCAGGGGCTTAGCCCCTGATGTGACCAGCATATTGCTTCGTGGTTCTGTTGACAGTCCCTTAAGGAAAATGCCTTCTGCTGAAATATGTGGGCCTTCAGACCCGGCGACAATCTCTTGTGCTGGTTCAGTGTGAGTTCCCAAGTTCCCAAAGGATGTGGAAGCTATCGCTGCCTGCTCTGGTCAGAGCCAGCTGACAACAGGCAACAGAGGCTACCCAGTGTAGCAGCTCCACATCAGGCTCCGACTTTGGGCCCCACCGTCTAGTCTCTCCATCCAGCCTGTCCACCTAGGTCCAGCACTTGCTGCGGACACACCCTGTCCCAGCCACTTCATCGCCTTACTTCCCACTGCAGCCTGGGGAGGGTCTCTTCTCAGCGCACTTTCAAAGATAAAACAGAAGCCTGTGAATGTCCATTTGCCCAGGGAATCATGGATGTCAAAGCCAGCTTTCTAGGAATTCCTGTGTCCCTATGTGAAGGTTGAAGACTGACGGCAGGGTAAGACTATGACTGGTACCTTGCTGTTATAGAAGATTGAAAGGGGCTCAATGTGGGTGCCATGGGCATAGAGTGGGTACCTAAGGAAGGAAGGGACTAGGAATTGGGACTAGGAAGGTTGCAAGGAAACTGCCTGGTGGACATGGCATGTTCCATGGGGATTGAGTCTCAGTGTACAGGGTTCATTGCAAATGCACATGAATGAAGGGTGCCTGGCACAAGAGTGAGCATTAGAGACGGGGGTGAGGACAAACAGGAGCCACTTGCCTTGCTCTCCTATATGACTGCCTACAGCCTCAGCCCAACTGTTGGGTCTACCAAATTGCTCAAGAAGCCAGATTGTAGCTTCTAGTTTTTGTTGGCCTGGAATTCGCTATAGACCAGGCTGGCCTCAAACACAGATCTACCTCCTTCTGCCTCCCAAGTGCTGGGATTAAAGGTGTGTGCCACTATATCTGGCTGGCTTTTTGTTTCGAGGGGCTCTGTAGGTACCAACCAGAAACTCTAAAGATTCTCAGTAGGCATACACACTGAGGATACCTGCCTGCTTCATACTCCAGCCATGGCCAGGGACTGCATGGAGGACTCCTAGGAGAACACCCTCACACCAACAGCTGGGTCCTGGTTGATAAGTGTCACCAGTTGAACTAAGTCATGAATAGGCCAGGCCACAGAGTGATCCTGAGCAGTAGGTAACAGTATGCATTGCAAAATCCCCGCCTGGCTTCTGCTGCCTGCTGCCTGCTGTATCCAGAATGTCTGACATTCCGGTCCTTCCCAGAAGCCTTCAGCCCTCCATCGTGTCACTTTTCATGAGCTCTGGGCTCTTTTCACCTCACAGTCAAAGCTGCAAACAATTTCAGCTGAGATTTGGTCTGGAGGTGGATGGTGGGGAGAGGTGCCCCTACCACAGACATCAGGGTCTGGCCAGAGGTCACCCAGCTCAATAGCAACTCCCAGAGGGGCCATCTAGCCCGGATCGAGACTAGGTTGAAATGTTGCAAACCCACTCTACCATTTCCGCTGGGGCTCTGGGCTGGCCCCACCCCCTGAGCTGTTGTTCTTGTCCCTGGAGACATGGGCCACAGTTGGATGGAGTGCTGGGCAGAGCTCAAGGGAATAATCGGCAAGGTCTTCACCTACACCAGTGAAGGGCCTCAAGACCTAGAGTGCCCCTCACACACTGACTGACAGTCATCTCCCCACAACCCAGGGCTCTGAGTGTCTTGGGGTCATGGGGTCAGAGGTAATGAAGCAAAGGGCACCTCTGCATGTGAGTGAGGGGGAAGCTAAGACACCAGCAGGTTTGACTCCCATAAAAGCCTGAAGAATGGGGAGGCCTGCTTTCTCTGGCTATAAATCCAAACTGCTCTGAAGGCCCTAAGGTAGCCATCCCTCCACTAGATACAACAGGGAGCTTCTTGCTATCTACCTATTGGCTCAGCAATCACTGAGAACTTTCCTAGGACCCAGTGGGGCAGGCTAGAGGCCAGGGTGTCACATACGCAACCCGCAGCCAGCCCCCTGGCCTGAGTCTGTGGCTCTTGAAAATGTGTGAGACCTCTGGTACCTCCTTTCCGTGCCTCAGTTTACCCATCAGGGCTCTTTATCCTTAAAACTGGCCTGACAAGCACCACCTCCTGCTAGGGGAGACCTCCTATCCCTCCCATTTGGAGGACAGATCAGCTTGGGGTGGGCTCTAGGTCCTTGAAGCTGTCTGTCTCAGGTGAGCTCAGTTAGATAGCCCTGCTCCACCATAGGTCTTTAGCTGTCCATGGGACGAGAACAGACAACATGCCCCCTCCCGCCTCTAGGCTGCACGCCCAGCCGCCAACATATGCTGCCCACATGCGGGGAGGGTGTGTCTCAGTTGGGGGCACAGGTCCCCACCCCACCCTTAGCTCTGCTCACACACTGACAGGTTTGGCACTGGTGGAGGCAGAGTGAGAACAGCCAGCTGGAGCCCTGGAGGGGGATGGGAGTGGGGCATGGCAGCATGGAAACTCATCTGGACAGTGTTGGGAGACAGGGCTGGCTGGGAGCCCTGCCCTCTTCCTCAGCCCCATCTCTTCCACGGAGAAGTGCAGGTGTTGGGGGCTGGGCTAGTTGGCCCTCAACGTGTACAGCATTTGCACCACACTTGTGCTGGGCTCTCTGCGGAAGGGATGATCCCACTGCAGAGCCAGAACAGTAGCAGGACACGGGACCAGACCCTGGCCACACTTTTGCTCTGGTAGACTGACAAGAGATGAAATGTTCTGGTCACCTGTGCTGACTGGAACTCTGACTGCAAGGGAGGCACCCATCATAGAAGACGTCTCCACTTCCTTTAGTGTCCAGGAAGCCGCAGCCCTAGTGCAGTGGTTTGAATGAGGAGCGCCCTCAGAGGTTCATATATTTGAATGTCTGGTTCCCAATTGGTGGACTGTTTGGGAAGGATTTGGTGGAGGGGGTGTGTCACTAGGGGTGGGGTTTGAGGTTTGAAAAGCTCACACCAGGCCCAGTCTCTGTTTTTTGCCTCCCCCTTGCTGATAAGATAGAGGTAAGCTTTCAGCCACTACTTCAGCGCCATGCCTGCCTGCCTGATGATCATAGACAAACCTTCTAAAACCAGAAGGAAGCCCCAAATGGAATGCGTTCTTTTGTATGCTGCTTGGTTATGGTGTCTCTCTACAGCAATGGAACAGCAACTAAGACACCTCAGCAGGGGCCTCACAAAGACTGAGGCCTGCCATTGGCCAGCCTCTCTTGTTGGAGCTTGGAGCTGGGTGATGGCCCTGATCCTTGATGTGTAGCCAATAAGGAATCTTTATGAAACTTTGTTCATGGTGGCTTCAGCTAGTATCAGGTGGGGACAGGGCTGGAGATAACAGGCTGAGGGGTACAAGGGTGAGCATTGGTACCTGAGATTGGAGGTACCATGAACTTAACTACCAGGCAGGCCCAGTCTCCAAGGACTGTGATAGGAATAAATCCCTTTGCATGTCTCTCAGCCACCAGGCCTTGAGTGCAGTGGATACCAGAGAAGCCTTGGCTGGATGAGAACATGGCTCGATGGGAAGGACGTTTACCTAAGTATGTTCATAGTCAGCATGACCGAGTGTTTTCCTTAGGCATAGGACATGAACACACAGCTCCAGGCACACTCATTCCCCATCCACCTCCAGAATGTAGGTCTAATGCTATAACAGAAAACAGAGGAAGAGCAGCATTTGTCTGAGTGGATGTCCAATGCCAACCCCCTACTATTCTACCAGGAGATCGCTGACCCTCAGGCACCAGCCAGCAGCCTAGCACAGGCCAGGGGTTGACTACTGGCTGGGTTTAAGATGACCTGGCCTCTTGCCTGATCCTCTGGGACCCAGAGAACTATGTCTTGACTGTGTGTGTTCTGAACCAGCAGGTGGACAGCGGAAACCCTTTGAATACATGCCCAGTGGAGAGGAGTCCCCTATAGGCTTCCAGAACAGCTTGGATTTGTAGATCAGAAGAGGCAGGTCTCCCAGCCCCATCCTCCTGGCTTTTGTAGGAGCCATGCTCTGATGTCCAGGCTCCCAGTAGTTCAGATTCTCACCCACCCACATTCAGATATAAGCATGCCCTTTGTATCTGGCTCCAAGAATGGATACCCTCTGTCCTCCAGCTGCGTCGGTGTGGCCTGAAGTTGGCATCACTACCCCATGCCAGTTCCCAGTTCACTGAATGCTCTGTCCCTGGGCAGCCCCAGGACCTGGCCTCAGCCACCAGGGGCAGCAGCCCAACTGGTACAATGCAGAGGACAAGAATACATGCCTCGCTGTAGTCACAAGAGCCCTGCTATGTGCTAGGAGAGCAGGCAGTGACTGGGAGAAAGCAGCAGCGAGCCCCCATGGCAGTGCTGTCCCTGAGGTGGTCCTTGGTGGGCTCCCACCATCTGTGCTCTGGAGGTGGAGGTAGCGGGAAGCTGTCCTTGCCCGGCTTCTTTGCATGGGTCCCTGTGCCATTTTCCTTCAGTGGTACAAAGCCCATCCCTGTGAAGCTGGCCCGTGGGCTGTGTGCACAGAACCTCCTTGTTTCTCCCTTACTCAGTCGTTCCCTGCACTCGGCTCCTGGGGCATGTGGGGGAGGAATAACTAATGACAGGCAGCACCCTGCCCCCAAGCCCTTTGTTCATTCACTGGGTGATAGATACTTCCTGGGTGCTGTTGAGGGGCCAACCCTGCACTGGGGACAAGAGGGCGAGACACTCAGCCCCTCCCTCCAGGAAGCACACCCAGTATCATCACTGGCAGGTGGAGAAGCAGGGGATTGTCCAATCACAGTGGGTCAGCAGGTGGATCTCCTTTGGAGGTCAGCCTGGTCTACAGAGGTAGTTCCGGGACAGCCAGGACTGCACAGAGAAACCCCGGGGGAAGGGGTAGATGTCAAGAACATTTCTAAAGAAAGGCAGTGGTTAACAGTTGATGCAGGAGGATTGCTTTAAGTTTGAGGGCAGCCTGGGCTACCAAGTGAGACCGCCTTAGGAAGGAAGGGTGGACTGAAGGACTAAAGCTTAGCGCTGACAGTGGCCTCTAAGTGTGGGGAATGCCTGAAGCTGGTGACTGTCATGTGGCAGGGTTGAGGCAGAATAAGAACTGTGCTCTGCTGAGGATCTAGGCTGTGGGCATTTAAGACACTCAGTAGTTTATACAAAGGAGAGGCCGGATCAGGTGAGCATCCGGGAATATCCTTGGCTTTAGGAGAGAGGGAAGGAGACCAGACTGGATCCAGTGCCAAGGGACGGAACCAGTCTGGCCTAGGCAGAAAATACCCCTTTTGCCTTATGAGGAACCCACCAGAGGTCAGAATGGCAGCCATGCCAGTGGAGGCTGTCCTGATCATGCAGCTTCTGTGAAACCCATCCAGTAAAGACCTCTGTAGAGGGAGAGAGGAATGTCTCCCCCAGGCAGGCCCTCAGACCCCAGACTCCAGACAGTGCCCTATGAGCTGGATGCTGGCAAAGCTGCTTCTGTCCCACTGCCCGCCAGCATCCATGGGCCAGAGCCAGGCCGCAATGAACAGCCATCCTGCGTCATCCCCAGAAGAGTGGTGGAAGCTGGACTCAGGCCTTGGACCCTTTCACAAACTCCCTGACCTTCTAGCTACCCATCATACGGTCAGGCCCTGGCTGTTTCTTTCCTTCTCTGCACAGGCCCCAGTCAGTGAATGTGAAGCTAGGCCCTTCCTATCACCATGCCCTGTGGAGAGAGATCCCCTGGTCCCTTCTAGTCCAGGGCCTTGGTAGCTGCAGGGAAGCCCCTTCCCTCCAGGACATGACCTCCAGGTTTTAGCTATTCTCAGGCAACTGAGCCACTTGCTTCAGGCTGGGTGGAGGCTTGAGGGGCAATAATAATCTACAGCAGGTAGACACAGTAGTTCCTGGGAAATGTGAGTCAGGCCCTGGGTAATCCCAGCAGTATGTCCTTTAGAGGTAGGAGGTTTACAGAGGCTGGCCTTCCTCCTGCCACACCCCAGTTGACTACTTAATGTGAAACCATGAAACCTGGGGACAAATGGGAAGGAAGGGGCTTTGTGGTGGCTCTGGCTCGCAGCCCTGGCCAGGCTGCCTGTGGCCACTGGGATGAGGCCCACACATCTTCAGAGGACTGGGAAGATGAGCCCACCCGGGCCCCTCCTGTGCAGAGTTCTCCTCCCCAGTATTATTGTCTACTTAAGAGTCCATTCGGCTTCAGCACCAACTGTTTCCAGCCAGGTGTGGCCAGAGAACAGGTGAAGGCTTAGTCGTGGTCCTCAGCATCCCAGTCCAGGCTTCGCCTGGAGCCCCTGCATCCCTGTTAAGTAACTGGGCATCACATGGCACCCCAGAGCATCAGGGAAGCGTTCTGATTGTCAGTACCCTAAGAATTCCCACAAAGCATGTGTACCAGGCCAGCATCCCAATTGCCAATGGGGTGCTCTCCCTAGGTGACCCTTCTGCTAGATGCAGGTGGGAGCCAGGGCTAGTGGTTGTGTGTGTGTGTGTGTGTGTATGCACGCGCACATGTGCCCTAGGCCTGCAGAGAGGGGCACAGTGGGAGCCACAGCCCTGGCTGCCTCACAGGGCAGAGAGCAGGGAGGTTTCTTCAGGGGTAAGGTATATTTCTTTCACTGGCTGTGGTTCTAGGGCCAAAGTGTGTTTTTTGACTCTTGTTTCAGAATCGGGGTTTGTTTCTTAGTTTCTGGGTTCAGGGCTAAAATGTTTCTTTCACTGGCTTGGGTTTTAGATCCAGGGTGTTTTTTTCACTGGCTTTGGATTCAGGGTCATGGTGCTAGATTTCGTGCTCAGGGATTGGTTGGTTTTTTACCAAGGGCTTGTGTGATGGAGGCTTGACATCCAGTTGTGACCATGTGGGATGTGGCAGGACCTTCAAGAACATCACTGAGTTACTGTTTTCCAAGGGTTGGAGGTGGTTCTTGTGGGTGCTGAGAGGAAGAACCTGCATAGAGTAGTGAGTGTTTAAAGCTTAAGCCTGACCCCCCGAATCACTCTCCTGTACACACTCCTCCCATGATGATGTCCTTATGCTCTCCATGAGGCCTAAGTGAAGGACTAATGTGGAATTTTCAGCCTCTAAAACATTGGAGCTACACAAATGTCTTTTCTTTATATGATGACAAAAAAATGGACAGTATCCTACTAGACAAATAATCTGCAGCTTTGTCCTCCAGGCCTGGTGATGAGCATCATCCGGAAGTGAAGGCTGATGGGTACGTGGACAACCTTGCCGAGGCTGTGGACCTGCTGCTGCAGCACCTGGACAAGTGACAGCCCTCCAGAGACAGTGGACAAGTGTACTACCCTGCGCCCATGCTCCTTTCCACCACAGTGTCCCTCTTCCCATACTTCCAGGCCCCAGACTACCCAGATCTCTGCTAGTCCTGCCCTCTGCCCACTGCTGGTATGGGCAGGTGCAGACAGTTCTGGGATGCTTGTCCCTGGGCCAGAGCCAGCCACACCCTTCCACAACCTCCCTCAACTAGCTCCCTGTCACATCCCTCCCTCCTCAGCCTCTGGACAGAGATTTGTTCCCTACCCACATGACCTTCTCCCTTTCCTGGTCCATGCCATGTTTCCCATAGTGACATCCAGGAAGGTAGAAGAGACCTGTCAGACCTCCATAAAATGGAACCCTCAGACATGGGCTGGAAGGTTCCTCTGAGTCCCTGAATTCCTTATCACGGTTGTCATGTGGTCTTTCATTGGCACCATCCAATTGCATGAGGCCTGTTGACTCTTCTTTGAACTCTCTGATGTGAGCAAGGAGCCTACAGAAACCCAGGGGCCTGCTTCCTGTACAATCCCAGAAGCCCAGAGCTGAGCCAGCCTGCCCACCATTCACAGCCCTGCCTGGCCCCAGTCAGAGTGAGTAATTGGCACTCTGCCTCCTCCCCCCCCCTCGGGAAACAGTGCCAGCCCACTGCTCTTCCCCTATAGTTACCTAGACATGGACTAGGGCAGCTCTCAGGAAACTGAAGACTGCCTTCCCACAGCAGAAATGTCCATCTCCACAGTCAAGGCTGCAGGCACAGAAAGTACCATGATGTTGGGATGGACAGACTTGAGTGTGTTGTGCCAAGTGCACAGAACAAACTAATGGCTCAGTAAGCTCGGTATCAACAGTCTGCCTTTGACTCAGCTTTTGTTGGGAAGGGTCCAAAGTGTGTAGAGAGAATGGAGGCAGGTTCTTAGGTTCCAACCCAGTTCCTGAACAATAGAAGGGCAATGCTATGGAATGTCTTACCAGCTCTGACCTTTTTAAGAAATTAAGATATGGAGACTCATGGTGGTCAAGGAGAGTTTCTTCATCTCCAGTGGAAGAAGACAGACCAGGGCAAACACCAGCCCTACCTCCTATATTCATTCATATTTTTAAAGACTTTATTTTTAATTCTATTTGTGTGTGTGGGGGGGTGTGGACAGGCATAACATAGGTACATAGGAAGTCAGAGGAATAGCTTGTTAGAGTTGGTTCTCTCCTTCCACCTTTACACAAGTTCTGGGGCTCGAACTCAGATCATCAGGCTTGTGTGGCAAGCACCTTTACCAGCTGAGTTCTCATTACTACAACAAAATGCCAGAGGCAGGCTAAGTGTGGTGAGGTTACATTCTTGCAATTAAAGAGGCAGAAGCAGGAGGGTTGTCACAAATTGTAGGTCAGCTTGACCTACCTGGCAAAACTGTCACAAAAAAATGATAACAAACAAATGAAAAAAAAAAAAAAAAAAAAAAAAAAAAAAAGGAAGAAAAGAGTGGATTGTATAGCTCAGTTTGAGAAGCTGGAGGGCACAGCATCAGCCTCAGTTAAAGTCTCATAGAGACTATAAGCATTGCCGTGGCTCAAATGGAAAGGGATTCTGGCACTTGGGAGCCAAAGAATACTGAGTGTTACAGCTCAGATGGAAAAGGATTCTGGCAATGGGGAGCCAAGGAATACCACAGGTCACATTAAGCACAGCAGCTTACAGCCCTGCTCCAGGGAAAGGCTTCCCCAGTGTATATGCTCTGCCCCAGCAGGGGAGGGTTTCCCCAGAGAAGTTGTTACAGTTCTGCTCTGGTCCCCAGAGTGTAGAGTGTAACAACTCCACTTTCGTTAGGGGAAGGTTTCCCTGGCCCGCTCTGTTCCACTCTGGCTCAGGCCAAAAATTGTTACTTCTCTCCTCCACTTCATTCCCGTGAAGGAAGGTTTCACCCAAACCTCATTCAAGAGATTTTTTTGTGAGGGAAGAATCCAGGAGAGTGACTGCTACTGCCAGGGTGGAGGAGGACAGCCAGACAGCCACAAGCTGAACAGGCACAGGGTTTATTTAGGGCTTCTTGGGGGAGATTACCAGGGTGGGGATTGGTCAGGTGTCAGTCTCTGAGCTCAGATTAGCTAGATCAAATGCTCAGGGATTGGTTGGTTTTCTGCTCAGGTTCAGGGTCAGATTTGGCTCTGCTTTCACTGGTCCTTTTTTAGCCTTTTGGCTCTCATTGTAGGACCAGGGTGTATTTCTTTCACTGGCTCTGATTCCAGGGACAAAGTGTGTTTCTTTGGCACTGGTTTCAGGGTCAGGGTGCATTGCTTTGGCTCTGGTTATAGGGCCAAAGTGTGTTTTTTTGGCTTTGCTTAGGGTGTGTTTCTTTGGCTGGCCTTTTCCCCCTACAAAGACCTCTTGGAACCTGCCATGGTGAGATGGGGACGACAGAGGGCTGTCCTTTTGAGGACACACTCCCCATCTGACCTAACTTCCAAGTTTTGTTTGTGTGTTTTGCCCCTTCCCTAGCTGTCCTGGAACTTGAACTATAGACCAGGCTAGCCTCTAAATCAGAGATTTGCCTGCCTCTGCCTTCTGAGTGCTGGGATTAAAGGCACACACTACCAACACCCAGTAGACTTTCTGCACTTTAAAGGGTCCCCCCAGCTCTGGATACCACCACCTCCTAGGGGTTCAAGCCTCCAGCTTTTGACTCTGAGGACAACACAGCTGTCTCCAACCAGTGTCCCACTACACCTGACCTGGCAATAGTGAGCTGTGCTGTCCACAATGGGCAAGATAAAGGGTAGTGGCCTTCTCTGCTGGGCTTCTGGGGCAGTACTCTCTCTACCCCAAGTGTCCGGTTTCAGAGTCCGCTGAATGGATAGTTGATATTGCTGTTTCCATCCCCAATGAACCCAGAAGCCACTGATGAATCTCCAGAGAGGTCTCAGAAAGAGGTCAGCTAAGGAATTGGCTCAGTGTGTAAAACTAGGAAACAGCTCACTGAGAAGAAAGTTAGCTGCAAGAAGCTTCAGTCATTTGCTAGCCATCAAAGCGTGAGGACCTGAGTTGACCTCCTAGAGCTCAGGTTAGAAAAGAGTATACCAGCTGGATGGTGGCGGCACACATTTTTAGTCCCAGCACTCAGGAGGCAGAGGCAGACAGATCTCTGTGAGTTCAAGAGCTAGTTCCAGGACAGCTTCCAAAAACACAGAGAAACCCTGTCTCGAACAACAAACAAACAAAAAGCGTGTATCAGTAAGTACTTGGAGGTCTGGCCACTGTCCAGGCTGGGGCGTTTCTTTTCTTGGCTTTCTTTCTATGCACATTTTGGGAAAGGGCTGCTCTCTAGTGTACAAAGGGCCAGCATTGACCTGCTCACAGAGAGAAGCCCATTGGGTCACCATTCCTGTGATAGACAAGGGGCCTGCTTGATGATTGGGAACATCCCTGGACCCAAAGGGTGACTTGTTTTGTTCTTGTGGCTCTAGGGAATGAACCCAGCACCTGACACATGCTACCAAAGACTAACCTATATTCTATATCCTTAGCCCGTGGTTTTTTTTTTTTTTTTTTTTTTTTTTTGTAGTATCCCAAGCTGGCTTTGAATATGCAATCCTCCTGCTTCAGCCACATGTGTATTGGGGTTACAGGTGTGTGTCATTACTCCAGGACACCTCTTCTTTCTTTTAAAATGTTTAGTTTTTGTTTAAGAATGTCCTGCCTGCATGTGCCTGTGAACCACATGCAGGCAGTAGCCAGGAAGACCAGAAGATGCTACTGGATCCCCTGGAACAAGTTACAGAAGGCTGTTAGCTGCTCTGTGGGTGCTGAAGACTGAATCTGGGGCCTTTGGTTCTTACCACTGAGCCATCTCTCCATCCACCACCTCCCCCCCTTTCTTAAGTCGCATGCTCACATAGCATTTCGTTTGACGTTGGATCCGTTGTCAAAAAAGCAAAGCAGACGAGTATTCCAGGATGTCTCTTCCAGATGAGGACACTGGCCACAGCGGAGCAGAGGGTCTGGGAGAACATTCCAAGGCCAGATGATAGGGACCAACATTGGGTGACAGAAATTAAATGCTCTCCACTTGGGTCCTCAGGATGGCAGACACAGTGCATCTCCTGAGCTTTAGTTACCCAGGTCTCCAGTTTGGAGGGTGAGCATGGGGCTGTGTACATTCTCAGGTGAACTGTGTGCCCTAGTGTCTCCATAGCCCAAGAATCAGAGTTCTGAACTGTGCTGCCCTCTGCGGGGACAGAGGCCCTGAGCTGACAGCCCAGCTATACAGCCTTCAGTGCTGCTCTGTGGAGAAGGAAGTTGGCTGCCCAGGCCCTGCTGGACTCTTCTTGGCAACCTTGTCTCTCAGCCAGGTCAGCTTCTTCTCTTGCTCTCACCTCAGAAATAACCAAGGCAGCATGCCCCACGCCAGTGAGAGTCTCTGGCTCCTCCTCTGAGGCTGTGAAGGTGGCTGTAGCTAGCCCTTTGTAGAAGTTGTTCCCACAGTCACTGTACACTGCATCCTCCCCCCCCCCCCCCAGGGCACAGGGACAGAATGTCCACCCTGTGGTCCTCCCAGTCCAGAGCCAACACTCTCATGGGCAAGGGGGGACAGGAGAAACTGCTGGTTCGCTGCACCCAACAAAAACCACACAGTCATGCCCAGGCAGCTGGGGGTTGGACCAGGAAGCTTTATTTACACAGTAAAAGTAACAAGCAAATTCCTGAGACTAGAGCCTGTGTGGGAGGGAAGGCAGGCAGCGGTGCATGGAGGGGCTTGTGAAAAGACCCCCGCACAGGCTGCCAAGGACTGCTGCTCTGGTGGGGGCCGCTGACTCACCACACCAGTCACCATACTACCTGAAATAGTACCACCACCGCCACCTGGCTGGGACAGCACACATGGTCCTAGCACAGCCTGCCCGCCCATCTGTCTCTGACCCCTGGGCAATCCCCCCTGCACTGACAATGCAATTCATTTGCCAATGAGACTATGCTAGGAGGTCAGGCTATCCTACCTAGGCTACAGGAGCTTCATCAGTCTGCAATTTTAAAATATCTTTCTCTTCCTCCTTAAGGGGCCTGGCACCAAGGGGAGGGGTCTGACCAGCAGCATGGATGTGGCAAGGGGCAGCATCGTGGGCTGCATGGGCAGAGGGTCCCTGAGCCCTGGCACCTGGCTTACATTTTAAGTGGCCACCATTCAAGTAACTTTAACCACATGAGTGGAAATGGGGTGTAGGATCCAGGGGTGAGTTCTTACTGCTGTGAACCTTGAATGAGCCCAAGATAAAGAATGCCATCTGTCTGCATAGGCGACCCATCTGGGAATTGAGGGGGGGGGGTGTTCCTGTTTAATATGGACCTTTCTTTTATTTAACTTTTCTTTCTGCATACAAATTTAGAAAACTCTCCTGCTACCAAAAAAAATAATAATAATAAAAATAAAATAAAATAAAAAAAATAAAGTAAGGCTTTCTGAGAACAAACCGCTGCATGTGTGGGCAGAACAAGTTCTTGGGACTGTGCATGAGGAAGCCCATGGGTGCCGACCTCCACCACCCATGAGTAAGGCAAGCGTGGGCAGTCATGTAAACTGTCTAGGCTACTACCCTGAACTCAGGTCAGGTACCTGCAGAGAGCAACTCTGTCAGTTCAGTGGCTTTTGGAGCGATAGATGTGATAGATGGCTGGCCCTCTCCCCTAGTTGGCTCTGGTGGAGCCGCACCACAGCCTTGCTCTAGACCTTTGGGCTCCCTAGGCAAGTGGGTAGCCAAGTACATGCTCAGCTTCTTTGGGGGATGACACTCACAGGCAGGATGAGGAAAGTAAGGCCTTTAATGTTGCCCATATTGAAGCCAGCGATTGCTGAAGCCACAGTGCTGGGGGGGGGGGCGGTGAACCGGTCTGATTGCTGCCTGTGGCACCAAGCATGTAGGAGCCAGAGGGAACCTCCCAGGGGAACCTTCCTCCAAGAGATCCAAGACCAGAGGTGTTGGGGCCAGTGAATGAGTCTGTCTGGGTAGCATGGCTGCTGAAGGACGAATGGGCACCTTCTAGGTAAGACCTACTTTGTTCAGTTAAAACAATGTCAGAAAGCAAACGAAGAGGAGCACAAAGGCTCCTGCCATCTTCCCTGGCTACCATGCTGAGGACTTGGACTGAGGCCTTAGTGGGACAAGGGCAGTCCAGAGGGGCCTGAGGAAGCTGGAAAGGGCCAGTCCCTACCCCAGGGAATGACGCCCTAGAGGGAGGAAGGATGAAGTTGCCCTTTAGCCATCAGGCTGAAGGAAGACAGTCTAAAGACAAGTCATCCATTACAACAGCCTTATGACACACCCTCCACCAGGAGTTTCTGGTCACAGTCCACAGGAGAGGCAGCTGGCAACTAACCTACCCTTTGGCCTTAGCAGGCTGTGTGAAATGGGCCAGGGGACAGGGCCCAGATTCTGCATCCCTCGTGAGGGGTGGCTTTAGGGACTTGTGAGGCTACTCCAGATCCAGAGCCTCTCACTGTGGGTTTTCAGGGCACTGGTATTTGCTTCCCACACTCAACTACCTTCCTCCAGGTTTGCTCAGAGAAAGTATGGCCTCCGTGACCCACCAGGCAGGGCTCACATGCCATGCCTTCACCAGCTTTCTACTTTGGCTTTCCAGTGCCTCCAAGTCCCAGTGGTGTCCCACCTTCACATGTACCGACCATACTGCCCAACCTGGGTCTGATTTTAAAGAAACATTGCCTACACATCAGAACTTGAGCCTTCCTTCTGATTGACTGACAAGTTAAAGTTTAGACAAAAGGTTCCCATCAAGGTCTTTCTTTAGGAGAAAGATAGCCATTTGGTCTCAACCAGTGGAGGATGGAACCTCAGAGGGTAGGCACAGCAGAGTAACTACAAAAGTGCCTACATCACATGTCCATGAACTCAAGAGAATGCACCAGTTATTTTTAGCCGTATGGGAAAACAAGCCACTTGTATAAGCCAGCCCACTTGCTATTGTCTGCAGCAGATGCCAAGTTTGCTAGAAGCCAGAGTCTCAGAGTGCAGAACCCTGAAGCATGTCTGCAGGAAAGACTCTGGGAGCTGCCTCAACCGATGCACTCTGGGAACTATGCTGGGAGTGAGGAGCAGCAAGGGGGATTATGATTCAAGCCCATGCTGTGGCTGGGCCGCTAAGGCTCACATCAGTGGACTGGGGGGAGGGGGTGTCTTGAAGCTGACGGTAGTACACTTTCATTAAAGCCAGCAGTGTCTGTGAACAAGCAAAAATGTGCTAGGAATGCTGTGGAGACTCGAAGGCCCCCAGCCTAGGTTGCTACAGAGGGATGCCTACAAAGTAGCCAGCCTGCAAAGCAGGCAGCAGGCATCCCTCTGCCCAGGAATGTACACAGGACCAAATCTCCTGCACCTGCTAGTAGTTCCTGAGGACACTATGAAGGTCATCTTGTCACTGACATCTCTACACTCAGCAGAATCCACTGAACTCAGCCCTCAGGGACTGGGGAGAGTAGGAAGGCTGCCAGTACCAGCCTTGCCAAGGCAGCCCCTGTTCTGGCAGCGGTATGGGTGATTCTTGGTGCCACGGGAGAACTCATGGGCCCACTTTTCAGTCAACACAACTACCAAATGCCTAGTATGGATGGCTTCTGGTCATCCCTGACCTATCCCTGGCCTGGAAAAATGGGACACGGATTATCCCCAGAATCCCTGCACAGTGCCCCAAATGGATTAAGGCCACACGGTCTGGTGTCACTACAGGAGGCATCTCCCGAACCTTCCTGAGCCTGGGGCAGGGAGACCCGGGAGAGAAGGCACGGAGTAAACTAAGTAAAAGGAGGCTTTGGGCAACTCCCCAGATAGAACCTGAGCGAGGCCACAGCAGGCTCAGCCACCTGGCACCCTGCTTGAGGGATGCGGCTGGCCCAGCCCTACTGGAGAATGGCTACCCAGCACTCGATGAGGAACAAAGAGGAGACCAAACCAAAAGCCTGTTCTTGGGCTACAGTAGTTCCATGGAACTGGCAGGAGGCCAGCTGTTGCCTGTGAGGTGTGGCCAAGTTGCCTTCACAAATTTGGGCACTACAGGGTGACAGCTGCTCCCTGGGAAGCGGGTGGGCTCCCTTTTGGGAGCTTTTTCCCCAGGCCCAGGAGCTAGGGTCCCCCTTGGAGTGACCACCTAAGGCCTGGAGGAAGGCCCATCCATGGCAAAGCCTCTGCCACAGGCCTCGGTCCACAGCCGCCTCAGTTGTTCTCTATCTGCTCAATGTCCAGCTCGCCGTCCAGAGAGCAGAGGCTGTTCGTGCAGGCTCCAAGGTCCTGCCAGGCTGTGGCCAGCTCCCCCTTCCTGCAGCAACCCTCATCCAGACTGCAGCCATCCGACTCCTCGCAGGATAGGTCCTCCTGGCAGGGGATGTGATCATCAAAGGAGTGGGGAACAGGCTCTGGAACGGGGGTCCCGGCAGGGGTCCTGCCCCCTGGGTTGGAGGCTGACAGCAATGCGGTCCAGGATCGGGTATTGCTGACAAGGGCAAGGGGGCTCTGAGAGCTGTGGTCTTCCACCCCCATGCTCAGGCAACTGAGGCTGCTGAAGGTCTGACAGTTCTGTGGAAGAAGAGGTATACTGGTCAGGGAAGGGCCCAGTCTCCTTCTGGAACCTCAGTCCACACACCCCACAATGCCCCACAAAGCTTGGCTGGCACTTACTCTGCTGGGCTGTAGCAAGTCTACTATGTGTGAGACCAATCCATAAAGAAGTAGCCCTGGCTACTCAACAGGTATACAACTGCAGACAGTCAGTACATAAAGGGCAAACCTCTGATGTGACCGGCACTGAGGCAGGTCCACTTGTGACATTTCCAGGAGACCTCAGACTCTGGCAAGGGTGGCCTGGCAACAAGGTGTCTGATCCTTGCTAAGGCCATTTCATCCCAGATGTGCAGTCAGCTCTAGGATAATGACAATACCTGCTATGATGTGACTGCCCTGTCAGACAGCAGCTACTAATACTGTGTCATTCACACTTTCTGTGCAGATACATTTTTTTCCTGAATATTTTTTTTTTTTTTAATCTGAGGCTTTGACTGAGTCTAAGAAGACAGTTTGGGGAATGTGTGAAAACAGAAACTTGTTTTTCCTGGTGGTGGTGTTCACGGTTTAATCTAGAGCTTCATGTGTGCTAACTATGCCCTCTACCACTCAACTATGCCTCCAGCCCCAACATGCATACTTATGGCCACAATGTATTAAATAAAACCAGGGAGTGAGTGACCCAGATCCCACATGTCCTTTCAGAAACTCAGACCAGGGTGGTAGTGAGCTCGCTGACACATGCCACCTTTCTTATGGGAAGGGGGCTGAGTCAGATGGAACCATCACTAGGCTACATTGCTGTCATATCCCCTACCCCACCCCCTTCCCATGACCAGCAACAGGCAGGGCAGTGCTGGAGGTCTTTATCTGCTCTCCCCATTGGGTATTCAGAATCACCCAGGGACCTGGTTTAATAGGAGTTCTGGGTTCCCGCCTGCCTGATACTGAAAATGCTTTGTCTAGAGGGCAGTGGCTTTGACCCACACTGATCTGCAGGGGGAGGCCAGGCTTCTAGCCCTCACCAGTTGGGGGCCCAGGCAGCCTCAGGTGAAAGAGATGTGATAGTCCCCACCTAAACTGCTGGACCTCCAACAGCCCCAGAGAGGACGTGTGGCCACACAAGAGCCCCTCCCTGGTGGGCACCAGGTCTAACTGAAGACAATATGGAAGCCAGTCCTTTTAAAGCCACTGAGCAGGGTGTCAGCCCTGACACCGTACAGTGGCGCCACTGCACAGCTCAGCTGTGGGGCTCCTAAGCAGACACGGGTAGAGGCTGTGGCAGTGAGGAACACCCGTGGCCTGCTGACTCCCCTCAAAGGCCCTGCAGCAACTGGAGAAAGACGAGCAGGCTTTGGCTTCTCCCCAGTGCATAGGAACCTAAACAGAGCCGCTGCTGATGGAAGGCACAGACCTGTCCCAAGGGCCCCAATCCTGTCGAAGGCTGAAGGGTTTTATTCTCTGGCAGCCACAGTAAATGGGCTATTAGAACAGGCTCAACAGACAGAAGATAAAGGGCGTCCTCTCTAGGGGTAGGTGGCTGTGCCCGTCAGTCATAGGCACACATTGTCCTGACACCCTTCTGATAGCTTTGCTTTTCTTGGAATCTTTCAATTAAAGCAGGAAGGAGGGGCCGACATGATGGCTCAATAGATAAAGACACTCGCCACCAAGGCTGATGACCTGAGTTCAATCTCTAGAACCTCCATGGTGGAAGGGGAGAACTGACTCCCAAAAGTTGTACTCCAACTTCAATAAACTCATCACAGAGCACCCCCCCACACACACATACAATGTACCCAATAAATAAATACTTAGAA
The DNA here is from genome assembly GCF_943737965.1 of Phodopus roborovskii. NCBI lineage: Eukaryota > Metazoa > Chordata > Mammalia > Rodentia > Cricetidae > Phodopus > Phodopus roborovskii. Next base: position 40,866,380 of record NW_026126480.1, read on the forward strand.
ATAAATAAAAGAGAAAGAAACAGGCTGAGGTGCTGAGGGGCTCGGCTCTGGGTTTCAGGAAAGAAGGTTGGGCCACCTCCTGGTCCCGAGGTCCAGGTCCAGGCCAGAAGACCCCACAGCCACAGAATGCATTCCTTCCTTGCATAGCAATACTTGGATACGCCTCGGGGGTTCCTTCTGCCTTTCAGGCTGATGGCCTGAGCTGAGTGAGACAGAGCATGGCACAAGAGATAAGGCTGGCTCAGCACTGGCAGGGACTTGTGGGCCAGACTGCATGGATGGAAGAGGCCTAGGGATGAGGCTATGACTAGTTAAGGACTCGGGAGCCCACAGAGCTCAACCCACCCTCCCGCATCCCTGGCTATGCAGTTTATCTTTTTTGCCTCAATAGGAGTGTAAGAATAAACAGCAATGTATAGTTAGCACCCGAGTGTCTCAGTTCTCGCAGACCGTGCTGGATGGGTGATGGCAACAGTACTTGAGTATCCCCACATCTATTCAGTGTGCCAGATGCCAGAACATGCCTCATTGTTCACTGTGAGCTGTAAAGTGAACAAAGGCCGGGGCCAACAGAACCGTGCTCTCCGTCTTGATCTTGCCCAACAGGTGATCTAAGGTACAGCTAATAGGCCCCAACTTTGTGGTCAGTGTATCAGCATGTGTGGTCAGACTGTGTGTTCCAAAGTCACGTCAGTGCCTAAAGCATTAAGAAGTAGGGCCACTGGGGGTGCTTAGGTCATGGGGTACAGTCCTCATTAAGTTGGGGGTCAGTGCTGTAAGACCTAAGGAAGGACATCTCCCCATTCATCATGTAAGAATGACGAGAAGGCATCACCTGGGGTTAAGCAATTCCTAGCAGATGTGACCCCTTTAGTGCAGGCACACCCCCTCCACCCCCGCTTCTAGAATCGGAAGTCCACTCTGCTGTTCCTTCCTTAGTGACTGTCTCTAAGAGCTTGATGCTACAGTGAAAAGACAAGCTGTTATGCTGAGCATGGGACACAGCCCATAGTAGGGTCCTGGGGACCCATTTGCTGGACCTAAAAAGCGCCATGGTCCCACCATCCATTTCAGAAGCCGGGTCAGCCTTATATGGCATCACAGCTTTAGGAAAGCTAACTCAGCCCCTGAATGTCAGTCTGTCTGATAAATATGGGTGGCCAAGGGCACCCTGGGGCCACCACTCTCCCAACTGTCTGTAGTAACTGAGACTTGCTCCATAGCATGGTGGGAAGGTACATGGTCTGGGTGGTGCATTTTGTCCCAAGCAAAGCACAGAACACCACAGAAATCCCCCACTATTTCTCAGTGTCGTCTATTTGTCCCTTCCCTGCCAAGCCAGTGCCACTTGGAAAACTTTGATGACTCAAAATTCAGTCATTTGGCCACAGTGAAACAAGAGCCACCACTGAATGCCCCATCATCTGGTGGCATGCCCCACCTGCCAGGGAATAATGTGGCTGCCACAGGGGGGGAGGTGATTGTTGTGTCCAGAATCCCATCTCTAGTAAGCCCACCCAGGCGGAGACACAGAGTTTACCCGTGCTCAGGCCTGCTGTATTCTCGGCATGCCTGCCTACCCTCTCCTAGCAGTTCAGGCTGCTCTCTCATGAAGAATGAGAGCTGTATGGGACTGTTGCTAGCCTGGAGGCCTGTACACCCTCAAAAAGGCTTTGGCGGGTGTGGGAGGGTGGGGTGGGGGTGGGGAGGACAGAATGGTGAAATTCAAAGAGCCACATGAACATATCATTTCAAATTGAAATTGCTACTCTAGGACATACTTTGCCTCACCCAACAACTTCTGTTCTTGAGGCCTGTGGATGGGCTCCCCACTTCTTACAGGCCTGCTTGGCCAACAAGCTCAGTGGGACTGTCCTTATGGCCTCAGGCTAATGGCCAGAGGCACTGAGCTCACTCTTACAATCCACAAGAAGGACTGTAAAACACAACCATGCCCAGAGAGCTTTTCTACCAACCCAAGCAGACCTCAGCTCTAGCCAGCCACAACAGAGGCCACTGACCACGCTGCTGTTCTAGCCTGGGTCTCTGGCTCAGCCCCCAGCCCCAGCCTCCTTGGGCCTGCTAATCAGAAAACACTGCTACCTCTTTTCCCAGTGCAGGGCCTTTCTCTCCATAGACTTGTTCTAGCATCTTCCTTCTGGATCGGAGACTCTGGGCTGAGAAGTGATGAAATCACCTTGTTCCTGGGATCCTTGCTTTCCTGGTATAAGCTGAATCCCAACTCCCACCCCCACCCCACCCGGAGAGAAACATGTCAACTCAACATACCCTCCGTCCCTGTTGCCTGGACAGGGTAACTGCCCTGCTAAGCCTTGTGCCAGATCAGCTCGTTCCCTTCTCCAGGTGCTATGGGCTAACATGTCAAGCATGACAGGAGACTCAGAGAGATCTTCTAAGCTACCAAACCATCTGTTTCCTCAGCAGTGACAAGGAAGGCTAAGTAAGGCCTGAGCAGAGCAGATGACAGCAAAGCCTCTTCAGGGAATATTGCTTGGGTGCCAAGGGCCCCAAGCTTATAAGCCCTGTCCCTCATACTTAGAAGTGGGCATCTGGGGACACAGACAGGCCAGCTGGTGGGGCGTGTATGCCTAAGAACAGATGGCACGGCGTCCTTCTCACCCTGTTGCAGGCCTCAGAAGAGGACAGGCAACCAAGATTCTAGAGCCACAGGCTCTGGGCTTCTTTGGTGCCCTGTGGTCTTGTTTCTGGCTTCTTACCTGGGAAGTGCACGGTTGGTTTTGATCTACCTGTTTCAGTGGGCTTTTTAAGGAATGCAAATGCAAGTGGAGGCAAACCGGGGTAGGGGGTGGGCTGCTGATGTCCCACCAATTCCCTTGGCTCACAAAAGCACCCACTCTCTACTGCTTGGCTGCTGCTTGCTCACAGCTGTCCCTTCTAGAATGCCTGGGGACTAAGAAGCATGGAGCATAGCTTCCTCACAGGGGCAGCCCCAGCTCAAGATGGCCTGTCACAGGTGAAAGAAGTACTGTCCTGCAACCAGTGGAATGACATCGCAAGGGCTGGCCATGCCACCTGAGCCCTAGGCAGAGGCCCAACTCCTGTGTTGCCTTTCTACACAGCCTTTTCAAGTCTTGTCCGCTCCCCTGCCCCCCACCACAGTTTCCTCAAAAGCCCTCCCTCCATCATCCACTGCTTAATAATCCCCAACTCAAGCTCTGCTTCTTGGAACTGAAACACAGTACCTAAGACTCGGCATGTGTGGCCACAGGGTCTGTCACACATCTGCTCCCAGGTGTGCTCCTCCCCTGGAACTCTTCCTCCGTTCCTGTTCCTTCCAGAGCAAGAATGTCACACCCTGGGCAGACGCTGCTGCTGGGCCCTGGGCACCATCACCTTGAATCTGCTGGGGATCGGTGGCTGCTGGAGACACCACCCCTTGAGCAGCCAGTGTTCTAAGCACAGCTGCTGCACGAGGCGGCTATCAGCGTCTGGTGGTAATGGGCTATGTCCGCCAAGTGCAAACATGCTTTCTCCTGAACAAAAAAAAGTCCAGTTCCTCCACAGCCCCCACTCTTCAAGGCTGCCATGCTTGCTTCTCTTTCCCAGGCCAGTTCCCTTTCTTAATGGACCCATTAAAAAAAAAAAAAAAAAAAAAAAAAAAAGTTATAGGCTGGGGAGAGCGCTCAGTCACTAAAATGCTTGCTGCAGAAGCACAAGGGCCTGAGTTGGTTCTCCACAATCCCTGTTTTGTTTTGTTTTTGTTTTTTTTAAAGCCAGGTGTGGTGGTGCATGCTTGTAATCCCAGAGCTAGGGACCAAGGACAGGCAGATCCTTGGGGCTTGCTGGCTAGCAAGCATGACCTAATCAGAGAGAGGCCTTGTCAAAAAACAAGGTTGGGGGCTAGAAAGCTAGATCAGCGGTTGAGAGCAGCTGCCTCTCTTGGAGAGGACTGGGTTTGATTCCAAGTATCCATATGTCCGTTCACAAAACCACCTGCAACTCCAGTTCTAGGAGATCTGATGCCCTTTTTGCCCACCCCACCCCCAGCTGTTGCACACACGTAGTGCACACAAATTCATGAAAGCATGCATACTTATGCAAAAGAATGAATGAATAGATAAATAAGCAGATGGATGACAACTGAGGAACACCACCTAATAAAGTTAATCTCTGGCTTCCATGTACATGTACACACATATGCATATACACATACATCTGAACATACATACATACACACACACACACACACACACACACACACACACACACACGCACACGCACGCAGATATACACATAAAGATAAAAGCCCTAAACATTATAGGTCTCTCTATATTATAGGTCTTAGAGCCACCTCAAATCCTTCTAAGATACCAAAACAACAAGGCCAGTCTGAGAGGCCAGGTAGGCAGCTGGCCTCAGCTGGCCTTGCATGAGGCTGGCCCTTGGATCTGCCTGAGTGGAGGCACTACCTCCCCAAGCAGACACTTGCACAACAGAACTGTGCAAGTACCTAAAAACAATAGGCCACGAGACAAATTCTCTGTCTCCTTTGTGCTGGGGCTGACAAAGCATGTAGTTTCTTCGGGTTTGGTTTTGTTTATTTATTTTGAAACAGAATCTCACTGTGTAGCTCTTGCTAGCCTCAAACTCACAGAGATCCACCTGTTTCTGCCTCCTGAATACTGGGATTAAAGGCTACCATGTTTTTTGCAGGGTTAACAACACAACACTATGCTCAGTCCACCTCTGTGTAGTGCTTTGGGCCTTTTTGAGCCTGGTTGGCCTCCTTACTCTCAGGAATGTGGGAAATGCTGACTGGAAAGCCTGGCTGGGAAAGCCAGGGTGCCAAGGACTGAGAATAGGAACTGAAGCAAGAGGTGGGCCAAAGGGGCCCTTATAGCACCGCTGGTTTGGCACCAAAGACTCCGGGCTCTTCCCAGATCACAGGTTCCAGAAGCCAACAGACTGATGGGGGCAGTAAACACCTGTTATGTAGAAGCCAGGCCTATCACTGGGGCAGTCCCCCTCTGCTGCCAACCGTTCTGACGATGCAGCGCCTACTCGAAATGCGTTCCTTCCATTGGCATGCTCTTTCTCCCCTACTGAATGCAACCTTACACACCCTGTTTAGGAGCAGAGCTCAAATTCCTCTTTGCACTCTGTTCTCAGCCAGCCATACAGAAAACCCTCATCATGCTCCACAGCCTAGTTCTGGGGCTGCCTCACAGTGTAACTACTGAAGGGCCCAAACCTAGAATGCTGCTATCAAGAAGAGTACTTGATTTCCCGAATGGCAATTAGCCAGTGTCCCCAATCTGCTGGCACCCGACAGTACACATGACGGTTGCTGTTCCTGCTCTAGGCCCCAGAATGGCAGATGGCATGCCTGAAACCAGGGGGTGTGGAAGCCAACTTCAAGGGCCTCCCTGAGCCCTCACGATTGGAAAACAAACATTAGGTTTCTGCAGTGAACACTGCACTCAGCACAAACTCAGGAAGGAGTTTGTGAAACCACTTTGCTCAGTTTGGTGTGAAGAGGATTCTTTGCTTAACAAACATCAAGGGACCTTTCCAAAGCACACAGGGACCTGGCTGGGGGCCAAAGCCAATGCTATCTGGGCCCACAGCCCTCAGGGCAGAACTGGCTGGCAATATGTCCATGAGCAGCTTCCACAGCAACTCTGGGGCACAGAGGTGGGCCTTGGTCCCTGAGAAAGGATGAAGGGCCCTAGCTGTCTTAGAAGCTTGTGTGTTCTAAAACACTGCAACTGGAGCCAGGCAGCAGTGCTGATGTGCACCAGGGCCTTCTCAGCTCCACCTCTGGAGCCCCGTATCCCCATTCTAGATACGGATATCCATGGACCATCACTCAGAGAATGGGAATCTGTCCTGGAAAAGTGAGCCGGTCTCTGCCAGAATCAGTCGGTCATTCCACTTCACAGATTTTACAGATGGGCCAATCACAACTGAAGGAGGGAGGGACTTACACAGCTAAATGGATGTGCACTCAGGTCTCTGGAACAGGCCTGAGGAGGATGAGAGACAGACGCGCGCGCGCGCGCGCGCACACACACACACACACACACACACACACACACACACACACACACACACAGTGGGGGGGTGTCGTTACTCAGGCAGGGCACAGTGTAGCAAAAAGGCTGGGCAGACTTGAGCTGGAATCTCTGATATGATATGCCCACTGGGACCTTGTGAGATCATTCAGCTTCCAATCCTCAGTTTCTCATTTGTACCAGGTGAGAACTTCAAACAAAATCCCAGACTTTGTGGATGATTAAATGAATGGAGACCACCTGTGGAAGGGGCCAACTGCTCCTTGCCACTCTCTGTCCATCTGTGCCTGGGCTCAGAGGACCTACGTGGCCCACAGCAGGACACAGCAGAGCATCTAAAAGCTCAGCTTTGGTTCAGAATCTGTACCCAGCTGCCCTAGTTTCCATAAAAAAAAAAAAAACACCAAGTGAAGACCAATAAGACAGGCTAGCTACACAAAAGATAAAACATCTAGGAATAAATGTCCAAGAATGCATAAAGTGTGTGAAAGACAACTTTACAGAGCATCCAACAGGAACTGAACAGACACTGTCTCCCTGCATGGGGGATGGAAAGACACAATCTGAAAAAGGCATCGCTTCTCCACAGGTCAGTTCACAAGCTCCAACCAAGGCCTGCACCTGCACCTGCACCTGTGGTCTCGAGCTGCACGGTTATAGTTTGTTGAGTTTTGAGATAGGGTCTGACTGTGTCATCCAAGCTAGTCTCAAACCCTTGATTCTCCTGCCTCAGCCTTCCAGTGTTGGGATTACAAGCCTGTGCCACCATGCCAGCTATTCCATTTTTGATAGGAAAATAAACAGACACATGAGCCTGGAAAGTTCTATAGCCAACAATACAGGCTAATGCTACCAGATCACCCCATACCAAATAATGTTTATGCAAAGCCTCAAGAGCCAGAAAGGCACAACAAATGCATTTATCAGTGGAGACCAAGACAGCAGAAGATGAAGTTCCAAGTAGACACAGCATAATATACGGTTGGTAGCAATGGAGTCTCAAAGCAGAGAGGAGAAGATGGGTTTCCAGTCGGGACAAATGGGGAGTGCATTAAAAGGAGCAGAGTGGTTCCACATACACAGCATGGACAAGACAAATTACAGAGCAATGATCACAACATGAAGTCGTAGAGGACTAGAAGGAAACGGGAGAACTGCTTTATAATCTTGAAGCCAGTTGACTGTCCTTTCTAAAACTCAAAATCCAGAGCCATTAAAGAGATAAACATGACGCAAACATGCATGTCAAAGGATGTCAAAAGCAGGTGGCATGTATAACGATGCTGCCACTGAGCCACTGTACCGAGCAGTCTGTCGGTTCCTTAAAATGTCAAACTCAGTGCTTCTGTGAGATCCAGCAGTTCGGCTCTGAGGTAGGTGAAGTGTGCCCTGTAGGAACCCATTCCTAGCACCTCTGGTGCATCGCTCATCATGCTCAAAGAGGAAAAATGATGCAAAAGCTATCAAATATGAGGAACCGAGAATGCTACAGTGTGTGCAGACTGAAAGAAGCCAGACATAAAAGGATGTGTGTGGTGTGATTCTGTTTATACGTAATGACCGGGATAAAGATGTCTGCAGAAAGAACACAGACCAGTGCTTGCCAGGGGCTGGGGAATAACGACCGGTGGGCACATCTCAGCTTTAAGAAGCAACAGAGTGCTTTAAAAATAGATGTGGTGATGGTTACCGAGTTCTGTGAATAAGCTACAAGCCACCCATTGTACACGACAAATGTATGAGTAGTGTGGCATATGAATTATATCCCAGTAAAATGCAAGCATGCCAGAGTCAGAAAACAAAGAACAAATTACAAATAAATATTTGTAACTCAAACCACAACCAAAGTTAATCTCCTTAATATTCAGTTGGGAAGAGAAAGACCAACAGCTGTTTTCAAAAAGAGCAGAGAAAAGACCACAGAAGAGAGACACAAATGCTCTCTTAAATATGTGAAAAGACACCCAACTGATCTGGAAATGCAAATGAAAATGACAGCCGTAAGCTGTGGTAGGTACAGGTCTACAGCACAGCAGTGGGAATCCGAGGCAGGAGAATTCATGCTGTTTAAGGTGTCAGCTTGCTCTACATAGTGTCCTGGGCCAACCAGAACTCCATAGCAAGACCCTGTCACAAAAGTGGTTAGGAGAGGCGGAAGGACAAAGGGTGCAGCTGTATACCCACCTATATGGTTGGTAAAAACCTAATGTTTGACCAGAAGGGGGCAGAAAGCGGACTATCTAAATGTGGACAATCACTCTGCTCTTGTGACATGGACCCAACCACCTGTGACTGGCAACCCTACCGGAGAGAGTGCATCCTATTGGAGATACAGCTGCCACATCCCAAAGAAGTCACACATACTGCAGAACACAACTGAAGAAGACTGGAAACAGGTCAGTGCCATGAGTGGGGCTAGGTAAACGCAGGCTTAACCACAGAGTGAAGCTAGCTGGAAAAGTAGAGGAGGCAGCTCACGGAAGACACAAAAACACCTGTGGGGTGCTGGGTTAAAGAGATGTGGGATCAGCTGTTAAGAGCACTAGCTGCTCTTCCAGAGAACAAGTTTAATTCCCAGCACCCACATGGTGGCTCACAACTGCCTGTAACCCCAATTCCCAGGGGGATATGATGCCCTCTGTTAGCCTCCATGGGCTCCAGGGATGCACATGGTACCTGGACCCACATACAGACCAGATACCAACACTTATGAGACATAGTCGCAAATGTGGATGTACAGCTCAAATCCTTCTGTGTAAGGATGGAGAATAATGACTAATGATCTCTGTGTGGCCTTAGGAGCATGACGTAATTAATTTGGATGCTGAATGTCCCCTAAAGGTTCACATGTTGACAGCCCAGACCCCACCCAGCCTATGCCACTATTGGAAGGGGGTTGCACCTTGGTGGTATGTCCAACTATTGACATGTAATACAATCTACAAAGTTTGTAGTCTACAAAGTTACCAAACTACCAAGTTACCAAAAAAAGTAAACAAACAAATTACAAGGTATCTCATAGTATTTTAAGTAGGTTTAAATTTTTTTGTATTAAGCTGCATTCATAGCCAGACAGGAAGAGGTGGATAAACCTGTTAGAGGGTGGTGCCTAGTGTTAGGAAGCTAGGTCCCTGGGGCCATGCCCTTGATGGGAAAACTGGGACCCTAGTCTCCTCCCTTTCCCTTCCCAGCTGCCATGAGCTAAACAGGCCGCTCCTGCTATGCATTCGGCCATGAGTCAGTGCTGCCACAGACCCAAGCAAGCAAGCATGCCTGTTAACACTTTCCTCCTTCTAAGGTGTAAGGTGTTTATCGCTGGTATTTTTGTCACAGTGACAGACAGTTGAGCCTTTGGAAAATATGAGGATTTCTTTGTATACTACTCTTAATTCCCAAACTTGAACATACTACCCTAAAAATGTGTCTGTATAGCTTTTTATTTCAAGTGAGGGCACCCTAAGTTAGGGATGAAGGACAAAAATCTCCAGTCAGCTTGTATGTTTTAAGAAAGAAGCCTTCACCCCATTTCCACATTAAATCTTTTTGGTATGTCTCCTTCAAAGTTCTTTTCTGTTCTTTATTGGTAAGAATTTCACAAAAATATATGGATAAAACCACCCCAAAACAAACAGCAACAACAAAAAACCTACCATGCCCAGCTTTCTTTACCTAACACCACCAATTAAATCTGAGCTGGGATGGAGAAAACAAGAGAAAGACCACATAAACCGGGGTTGGGGGTGGGCAATACCTGGGTGGACACTTGCCTGTTTATGGTAAAGGCCCACAGTCCTTGTGCATGGCCACTGGGTCCTTTTACAAAACATAGGCTTGGGGACACCCCCAGTGGACACTGTTGCCGTGAGGTTCCAATGTTCTTGCTGCATCTGCCTGTCTGCCCAGAACTAGAATGTATAGGGCTTCCTGTCCTGGGGGAGAAATGTTGCTTTTTAGACTCCAAAGACAGTACCTGGCTCACCCAGAAGATCTCCAGAGTGAGTGAAGAGAAATCTTCTGGCTTGTCACAGGGTTCTGGGGAAAATATTTCAGCACAGATGTGGAAGACACTTGGGCTGGTGTCTACGCTTTCAGTGTGTGTGGTAATGGACCCCAGGCCCACCTGTCACATCTCTACCCCTTCAGAGGAGATACAGAGACCAAGTACAAACTGCTAGACTCAAGTGGGGAGGGCAAATTGATTCCTAAAGAAAAGTATTTTGGAAACAGTTGTCTCATTCTTGTGACCTATCCATCTGAGCAAAAATAAATCAGAAGCAGTCCCCAGCCCTTCAAGGCTGTCCTTTGTGGCTGGCAGTCTGTTTCCCTTCCAGCTCAGGGTCAAATAATAATAGTGTTCTACGTGCATCCCTGGGGTCAGCAGGCACACTTAGCTTTTCTGAGTCTCTATTCTCTATGGAAAAGTGCTTCCAAGGGTTTGACCTTACTGACCTCATAGCAACTACTCATTCTCTTACCTTTGGGAAGTGCACCACACTTCATAGGTTACTGAAATGTTCATCACCCCTGCCCCCAACCAAGCCCCCGAAGAGCCTCTCTGTCCAGCAGAGGAAACCCAATGCCATCCATGCTGGAGCCCCACACCTGGCCAGGTTTCCAGAATCCTAGTGGGTTGTCACCTACATAGACCTCAGCCAGAGAACCAGTATACATTAATTCACCCAGATGCCTGCTAGATAAAAGATGGATGGGCAGGTGGATGAATTAATGAGATGTCGAAACCGATGGCTGAAGAACAGGGGTGAAGTTCACTGGTAAGCACTTGCCTAACACGTGTGATGTCCGGGAGAGAAGGGAAGTACACGTAGGGTACAACCTGTCTCTAAACTTAAGAGTGAGGCTGCATGCTGAGTTTCTCTTTACAGTCTGTAAAATGGACAATCAAAACCATACTTTAATGGCTTGTACCCAAGCTCATATGAAATCATGTGCAATGCTTGGCTCAAAAGGGTTTAAATAACACTCAACAGTACCCAGCTGCACCAAGCATAATGAAAAAAATCCCAAGTGAGACAGAGTGAGGGCCCACTGGCCCCACTCACAAGCCACCCGAGGCAGAGCATCTGGCATGCTGTGGTAAAGAAGGAAGGGCTGCACTGGCTCTCACTGACCACTCGAGTCCTATGAGGCAATGCATAGGGCACCATCCAGCTGGGCTTGGCTAGCATGTCCCAGCGTGCCCAGGCAGGGTAAGTGGCTGGGGACATGGCCACAGGCATCGGGTGTGGTAGGACATTCCTGGGCGCATTCTCCTTCTCTGGGCTCAGCTGGTTCTACCCACAGAGCCAGAGGTGAGTAGCAGGGACAAAATATGTGGCTCCTTGATGTCCTCTGAGCCTGCCTAATAGGGGGACCTGTTAGAGAGGGCCACTTTTCTTGAGGTTTTACCTGGAAGTAAATAAAACACTTGCTTTGTTTTGGTGTCCTGGAGAAAGAGAATCCCTGGATTCTTGCCCACTGGTTACCTGCCAGGATAGCCTGCCCCTTCACCAAAAAAAAAAAAAAAAAAAAAAAAAAAAAAGCCTATTTCTTCAACCTGAGAAGGAGCCCCTGGTGCCACATTCCCAGGAAGTCTGGGTGGGGTCTGCAGTGTAAGGGTTTCATACTGTCCACTGATAGCAGGCTGGACTTGGCACAGATCTTAGCAAGAGGTGGAGATTCTGGACAGGAAGAAAGGTAGCAGGAGAGCCTCAAGGGTCTGATGATGGGGGGCTCTGCCTTAGTAGTGGAGCCTGGCCCAGTCCAGAGCATGCTCTGTCCAGACAGACCTGGAGTAGCGGTCTTCACATATGCACGTGAGTGCCTCAAGGAGACATGAAGGGAATGGCGATGCTCACCTCAGGGACCGCCATGCAGAAGGCTGAGCATGAAGAAGGCTGGAGCCCAAGGCCTCTGTGTGCTCCCATTTGCAAGCTCCCCCACAGGCTCTAGAAGGGTTGGCCAGGGCGGATCTCTGAGGCTTTGACTTTCCCAGGGACACACCTCAATATAACTGTGCATTTCCTGATAGGTTTATTATTTTTTTCCTTTTGTTCATTTCTGCCTAAAAACTTGGCAGGACCTAGAAACATAGCACCTGCATCCCGGAGCATTTAGAAGACCCCAGGGAACCCTGCCCTGTTGGGTGTGGCTGCCACACACATGTGTCCTGTAACCAGGCCATGGAGATCTTCATGAAGTACAGGAAAGCTGGGCAATGCATGTGGATAAGTCCACAGGGACTGTCTCACTCTCACGCCAACACCTTCTCTGGATACTGTGATTAAACAAAACAAAACAAAACAAAATCCAAACAAACAAAAAGGCCAGCTTTGAGGGTTAGGTAGTGGGGAACAGAGATCCAGTTTTGTCTCTACAGATGGGCATCCTGGTATGGCCTAGATGCTACCTTCACAAAGCTAAAGCCTCCTTCCTACAGGACAGCCAGCCTGGAGGGGCTGCTACCTTGGTGTCCTGACAGATGGGTGTTTAGGCTAATTCACAGCCATTGTGCTTAGTCACAACCACAGGCAGCCTGGCTAACATCCTCTGGTAGCAATGTCCACTCTTAACTGGAACCCTGTAGGTCAGTGCCCCATAGAGACACATACACTAATGACTGACGCTCACAGATGTGAAGGTGGCGACGCCAGCAAGATAAGTTACTTCCTCCATCTTGGTTCTCACTGCACAACTAAGTAGGAACCATGGATGTCTCTGTAATTATCTGGCAGGCTGAGGTGAGTCTAGAGGGGGTCCCTAAAGCTAGCACACATCTCTGGTATCCAGGCTGACTACTTCCCTACTTCCTATTTTCTTGAGTCCTTTCCCTGCTAATCTCCACCACTGTCCCCTCTAAGTGAGACTTCAGTGTAAACTGGCATTCCTGGAAGTACTTCTGGGCCTGTCCCACCAGAATCGCACACACAGCCCTATTTTCTCACTACTAGCTCGAGGGTATGAGAGAGGGAGGGAGAGAAGAAGACACACAAAAGGCACAGTGGCCCCTCCCTCAGTGGCTGATAAGAATATGTGTCTTGAGAGACGCCATCAGCAGTACCCAGGCTAATGGAGAGGCAAGGAGCCCACTGGCCCAGCTGAAAGCAAGAGAGCAAGTTCCAATGGATCGAAGGAGAAACATTAATTGCGGCTTTACAAAACTCTTTTCTTTGCAGCAAGGCAGGGCCGCGGGGCCACTGAAGGCCAGGCGGCTTCAGCAGCTCCTGCTATTCACTACTTGCAGGTGGCTGACCAGTTTCCCAGGGCTGCTCGAGCGGTGACTGCGCCCTTCTCTTTCAGCATGCCTGCAGGACTCCATACAGGCCCACTTAAACCAGTCTGAACTGTGAAAGGCTCCAGCTCTCACCGCCCAGGCCCAGAGGCCCAAACAGAGCCCTGAGAGGGCTGGAGGGCCAGTGGGAGAATGGTGCCAATTAAAAGCCCAGAGCCTGTGGGCCTTTCTCTTTCTTGTTTTCATTCCTACGGCTACATTGTGTCCACTGGCAGCAGGTTCCAAAGACCAGGCAATCCATTCACCTCCCAGAGCTTTGGAGCTTCCATCACTAAACTAAGCCAATTAAATACGTGGTTCCCACCCTGGCAGCTTGAAAGGTGGGGTGCAACTGTGCTCACTGGGAGGATGGGTTCCTTCAACCTCCACCCATTCCAGGGGGGCACAGGACACCTGGACATCTAACTCTAGAAAAACCTGGTCTCTCAAACCTCTGGAACGTTCTAGGGCTGCTTGCATGTGCCAGAAGCTCCCATACTTGGCAAGAATGGGAGAAGGGAATGGGCTAGTCTGTGGCTTACACTGCTCCAGTGTTGACATGTCTCCAGGGACTTCTATCAACTGCCTGCTCCCAGTGCCCCTGGCGGATAGTCAGAGGGCCCATCAGTGGTGGTGACTACAGGGAGTCATAGCTGGGCAAAGAAAGGACCTGGGCCTGGATAGTTCCTAGCTGCTTACCCCGGTTACCAAGCACCTTGAGCCTATTTCTCCAACTGGACACTGGTAAGAGCTGGCTTGCCAGTTGGCTGGCTCAGCATGGTTACAACTTCCTCCAGTGACAGCAGAGACCATGGCCACTAACCTAGCAACACTAGTGGCACAGCCCTGCAGGTGCTCTGCCAGCAAACCAAGGAGCTTTGAGTCTCTGGGGGCCAACGAAAGCCCCCAGGGATTGGGGCTAACAGGGGAGGGGAGTGCGGACTGCCCTCTCCTCCTTCTCCTTTAGAATTCCAGGGCAGCTCCTAGCCCAGACGTGGATGGAGATGTGGGTGGCAACTCTGTCCTTTCAGTAAAGCACACGTTAATTCCAGCTGACCTGCCTGGCATTCAGCAGCCTTCTGCAAATTAGCAGGGTATCCGAGTTGCTGAATGCATAGTCCTCCCACCAGGAATGGCTCCAAAACACTCTGCTCAAAGGTTTCGGCCACAGAGGAGGCCCAGGAGGGACCTCCCTGGTTTGCTGGAAGGGCTCAGGATTCTGGTTCCCAGAGGGCCGTAGGTGGGCTCTGGAGAGATCAGAGCTTGACCTAAAGGTGTGGGTAAGACTAGGCAACAGTGTGGTGGGTGGAAAGGTGGGGGAAGGAGACAGCTTTCCCAGCCAGAGCCTCCTCTAGTCCCATTGAGACAGGACCCAGCTGTCCAGAACGCGTATCCATTCCCAAGTGGGTAAGGGTGGTACTGCACACTCACTAGAGTCCCAAACGTCTGTCTCACACGTGAGCGCCACCTGCAAGGCAGAGGCCCATGGGCAACAATACCAACAGTGGAGGCAGTTACACAGAATGAGCAGGCTTAGCCTTCAAGGGAACTTTTGGCCTGTGTCAGGAGCTGGATGAGGGGAAGCTGAGACAGCTCAAGATTTCTCTGGAGGCCTCGGGTTCATGATAAGCACAAACATCATCACCTCCACCCTGTGATCTGTTCTCCTATCCATGCTTACAGCCTTTCTCAAGGGACAGTGGGACTTACTAACCTAGGATCTTCTTATATTCAGAAAAAAAAAAAAAAAAAAAAAAAAAAAGGAAAAGGAGAGCAATAATAAAAATAATAAATTCTGTTGCGTCCTCAGCTCTTGCTGAGATCTAAACGGGCTCTGAGGTTTTGGGGTGGCCCCGATCTCCAGAAGTCTTCATAGTATCTGGGTGGGGGCAGCGGGATAATAGCCAATGCTGCACAGAGAGGTGACAGCAATCAAGCAGGGCTCTAGCCAGGCAGTTACTCAGACTGCTTTGAGAATCCTGAAGTCCTGATTAATGGACAAGATGGCGCTGTGCTTTGGCAGTGGAGCTAGGGTGCCTTTTCTTATGAAAAGCAGGGCCGCACACTGCTGGCGGCTGTCTGGCAGAAAGCCTGCTTGCCTGGCCTCATTGCAAGGGCTCAGGGGAGACCCTGGCATCATTCAGGAGCCAACAGAAGTGAGCTGAGAGGCCACTGGACAATGCCACTATCTTCCTTGGACCTTGGGACATGGATTCAGAGGTGGAAACAACAGGGGCCAACAATGGGGGAGGGGGGGTCCCAGGGACAGAAACCTTTGCAGCAAGACTGTGTTTCCAGGGAGCAGGATGGTGTGCTGCCCAGCTCTACCTTACCCTGGGCAGCACTTGGGCTGAGTGGGCACCAAGCAGGTGCCTCCCCGCTGCCACTATCTGACTCAGAAGGATCTGCTTTCCTGTCTTAGACCAGGGAGGGAACAGGCTCTCAATGGCTTCAGCTTCCAAAGGGGGGTCAAGGTCTTTTACTCATTACTGATTCTTAACCTGGGTGATACTGCTTCCAAATAAACATCACCTGTCACAGACAGGGGGTGGGGCACTTCTAAGCATCTAGCGGGACAGAGCAGGAAAGCTCCCTTCCATGGCAAAGAGCACAGGCCCCAGTGCTATTGGCTCAAAGGCTGGGAAGCTCCACTCTGGTCTTAATGTCATTGTTTCTCTATCTCTCTCATCCCACTGGGAAGGGTGACTACCTTTCTTATTATTTAAGTGTCTTAGAGACTGTTCCTTTATGGCTCCAAAGCTATATTTGCTCTGGCCCCTCCTTGGGCTCACACATCTTCCCCAGGTATCTCCTCCAGTGCCTGGAGGAAGAGGGGAAAGAGAAGCGGCCAATCCCAAGGCACACAGCCAATGAACACTGCTTTCTGAGAGCCACCTATCCCTGACTAGGGCTCTCTATGGCTGTGCTAGCACTTTTTGTCTCCAAACTGTCCTGGGCTTCCAGCCTTGGGCATCTGAACTGTGAGGCCAATGGCTAAAGATACGAGGCACAATATAAGGTGTACGACGGCACAAGCTTCTCCATGCACTGGTGTCCCTGTGTCCAACATGGGAGTCAAAGCTGCTCTCTGCTGCTCCCTCCCATGCCTGCCAATTCTCATGATCTCCCTCTGAATCTCAAGCCTGTGGTCATGGCATGACTCACTGGATCACTTGGGGAAGGCGGGAGATACCAGGATGGGTGTTCAGATCCTAGCCAACTGCTGGTTATTTCTTCCCTACAGTGACAAGCCAAATCAGAGGTTAGACACCCAAATGCCGTTCTCTAAAGTAAGTCTTCATTCACCAGTCCCCAGGGCACTGGGCACCTTTGGAAGCAGCCGAGGGGTCACTCATGACAGAGGGCCATAACCAAGCATAGAGTCTATTTTGCTGACCCAGCTCCAGATGCTGGGAATGTGTCATTGTTTCAGGAACTTCTAGTCAGAGTGAGGGAGTTCTAGAAAAAGTGACGACGGTGAAGGGAAAGCTGAGGGCGAGGAACCTGGGGAAGCATGTGCCAAACACTCTGGAAATACTATGTCATTTAACCTGGACCACTTCCCAGAGAGACCCAATTTTGTCATCATTGCTCTTCATAAGCGAGAAATCTGGGCCTAAATTACTTGACTGTATCACTAATGGAAAGCCACTGCAAGACTCCACACCTGCCTAGCCCTGCTCTTCATTCCATGTGCCAGGGGGTGAGGAGCATGGGCCCTGGACCTAGCATACACTGTTGCATTGTTGATGCATACAATTGCAAGCTCCAAATGAAGAGCAGAAGGATGCCCTGCTGAGGACCCTTCTTCCACCAGGGTACAATTCGGTCCTCATAACAACCAGGAGAAATGAAGCCACCAACACATGAATGTGGTGCTGAGGCTCGGAGAGGGAGGATCTGTCCCCAGCACCACAGTGAGGAGGGAGGCAGCAGGGAAGGCCAGGGTTACCCACAGGGGTCCTGAGTCATCTTGGGGTTACCCCAGCACCTGCCTAAAAGCATGAGGATGGACCCAAGAGAGAGCTCCCTAAAATAAGCAGACAACATCACCAGATGTCACTAGAGAGACACTCAGTAGGAGCTTTACCAGCAGGTGAAAACACCATATAGGGTCAATCCTCAGAGAGGCAGGCTAGAGCACCAAGACAGCACACCCAGCTAGCAGCCAGCAGGGGGCCCAGGGCAGAGACAAGGAGAGGAAAGGAAATGGGTGCGGGCAAGGACAGTATCAACAGGAAATACCCTTGGAACATGCCCTGTAGCAGGCTGAGGCCTGGCCGTCACCACCCCCACAGTTCTCTAGTCTCACTTCTCCCTGAGGTGTTGAAAACCTGTTTGTCTCTGCAAGACAAAATGACACACCCCTCCACCCAAAAGCCCCATCTTCTTTTTCACTGGGATATCCCAGCTTCCTAAGGAAACAAAGACACATCAAGTCTCAGAAGCTCTGGGAACATCTGTCTGAGCTTGAGAGCGCAGGCAGGGCACACACCTCTAAGATGCAGAGGGACAGATGGGCAGTGGCTGCCTCCAGACTCAAGTGCCCAGCACCCATGAACCTGAGACTTCCATGAAAGGCACAGACTCGGTGGGGACAGAGCAAGTCAGCTTCAACCTGCTGTGTCCTGGCCTGGATCTACCGCCATCTGCCATACAACCATCTCCTCCCCCTCAGAGTTGGATCTCCCTCACCCAGACAACAGAAATAGTAGCCTCTGCTCAATTCTCCTGCTAGGACTAAAGAGGATCCGGAAGGGCAGTCTGCTGACAAGTCACTACTAGTTAGCAGTGCCCAAGGCTGCACTCTCATGGTGGCCACACAGCCTGAGAGGGGCTCTGCTTTGCTTTGTCAACCGGCACTCAGGTTCAGAGAGGCCCAGGAACTTGCCAAAGGCCCTACGACTCAGCGATTCAACCACCCGGAGCTAGGCCCAGCTCACTCGCCCTGTCTGCTCCTGGCTGCTCTGCCACCGACAGCCTGGCTGGGATTAGTTAAGTGTGGGAAGCTGCCTGGGGAGAGAAAACACCACCCCGGCCCTGAGGAATGTGCCTTGTCACTGGAGGCCAGGGGAGAGCTGTGACAAGTCACTCAGGCTCAGGAAAAGTAGAGAAGATGGCACCAGTGGGAGAGATGAGATGAGACAGTGTCCTCTCAATTTGCAGAGGTGGCGGAGGGCCAGCTGGGGGAGTGCCAGGAAGGGGGCAGGCCTGGTCCCTGTCCAGGCACCATCTCTAGCTCACAGGGATCTGGGCCCCAGTCTCCTCAGGTACACAACAATATAACCCCTATGAGCCATAAGGTTGATTGATGGGTTCAAGCCAGGCCCTCCTGCACCTTCTTCAGCCTCAAGTCTGGGCATAAGAAAACCAGCTCTGAGCACTCAGAAGCTTCGAGCTTTCCTACAGTGTCAGCGCAGGTCTCCATGCTGTGCTTGAGCCTGCTTGCCCCCGCCCCCCTTCCCCCATGTGAATGAGCAGGATGGGATGAGTGGAGAGATCCCTGGGATGCTAGCAGCCAGGCATGAGAGCGGTGGTGCTGAGGACAGGGTGCAGTCCTGCCCCACCTGCCACCACAGCAGTCAGCAGCTGCTTCTACTGGCAGACGCTCCCCAGGGTATGGTCCACAGTTGGCCTTCGTGCAACTGCAGGATGCCTACTGTGAGCAATATCCACGTGGAATATAGCAGGGTTTGAGAGCGTCCACCCCAGAACTTGGAGCGATGCCTATCCCTAGTCTTTGGGTTACAATGAGAAGTGTGGCTTCCGTCCTTTTAGCTGATACTTACCAAATGGATGTAGGACTCAGGAGCTGTGCCGCACACTCCTTTTGAAGGCAGGCACGAGCACTCCCATTTTGTAGAAAAGAAAATTGAGGCCTAGATTAATAACCTGCTCAGGGTCCTGCGGCTCAAGAAGACAGAGCTAGGAGTGAGCCCTTGACCTCAGGCCAGGCTTGCTCTCATCTCCGTGCTCTCAGATCTCCAGTAACCTACTAAGATATTTATAGCATTAGGAGTTAAAGTTATAACAAGATGATTGGGCGACAGGCACAGAAGAAATAATTGCCTACCAGACAACTTTTCTCCCTGATGGAACAAGAGTATTTTATTCTTAGTAATATAATTAAAGTATTGGTTAATTTTACCATACTGTAGGATCTGCTCTACTCTCAGGGTAAGTGCTAGACACAGGCCTCCTCCTACAAGGAAGGGCTTTTTAACTGGCTGGAGGAGGCCAGTGATGAAGAACCCTTAGTGAGCGGGCAGGAACCCAGGTCACAAGGGCAAGTGACAGGATGGGTATCTGCCACCTGAGTCCTGCCCAAGTCTGAGTCTTCAGAGGCTCCAGGGACTCTGTATGCTAGAGAAGGGCAATGAGGCATCACGGGGCTGAGATGACGATGTGACAACAGCAACTCTTGTTCACTGGCCAGATGTGGTGGATGATATGCACCCGTTGGCTTGTGTGGTCTTCATAGCAACCCCATGAGGCAAGTTATTACTGTCCCCACTTTGGGGAAAGGAAAAAAACACAGCAAAGTCATGCATAGTTGCACATGTCCACAGAAGCAGAAGGACCAGACGTTCAAGGCCAGATTTGGCTACATAGTGAATTCAAGGCCACCTTGAGGTACAGGACACTTCGTGAGACCTCGTCTCAAAACACAAACAAAACAAATGAGGGCACTGAGTGCACGGCAGGCTAGAGGGGTGAGGTTGAGATCTGAGCCTTGGCCCACTGGGCTCCCATTCTCTGCGTCCTTATGACGGCCAAGTGCCACATGCCAGGAGGGAAACCACTGCTTCTGTAGATGGACATTTATGGCCTATTTCCCAGTGCAAAATGCCTCCGTCTCCCTCCCTCCTCAACCACATATGCCTTTGCTACCAGCCCTTTAAGATATGAGGTTATCTGACAAGAAAGTACTTGAACTAGAGTGGGTTTCTGTTTTCTAGACTCTCTCGCCTTTACCAATAGCTGTGAAAGTGAAGTTCCTTAGTATGGAGTGAAGGGCAGTGAGAAACAGTGGGCACTGGACATGCTGAGGGACCCTGCATATGTCTCTGCTGTGCCATACACCAAGGGCTACCCCCAAGCTCCCTCAGAGGCCAGTTCCTGTATCAACTAGCCCATAGCTAAAGTAGCAACGGTGTGGCACATGACGGAACAGACCAGTTGCCCTCCAGCACTCGAGCAAAGCCAAATCTCTTGTAGTTAATGGAAGAGAACCGTTTCTGACAGGTGGGCACCAGGGACGCTGTATGAGCAGGGGGCACTTGAACTAATGGCTGGGACTGAAAGGCAATCCCAGTGCTGGAGGTGTGTGTGTGTGTGGGGGGGGGTGTTCCTTCTAAACCTGATGCATGGTAGTGGCAAGACCTCACTCCTCTGTATTACCCAGACATGACCAGTTCTGAGGACGGGCATAGCAGGAGCAGGTTTCTGTCATTTACCCCAGTCTATGAGGCAGCCCCTTAAGAGAAGGTGAGGAGGCCTGGTGTGACACTGCTTGCCCTACCCATATTTGGCCTAAGGAGCCCAGTGGGGTGAGTTCACATGAGGCCATCTGCTTTGTTGAAAAGCAAGAGAGGCAGGAATGGCATGATGACTACTGTACCAACAGTTGAGGTTAACGTGGACCACAGTGGAGCCACAGGTGCACATAGGCCTTGAGCTTCTGGGATTTTTTCTTTTTTAAATATATATCAGCTGGTGGGAACACAGCTTGGAGCTGCAGCATTCAGAACTATCTACCCAGGTCAAGTTTAGAAACCATTTATAAGTTCACTGCCACACTAGATACTTCTCTCACATTCAAATGACATAGCTAGACTCTAGACACAATCACCTTATCTCTCCACTAACCCCAGGACTACTACTCCCACAGTGAAACCTTATCATACCACACAGATGGTTAGAAGCCTACTGAGTCTATGTAAATACAGGGCTGGCACCAAGACCCACTGGGGTGGATGACTGGCCTCTTGGATGTCAGTCAGAAAACCATGGGATCCTGAATTTGACACTTCATCACACGACCTCACTTTCTCAGGCCAACCAGGCATTGCTGAGGAGGAGAAAGAGCCACACTGTTGGGATGCTGGATATCTCATAAGTGGGCTTTGCCACTCCAGGACATGAACTATCAGCATCTTGGAAACCACTTGCTGGCAGCAGGGACTGGATCAGGCAGGAGCCTCCCAGTTCTGGCGGGAGTCCAAACTAGCACAAGCAGGGCACCCAGCTCCCCTTCTCAGCTGGGTACTGTGCCAGCCTCTGGAGGTTCCTCATACCACCCTCCATGCAAAAGCTTTCTGCTTCTCTGCCTACCACCTCTAACCTATCACCCATGTTTCTTGTCTTCACAACACCATCTGACATGGTCATCTTTGCTCTTGCTTACTGTCCATCCATACTAGGCAGCAGCTTCCAGAGAGCAGGGCCCTCAGCCATCCTGTTCCACACTGGACTTGACTGTCTGCACCTATATAATATACCTGCACCAGACAGAACCTGCACCAGAACAGATGAATACAGAGAGGGAAGGATGGGTTATGCTTTCATTGTCCAGGATAGTAGGCTTCCAGAAAGAAATAGATTTAAAACGGGTAACAGAGACTTATAGTAGGTCCCTTCTAAGTACAAAGGGATCCTCCAGGAGGGTGCCTAGATCCTACCTGATGCCGTGGGTCCCAAGACCCTGGGAGACAGACATGCAAGCGAGTATGTTTGGGGCCAACTCATTAAACACAAGTCCATCTATGTGTGGCACTGTGGGACACAGCAGGCACCATGGACCTACAATCCCTGAATGCCTGTGGGCCAGTGGTCTCAGGGAGCTATGCAATGTATAAGACAAAGGTGTTCCGAAGCAGCACAGTTATGACAGAAGGGTTGGCTTGGAGAAAGTGACACACTGCATACTGTAAAGACACTATCCAGCTGATTGTGCAGGGTCCTGGTGCAGAAACGATAACCTGTTTCTTGGGTGAACTGCAAATACCTGGGGAGGCCATGATCAACTTAGCCAGCAAATGCAGCCCTTCTGAATGGACAATGGAGCTGATTAAAGAACATATGACATGTGGCCTATCCTGATGGAGTTGTATGGTTTGGAGTTAAAGAGGAAGGAGAAATGCTATAAAACAAGGGCACAACGGCATCAGTGACTTCATAGAGCTTGACCTAAGAGCCCAAATGAATTGAATTCAACTCTTTGCACAGGAACAAGAAGATAAAAGTGTGTGCGTGCATGCAGGCAGGTACGTACGCGCGCGCGCGTGTGCGCGCGCACACACACACACACACACACACACACACACACACGCAAAACAATGTGCCTTTGGGGCTGGAGAGATGATGGCTCAGTGGTTAAGAACACTTACTCCTTTTGCAGAGGATCCAAGTTTGGCTCCTAGCACCATCAAGTGGCTCACAACCACTTTTAACTCCAGCTTCAGGGGATGTGACCCCTCTTCTGACATCTACAGGCACCTGCACACATGTGGCACACACTCTCTCATACACACATGTACATATCATTAAAAATTAATAAGTCTCGGGCTGGGTGTTGTGTCGCACGCCTTTAATCCCAGCACCTAGGAGGCAGAGGCAGGTGGATCTCTGTGAGTTCGAGACCAACCTGGTCTACAGAGTGAGTTCCAGGACAGCTAAGACTGTTATGCACAGAAAACTTGTCTCCAGAAACAAACAAACAACAAAAGAAATTAATAAATCTTTGAAAAATGATATTTCAAAAAGCCCTGCCTTAGCTGCAGAGTAAGAAATGGACACTAAGCTCCACACTTGGTCTAAGCAGCTGTCCTTTCATTTTCCCGTTTTGAGGAATAAACTCTGATGTCTCATCATTGCTCCACAACATATCTGGACAATTTAAAATTGGCTCTTGAATCTATGGAGTCAATGGACTCCTGAAGCTAAAGAGGACCTCTAGAGTCTCTATTCAATATTACAATTGTTTAGAAAAAGAATGGCAGGTCTACCTCAAGCCCTGAAACATGGCCACCCTGTGACTCTGGAAGAATTTCATGTCCTGTACTTTAGATCTCACGGGGTCTTTTTAAAACGTTTTGAACTTTAAGCTTCTTACACACATATTTTGTACCTAAGAACAACAATAAATAATGAATCAAAAGATTACAATTTTTCTCTTGAGGCAGGGCAACATGGTGTTGGCTGGGCTTGAACCCCTTAGCCTTGTGAGGCATGGGACTGTATACATGCACCAACATATCCAGCTTGAAGTCGCTTAAGCTGATAGACTAGAATGCTAGTGTCCACAGTGAATGGGCCACTTGTTTTCTCCTATGTTTTACAGTGAGGAAGCAGAGGCTCAGGGAAATTCTATGCCTTGCAAAAGTCCCACAGCCACATCCATCCACAACAGCTCCACCTGTTCCAATGACCTTGCTCCTGGCCTGTTCTCAGCCTCCTCCTGGCAGCCACAGGATCCTTCCAACCTGCCATTTTCCTCCTTGGCCACTGAAGGCAGCTAGCATGATATGTAGGACAGGCTAACCGCAAATGTTAAGACTACAGAAACACAAATGACACTCTAGCAGAGTCTGGGTCATAACAGGTGACATCCTTTTCAGTGAAATCTTGGTCTGTCCCTAGCCTCATCTAGCAGACAGCCCTGTGTGAGGAGGAAATGGCCTGGGGGAGGGTGGGGGTGGCCGAGGAGGGTTTTGCTAGACATCACCCTAAAGAAAACCCTGCTGGGATGAGGAGTAGGGATATGATTGGCCATTATTCTGTACATTGTGCCACCAAGTGGCTATGGGTCATCTCAGCAGGGGTCCCAGGCCATATGCTGCCTCCTGCACATGGCCATGTGTCCAGCCCTGGTAACACACTAACTCCATTCCTGAGAATGGGCAGGTGCCTTGGCAAACTACCTTTCACCCCAGCAACGTAGAAAGGAGGTGGCAGATTTTGAGATAAAGGGCTTCAACTGCCTACTAGGCCTTCTCCTGCCATTGGATCCTCAACCCCTATAGTCCTTGGTGGCTATGCCCTGAGTCCAATCCCCACGCCAGCTAGGACTAGCACATGGCTTCTAGTAAGCCATTTCATCAAGTCTCTGTATTTCTGTCCTCAGCCATAATCTGGTGTGCCATCGGCAATACCTGCATTAGGGCTAATGTGAGGAGTAGCAGCCCAATTTGCATACAGGATTCAGAACGGTGCTCCCTATCAGTGTTTCTGCAGGGCTTACAATTCCATTGTTACCACCTAGTCCTTTCTCTAGGGTCCCTAGAATGTTTTTGGTGCCTTGGTTTAGCATGTGTTCCATCTCAGCTAAATGTTTATGTACCCCTTTCCCAGGAAGAAACAGGTTAAAGCATGTATCGGCCCCAGTGTAGAAGCTACACAGAGGGAGCTTCTACAATGCATGGAACATCCTAGCCTCGGAAGCTAACTCCCTTTGGAAAACTGCGATCCCTGCCGCTCCCACGTCTAAGTCTGAGCAGACTGTTGCCCCAAGCCCCTACATGGCTGCCCCAAGGGGCCAGGGAAGGAACTGAAGGGATGTGGAGGATGTTACTCAAGACTAGCTTTGCATCATTCCACATGTCCTCATCATTCACCAGTTCAAATCAAGCCTGCACCAATATCCATGATGTGGACACTGAGAACTTTGCAACTTTATTCCTGGAGATGCTCTGGACTCTGAATAGCACTCCTGGCTCTGGGCGGGCTGCTGCAGTTTCAACCCTGGGAAGGGCCTCTGCTCACTGAGCTTGAGGTGGGGCACAGGATAAAACTGCAGCCACATGAGGCTTTTAAATGGTGGAGCCAGCCTTCCCCACCCTTATTTTTACAATGCTGCCTCAAAACCACTTTTCAGGACCAAGCTACTTTTCTTACAAATTAATGTCCTCTAGCAACTTCCGAGCTGGTTGTCCACCTCGGTCAGAGAATACATCAGGTCAGCAGGGAGACTCCTAGGTCCCTAGCCTGGGAGAATTTTCCAGAGCTTGGTCTGAATGATGAGAATCCCAGCCCCACCCTTGGCTGCCTGGGTTTTGTTCCACCATGTTGAGTGGCACAGCCTCACCAAACTTCTTCGATGGACAGGAGGGAATGAAAGCAGAGGAAATGAACACTCCCTGCTCTGGCCCACGCTTTCTCAGGCATGGCAAGGACTCAGGGGCAGCCTGGAAAGAACACTGCAGGACTGGACAAGCAGCCCAGCCAATGCTTCCAGCCAGTGTGGGGACATGGTGCTCCTGTGCACCAAGAGGCAGAATAGGCAGTCCACTCCAAGGCAGGGTGCCCAGGTACCCCATTTCCACGGCCCCTTCCCTGGCACCATTCTTATTTGCAACCCTGGGAGCACAGGAATGGCCACATGGGAGACAGCTTAGGGTGAAGCAGAGCCTGAGGCAATCATGGGGTGGGCCATGGACGTCACTGCCACATTCCTGACCAAGATAATTGTTCTGAGCCCTTTCAAGGACCAGCTTTTGGTGAGAAGGTGCTACATAATCCAGCCTCTTTCTAAATAGGGAAACTGAGGCACTGGGCTATCTAGCTCCTACAGCTCTCCCTGTAGGCCGTGGGGCCACTGTTAGAAAGCCCCAGCCTTGCCAGAACTCAGCCTCACTGTTGCATCAGGAAAGCCACAGATGCCACACGTATAAAGAGGCTCCGTGTGAAAAGAGAACCTCATTACGCAATCAGACTCTTCACCTGGACAGTCTGAGGTGAAAGCTGTCACCATCCCTGGAAGATATGTTTCTAAAGTCCCACTTCACAGTTTCTTGTGTAAAACAGCAAGGAGCTGTTTTCTCAGGCTGTAAGGACAACACCTGATTGCCTATGTCCAGGAGCAGCATATGCCACCCTTATTGCTAAGTATCACTGATGCAGCAGTTGACTGCCCATCAAGAAACTAGGCCTTTGTCCCACTTCATTAGTTCTTTCGTTCGTTCGTTCGTCCATTCATTCATTCATCCAAAGTAAGTATCCAATAAACTACCTGCATGTCTATGTTATAGGTGTGGGTCCCCCAGAGCATAGGGAGCATACAAAATTCATATCTATCACACAGCTCAGGAGCAACTCCTGACATGGCTAGGTTACCACACCACCAACACTGACCCCATTAGCAAGCAAAGACCAAGTGAAAGATGGTCATAGAAATGGGAAGGGATCACAACTGGACCTGTTCCCTATCCTTGTCTCTGAATGTCATGTGACTATGGCCCCCTAAGACCACAAGTCATCCACAAGCTCTGGTCTTCACCTGCCTTTTCCCCTGCTGCTAATCTGGGCTAGCCTGGCACTGAAGCTGGAGATGTTTCAGCTTCTTTCTGAAGCAGAGTCAAGTGAGCTAATCTCCTTCTGCAGCCTCATCCCTGCCCCAAAGGGGACCTGTGGGCACAGGACACATATGCAAAGTGCCTGTCTGAGGCCTGAGAGGAAGAGAAGGTATCACTTTGTTATTTGCATGTTGATCAAAGTTTCAGCGGGTGGGGCCTAGGGTCAATGAAGTACAGGACTCCAGTAAAAGGTTCCCAACATGAACCATGTCCTCCTCCTTCCTGGGAAGAAAGGACAGTGGCAGGAAGCTGACCAGATAGGTGACCCAAACCACAGAGAGGACAGAGTTAGCATTAGAGTAAGGTGACAAGGTAAGGATCTAACTCAGGGCCCAGGTGCAAGAAGAACCCATAGCTGGGCTGCCTAAGGCCAAAAACAAACCACAGTGACCTCCTACGGAGGAGTCTGTCTGCATCCAAGGCCCTTCCAAAAGCTAGGATGGTCAAATTCAATACACATTCTGATGTGGTCAAGGTCAAATTCAAATTTCTACCAAATGGCCGAGCAATGCTAGGTGCTGGTAGGAGAATGACCCACCCAGCCTGAGCGGAGAACTTTTCGTGGCCACTTTCTGGCATCTGACAAGAGTTTGCTATGATCTTAATCTAGTCTAGGATTCATAATTTCCCAGAGGGCCTACCAGTAGCCTCCATTTCCCAATATCTCACCCCACTCCCACCTAAGGATTATGTAAAAACCAGTTATCTGCCCCAAGTCTGATGGGTATGTAACAACTTGAACTCACCTTCTCCTACCAATCTGGGAGTCTCTGGGTCAAGTTTCCAAGGTTTCCTGAGCAAGGTATTAAACACCTCTGGACCCCAGCACATCTTCCAGTAAACAGTTCACAGGAATATTATGAGGCTAAAATGAGCTGACCGGTGGGTGGGGTGGGTGGGTGTCAAATCTAAATATAGGCTGTAATGGTCTCCAGCTGCAGCCCCAGGCCCAGGCCCAGGCCCAGGCCCACACAGACCGAGGCACCAAGAATCTCATGAGGCTTACATCTTACTCGCCCAAGAAACCACCTCTTCATGCTGGAGAGGGGACAACTTGAAATCATAGAACCCCCCTTCCGAATAACTCCTAGAATTGTCCAACACTAGTGAATCAAACACAGGCTCACTCAGAGCCTAAGTTCCCTTCCCGGAAGCCTGTAACATGGCTTGGGGGCTTCACCTGCTCTTTGGGGCTGTGGCCCACTCTTTCAACATCCACATTTCTCAGGGCTCTAAAAATGACCCCATCACGATCAAGAACATTTGCCTGGTCTTGCCAGGTTCCTCTCACGTGCTGGGTGCCCCAATATCCCAGGAGGGCAGGTCTAACACTGCCAAAACATGCTGAGGGCTGGTTAGCTGGCTCAGGGGGGGTGGGGGGGAAGGCATGTGACCCAAAACCTGATGATGAGTTTGGCCCTGGAAAGCCATATGGTGAGATGAGGGAACTGGCGCCCACAGCGCCCAACTTCAGCAGAAGAATATCAGGCAAACCGAGGCTGGGGGAAGAGAGCTGGCCTCTCCTGACTATTTCCTGTGCGGGCACAGTCACCCAAACACATGTGACCAACAGCAGAGCAGTCTGCTCCTTTCTCAGCCGCTGCTTCAGCAGGCTACTCGTCCAGGGTACTCATCCCTCTGCCCTCTCTTCAGGTCTGGCCAGCTGTGGAGCCTTCAGACTGGAGGCTGCCAAGCCCCCGGAAGGGCTGTAGGGAGCAGCTTCCTGCAGTTGCTTCTCTGAGACACTGGTTCTTCCCAAACCTAGTTACACATACTCGTAGTGTCTTCCTTGAAGCCAATGGGTGGTCTGTCCTGGCCAGGGTCTGGCTGATCCGAGGGGCATGCCACACTCCCTTACACAGAACTCTGACAAGGGCAGCTGCCTCACCACCTGCTTTATGAATGACAGATGCATGGTGTGGCCTTGCACAACATCAGGGCAGGACTGGGAGCCTGATGACCTTTAGAGATATGCACTGATTCAAGTTGACTGCTTATGAAGGAAGCCTCCCTGGGAGTTGTTTCATATTGTAGGGCCTAGCATGTTTTCTAAAAGAATTTATTAAAAAGCCATCCTTCCCCATGCCCGAAAGGACTATCTAAGAGTTTTTAGTCTGACTGTCAAAGGAGACACTGTAGATCCTGTGGCCATAAAGAGCGATTAACCCACACTTAATCAAGTTAGACCAAGTCCTGTGGCAAGGGAACTGCAGCAGAGAGCTGGTTTTCCTATATGGAATTCATTTTCCTTGGCTCTCCACTGAGGCTAGAAGCTGCACAAAAGAGGATGAATCCAGATGGCTGAAACCATAGAATGTTCTAGATTAATCACCTGTCAACAGGAAAGGCTGCTAATGCAGTGCTTGGGGTGGCAGAGGACCACATCCAAAAGGCGCAACAGCACCTGAGCCTGAGAGCGGTGGTCCTACAAACAACGGCAGCCTGCGCATCTCAGGAATGGTGCAGCCATGCTCAGCTCTGGGCCAGACTCAGCCATCCAGCTCATGTCCACCTCAAGGACACCTCTGCTTCCTTTGCCGGGCCTTGCCGAGGCTTTCCCAACCCCGTTGGCACCACACTACTCAGGGCCGGTGATCCTTTAGGGAATGCATTGTTCTGATGTCCTTGATGAGGGATCAGGAGCTAGATGACAGAGGCCAAACTCCTTCCTGAGCCTGTCAAATGTCCTCTTCCCTGCATCCTGAAGTCCACTGGGGTTTATTCAGATTTATGTGGCGAGTCAAATGGGCTGCCATAGCCCCACCTTTTTTTTTTTTTTAGGAGGTGCCACCCCAGCTGTTGTAAACTGACCAGATATGATGCAGCTGAGATGAGATCCAGCATGACAAGCACTCAAAACCATGGGAGAACCCTTCTGCGCCCTATGCCAGCCCAGCCCTCCTTTAGCACTGAGTTTGGAGCTTGGGCTAGGGAACCTACTCTCTAGTGAACAAGGACAACACTATTTAGCAGAAAGAAAAGGCAGCCTGGCTGATAAACCACTACTATTCAATACCCGAGGTGAGGTGGCTCTATGGACACTTGATGAACTACCAGGTTTCATTTGTACTAAGAATCAAGCAAGAAAAAATGTGGGCTGGGAAGATGGCTTGAAGGGTAGAAACACTAGCTATGCACAAACAAGGACCTAAAACAATCTATGTAATAGAGGGATGCATAGTGTGAGTTTCTGTATTCCTAGTACTCTTGGAGGAATATGGGAGGTGGGACAGGAGACTCTCTAGGACTCCACAGGCCAGACAGCCAGGCATACACAGTGGAAAAACAACAGAGGCCTGGTCTCAAACAAGGTGGAAGGTGAGGACCAACAATTGCTGAGGCTGTCTCCTGACCTCTACATGTGTGCTACGGCATGCACTTGCCTGTATGCACACAAGAAAAAAAGACAGTCAAAGTATGCAAACTGGATCAGAGGGACCTATAATCAGTAAACTCTAAACAGAATACTCTAACCGAAGTTACAAATGTTGGGTGAAAGTAAGGGTGGGTGACTCTGCCCAGTGCCTGCTACACAGGGAAATTAGAGGCCAATAGCAACAACCGCACTTTGCTGGGTCCTGTACTCCCCACCTTCATGTATCTGAGCCCTTAAAACAAACCAGCATGTCCACTGCCCACCTGTTCTAGTCTGCAGTCAAGCTTGCCAACAGCACCTTGACTGGCCTCCGTGTGTGTGTGTGTGTGTGTGTGTGTGTGTGTGTGTGTGTGTGTGTGAGAGAGAGAGAGAGAGAGAGGGGGGGGGGGGGAGGCGGTCTATCTCTACACAGCCCCAGCTGTCCTATAACTCACTAAGTAGACCATGCTGGTCTCGAACTCAGAGATCCAAGTTCAAATCTGCCCCTGAGCACTGGCATTAAAGGTGTCCGCCACATACCCAGCTCACCTACTTTGGTTTTTGAGACTGGTTCTCTTACTGGGACTGAAGTTCACTGATTTGGCTATAATGACCTGCCTGTCCCCATCTCCCTAGTGCTACCTACCCCCTAGACAGGGATACTAAGGCATACAAAGGTGACAAAAATGTCCCAGGATGAAGACCTCTCTTCGCTGCCCCAGATAAAGGGTTCCAGCGAGAAGCAGGTCCTGCCTCCCTCCAGCCTCTGTAGCCTCATTACTTCAGCTCATGTACTCTCTCTTACGTCTTCAGCAACCTAGGAATAACACAGACATTTCTCTACAACGTCCTCTGAGGGCTCTTGGAGGTGAACTAGTCACATGCTAGTAACAATGGCCCACAGGTCCTTTCTACAGTGGCCCGGATAGCTATTCTGGAGCTATCCTGAGTGGCGCTGAGACCTCAGCAGGAGATGTCTTCCTTCTGCCCATAGGCTGTGGCCCCTGAACTCTGTGCCAGCCCCATCCTGGTCCGGTAAGCCAAGGGTGCTCCAAGTTTGAACAGGAAGCTCCACGGGATCTCATCTAGCTAACTGTTATAGGGAAGAAAAGGAACCCACTTCCCCAGAGTCCTGGAGCCCCCAGAGCACCACTGCCTCTCAACTGAGGCAGAGAAAAATCACCAAGTGGCATACGAAGCTGCCTCCCTGGCATAGCTCCAGGAGAACTCCTATTTTATTTTTATTTTTTTTTCCTCTCTTCCCCAAGAGATCAAAGCTATTATGTCAACACTGGGCCCTGATCTGAGTGGCCGTCAGTGGACTGCTTATGCAACCTGATGATAGAGCCTGGGAACAGGAAGGGTTCCTAGTATTTGAGGAGGATTTTCCTGAAGCATAGATTTTCCCCCTCCAAGATGCTATGGCACCTTGGATACACCTATCTCTGAGAGAAAAGAAAGGCCATGTGACAAGTGTTCCAACCCCAGCCCGATCCACAGCTGGTTTGATCCACCAACAACACATACCCAGCACGATGACCAGAGCTGCAGAGTAGCTCTGCCAGGGGAGATGACCCTCGAACACAGGAGGAAAGCTGCAGGCTCTTCAGCTGCAGCAGCTTCTTTTTGTAATTTCTTTTTCTTAAAGTTTGTGTATATTCACGTGTATGTAAGAATGCACACACCTGGGCTGGGGGACAGCTCAGCCGTTAAGGCCAGGTTCATAACCATAAATATAAGAATGCACACACCCGTGTGAGTGTGCAGGCCGGAGGAAGGCAGTGCCCTCTGTTACTTCCCACCTCACTTTTAATTATTTTTGATGGATTTATTTATGTATGTGAGTGTTTTGCTCACAGGTATGTCTGTGTATCACATGTATGCCTGGTGCCCAGAGAGATCAGAAAGGGCACTGGATCCCCTGGAACTCGAGTTACAGACAACTGTGAGCCACCATGTGGGCACTGGGAATCAAACTCAAGTCCTCTACAAGAACACGTGTTCTTAACCACTGGGCCATCTCTCTGGGCCTCTGCCTCCTATCTTTCAGCTAGGCTGGCAGTCTCTGCCCCTCCCCTACCCAGCTGGAGTTACAGGTGTGCACAAGACCACACTCAGCTCTTCACATGGGTGCTGTGATCTGCTAGCATGCACTCTTAACCACTAAGCCATTTTACAGTCCCTCGTCTTTCTTTTCTATAAACCTAAGTTCAATTGAAAATGAGATGCTGGATCCACAGTACATGACTTCTCTCTATTCTCTTGAGAAAGGCAATTGCAAATGCCCAAGTGTGCACAGTTCAGATCAGAAATGGCAGGATAAGGTACAGAGCTCTGAGTTGTCTGACTTCAAAGCTCCCATTATACCCCACTAGGAACAGTCCCAGGGAAAGGCCAGGTGGAGGGAGAGGGACTCCTGAAGGCCTGAGTATGACAGTTTCCGGCCTTCCCGTGATTTTCAACTCACTAAATGGCTTTGGGCAAGTCTCTGACCCCTGCTATGTGCCGAGGGCCATATTCACCAGTGAGGGAGGGGATAAACAGCACAGGAAAAGCAGGTGGTGCTCAACCACTCATCAGGCAGGTGTGGCTGCCAGGGTGGCCTCTTCCAAGTTCACCTGAACAGACTGCCATGACTGGTTGGCAATGGCTGTCAAGAGCAGAGAAGAAGGCAAGGTAGGTTACTGTGCCCAAAGCTGCCATGGCTCAGCATCCGCAAGCCCCAAGAACCCAGGTC
The DNA here is from genome assembly GCF_943737965.1 of Phodopus roborovskii. NCBI lineage: Eukaryota > Metazoa > Chordata > Mammalia > Rodentia > Cricetidae > Phodopus > Phodopus roborovskii. Next base: position 40,899,147 of record NW_026126480.1, read on the forward strand.
CTCTGTTTGGGTCAAGCCCATCTGAAGGCTCTATTCCCATGTGCTGATGGGGGCTGTTTTCACTTTGATTCAATATAACCCAGAGTTTCACACCAGCCTGCGTTCCATGTTACAGAAGCTCCACCTCCAAATTCCTCTCCCTACCATCAGTTCAGTTTCCCATCTCAGCAGCAAAGCTGATGAGGGTTCAAGGCAAGCCACAGGTGAGGCATTGGGAGAAGGCCACAAAGGCTTAGGCCATTCAGGCCTACAGCCAGGGATCTGACCAAGAAAATGGAAGGCTGACCCACAACTTCCAAGGCTGCCTGAGTAAGAAATCACACATCTAGCAGCATGAAGAGACTCTCCACATGCTAGCTAGGAGGGCCTGTCCTTGTTAAAGGCAGTTCCACTGGTACACAAAGCAGAGATGAGGCTGGCTGGAAGGAGCCAGGTCCAAGGGTGACTCTGCCCAGCAGAGCCACGAGGCATCACTAAGCATCTGTTATAACACCCCCGCTGTCTGCAACAGCAGCCCCTCAGCCAGCACAGCCCTGTGGCCCTGATCCACCAGGCTCTCTGAACTCATGGGCAAGACCCCAGCTCCCAGACCATATGCCAGCATGCTTATTTCTACCTCATGTTCTTTCCTGCCCCAGAGCACCCCAGCCAGCTTTCATGAGTTTCTCAAACATCTGCTAACACAACAGTTGCTGCCTGTTCTGGGGCCTCCTTGGGGAGCTTGAGGATGCAGTGTGTGGGCAGCTGCAATCAATCAAACCTCTGTTTCGGCATCCCGAGCCCTCCCTATGAATGTCTTGCTTCTGTTTGAAGCTCTGTTGAAAAATATAATTTGTTTTCTCTTTCAAACTGACCAGCCTGGAGTTAAAAACACAGCACCCAGGGGCATGGCATTCATGAGCAATCTTATCAATTGTCGCTTTTCTGAAGTCTTTGCTCACATACATGATCCACGCCTAAATGGCCATGCATAACTCGGTACTTGCTGGGAGACAAGCAATTGTCTGGCAGACAGGCCAGGTCTCAAATGAAGCAGTTAACTATCAATGTCGGGTAAAGTCCTGCTGCTAAAACAGCTTTCATGCTCAGACCAGCCCCACCCTCAATGTTATACACTGGAACTGTACAAACAGGAGGCTGTAGCTTCACAGAACACCACAGGCAACAGGACCTCGGAAGATCACCTGAGGAGGAAAGCATGGAAGATCCACAGGTCCAGACCCAGGCAGGACTGGACTTTATGCTGCCTTTGAACAGCTCACAACACAGAGCAGAGGCCATAACTAAAAACACAGGGAGGGTGTCGTTTCCCTCCTGGGGTCTTCTTTCCTACAATCAGCCTACAAAACCCAGACAGCAGTGTCACCAGCAGTCTCATTTGGCATCCCAGTCCACAACCCTAACACTGTGATTTTAAGAAGACATGAGCAAAGACAATTGGAAAGCAATTCGTTACTGCATTTCAGCTTCACGGCCGAGAGGGGCAAGGGCCATTGCTGCTGGCTAAGACAGCTGTGCCCCAGCAGGAGAGGGGGTGGCTGTGGGCTCCAAGGACATTCAGTCTTGGTTTCAAGATTGCTTGCTGGGAACTGGGAGAGAATGCTCACATATGTCCAACTTCCAGTGGAGGGAGGTGAATCCTATTCTGTCACCATTTCATCAGCCCTGGCTCGAAAGATGGCCAGCGGACTGCCTCCTTGCCATTTACAAGAGAAAAGGACAAGGCGAGAGGATGAACAAGCACGGAGTGGTCAGTGGCTAAGACAGAAAGTGGCACTAGGACAGGAAGGAGCCAAACAGCAGTATCTATAATAGAAGACAGGCTGCACTTCTGAGAACACTCAGAACATGTATATCAACCGCCCTTGCAATTGCTCACACCTCTTCTCTAGCCCTACCAAGTGCAATGGTGAGTTGTACTTATTAGCACTCACCATGTGCCACCGGGTAACACAGCGTTGTATGCACACATGTATGGTCAGACATACAAATCTATAGTTCTCACAAAAACTACAGATAGGCATACAAACAGAAAGACACCGAGATACATGCGCACACACTATAATGTACATTATATTGGTAAACCTGCAATGTGCTGTTTGAGCTCACTGAAAAGCTGCCTGGGAAGTAGGGTTACTCTCTACTTCAGACCCAAGAAAGTGTGTCTCGAAGTGTGTTCTACAAGATGGCCTGTCTGTGGATGGTCTCCCTGGCCCCAGCTCAGTGACAGGGAAAAGAACAGGAAAATAGTGCAAAAGCATAAACATTATGCCCTTTAGAAGGTGAAGTATGAGCTGAGGATGTAGCTCTGAGCAGGAATGCTTGCCTAGGATATGCAAAGACCCAGCTACTAGCTATTTATTCTTTTATTTGATTTGCTATATACTAAAAATTCACTCATTTAAAACCAAAAACAGAGCTATCCTGAAGCATTCTCCAGATTATACAGAACACACACACACACACACACACACACACACACACACACACACTATATGCACACTAGTTTCCCTAACTACCCCCATAGTTCTGTGTTGGTTATGGACCTGCTACACAGCAAAGTTAAGCAAACTGCCAGGGGCTCCAGCATCATAACCCCTTTTCCAGAGGCTTTCTGGTTTGTCAACACCCCTCCTAAATATGCATGCAGAAGTAACTAACTACTCTGTCCAGAAAGGGTCTGGCAGGCCTAGGAACCAGCAGAGCCTCAGTACCCTCAGGAGGTTGTAATGGATGAGCCCTGACATAAAACGTCTAGACCTCAGGGCTCTTTGCCCTCTTTTGTCATCTGGCTCTTAGATCTCATCCTGACTAAGTTCTTTTTCTACAGGTAGGTCAGAGAGCACTGGCTCCCATCAGCTGCATAAAGGCCAAAGGGAAGCCACACAAGCTCACATAGCCTCAGGGTCTCCTCTGGGCCCCAGTGGGTCCCTCAGGGGAGTTGGTTTATCAGAACACCAGCTGTTCCAAAGGTCTAACCAAAAAGGCACTTTGTGCCTTTATCTAAAGTGGTCATACACCTGGTCCCAGAAGCCATGTTCAAAGAGGTTCCTTCACAAGAATGCACAACTGGGGTGAATCTACTAACCAAGATCGAAGACCTATGAAACAGTTTGGGAAGCAGCTCAAGGAAGAAAGGACTGCACCAATCGAAGGCCAAGCCTATCCTACAGCCATGGAAAACCATCTACAAGTTCTTCCTCCGCAGACACGCAGACCTTGTACTCTTCTCAGCTACAAATGTCCAGAGAAGCCACAGCAAGCAGAGGTTGCAGCATGCAGAGGTTGCTGTCCCACCACAACCATTCATTAGCAATGTGTGGGTCTCTGTAGACCAATGACATACCTGCCTGTTGGGAACCCAGGCCTGGGACCCTATAGTGTCCTGACTGAGTCCAGGACTCTTTTTAAAAAATGTGTATGAATGTTTTGCCTGGATGTATGCATGTGTATCACATGCATGCCTGGTGCCCCTGAAGGCCAGAGGAGGGCATCAGACTCCTTGGAAATGGATTATGGGCAATTTTGAGCCACCATGTGGGTACAAGAGCCAAACCTACGTCCTCTTCAAGAACAGCAAATGCACTTAGCCACTGAGCCATCTCTCCAGGCCCCCAAGCGAAGACTCTTTACAAACATAAGGACTGTCTCAGGCCTGGATATCAGGCCCCTTGGCAAGTAAGGACCACCTCCTGAGACCATATATTATTACATGGGGAGCCAAAGCAGTAAGAACCACAGAGCACCATGGAAAGGCAGTTGGCAGAGAGAGATGCTTGCTGGGACACCATACTCAGGGTCTGACCTCTGGCGATAAGGTGCACAGTCTTTCCAAGGGACTTTCTCCTTTCCCTGTACCTTGTCCAACCCCGTACTCATGGCCAAGCAGCCAGCCAACGCAGACAGGCTGAACCAGGGTGGCCTTCTCAGGCTCCAGGGCACCTTCCTGGATCTTGGAGGCCTGCCTGGAACTGATGAGGCAATCTATACATTTGGGCACAACCCCACCGAGCAATATATTTTTAAACAGTTTGTATACACGTAAGGCCAGATAATGTCTTCAGTGACGCAATGGTGTTATTCCAGCTTGTGGCTAGTGAAATCTAGTAACATGTGTAAGCTGTTTTTACTACCTCTCTAGCTTATTCACTAGTAAAACAGGCTTGGCATTACAAAGTTAACTGAGGCTGTGTGTTGAACCCAGACCCTAGGGCTCTGCATTTCCTTCAGAAGTCATCCAGTGCTGTCCTCCTTTAACCTATTTTAGCCTATCAGGAGAGAGAAACTTCCTCTCAGTATCCAACACACACATGTTCAGTTACTGTCCAGTGAGTAAGTTAGAAAGATCTACCACACAGGAAGAAGGAAGGAGGGAGGAGGGAGGAGGAGAGAAAGGAGGAGGAGAGAAAGGAGGAAGGAGGAAGGGCCTCTGTTGGAACCAAGGTGGAAGTCGTGGAAGCTGGACATGGAAGGGGGCAGGAGCTCTGTCCCAAGTTAACCCATGGGCATAAGTATGGCACAAGCACATCACCAACATGTCCCCAGTTGTCCTGGGTGGGACCTGGGCTCATCTGTAAAAGTGGCTCAAAATTGTGGTCTCTGAGGTCACCTCAGATAGATACCTGTACCTTGTCTTCTGTGGGGGAACTGACAGGCTTGGAAAATAAAAGGAACAGAAGGTAAATTCATGAATTTGTAAGTAGGTGGCTCCAGGGCAGGGAGTCAGTGTGGGGAACCTAAGATTGCTTGTTGGTTATACCTGTCTGATGCAAAAGAGACACCATGAGCCTGCCTGCATTGGGTCTGCCCATGGTCTGAAGAACACGGCCAACCCTGCTGAGACCACTCCCTTACAGCAAACAGAACATCATTTCCTCATCCCAAGCAATAACCAATGTTTTTATACAGAACACCAAAAACTGATATAATACAGCACTGAGAAAGAGGCTTCCTAAATGAGCATGGAGCCAACAGTACCACGTTTTGCCCACCACAGTCATCCATCCTAGAGTTAATGGTCACAAGGACCAACGTCACACCATAGGCCTCACCATCTTGATCGCATCTTAAGACCTCCAGAGCAAGAACCAAATGCAGCCAACCCTCAGGTTCTGACCCTGTCCTGATGACGGTGTCTAATTCCAAGACTGTGTCATTCAGATCAATAGCCAAGAGAAGTGTTGGCATGATGCCAGACTCCAAGACAAAGAGGACAAAGACAGAGGGACCGGAGTGCATGGGAGAGGCTCCTCCTACAACCAGTGCTAGGGACAGTTGGTGGAGGTGGCACAAAGGGTACTGAAAACAATTCCTTGGTACTCTAAATGTGGGACAGTTTAATCAAAGAGACTGATCGCTTCCCACCTTTCCTAAAGTCATTACTCATGGCCCTGGTCTAGGGATCAGTATAATCCTGGTGGTACTGAACACTAGTGTGTGGGTTCCAGGAGAGGAAGTACCAGCAAAGGGCTAGAAGAGGATTAATTAGTGTTTGGTCACCCTGGACTGCTAGCCAATGCCTGCTTCTCGCCATCTGTCTGCTCCTGTTCCACTAGCAATGAGCTTAACAGGAAAAGAACATGCCTCATTTTAAATCAAAAGACCCAGATACTTAAAAAAAAAAAAAAAAAGACAGGAAAAGAACTTGGAGGTTTTTTTTTTGTTTGTTTGTTTGTTTTTGTTTTGTTTTTCAATAGTGCTATTAAAACAAGGGAACTGACTCTTAAACGTTTCTGAAAGTATCACTGTGCACGTAAACTGGCTGGACCAGGACCAGAAGTCCCAGGGAACAGTGAGGTGCTTTTGGAGACTCTTCTAGGCCATTGGGGCACTTACCTGTGCCATCTTGGCAAGGTCTAGAGAAGGCCTTTGCTCTTGCACTTCGTCAGGACGCCGCCGTTTCACACCAATCTTCTTGTCATTAAGGACACATGGCTGGGAGCGGCTGCGGGCAAGCCCACTGGAACGTCTTGCCAGCTCTGGCGTTGAGGCAGGTGTGCTGTTGGCTGAGGGTGGACAGTATTCTGGGAAGGAAAACTGCTCATGTGAGCAAGAGAGGGACCGCTGCAGGTCCAGCCGGCCCCCTCCCACAGGGTGTGGGTCGGGGCTCCAGGCATCGCCCACCTGTCCACAGGGGGCTGAACCTGGTGATTCTTGGCAGGGCTGTCCCCCAAAGCGCTGGTGGCAGGGTGAGGAGAGCCCATTGGCCCGAGCAGGGAGGCTGAAGCTGGAGCTCCGCTGCATGGGGCTGACACCATTGGAGTAGCGCTGGACGCTGCCCCCACTGTAGCATCGTCTCTTCTCCACAGGAGTCCAGACTTTGGACCCCAAGGGCCGCCATGACGTCCGGCAGCTGGACATCTCATCAGAGAAGGATAGTGACCGGCACTGGCGTTTGCTGGGGGGAGCTGAAGGGTTCCCGTTGTGGTCACTGATGCTGAGGTCTTTGATTAGGCTGGTCACTGCACAGGCGGTCACCGCCTCCGGGTGCCACAGGGAGCTACCCTGACACTTTTCAGGCAGACACTCCCAGATGCTGGCACTTGGTTGGTCAATCTGAAGAGGGCATTTTCTGTCCAGGTCTCTCCATCTGTCATTTTCTGGTGCATGAATACAAAGAGAAAACAGGATCTGAGAGGCCTTCACAACACCCTCCGTTCCTTTACCAACAACAGCCTGTTTGCTATATAGTTCTTTGGCACCAAAAGGGTCCTCATAAATCAGACTGTTCAACCTTACTGAATAGATGAAAACTGAGGCCCAGAGGGGTGAGGCCCAACACGCTGAGTTGGAAGTCCTTGGAACCAGACTCATCGCCTGGAGTTCCTGATCCAGCTTTCCTCCCAACATCCCAGGATGGTGGCTTGTCCTGAGCCCCGCCCTGGTTGGTGGCAGAGGCAAGGGAGCAATGTAAGTTAGATTACGGTAGAAGACCACGAGCAACACTGAGTCTCGGCCACTTCAGCTGGTCAAAGTCAGAATGGGGCTGGCATGCGGCTAGTTTAGCTCATCTGAATTCCACCATCAAAACATCAGCTCATAAGACACAGAATCTTTTATCAACTTGTTTGCCTTCCACCAAAATGTCCAACAATAGCAGCATTGACACCAGCTGCCAATCACAGCACTTTCTTCATATCTATTTGATTTCTTGCTGAAATTGAGGATATGTAAAGCAGGTGAAATGGATGGATAAGAGTACTAAAGACGCACGCCTTTAGTCCCAGAACTCAGGAGGCAGAAGCAGGTGGATCTCTATGAGTTCGAGGTCAGCCTGGTCTACAGAGTGAGTTCTAGGGACAGCCAGGACTACACAGAGAAACCTTGTCTCAGAGAACCAAACCAAACCAAAAACAAACAAACAAAGGCCATTCAACTCCATTTGAATGCATGAATCCATGGGCTGGCCCAATTGTTGAGAGCCACCGGATCTGAACTTGAACTTTAATTTCAGTAAAATCTTAAGAACAAATTATTGTTTTCCCACTATAGAATCAGGAACCATGCTGGGAATTTTAGGAGATGCAAAGATCAATCTGGCAAAGTTCTTGTTCTTAGATTTACAACACAAAAGCAAAGACTAGAAGCACAAGCTGTCAGGAGTTAGCCCTGCCGATCTCTGATAATCTGCATGCAAGTGTATGTACTGGGTGGCAAATGTGACGGCTTAAGTCAGGCAGCCAGCGGAACTGAAAAGAAGCTGGAAATGGCACACAGTAGGTATGTGTGTACATGCCCCCACTGATCCACAGCAATTCAGACCACTCATTGATTGAGCATCCTTCTTGGGCCATGACATCCACACAGCACCCTGCATGAAGGATCACCCTGACCCAGGGCAAGTAATACAGCTATATGACACAGTGAAAACTCAGACTAGTCTGACATTGACCCTGCCTCAAGAAGCTTGCGGTGCAGGAAGATGTACTGCACCTATCCCTAGTGATGCATACTCCAAGTAGCAAGAGCTGTGAACAGAGCTCTCCAGCATCACTCTTGTTTTATTTCTCCCAGGAAGGGTGCTACTCTGTAACCTAGGGCCCTGAGCCTGTGGCAAACCTCCTGCCTAAGCTTCCCAAGTGATGGAATTAGATATGAACCACCATGGCCACACCAGGCTTACAGTGCTCATTTCTCTCAATGGCCACTGAGATGACACCCGGGACTGAATGTCACCCAAACAGCACCTAAATCACTAGGTCAGAGGATAAGCAAAGCAGCACAAGAGAGTGTCCAGGAGCCAAAGGAAGCTAAACCAAGGCTAGATATAAAGTTTCTTCTTTCCAGACACTCCGCTAAGTCATCTGACAGGTGACCCAAGGGGCTGCAGCCCGGGCGAAGGACGCAAGACTGCCCAGGGCTATAAACACCCAGAGTCTCAGGAGCTACAGAGACAGAAAAAAAGGTTGACTGGAAGTTTAGCTGGACAGCTGGGAATGAAGCAGGACTGTGGCTGAACATCCAAAGACCTCAACTCACAATCTTCTTGATCCTGAGGGAGGCAGCTCTGATACCTATTCCTCTAGGTGAATCTCTAGATTCCTCTAGATGAATTACTTTCAAATATAAACCACACACACACACACACACACACACACACACACACACACACACACACACACACACGGTTCTTTGCAGCATGACAGTAGTGGTGCAGGCAGATCTCTGTGAGTTCGAGGCCAGCCTGGTCTACAGAGCAAGTTCTAGGACAATCTCCAAAACTACAGAAAAGCCCTATCACGGGGGGGGGGGAGGGGGAAACAATAACAAAAGAGCCCCTTTGCAAGCTGCTGCTTATATTGTTCAAGTATGTCTTCAGTACTACTCGTGGAAAACATTTCCTTCCAGTATTCCATTCCTTCTGGGTGTTCTCCCCTTCCCCAAGTGTGGTATGTGTATGGTAAGTGTGTGGTGTTTTTGTATGTATGTGGTGTGTGTTTGTGGTGAATGTGTGTATGGTGTGTGTTTCTGTGTGTGGGTGTTTGTATGGTGTGTGTGAATGTGTGTATGTGTAGTGTGTCTGTATATTGTGTTTGTGTGATGTGTGTGTTTGTGTGGTGTGTGTGCTTGTGTAGTGTGTGTATTTCTGTATAGTGTGTATACACATGTGTTGTGGTGTGTGTGTGCATGTGTGTCTGTATGGTGTGTCTATATGGTGTGTGTATGTGTGTAAATCAGAGTAGGTCAAACTCAGGTATTAGTCTTCCCATCTCTCTTGCTCACTGATGAGTATGTCAAACTAGCTAGTCAGTGACCTTCCAGAGATTCCCTTTCCCCTTCTCCTCCTAGGGACCACTAGGACCACAGATCTCTTCTGTGTCTGTCTTTTCCAAAGGTTCTTGGATCTGAATTTAGGCCATCAGGCTTGCACAGTTGAGTACTGTACCCACTGACCCATCTCTACCACTCCTTGAAAACAGTTTTAATTTGACATTAGTTCAGTAAACCAAAACAACCAAAATTCAAAACAGAGAAAATATAAACTAAACTGGGCATGGTAATACAAGTCCAGCTTAGTCCCAAGAAGTTGAGACAGGAGGATCACTTTGAACAAAAGGTTAGCCTCAGTTATAGATGAGAAGAAATACAATTAACATGACTGAGCTTGTGACTGCCTATTAAGGATAATAGTAATTAATCCTAAGAAAAAGTGGAAATCAAATCAAAATGATAACAAATGACAGCAAATTGGTAAGTATAATTAAAATGTCCTATAGCAGGTGGCTGGTCAGACAGATTGTAAGGGAATAACACACTGCATGTAACAGTGCTATTTCAAGGACCAGTTAATGGTGTGGGGGAAATGCCAGTGATAAGTTGCTAAAGAAGCCATGTATAAAGCCCCATGAATCTCATTTAGTAAAACACATAGTAAAATACACATGAAATAAAAAGGGACAGACCAAAATGGCTGATTGTCAGGTGGCTAGTTAATTTATGCTGTCTCAGTTTTGTTTTTCTTGTCTGTACATTTCCTCTGAGAAACTGTGTTAACAAGCATGTGAGCCTACAGGGCTGTACTCCACAAGTTTACAGGGCTGTGCTCCTCCAGCCTTCGGGGCTGTGCTCTGCCTTCCCTCTGGAAAGGAGCCACTCTAGAACTAGGGCCCAAACCTCATCTTCCTCTGGGTTCTCTCCTTGGGGTTTTCAGGAAGTTGCTGGAACCAACTTCCCTTTGAGGCCAAGACACTGAAAACACCACAAGACTCAGGGGTGTGACAGGTTGAGGAAGGAACCAGCGGGCAGTGGAAGACCACAATGGTACCACGGCAGGTGCTCGGGAGCCTGGGACACAGGATGGGATGAGTCTCAGTCAAATGCAGAGAAAAGCATCGATTTAGAAGGGACTGATCCCATCTATGAGGGGATTTCACTTGCTTTGCATTCTGCTGGCCTACCAGCTCCGAAGTACAACCCAGGGTGGCTCTCTGGGGGTCCTGCACAGAGTATGGTACACGGCAGACCTGACAGGGTGGGAGGACATGAAGGAGAAGAGGTGACAAATGAGGACAACAAATATGGGAGGGGCAGTAGGTGTTTACTTGTTACTTCTTGTCATGGTCCCTAACACAAGCAGGTTCAATCTGGTTATGCCACAAAGCCTCGCCCCTACCATGAGCCATGGACTGGCTACATATGAAACAGGCAGGCAGTTAGGCAGAGTCAAGTGGAGGCTACTTCGAAAAAGGAGAGTACCGCTAGTGTGTATCAATAGCAGCCATGCAGCCACTTGGCCTGTATGCGGCACGAATTCTAACGGTTTCTAGCTTCATCGCTTTGAAAAGTACAATACAAAAAAGTAAAAACAATCGATGCTAAGTTTAGCTCTTGTATTTCCACCCTTCACTCAGGGTCCAGAAAGCAATTTGTTGGGTCAGGTCACCACACAAAAGAACAGGAATAGAAGCTGATTTTTAATGGCAAACTGCCCTATGTGTAAAGCTCCATCACACAGAGCACAAAGGGCTCTGAGAAGATGATAGCGGGTGCCCCCACTCTGCCATTCAATATCACTTCTACATAAACAACTGGAACTCGTTCTAAAGTGACAAAGGCCATGGATATGGAAGGGCCGCTGAGCAATGGTCACCTGATATGGTTAGAAAGGGCATGGTCCTCTGTTTGAATCTCAGTTCTGCACACTTCTTAATCTCTCTCAGCTGCTGAGAGAAGACACAGGCCCAGCAACACGCCCAGAGCAACCTCTCAGACGTGGCAGCCATCAATGTAATTCTGAACGGACGGCACCAAAAAACATGTTTGTGTTTGAGATGTGCTCTTCTGCACCTGGCTGAAAAAGGAACCAGTATTTTCTGTACTAGGGCTTTCTGGGACATGGTTCCAGGATGGCCTGCTGGGCGATGAAGGGTGGGGGTAGAACTGGGAGATGGGGAGCAGAGATGAAGAATTCTGGTTGCTACATATTTGATTTGGTGGGGTTTGATTTGCTTTGGCTTTGGGCAATCAGAGGATGGCAAACCTACAGAAAAGAATCTCTTTGCTTTTCAAGTCCTTAGAAAGCCACGTTTCACAGGCCAGGTGGGAAATCCCAGGGCTTCCACCCCAAATGGCACATAGCCTACATTACACCGACTTTCAGAAGGACCCTTTCTTGTAAAAAAAAAAAAAAAAAAAAAACAAAAAACAAAAAAAAAACAACTATTTATTTATATTTTATGCACATTGGTGTTTTTCCTGCATGTATCTCTGTCTGAGGGTGTCAAATCTTGGAGTTACAGACAGTTGTGAGCTGCCATGTGGATGCTGGGAATTGAACCTGGGTCCTTTGGAAGAACAGCCAGTGTGCTCTTACCCACTGAGCCATCTCTCCAGTCCCCCTTCATCAGGAGGACCTTAAAAAGCTCCTCAATGTTCCTAGTGTGCCCACATTCACAATGGTGAGAATAGGGAGGGGGTAGAACATATCACCTTGCCTATGGATGGGTGAACCACACAGACAAAATATACTCCGGGCCCAGTTCTTCCACAAGTGAACCACAGGACCAAAGTCCCTTCTAAAGCTGAGGCTCAAGGACTGAGCCTGAAGTTTCTGACCGGCTACCCTGTGAGACAAAGAAAGAGACCCCAAATTGACACTTACTGAACCCGGTCCTGCTGCCCTGACCAGAAAGCAGAGGCTTCTTGGGTGCACAGATCTTGAGCCTTAAGAGAGAAAAGCACTCGAAGGAACACAAATAGCATTTGACCTCAAATGTTCTTGTTTCCATTTCTGCACTTAAACTGGGAAATTCCCAGGGGCCATATTCTTGGGGGAATATAAGACTTGTAATATCCAAAAGATAGAGGAGTTTTACAGCCTTGGAGGATCTCGGTGCTGTGTTTTCGATACTCTCTTAAAGTGACACAGCCATAACACAATGTGGTTTCTAGAATAGCTTAAGTAGTCACATACAAACCCAAGAGGCCTGATTCTTGCAGCCTTCAAGCACAGGAGCAAGCCCCAAGCCAGACCTGTGGCTGACTCATTCCTGGATTTCATACCTGTCTACTTGTGCTGACAGTGAGGTGTGGTCATGTGTCCCTGCTTCCCCAGATTGCGGTGTGCTAACGTGGCCTCAGGGAGGCAAGGACTGCCTGTTTTGAGTAGAGGCTCACCAACTCTTTAAAGAACTAGTGTTTGTCTGAGGGCAGCTTTGCTAAGCTGATTGTTTGATAAGAACATCGAAGGAAAAGCTAAGCAATGACTTGAGCTTCCCCACAAGGTCTCATCTGGTAAGATGGTTGGGTTTCTTTTTGTAGGGGGGGGGGGGTGTTGGTTTTTTGAGACATGGTTTCTCTGTGTGGCTTTGGAGCCTGTCCTGGAACTGTCTCTATAGACCTGGCTGGCCTCAAACTCACATAGATCCACCTGCCTCTGCCTCCTGAGTGCTGGGATTACAAGTGCCGGGATTAAAGGCGTGAGCCTGGAATTAAAGGCATGAGCCACCACAGCCCAGCAGTTTAGGTTGTTTTTAAATACAGAGTCTCACTCTATAGCTCAAGCTGACTTGAAACTCACTGTGTCACCCAGGCTTGATTTGAACTTGCTGCAATCCTCCAGTCTTAGCCTCTCAGATGATGGGATTATAGTCATCATGTCTGGTTTTTTTCATCTGTATTTAATGGAGTTTAGAGCCTGTGTCACTGGAACGGAAACCTACTAGCAGCTGAGTCAGGAAGAAAGCCTCCTGGGCTTCCCTGCTTTAGCCTCTGGCCCTGCCATGTCTTAGGGGCAGTGATAAAAAGACACCAAGTTCATTTCACAAGGGCCTTACACAGACAAAGGGGATAGGATGGCTGAAGGTGACATCCCACTGGGTCTCATCTGGGGAAACAGGATGGTTCAGAGTCTGTGGGGCTCTGAAAGAAGGGACAAAGATCAGGGTTCAGAATGGCTACCAGGGCCTTTGCCTTGCCAGTAGGGTGGGGACTGCAAATGGCAGCTGTCATGGCCTTTGGCAAGCCTGTAGTCATGGGGCAAATGTGGCCCAGTGGAACCACTAAGATATAAAAACTGTACCAGGCTGAATGTTAGAGGCACAGGCCTGTTTCTTCATTTGTACAAGATGGTGTGGGCTGGAGTCTTGATAACCCTTTCAACTTTGACAGGAGCCTACAACTTTACTCCAAGCTCCCAGGAACACATACAAATGTGGGGGGAACTAGTATTCTCCATTAGCAGCAAAACTCCAAAGGGATGGGGAATGGGAAGACCTGTTTGGTCTTTTTTGTTTTTAATTCCTTCCTGTTTGGGGTATATACAGAGCATGTGAGATAGACACATGCTCTGTAAAGCATGCACACAGCAAGGCTGGGTGCCTTTGTATCAGATGAGGGAACTGGCAGGGAGGACAGCTCTTCAGGAAACTGACAGAGAACATGAACGTGTACCCTAAGCAACTGTCCATCTCCTAGGTCATCACAGCAATCCCTGCTGAAACTGGCTTCAGAACAGTGCCATGTGTCCTCTAGGCACACCCAGTTAGCAAATAGCAGAACCTAGACCTAAGCATACTCTTTGGTCCAACAGCCATGCTCCCGAGACAAGGACGGGCTGTTCCTGACTTGCCCACTGCCCTTCCTTCTCCACCAAGAGGCCAGCACCCACAGATGGTGCTGTAGCTCTTCTCTGGACTCTGACGCCACTGTGGTCCCCTCCCTCACCTTTGTGAGAAGGCACTCCAGGAGGTTCGCTGCTTTTCACTTGCCACTGCAAACAGCTATCATGTGTCAACTCCATCCCTCTACTTCCATTCTGTCCTGTATCCCACACACTGTCTGGAACCAATAAAAGGTACACGGGGGAACACACTCTGTACAGACTTAAAAATCACATACATATGTAACCACAACAAAGATAAATCTAAAATGTAAAGTTATTTTTTTAAGAAGACACATGTACTTGTATGAGGCTATATATATATATATATATATATATATATATATTCCCCACTGGAAACAAATTGTATGCTAGCCTGTATTAGTTTGTAAGTGGTTTCTTCTAGGAGGCCCTGGCTCAAGGATCACATTCAAAATGGCACAAAAACCTGGGCTGGGTGATTTTGGCATTGCTATTGGTGTTTTTCATTTTGTTTTGGTCATTCAACTGCAATGGGAACTGTCTAGCCCCAAATGCCAGCTACTCCACACAGGTACAATCAGGGGCCGCTTTCAGTGATCAACTGAGGCTGAGTTAAGAGACCTAACCCTGCTGAACCTCAACATGAAATCTCTTTAGACCTGTGCAGCTCACCACAGCCAACTGGTTTCCCAAGGAACTCCATTCAGAGAGTGCCCCCGGGGAACAATCCTTTTATGTTCAGAGTAGACGTTAACAGCCGAGTAATTAAACACTGAAAGTAAGGGCTTATAATTAAAATGCTGACAAACCTGAACCAGAGTGGCACAAGTCGGCCGCTATAATGTTTTTACAATTCCTTTTTATACATAATGTATGATCCTTCTGCTCAAGTTTCCTCTATGTTCCTTGCCTGTGAAATCATTTACATTAATAAATAATTTATTACCATAACTCCTGAAGTAATTATGGGTTTTCATCCTTTTTTTTTTTTTTTTTTTTTCCCTAAGCATACGGATAGTCTTGTTCTTTGGCCACTGACTTGTATTTACAAGATTTTTCTTAGTGGCCTTTTGGGAATAATTGGTGTTGCCTTCGATTTCTCACACTTTCTGTGATTTCTAATCTCCTGGCCTGAGTGGTGAGAAAGGTGGAATGTGTGGTGTCTAATATCCTGACGAAATAGGGCTCATTTAATGGCTGTGATTAACCAAACGTAATGAATGGGGCCTGTGCTCACCCCACTCGCCTTGTTTTATTAAAAAGAAAAAAGAAAACAGAAAAGAAGCTGGCACATGTGTAACCCCAAGCAAGCATGAAGTAGCATCTTTTGAGGGTCCAAGGGTCCTAAGAGTTCATATGCAGCCCCTGCTTCACTGAACCCAGGACACCCTCCCACACTTCCTGAACCCGCCAGAAGTAGGTGTAAGGAACTGTGCTGCTCCCGGCCCAGATGGCAGGCTAGGAGCTGCCACTCAACGCATGTCATGAGTAGGTGCCTCTGCCGGAGAGAGCTTCCTGCATGGGAAATTCTGCCTTAGCACAGAAGTGGGTGGGGAAGATCTGGAGGTGAGAAAAGAACCTGATGTCTGCTAGAAGGAGCTGGCCTGGCAACCTCAGAAGGAGCCTTCAGCTGGGTACAAAGCCGGTGGACAGGGCTGGGCTCTGTTTTGTCTTGTGTCTCCAGTCCACACCTATCCCAGATTTGTTCTCTCCCTCACTTTAGAAAAGTATAAAAATACTTTGTATCAAGTTCCCAAATTGAGGAGGGGCACGAAGATAGGGAGGGGCCTGTATCCAGTCCACAATCACAAGAATGAGGTACTTTAAAAATTAAAACAACCCGCTGATTGTTTCTACTATGCTGGACTGTAAGTGGGCACCGAGGCAACTCAGCCACCCACAAAGGTAGCATTCTGGGAGGAAGCAGTAACCCAGCGCTGTTCCCCAAGCCCTGGGGCTCCCACTGGCTTTTCTTCAGAGCACCTAGGAAGCTCCCCACAGTGGTTCCCAGTGAGGACCCTGGAATGGGGTTAGGAGGGAAAACCATGAGTCACAGACCTTTGTCTTCAGGAGCCTGGGACTGGGTGGTAATTATGATAATCGAAATTTTATCTTTGCTCAGCATTGTCCAGCCCTGGAAGGGCCAAAAACACTCTTGAAAAGTCTGGCCAGCTCCTCAGGGTGTTCTCTTCCCTGCTATTGAAAAGTGGGCACACCCAAGATGAAATCTCCCTGCCTGGGGTACACTCCCAGAGTGCCACAGTGACCAAACAAGGCAAAGCCACAAACTTTGCCATTCTTGGAGTCAATGGGCTGAAGAGCTGATGGGAGCTACCAGCCCAACGCACAGGCAAGTAGGGAGGCCTCTGATTGCTGAGACCCCTGGCTCAGCAGCTACTGGAAAGGGACAGAAGGTGGGAGCGCTTCCTGCCCACAGGAGCTATGCTTTGCTGGAAGAAGAGATCAAGGAATGGGAAAATGGATTCCACCGCTCAATGGCTCCACTGGCCTCCCAAGTCTTGGCACATGGAATTTACTATCTATGGCTCCTGCTCCTCCATTAGACATAAAGTTCCTTGTGGGTTGAGTCAGGGTCCCATTCATTCTGCCCAGCATTAAGTACCTAGAACAAGCTAAAGGCTCAATGAAAATCTGAGGACAAGCCCCTGAAACCACTTGTGAATGAAAGCCCTGGTAACACATGTCACATGGGGGGTGGATCTCTCAAATCAAGGAAAGCTGAGCAGCAGGCAGATGAGGGGCACGCAGCTAGAGAAGCAGAGTGCACAGGCATGCTGCTGTTCCAACATCTAAGATGCTACCCCTTGCATCTCCTACAGCTGAGTGGCAGGACTTCAGCAGAAATGTGAGCCAATAGGAAGCCAGTAAGGCTGGGATAGGGCTTCCAGAAGAGTCAAGCTGTAAACAGTTTGGTACTTCCCCCAATCCCTGTGCTACCCTGAACAGAAAGCAGGCTGTGTGCCCCACACGCTCAGCCAGCCAAATTGTCCTGGACAACCTGGGCTGCTGATCACCCTCCTCCTTCCCCAGGCCCCTTCTACTCTGGCCCCATGGGCAACTCTGTCATTTGTACCCACCCCAAAGGAAGCTGCTGTGGCCTCTTTTGAGAAACAGTATCTCTGGCTGAGGTCTCATCCCTCTTTGCAACTATTTCTGTGGTGTGCTCTCCTGTGCCGATCTTTGTCACAAATGTTCTACCACACAGTTCTCACAACAAGCACGCAACTGCTATGCTGCAGATGAGAAAACGGAGGCTCTAATGAGGATCTTGTCACAGACCAGACACGTTAGAATCAGCTTTACTATACAGAGCCACAGTGGAAGGCCACCATCCTCATGACACAGGTTCCTGGTGTGACTCTGTGGGAGCTAAGTCTGGGTTCACTGGGCATGACACTCCCATGACAAAGCAAGACAGCTCAGTTGAGAACCTGTTTCAGGATGCAGAAAGTGCAGCAGCCTTCTACGCCATGATATTGGTGGTGGTGATAGAGGATGAAAGCCATTAACCACCAGAGAAATATACAGTCATGTGAGGATATGCCTTAGAAAGGTGTTAGCCAGGTGACTTCCCTGTTTCGATGTCCTCTAGGAAGCAGTATCAAAAAAGACATTCAACTTTTCCTGTACTATAGCATGTACTGAAGAGAAAACAATTGTCCTCTGCCACCTGGTCTAATTTTATTTCCTAAGAGATCTTCCAGAGAGTCCCTGGCCTCAGTTTCCCCTAGTATGAATAAGTACCTGGCTGGCTCTGAAGTTGCAAACAATGTACGTGGCAGTGTCAACAAGATGGACTCAGGTCCCCTGTGTACTCACGGACTTATCTATGGGAAGTGGCTTGAAATTAGAAAAAGAGAAACTACTATACACAGAGAAAGGAGGGTGATGGCAACCTCATACGGATCTGTAAGGTACTGAGTCTGAAATCCCACTACCGCTATCCCATCACTGAGGGCTCATCTCCGATTCAACATTGTCATCATAGAATCCATCTGCTTAAAGCCCCCCCCACACACACACAAAAATGCATGTAACCAATACAACCATCCTGTCTTCCCTTAACAAGAAACCGCATCATGTGTGCACAGAAACATGAGACCAAGAAGCTAATTGGACAGAATATTTGCCATATAAACCAAGAGTCTTAAAAAGGTTCCTGATTTCTGTTCTCTTTAGTTCCTTTCTGGGACTATCCTAAGAAATGAACAAAAGACAAAAACTCAGACTGAGAGAACCCCTGGGCATTACGACTACAAATTTAACAGCCCCTTTACTCCATGACTGTAAGAATCACATCACCTGGAGCTAGAGAGATGGCTCAGTGGTTAAGAGCACTGACTGCTCTTCCAGAGGACCTGGGTTCAATTCCCAACACCTGCATGGCAGTTTACAACTGTCTGTAACTTCAGTTCCAGGAGGATCTAACACATCTTCACACCAATGAACATAAAATAAATTTAAATAATAATAATAAAGAATCACATCACCCAGGATATTTTAGTGCACCCACACAGTACAGTACTATACAGCATTAAGATGCAGGACCCGAGCCATTTGCATGATGTAGGAATTGCTGAGTGCAAAACCAAACACAGTTTATATAATTATATATTCATGATGGACTTGGCTATGTGAAATATGCAAAACACACGCGTGCACGTGCATGCACACATACATACAAAATATCACTGAGAACCAGAACTTAATGGATTTTTATTTCCTATCCTATGGTATATTTTCTGGCTAGAAAAAAAAAATGACCACAAATTACTTAATAATCAGCTAGAACTCAGTGCTGGAACTAGAAACAGTGCCTGTAAGCCACACGTCAGTGCCCTCACCCTCACGCCCAGCACGCTGTTGGTCCACCCGAGCCCCACGGGGGACTGAAATAGTTGAAATACAGAAGAGAGTCTCTCCAGGCCTACTCTGGAGTCTCACCTGGCTGGAAGGACTAGAAGAGGATGCCCAGGCTGTGTAGCTACTCACCCATAATTCCACAGGACAGAAGGGTAGGTCCTTGACTCATCTTCTTTGGCGTGTGCTGAAAACAACCAGAAGAGCTATTCAGTCTTCACATCATCAGAAGCACGTTCGCACATGACTCAGATGAGCTCACGACACTTTGGGCTCCTCCTGAAGCCACAGTTACAGGGGGGTCTGCCCTTTGCCAGTACCAGGTTGAGACAACAACCGCACAGAACTGAGCCTGGACTTTGCCCCAAGGCCTAGAGTTACAGACCAAGCAGGGTAATGGGCTTGAGCCCCACAAAACACCTTGTGGAACTCTCTCCACGGAGGGATATGGGAGTGGTTTGATGCAAAGACAGAATTTACTGGGAGCTGGAAAGATATCTGCAGAGGTGGCCTCCTAGGATCGAGGAGCAATGGACCCTGTCCTACTCCCTGGTAGCTCCCCAGGGGATACAGAGACTGCATCCTCCACTACCCAGAAGGGAATGCTGGCGATGCCCCACAGCTGCTCATGGCTACAGCGAAGCTGCCAGTCATTCTCCCTGAAGCATAAGACACTCACTGGTTCGATCAGGTCTCAACCTGAGAGTTGTGGTTTTCAACTCCTGGGCACTGTGTACCACTGGGCTTCCCCCTCCACTGTGAACATTTTCTGTCTTCCCTCACAATCCACACCTACCTCAGCCAAATACCAGATGAAAAAGGAGCTGAGAATGTACGGCCACACAGCAAGTTGAGCACAAAATATTCTGGGAGGTCTTGTGCTGTCTGGCATCCAAGTCAAGTGGCCTACTCAGAAAGTGAGTGAGGAGCAGACATCCCAGTCAGGACCCTCAAGAAGGTCTGCCTCAGGCATTGCAGAGACCGCCGGCTACCTCACTCCCTCAGGTTGTTACAGTATACTCAGGTACAGGAACTGACAGCTATCTGTATTCAGGCTGTGCTAGGGGTTGATCGTGCAATGGGAAATAAAGTTCTCAGCCTAGTAAGCAGGGTTCAAGCTTCTGAGCGGAGCTCCAGTCCCCTACCACATGACAGAAAAAGGCAGGGTTTCTAGGGTGAGAAGTGGGTGGAAGCTTGGGCTCTGGCTCATGAAGTCCCAGGAGGAGGGTGGGGCAGACTAGCAACACCTGGCCCACCCAGATAAGGTGGCAGGCGCCTGGCACCAGCTTCTTCACCCCATCCCCAGTGCCCAATTTGGGAACCTTTGCTCTTGGTCAGCAGGGCATTTATCCCATAGGGGTTTAAAGGGCAGGATGGTCCTTCCCAGACTGAGAATATAGAAAAGAAGAAAGGCTCACACCTCAAAGAGGACACAGTCATACACATAACTCATTCCATTACATTCCATTGAAGGTGGGGGTGCAGAGCATGTGTGTTAAGGTGGGTAGAGATCAGAGCTAGTTTCCAGAGGAACAGCTGAGCTGCTGTTGACAGACAGGAAAGCCATTGATGATAGCCAGCCCCTTTCCAGGCCTCTTCTTGTCTTAAAACAATCCTTAACGTCACCAGGCCAGGTCACCCTCTGGTATATAACTGTCTATAGCCACCAACTGAAATATCTAGAAAGAGTTAAAAAAAAAAAAAAAAAAAAAAAAAAAAGCTGTTCCTGCCTCCCTCTCAACTAACTTGGCTAGTGCTGCAGCATGTGCAGCTGAAAGCCACACCAAAGTCACCCAATAGAGGACAGGTGACAAACATAGGAGAGACTGCCATCAAGGCTGCACCACCCACACAACCAAGTGCAGAAGTGTACAGAACCCTTATTCTCTGGGGAAGGGTTCTGAGAAGGAACGGGATTGCCTCCTGCAGGGTCCCTTGCCTGCCAAGGGAAACAAGGTCTCAATGCTCATGGGGTAGCCAGGCTCAAGGACAACATCCACTTGGATAGGTCTTAGTCAGCTCTACCCAGAGAACCCATGGCCAGTGTCAACCAGATGGGCTAGGAGCCCACTGAAGCTATACCAAGACAGGGACCACAGAAAGCTGAGAGAACAGGAAGGCTGGCCCAGTGAGTGTGCACTACTGGCACAGGTGTCACAAAGGAGGGCTTGGGGCTTCACATGCACAAGCAGGAAGCAGAGCGCAGCCGCCTGCACTTTGTCCGTAGGGGAGTGCACTGAGTTGGGAGTGCAGGGCCAGTGGAGTACCTGCTCATAAAACCCTGTCTCACCCTGGCCCTGACCTTTCAGGGCCCAATCCACACACTCTTCTATAGCCTGTGAGTTTTCCTCATTGACTCCAGTGGCATTCATTTTGTTTGAGCTGAATGTAGATGGTCCCTGTCAAATGAAGAACCCTGGTGCCAGAGATGGCTCAATTCTAGCACCAAATTGGCTTACAACCATCTATAACTCTACTCCCAAGGAATCAATCTCACACTTGCTTCTGGCCTCCATG
The DNA here is from genome assembly GCF_943737965.1 of Phodopus roborovskii. Lineage (NCBI taxonomy): Eukaryota > Metazoa > Chordata > Mammalia > Rodentia > Cricetidae > Phodopus > Phodopus roborovskii. Next base: position 40,920,625 of record NW_026126480.1, read on the forward strand.
GGCACTAGGCATGTACATGATGTATAAACATATATGCTGGCAAAATATCTATGTACATAAAATGAAAGGAAGGAGAGAGAGAGAGAGAGAGAGAGAGAGAGAGAGAGAGGAAGGAAGGAAGGAAGGAAGGAAGGAAGGAAGGAAGGAAGGAAGGAAGGAAAGAAGGAAGAGGAACCTTGATTGGCTTCACACAGGATCTCAAGCTAGGACCAGGGCCCCGTCTCACTTTCTGAGCCCTACTTCTGAAGTGAAGCAGAACTTCATAAGCACCAGAACATCTCATCCTTAGGTTCCCAGGGTCGAAGGGCCAAGCACACCCTGACCCCTGGCAAAATCCAGGAGTTTCTGGCTCCAAGCTGACACAAGCCTTCCTATTCCTAGTCTACCAAGAACACAATAAAATTCCCACTGGCACATGCCATTCCTGCAGCCAAGCCAGGCTTCTAACTCTTCAGATCCTCTATTCCCAGAGCAGGAAGAAAGGATAAGCAAATTCCCGTGCCAAGTCAAGATCCAGCAGCCCCAAAGGGACTCTACTGTGAGGCCCCCCCAAGACTTCCGGAATCTGCAAAAGAGTGTGCTCAACTGCAGGCTGAGGTCTGCAGGGAAGGAAGCCGAGAGCATGTTTCCTCTTTGCACGCCTCCCTCTTTGTGCCTGAACCCATCAGGGCCCAGTCTCAGTGAGACAATTCACGTCACAAGTCTTTGGAATCGGGTCCTGGTAGGAAAGACAAAAGCTGGAAATCAAATTGAGGCTTCAGGGACATCTGTCTGACTAAAGAAGGCCCTGACTTCAATAAAGACCCAATTAAGGCTCCAAAGGAGAAGCTAGCAAACACAGACAATACCAGGCCTTACCCATGGCTTTCACAACTGTCTTTAAAGATTACTGTCTAAAGCCACTGAGCCACTTGTTCCTTTTGCTGACACTGTACACAGGGAGCCAATGTGAAGGGGAGATGCTCATAACACATACTGAGAAGAGGCCCAGTATCATGGCTGCCTCAAATACAACTCAGTAAGACCGAGACAGCAGGAAGCAGAGAGGAACCCAGGACCAACAAGAAGAAGAGAGGCTGAGAAGGGAACAGTGCAATAGAGGGAAGTGCTCAAAGATGCCAGTGAAGCCCTGTCTTCAAGGCTGACAGGGGCACAGGAGGCCCCAGGGTGCAAATGTCTACCCAGGGTAAAACCCGCCAGACTTCAGCTCATGTTTATGGGAGCCAGAGACTCTGGTTGGAGCTGTTGAGGCCAAAGAGCCAGGTCGGCCTAACAAGAAATATGAGAACGCCCTGTGCCTAGATAGCTGGACACAAGGCCTAATGTAGCTACCAACTTCAGAATGGGCAAATGCCTTAGCTCTAGCACTCTAATGTGGCAGTTCAAGAGGCAGTGCCTCTTCTACTACTGACTGTGCATGGTTTGGGGACAAGTAAGCAGTCTACAGCTATATACTGTCCTCTGCCCAGAGCAGCCACTAGCCTGTCTCCTCTGGTCTCCAGGATTTAGAGTAGGCTGGGAGAGAAAGTTGTTCTGGCCGAAGGAGGTGGTTACTTTGGAAACAAGAGCAGGCTCTGGGCCTGCATGTAGGCGAATGGGCAGGAGCCGGGGGAGTTCAGTGCTCCAGGGTCAAACATCTGGGCTACTTTCCAGTGACAGTGGCTAATGTTAGAACATGAGAAGGAAAAACCCTTTGGGCAGACTAAGGAAAGAGGACCAGGAATGGCCATGGCCGCCAAGGAAGGCTATGAGCATAGCCATTACCCATACCTATCACTCCCAGAGAGGTGGGGTCCTGAGCCCAGAAGGAACATGCTAAGCACTTCTCAGTTCTTGTTCTTTTTCCTGCACCTTCCTTGGGAGTAGGAACAGCCACCTTTGCCGCCAGAATTAGGGTTCTGCTGTTTTGTTTCGAGACAGGTTCTTAAGTTGTTCGGGCTAGGCTCCAGCTAGCTATGTAGCAAAAGCTGCCTCCTACTTCCACCTCCCAAGTACTGCAATTACAGGTGCGTGCCACCAGTCTCTATACAGGGAATGAGAGGGTGACTGTGAAAAGGCAGGGACCACCACAGCTCTTCTTGTTCCTCACAAGGACACAGGATAGAGGCTGGCAGAGCTCCAGGGCCCCCCTGGAGGGTCTAAGGAACCTTCCGCTTACAGTATCTCAGACTTTCCCTCTAGTGACTAGGAGAAGCCCAAGGGCCATATAGCCACACCTCAGAAAGCTGCTCTTGCCATCTCAAAGGCTCTCAGCCTCCCTAGAATCCTGTTTCCTTTTGAAATCTTAACCTTTGCTTTTGTTATCTTCTTGGTCTAATTATAAAACAAAAGAGAAACTGTTTCCCACCTTCTGTGTTAACTTGTGGCAGTTTGTGTGAGGATGATGTTACCAGTGTTGCATGTGAAGCAGGACTCCAGCAACTCCTTTATTGCTCACTGAGAGAACCGACTGACCTCAGGGGCTGTCTCAGGGAGGTCACCACTAACTAGACTGACACTATTTGGATCTTCGGGTACTTAGAGAACTCTTCTCCCTGAGGTGGCCACGGCCTTCAGAAGTGTGGCCAGTACAGAAACAATTCTCTGAGCCACAGTTCTCATCTGTCTAAGGGGCAGAGATGGATACACCTTTGCCCTTGCCTGACCACCTTCCATGGTAACCTCCACCACACCTTCTGTGGCCCACACTCTCCTTGAACCAGGCCCAGAATGCAACCAACAGTCAGTATGAGAGATGTCAACAAACTCACAGACAAAAACTCTCCAAAGAGGACACCCCTCACCATTGACCTGCCATCTGGAGCAGAGGGGAGGAGACAGATGGTTCTGGGCCTAGATAGGCCAACAGCAAAGAACAGAAGCAAGAGAGCTACTCCCTGGAAGGGGAGCAGAGGTTGGAAGACACAGCCTCGGCCTGGGAGCAAGAGGGCGGGATGAGGGGATGAGTATGCCCCCACGCACAAGACCACATTCCTCAGCTGGGGCTCAGGAAGGGCTGCTCCAATGACCCTGGACCCTGGTGCTGGGAACCAACTCTAACCAACTCTGTGGCTAGCCCCCCCCCCCCCAGCTAGTCCTACGCTGTCACTAGACAGGCACAGAGGCAGCTGTGGGAGTCAACAATACAGCTGAACCCTACCTAGAACCCTACCCTGGGGACCCCTGGACAGCCCCTCAGCCCAAGGCAACTCTAGGCACCACCTGCAGATCCTTCCCCAAAAGACAGTCAATACTAACAAAAAAGACAAGCATGACATAGACGCATGATCCCTCAGCTACAAATTGAACAGAGGGACCAAAACAACAAGGTCAGAAGCCGTGACAATGGACTCCTTTGCACTCATTCCAACTGAATACCTACTAAGCAATAGGCCCTGGTTCCATGAAATGCCTGGCATTCATTAAGTGTCTGTTCTAGCACAAGGAATCGGTCACTCAGTACACAAGATCCACAGATAACCTGTTAAAAAATGTTAAGAGCCAAAAAAGGGACATCATGTGGGGAAAGGAGACAGGAAGTATGGGGCAGGCAGGATTGAATTTTAGGCTGAGTGGCCACAGAAAGAAATAATCTCGTTACGGGAAGAGCTGTAGGCTATAGAAGAAGTCCAAGAGTCCTGAGGCAGGCTCACAGCTGGCATCTCTGTGCTTGAGGGGAGGCAGTTTTGGCTGACAGGAGTAAGTAGAAAGTTATAGTGCTTGTGAGGCAGGAAGCAGATGAGGGTTCTGAGCAGATGGACAGACTAGACTGATACTCTGCATGGCTGCTGGGTAGAGAAGAGATTTTAAGTCAGAAGCAGAGGCTGGGTTACCATTAAGAATCTACATGAGAGAGGCCAACAGCTAGGATGAGGGTGGCTGATGGTGGAGAATAATGAGAAGGGATCAAACTGAGGACACATGTTATATGCAGAGCTATGTATCCATCAACCAGGAACCTCAGCTGCTTCTCTCTGCCCTGTGTCTACAGTGCTGGGCTTCAGAGATAGGTGAACCAACACCAGCCTGAGGGAGAAGGCCTAAACACAGACCAACAAGTGGGGCTGGTGGATGGCAATGAGCTGAGTAGGTGGGCAAGCCACTGAGGCAGTCACTGCCCTACTGCAGGTCTCAGATTGCAACTACATCTTTGGAAAAGATTGGGCCCAGTGGTTGCAAAGCCACTTCTATTCAGCCTGCAAGGCCATACCCAGCACCCCAGTTCTGTGAGGCTCACCCTGATAAGTTTACAGCTCAGCCAGCCTCCTCAGAACACCCGAATCTCAACAGGGCTCTTGAAGGACCACTGCATACTGTCTGTTTGGTAGAGCCTTCCTCTAGACTGGGACTACTCTATAGACAAACAGGGCAAGGCTCAGCTCCAAGTCATGCTGATTCCTCAACTCTGTTGGCCTATGTCTGTCCATGGGACAGGCACTTGTGAAGGACCATGGACCACATGCAGGTCCTGGGCATTTCCCAAATTCACTGAAGCGAGGGGCTTCAGCCCACACAATAGTCACAAATGTGGTATTTGCCACCATGAGACAAGGAAAAGGAAGCCCACCAAAGTGCTGAATGTGAAGCCCACCACCGTTTGGTCAGAAGGCAAAGAACTGAGTGATCCCAGGAGGGTGGGGTGACAAGACAGAAGCCTACCATTGTTGAGTCAGGGCAGCTGCAGTGCCTATCACCACAGCCTGCCACCTTGCTGCCAAGCTATTCCTCCTTTCCTTCATCTACCACTCAACCCTTAGGTGGGGCTCTCACCCTGCACTGTCCTTATCTTGGCCCCCCTCTGACAGCCCTCATCCTGGAAGCTAGGTGGGGTGAAAGAAGGGCTGAAGCCCTTGCATGACCCTGCCCCCCCCCCCGCTCCACCCCCCTCCCAGGGAAGCAGCTCTGACCTGGGCCCAGCTGCTTTCTCCTTCTGAGGCACACCGTTCCTCTGCCACACAGCCCCAGCCTAGAACCTCTCACAGAGCTCTGCTTACTTCCAAGTTGTTAAGCCTGGGTGCCACATCCACAGCCACACCACAAACCCTCCCCGCACACCTGGCCACAAAAAAAAGGAGAAAGAAATGCAGCCCTTAAGGGCCCTCACCAGTTCAGGGATGAAGGTCCTGTGTGTTATGGAGTCAGCTCCCTGGATAATGAGGCTTCTCCTTAGGATCATCACCATGGTAAGGACCTCAGGCACTGGGCTGCATCCTAGGGTGGGGACAGGCCATCTTCAGGTGGGCAGACTTGATTAATAGTAACACTCAAGCATTCCAGGGAGTGATGTCATCAGAAACAGCTTCCCATCAATTGCTCAGTCTGGGGACAAGGTCCTCCAGGAATGTCCAAAAGTAGTCAACAACCTGGGGAGACAAAAGACAGCCAAAGGGGTTCAGGACTAGGAAAGTCTAGGATGCCAATAATATAGATCAGTCCCAATAGTGCAGGGGACCCCCATGGGGAAGAAACCACACCCTTACTAAAAACTGTGCACTCTGGGAGGTTATCAAGACCCAGAATCACTTTCTTAGATCACACACACATACCCACTCTTAGCAGTGTCTCGCTCTCCCCATAGTCACAACACTAGAAGCCTTTGTAGCTTTGTCCCTTTCCCCAGGGTGAACCAAACCAAGTGACCCATGAGCTAGTGCCTGGACCACCTTGGTACTACCATCCAAAGATTGCCACGTTGCCTCCCTGTCCACCAGGTCCCACCAAGCAAAGCAGAAATCGCACAGACTTCGGTGCACGTAAGAAAAGCAGTTCCTTACAAGGTGAGTTCCCCATCCCAACTCATCTATGGTTAAACCTTCAAAGAAAGTTACAAGGATATGAGGCTCTGAAGGTCATCATCAAAACCTAAAAAGTAATGGTAATGATAGCAATAAACAAATAGAAATGCAGTTTCCTAATCTGTAATTAAAAACAAACTGCTCACTGTAGGAAAGTGTTTTAGAAGCTGCTGTGTAAAAATTAACTGCACCCTGGTATTTACTTCCCATCCCGCTTGTAAATCATATTTTCCTGTTTACTTCGATTAGACTTTACAGTGGGTACTATTGAATCTGTTATTACAGGCCAGCTGGTGAGCACAGGAAAATGACCTTCTACCTTCTTCGAAAACAAGGTTCGTCCAAAGTGCAAAATCAGGGATGGAGAGGGGGGGAGTCAATGCATTTGTAAAGCTTGACTATTCAGGAAAGGAGGCGCGGGGGTGGGGGGTTGCTCAAGAGTTCTAGTGGCACTGGGAGACCTGCTTCATGCTCCAAAACCACATCAGTCTACAAACCATGCACCCCAACCAAGTGTGATGTGTTTAAGGAAGGAATGTCAAACCATTCCGCCTGGTTCTGGCTCAACAGCAGGGCCAGAAGAGCCCGCTGGCCCCCTGCATACTTGGATCAGGAGCAAGCCAGGAGGGGTACCCCTGGACTCACCCTTCAAAGGGGCCCCTTGTGCTGCCTAGGCAGGGGAGGCCTGATGGCAGCCATCACCTTTCTGGGTGTGAGCCTCAATTCAGTTCAAGTCAGGCAGCCACTGGCACAGGCCTGGGAGGTAAACTCCCTGCTTCCTTCTCTGAGGTGACTGGTAGGCTTACTGGTCTCAAACACAGGTCCTAGTTCAGCACATTTGGGTTGAAATTCCCATTCTTGAAACACACTATTTCTCTGTGGGGCTCAGTTTCTCCCTTGGTAAAAAAGAATTAACACTGCTCGCCCTTAAGGTATCCTAGAAAAGCAAAGATCAAGCCCTTTGCTTAGTGCCTGGTCCATGTGAGAAACCATAGACAGTAGATAATACTGTTAGTTTTATGGGGGAGCCTGGGAGTCCTAATCCTCTTTCCAGCAATGGACATCCAGGCAGTCATCATCTCTAGTTTGTTTAAATTCCATCAGCAGGGGCCTAGCTGTATTAGGGCCCATCCCTCTGGTGAAACTGGGAGACTAGTAAGAGCAGTGCTATGGAAATGTATTGCCGTAGAAACATGACAACCCATCTAGCCACAGCCCTGCATGGAGCTGCAGAGAGGATTGAGACAGCAATGGGCCTACAGCTCTTTCCAGTTCCATCCTCACTGCAGCCCCTACGAAGGACCAGAGACGGCAGAAGCAGCATTAGGGGTGGTACAGTGTAAGCACCTGAGTACCTGGGTAGTCACTAAGGAACCACAGGTCTGGAGAAGGAAGAAGCATGGCACTATCCCTGCCCCTGCAACTCTGGAGAGGCGGCACCGGACACATGCTGAGAGTAGAGGGAAGGGCAGTGGAGGGAAGGCTCAAAGGGGCCTCTGGCTGCCCACTCACAAGGGACTGATTACACAAGCTACAGCATAGCTGTGTGACAGAATACTGTGAGGCCTTTAAAATGGTTCTAATGAAGCTGTCAGAGCATGATGTGGGGAATGGCATGCACACTGGCAGCCATGTGCACAGGACACATGGAGGGCAACAGGACAAAGAGCTGGAAAGACCCTGAGCTCTGAAAGCCATGCTGAATCCAGACTTTATTCTATAGCATGGTAGCTCCCAGAGGAGCTGTAGCTGGAACTGGCTTCTGGGATCTGCTGGAGAGTTGTTCTGCCCCTTACATGGCTCAGCACAGTCCCTTGAGCAGGGTGTGACCTCAGCACACACTTCTGGAATTAGGCTAAATCACTGCAGCTTCTGTGAGTCTGGGTACGTTCTCAGACCTGGAGAGGCTAACACAGACCAGCAGAGCCTGGAGCAATCTGGAGTTGCCTGGGATTCTTTTGACCAGTGACACGGGTTTGACCAGCCTCATCAGGGGATGCTGGTGCCCTCCCAGGGACCTAGGCCAGTGTAAGGAGACCTCTTTCCAGAGGGAAGGGAAAAGCACTGGGGGGACTCCAGAAGGGTGAGTGACAAAACAGAAGCCTGGCAATACTGTCTTAGAAGCCACCTCTTGAGCACAGGGCCTGTCTGGCCTGGCTGGTTTTCTCTATGACCACATGAAGAACTGCTTCTATCTACTGAGCACTGCTGTGGTCTGTTCCCAGGGTTCACCTGTTCCCAATGTGGCCGTGTTAAGCGGGTGTAGGGCACAGTTAGAGATCATACATCAGGTCTTACAGTGGCACTGTCCTTTAGTAGATGTCATGGGACTAGGTAAATTTTCTTTAAAAAAAAAATTGTTATAAAAGCACACGCCTGGGCACACCCAGACTCGCCTGTCTCACCATGTGCTCTGTCCTTTTTACATACATTGTGACACCATCTGCCAGCACTTCAGAGCTGAACCAATTCATCAGCCATGGCGTGGACCCTTCCCTCTTAATAAAGTCTGATCTTCATAAAGTTACCCAGCCCCAGTATTTTATCATAGCAGCAGAAAATGCACTAACAAATTGGGCATAGTAGCTCATGCTTGTAATCCCAACACTTGGGAGGTGGAGCCAGGAGCACCAAGAGTTCAAGACTAGCTTCAATTACATCAGATCTTGCCTCAAACAGCACCATCTCAAATAAAATGGACTAACACCTACTAGTCACCCACTATGCTAGTAAAAGCTGCTTTACACACATTAGCTGTAAAATAGGCTCGTCTACCCCCATTTCACAGCCAGAGGAAGCAGCTCACCAGTGTGTAGGCTGAAAGTTGAGATCTGACCCCTGGAAGATCAATTCCCGAGCTCCTACCTTCCCCTGGCTGCCCACCTGTCCATCCCACATATGCCCTTCAGAAACCCACTTAGGTAGCTACATGACCTAGCAATCAATCACATTCCCCAGCATTTACCTGAAAAAGTAAAACATGTTCACCCTGTGCACAAATGCCTTATTCATAACAGCCAAACCAGGAAACCAGCCAAACGTCCTTCACTGGTGAATGGTTAAACAGTGGCTCATCCATTCCAGGGAATATCACTTGGCAGTAAAAGGAGGAGCTAGCTAGGCATGGACAAGAACACAATGACCCACCTAACAACTATTCTGAGGGGGGAAAGTGAATCCCCCAGGGTTTAATTGATATATGATATCATTTTATTAAGTTCTTGAAATGACAAAATTACAGAATTGAAGAAGAGCGGTTGTCAGTAGTTTGGAAGACGGTGTTGTCAGAAAAAGCAGCACAGGGGACACTGTGGAAGATGGAAGTGCTCTGACCTCCACTGTCCCATGTCTGTTTCCTGTTTCTGATGTTGGCCTTCCATCTTACAAGCTGGAGGAAACGTGAAAAACACCCACACTTCTGTTTCATTTCTTACAGCCGAATGAATATAAAATGACATAATTTTAAGCTAAGGTATTTTAGAGCATATGCACAGGATCAAAGGCAAACTTGCAGGAGCTGCCACTCTCCTTCCACCATGTGGGTCCTGGGAACCTATTGGGCCTGGTGGCAGGAACCTTCACCCACTGAACCCTCTCATCAGCCCCAAAACTAAAAATTTTCATTAAGCCGGCCAGTGGTGGTGCACACCTTTAATCTCAGCACTTGGGAGGCAGAGGTAGGCGGATCTCTGTTAGTACAAGGCAAGCCTGGTCTACAAAGTGAGTTCCAGGACAGCTAGGACTGTCACACAGAGAAATCCTGTCTGGAAAAAAAAAAAAAAATCAACAAGAAATGTTTTTAATTAAACCCCACTTCACATATACATGTCAAAACTCACATACCTAAATACTTTAAGAGTGCATTGTACTAGAAAGTTCTGGACATTGGTGTCCACACCCCTTTCTGCAAGCAGGGTTGCAAGTCACACTTCTCATCTGTGACCTTCACCTGGCATCTCCTCTGAGTCTCTAGAATTGTACTGAAATTCTCTATTGTCACTGCCCAGGCCCACCTTCCACCCACCTCACCTCCAGGACTTCCTGGGCAGTGCAGACAGAGGCCTCCTGCTCTGTTTCTACACCCCTTAAACTGCCCAGTATCTGAGGAGGGTTTCTCCTGGCTGTCACTCCAATGTGAACACGGGACACAGTGCACTCTGGCTCCTATCCCATGAGACCCACTCAGTGACTCACCTTCCCCAGGATTTCCACAGCAAGAGCAAAAGCCCACATCAGACTTTCCACCAGTCTCTGTTCTCACATCACTGTCAATGAAACGAGAGACTCCTTGCCCATCCCCAAGTTCTCACCCCAATGGTGCATTTGCATAAGAACAACCCAGAAGCTGGGCACGTGCTACATGCATATAACCCCAGCCTTTTAGATATAGAGACAAGGGCCTTGAAATCAGCCTCAGATACAGTGTTCCTCCAGAGAATGAACCACCTAAACTTCCCAGTGCTGTGACCCAGCAAGACCTCAAGGTGAGAGACAACCACAGTACCACAGCCTCCAACTCAGCTCTCTGAGCATCAACCCCAGGCAGGCCTCTCGCTTAACCTGCTAACATTCTTAGGAAGAGACATTGCTGTAAAGAGCAATTGCTGTTATTTTCCAGAAGTGCAGATCAGGGCTCGAAGAATGTAAGTCTAACCAACTGCCAGTATCACACAGCTAACAGGACAAGGCCAGCATTCAAATCCAGGCCTGCTTCTTGTGTATTTCCCTCCCTGCATGCATGTGTTTTCTCCGTTGCCTCTCTTTTGATACAGGATCTTATTCTATAGTCCACAGTGGCCTGAAACTCATTCTGTAGCCTAGGCTGGCCTCAAAATGATGGCAGTCTTCCTACCTCAGTCTCTCAAGTGTTGGGACCACAGGTGTGCATGACTACACCTAGCGTGAGCCTCTCTCTGATACCACAGGGACAGGGACAGCTTTGCTCTTTCATACAGTCCTTCCTAACAGGAAACTGTCTTCTTTTGTTCTGCATACTTCAGTGAGGTTCTTGAATGCAGCCATGCGATAGCACTCGCAGGCCAGGCACTTGGCTTCTAGAGGATGGTAAAAAAGCACACATGGCACTCTGTGGCAGGAGTGCATGCTAAATGAATTAACACACAAAAGTTCTGCAATCTTCACAAGCCCTGTGAATCTTAAGAAGACTGCAAGAGTTTACTGTTACAAGAGTTTACTGAAGGAAGGTGTCCATCATCTACTTTGAAAGGCTATTCCTTAAAAAGAAACTGACCACACTGGGAACTGCCAGGACAATTAAACTTTAAACTTTTCCTCCTTTTAACATCTTTATTTGGCCTCTGTGGGTTGTATGGGCAGCAATATCTCAGTGTCTTAAAAACAGAACTCTGACCGAAACCTAAGCATGGACTTGGCCACAGACACTGATTTTCCTGACAGCCCTTAGTGTCCTACTTCCCCTCTCGTTAAGCAAAGGAAGCAGGAGGGGACAGCAAGACCACAAGGTCTTTGTGAAAGTCTCATGCACATTTAAAGTTGCATGACAAGTCATCTGGAGACAGGATCTAAAAACAAACTTATGAACATCTGGAGGAGTGCAAGTCTCTGTGATCACGCCATCTTCTATTGGCTTCTGTTAAGAACTCAGAAGCATGAGCAGAGCTCAGGCAGCCAAGTCTTTAGGCTTGCTCCCTAGCTGCCAAGAGAAGGGACTGCACCCGTGAGGTGCCCTCCCTTGCTGATGGTCTAACTGAGCTACCTGCACTTGAAGGATGACCATGAAAAGCTGCTTAGGGACTTCATCCAGAGCACTTTCTTCCAAATCAAGATGATACTGGAAAGAGGCTGCAATTTCAACCTGAGGAAGATTCTGGGAATATACCCCACCATAGTGCACATTTCAATTCAGTTCAGGCTCCTTAGTACTCTTGCAAGATCAACTTGCAAGAAATCTCTGTAGTTAGACATTAAGGATATACTCAGTACCAACTGCTGATTTAAGAAAAATCCCACCATAGGAACAGCATTCACAAAAAAGTGTGTCTGTATCCCTGTCTGTCCATACTTCCTCTACTGCTCTCCATCTTATTCACTGAACCTGAAACTTACCTATTTGGCAAGCTCCAGGGATGTCATCTCTGCTTCCTCAGTGCTGGGATTACAGGCTCAGCTTTCTACATGGGTGCTGATGATCTGAACCTGAGTACTTTACATCTGCTTGCACAGCAAGCACTTTATTGGCTAAGGCATTCTCTCAGTTCACAAACATATACTTTTAAAACCCTGTTCCAAATTCTTCTTCATCTCTATTTGCAGAAATAGTCTGCCTTTCAACCCAGAAGGAATAAAATATTAGCCAGAGGAACGATGCTGGATGTTTACTAACTGCAAACTCAACGTCCATATAGAAGGCAGGTGTGGTTATGCCACTTCCAGAGTAGGAAAGAGGTCCAGGCCCAAGGTCACCCAGTTGTAACATAAAACACAAAGCCTCAACATAATCTGCTGAACTCCAAAGGAGTTCCTAGGCTATGGAGATTGTAAAGATTCAGGCATTACGCTGGCCTGCCCCTGTCACCCGGCAGAATGCACTCAGGCAGTACTCTGATCAGCCCAGGGTTCCATGAGTACTAACTAGTCTGCAGGCAGGTGTAAAGGACCCCTTTAAAAGTCAGACCCCTGCCCTCTTACGCTCTCTTTTGCTCTCTTTCTCTCTCTCTCTTGCTTTCAGTTGGCCACCAGCTACCCACCTCTTCTTCTCTCCCCTCTCTCTCTCTCCCCCCTCTCTCCTCTTCTGTTCTGGGTGTCTCTATGTCTCTTCCCTCCCCCACTCCCCTTTCTAAATAAACTCCTCATTTAAGCTCTATCTGCCTAGCGTGTTATTCCCTCCGCCTCGGTCACCCTCACCTGCTATGGAACCTGCTATGCTCTCCCACGTGGTCCCTTACCTTGGGACCCCACTGACCTGGGACCCTCACCGGGGACCACTCACCCCCACCCCTTCTCCAGCTTTTATTCTTATAACTGTTACTAAAGAACAACAGAGATGGCCATGTCAGTAAAGTGCTTGCCTTGCAAACATGAAGAACTGAGTTCAGTTCCCAGAACTTATATGGAAAGAAAAGAAAATGGAAAAACAAAACAAAACAAAACAAACCCAAACCCACAGCTTTGCATATAATACCAGCACTAGGGAAGCAGAGGAAGGCAGACCTCTGAGGCATACTGTCCGGCCAGCCTAGCCTGCTTGGCAAGTTCAGACCAGGTGCAAAAAACCCTGTGTCTTAAAACACACACACACACACACACACACACACACACACACACACACGCACGCACGCACGCACGCACGCACGCACACACACACGCACACACACACGCACACACACACCTTCAATCCCAGCAGAGGCAGGTGTATCTCTGTGAGTTCAAGGCCAGCCTAGTCTACAAAGCTAGTTCCAGGACAGCCAGGGCTGTGAATGAATAGGGTGTGGTGGGGAGAAGCTTGGGAGAGCAGGATGAGGAAAGGAAGTAGGAACTGGGATTGGTATGTAAAATGAGAAAAGACTGTTTTAAAAATAAAACAAAACTAAAAGATATTTAAAAAGCAAACAAACAAAAGAAACTGTTTTGAAAGACTAACACACACACACACACACACAATCTATGTACCCACACGCACTGCTCTAACACTGACACAGTGCAAGTCCCCCCTGTAAGGACTCTGGCATTACGTTGGCCTGCCTCATCACCTGGCAGAATGCACTCAGGCAGTACTCTGGTCAGCCCAGGGTTCCATGGTTGCAAAGTCTGCACGAAGGTGCAAAGGACCCCTTTAAAAGAAAGATCCACACCCACTTTTGCTCTCTTTCCCTCTCTGTTCCCCTGGAGCAGATAGGACTTTTCTTGTCTCCCTCCTCTCTTCTGTTCTCTCTCTGTCTCTGTGTCTCTTTACCTCTTTTCTCTTTCCTCACCCCCTCCCTTTCTTTTCTAATAAAACTTCTCACTAAGCTCTGTCTGCCTGGCATGTTGTCCCCCGCCTCGGTCACCCTTGCCTGGCAGGGAATCCGCCAAGGTTCCTTCCCCTTGTGCTTTATTCCTAACACCTGCTCAATGCAATTCTTCTTAAGCAATCTAGGGCAAGCACCAGTCTTCTGGAACATGGGTTGAAACACAGCACCCCAGGTCACACTGCAGGCCGCAGGCATGGACGGGTGAAGGCTGTCTTGAAGGTGAAAGGGGGATAAAAAGCCATCACTTTCCATCTTTATCTACATAGCTAAGTACATGCAGAAGGTTACATGTAACCTGGGAAACTTGACACTCCTAGACATGGAGGGAATTACACTGCTGAACACTACTCTAGCCAGAATCTGCACTCATCCACCTTCCCAGTTCCCCTGGGCCTCTAGCTCCCATTGTTTGCCCACCACAGCACAACCTACCCTTCTCCTAAAGCTCAGGTCTAATATCTGCAGCTCAGGTATGGCCCTGCCTCCGTGGTCCTCATCCTCAGTACTGAGCCACACAGCAGGAGCTTCATCAATGACTATCTGCTCACCCAGCATCACAGCTGAGGTACAGTACTGGAAGGGAAGTACTTCCAAGCCCAGGCCAAAGGAAGCCATGTGGCCCTGGCCAAGTTACACTCCTTTGCTAATACATAATGCAATGCATAAAAATTCTGTTCTAGTGACTTCAGGTGTAAGATTAAGAAATAACGCCCTATCTGGTGGGAGCACAAAGATATCCCTGCATCTACTGAAACCCTCAGCACAATTCCCCAGAGACAGACACTCATGCTAAACACTTGTAGATTGGTTAAATATTTTAAAAACCCTGAGGCAGGCAGATCTCTGTGATTTCGAGGCTAGCCTGGTCTACAAAGCTACAACAGAGAAACCCTGTCTCGAAAAACCTAAATAAATAAATACTAAAAGTAAAAAAATCCTCTCACCACACTGCTGATGCCGGGCACTCAAGGGTTGAGAAGTATTTTCATAAAGTGCCTGTGGTTCTTAAATGGAGAGAGCCTCCTCACCCTGACCCCTATCCCTGCTTCAGAACAAGGCTGCTCTCTTCAGTCACTGGGATGCTCTCTTCAGTCACTGGGATGAGTACATGCTCCCTGGCCCAGAATTTCAGGTAATCAAAGTCCAGTAGAGCCTCACATTTGGGGAAGGACTTGCAGTGCACAGCTGGAAAAAGCTGGGCGTCTGCCCTAGGCTTCCCGATTCTCTCTGGTCTGGATGGGAGGAAACAAAACACAACAGCAAATTGAGTTGCAAAACCAACCCAGGACTGTTTTCCAGGGTATTCTAATCACTCTCTCGGTATCACAGGGATTCTCTGTTCTTCCTAAGCTAACATTTCAAGAAGGGGGACAGAAATGATATTATTCCAAGACACAGAAATGCTGTGACGGAGAACAGAACAAATCTGCCCACGGGAACAAGAGGGCCCATTTTGTGTCTTGACACTGAAGGTGACGACATAAGGACTTGTCAAGAGCTTGTTTATCAATGAGAAATAACAAAGAGATGGGCTCCTATACACACTCCCCCAGTTCTCATCACCAGCCGCTGTGAGAGACCTTGCCACAGACTATCATTTGCTAACCAATCCAAAAGGAAGGAAGCAGGCGCAGGACACAGGGCAACTAGTACTTACTAACAACATGGAGTTAGACAGCAGGATGAAGAGTGGAACGGAGAATAGGGTGGTGACAGGGCAGCTAGGGTCCTAAGGATAAGCTACAGCAACGTTAAGCCACTTAGCCTAAGACCATCATGACCTGCTCATCAGCAGACCTATTTATATCGAATTTAATCAATCCATGGCTCAAAAAAGAGATGGCAGGTTTAAAAAAGAAAAAAAAAAAAAAAAAAAAAGGACAAAACTAAAATGGAGAAGTTCAAACAAGAGGCAGCGTGGACTGTGTGGGTAAAACGGAGCTTAGGAAGTGTGGACTCTGGCCCTAGCAGTGTCACTGGCCAGCAATGCCTTATTTGCCAAGTCACTTCCCTTCTCGAGGCCTAGTGGCCCTCACCTGACAAAAGGGAGGCTGGGCCAGACAAGCCCTGTCAGAGTCCAAGTATAGGTACTTAGCAGCTATGTGGCTCTTTAAGCCTCAGTCTCCTTACCTGTCACATGCACGTGGGGATCCTAGAACAATTACTATGCTGGGCTGTGTTCAGTCCCACTATCCTAGTACCACTCACAGCTGATAAACAGTGTTTGAGACCCCAGGAAACTGAGCATTAGCAAAAGCCAAATCCTCACCAGTGGCACAGTGCTCAAAATGTGACATCCCCCAGAGGTCCACTGGGGTAGGAGGCCAAATCTATGTTCATATCTGCCTGGATGCACAGGTAGGGGAGGCTGGTAGCTCCTCTCCTGCATACCAGTGGAGTGGGGATGGATGTCAGTGCATGTGTGAGTGTATTTTCTAAGCTCAGTCTCTAAGCACACAGGAGCACACTGGCATATTTTGGTGAAGGCAACAGCATTCTGAATTTAAGAGTTTCTCAAGAGGGGAACAAATTCACCATTGGCTGGTTCTGACACTTCCCAGAACAGTAATTTCCTTCTCTTCTTTTACAAAACATTATTTTACAAAAATAATGGCATATGTGTATACATATATGCACATTAATGTGTGAGAGGCAGGTACATGCAAGCCATGCCATGCATGGAAGTCAAATGATATCTTTGAGTGTTGGTCTTTCCCTACCACTTGCTTTCAGACAGGATAGGATCTCTTACTGTTCATAACTGTGTACTCCAAGCTATTGGTACACAAGCTTCTAAGGCTTCTCCCATCTCACCTTGGAAGCACTGGGATTAAAGATGTCTACCACTGCACTGGCTTTATGTGGTTCTAGAAATCTAAACTCAGCTACTCACATTTGCATGGCAAGCATTTATCCACTCAGCCATCTCCCCAGTCCAGGAAACGCTTCTGAGGTATAGGGCCCTTCTGTAAAAATGTTCTTTCCCTCCTGCAGGCCAACTCACCCCAGCCCAGGCTGCAACAGAGCCTTCTTAACAGTATGGCTTTGGTGATCAGGAAAGCAAGGAGAAGCATTCCTGCTGTCCCTGTGCTTGCAGAAGCCCCAAGGCCCTGAGAGGACACAGCCAAGATGGCAGTGATCTTTATCATTGAGGTTAGTGGCTCCAACATCCGCATCCAAAACAGAATCACACCAGAACACTGGAGGCGATACGAGGGATGGGCCTACGAGCACTGCAGAAACCACTATAGACATGAAGGTCACCGGCTTTCCCATCTGCCACCCACACACAGAACACATCCTGACCTCAGCTCACACTTCAAGACTTCCCCTTCCTGATCTGGTGGTGTCATACCCAATCTATTTTGCAGAGGTGGTGTAGAAATTTATCAGAGTAACCAATCACACTTGGGCTTTCTGTCTTTTCTCCTTTACCCTACATCACTGCAAAATCTACGACATCTTCAAGTTCAAGAACTCCATCAGCTGCCAAAACAACATCTGAGAGGGTCAGAGCTACCCAGCAGGTCTGTCTATGACAAACACACCAATGAACTAGTAGCCTTCTCAGGTCAGACTGCCAGAGTCATCCATCTGGTCCCTGTGATGGGGAGGGCTCCAAAGGACAGGACCAGCTCCAGGAAACCCACTCCCAGCATCGGCTGCAGCATCACAGCGGGGGAGAGGGGGCATCTATGTACAACAGCAGCCATCTGTCAGCAGACAGACCAAAATAGCACCAGACTCTTTCATCTTTAGAGAGAGAAGGAGACTCCCAACTAAAGGGTTCACTAAGTCCTAATTCCAAACTCGGATCAGGCGTTTGGTCTACTGGACAGGACACGGGAAATAATTGGAGAAATTTGGAGAAGCAGCTGCTCACTGGGTCTCAAGCTCTCTTTTTATGTTTGGCAGGGTGTGGGGTCAGGAGGAAGGCCAGGTATTTCATTTGCAAATTCTCCACTTCCTTCTACATCAGGTCTCCAGTAAAGTAAGAGAGTATAGACCTGGGGGGGGGGGTGGAGAAAGCAGTTGCAGGCTAAAGGGGAAACAGCCTAGCTCCAGTTACCCAGCCTAGAAGCAAGGCATCTTGGGAAGCTGGATAGCCTCAAGCCAATCTCTGCACAGTTCTAGAGACTCAAAGGACCCTGAAAAGGTTAACCCAACTCCCAAAGATGAGTACACCATTGTCCTCATCAAAAATGGCCTAGGCTCCAGAAGAGACAGAAATTTGTTCTATTGTTTGTCCAAAACATAGCCCAAAATGCTTGACAAACTGCCAAGCATGCCAGCTGCTGCTGTAGTTATCACGTTGTTGTCGTCATCCCCCAGTGGCGCCATCTGAACCAAGTTTGGTGCAGATGTCCTTATTCTCAGGAAGCCCACTCACTGCGTCAGCGGCAAAGCTCACTCACTGTAGGTTCTGAGCACTCCACCTCCACACACCTCCCAAACCAAGTGGCACAGATATTTAGCCTTATGGAAGAGGACAGCTCTACAAACCACCAACACTAGCAGCCTAGACCATGAGCCAGGTTTGGGAAGTGTTTGACAGACACTCTCAGACTTAAAAATAACAACAGGGGTTGGAGAGATGGCTCACTGGTTAAGAGCACTTACTGTTCTTGCAGAAGACCCAGGTTTGGTTCCCAGAACCCACACAGTAGCTCACCACCTTTAACTCCAGTTCCGGGGGATCCAGCACCCTCTTCTGACCTCCAAGGGCTCTTGTATACCCACAGTGCATGTAAATTCATTTGGCTCAAAACATCCACATACAAATAGTAAGTCTTTTAAATAATAATCACAAAGTTAGCCTGGAGAGCTGGCTCAGCAGTTAAGAGCACCAGCAGCTCTTCCAGAGAACCTGGGTTCAACTCTCAGCACCCATATAACAACAGCTCACAATTGACTATAACTCCATTTCTGGGGGGTCTAACACATGGAGGCACATATGCAGGCAAGACATCAATGAACATAAAGTAAAAACTAAATAAGTTAAAAAAATAATAATGACAAAGTTAACCATGAATGAGATCAGAACAGATAAAAATTAACAGGGACAGATGGGTGAGAGCCTGGCACTTGCTCACAAAATCCATGCTTAGTCAACAGTACACTGAAGTCCTAGAAAATCTATGTAATCAGTCATTGCATCAATTCATTAGACCAAGTTTTCCAAGTGAGTATTTTGGGTGTGCTGGGATTATAGTGAGGTAGAAGACACAGCCATCCAGAACCACCAAAGAAGTGAGAATTAGTAATGATGGGTGCATGTAAAAAAACAAAGCAGGACAGATTGCATCAAGAGGGAAGGCATACAAATGCCTACCACAAAAAGGTGAAGACCTGAGTCTGAGCCCTTAGAACATACATGAAGAGCTGTGGGTAGTGGCAGGTTTGTAATCTCAGCTCTGGTGAGGCAGGAACAACAGGTCCCTGGGGCTCACTGGCCAGCTAACTGTCAAGCTCCAGGTCCCAGTGGGAGAAGCTTTCTCAAGAAACGTGGGGGGAGTGGGGGTTTAACCTGGATTTGATTCCCAACATCTAATTAAAAAGCTGAACATAGCTGTGTGTACTCATAATCCCAGCCTTGAAGAGGCGGAACCAGGTGGATTCTTGTGGCTCGACGCCCAGTATAGCCAAATCAATGAGCTCCAAGACTCAAGGTGAGACATCTCAAAAAACAAAGCTGATGTCTCCTGAGGAACATCTAAGTTTGACCTCTCACCTACACATACACACACACAAACACACACACACTTAAAGTTTTTTTAAAAAGAGAAAGTGTATGCTTAAAAACAACAAGTGGAACAAAGCTGGGCTCTCTGAGGTCCAGAAACTTGCACCATAGTGCTGTAAGGATTACAAAGCCTTCCTGGGTCTTTCCCTGACACGCCCTAGTGTGTCCTCTGCCTGAGCAGGCTCTTGCTTACTTCACTTATTAACAAACTGACAAACATGTACTACGGCTGTGATGTTCATGTGGCACAAACCTATCCAGTGCCCAGAAGGAGCATCTGCCTACACGAGGTCCCACAGGGCAAGGCTGGCAGAGCCAGGCTGCTTCAGCCTGGCTGGCCTGGTCATGCCTGTTGCTGGGTGTGACCTAAGGGTCAGAGTCATCACAGAAGTCTTTGAGCAATACTGACCACACCCCTGGGTAAGCCTCATTCTGAGAGCCCACACAGGGGCCTGGGCCCCTTTGCAAAGAAATTACAGATGAAGGCAGCTAAGGAACAAAACTGCTTCCCCCAAAACTCAATGGAACCCAACCACCACGATGAGGAGCAGGTCCACTTTGAGATGCACTAGAATATAATTTGGCAGTGTCCAAGTCCTAGTCTGCTGCTATCTTTCCCTTCAAACTACATGAGCCTGCAGAACCTATCCATCTGTCCTACAGACAGTCCTACTCATGTGCAAAGCACACTGGCCACGTGGTGCAGCCAGGCTGGGGAGCACCCTGACCACCTAACACGTGGGGCAACGTAAGCAAGGGCCGAACCATTTATGCCAAGCACAAAGTACAGCTGCAGAGGGCTATGAGAGTATGATTTTTCTCTGAAAAACGCCTTCCTAATAGTGCCAAGTCAAAAGGAGGGAATCAGAAGAATGGGTCTAGAAGCTCCCATTTCAGAGAAACTGGAGATTGTACTAAAGGACAGAAGTCTCTCAAAAGATATAAAAGAACCAACATCTGCTATTCGCAGGGAGGCCAAATGGGGATCCAGGAATAGTACAACTCTCCAAGGAATGCCCTTTAATGTATTGATCTGTGCAAAAATACATGGCATTTTTAGAAACTAATATAAATAAAATATAAGGGCCGAGGAGATGGCTTAGTCAGTAAAGTATTTGGCATGCAAGCATGAGGATCTGAGTTCAGAATAACACCTATGCAAAAAATTGGGCACTGCAGTATGTGTCTGTAACCTCAGCACATCAGAGGAGTGTAAAAGAGGGAAATGAAGGCAGAAATCTGCCTTCATCTGGGGCTTGCTGGCCAGTCAGTGAGCTCCAGGTCCAGTGAGAGACTGCATAAGGTGCAGTGATTAAGGGAGCCACCCAATGTCTACCTCTAAACTCCATACACATGCATACCCATACCCACCTACATTAAAATACAGATGCTAGTATAGTTATTTACAGGATGGCTTGCACATGCATGGACTAGCTCTGGGAGTTTAACAAGAAAATGGGCATAGTTAGGGGTCTGGGAATAGAAGATTGCTTTTCACAGCTGAGTTGGTACCACGCACATACTAGCGTGTCACTTAAAACACAGAAAGTCCGTATAGTCCCTAAACACTCTTTACTGTTCCATGCCTTGAGACCTCTGTTCACTGCTATCTGGGGCTTGTTCACACTCCTCCAAATTGCCCTCTTACACTCCAGACTAACCATCTTCCAGCTCATACATCCAACTATAGGAAGCCTCCTCTACCCTGAGCTATGCCCTCGGGCCTGGGTTTCACTCCAGGTTTCAACCACAGTTACCTATTGCCACCAGGGCTGGGAGCTTCTAGAAGGCATGAACCTACTTTAGTGGGTCCCATCCCCAGCATCTGGCAAGCATGGATGGCTACTCAGATGTCTGCCGAAAGAGAAGCAGAGAGGCAAAGCCAGGTGTGGTGATGCTCGCTTGTCTCTGAATCTGAGCTCTTGGGAGGCTGCAGGAGGAACACTAGGAGTTGGAGGGCCACTCGGGCTACATAGCACAGCCTACTTTGGTTTTGTGAATCTGGAAATGGTGAACACTACACTTACCACACCCTGTCAAGTCAAAAGGTGCAGAAATGTCTCTTGCTTGTGGAGTTTCTCACATTATCAAAATGATGTGGCTAACACTAATTCAAAGCCGTGAGCCTCCTCAATCACAAAGGACCACACTTGAAACCCTGGCATCACAGCAGCAGAGCAGGTGAGAATACTAGCTACACCAACACCCCTTCCCAAACCCATGGAACCTTACACAACTCAACAGTCTTGGGCTTCTAGAGCTAGGGGTCTGCTCATATTCAGTCATAGGTAAGTCTAGAGCACAGAGCCCTGCCCCAAAGCTCTTTCTTGTGCTCTGCTTTTAGAAGAGGCTGGCTAAAGCCAGAGCAGAGGTGAGACAGTGCTTATTGGCTAGCCTTGGGCCGGGCAGTCTGCACAGCCCAAGCCTTTGTAGGAGCTCCACTGTAACAAGAGCAGAGAGTCAGAGGAGCAAAGCTGTCCCAAGGAGTCAAGCATATATGTGCTGCTACATTTTGGGTGACTCCAATGGAACAGGAAGATCCTGCACACACCCTTCCTATGTTTCTTCCATCATTATTTCCTCCTGACATCAGAGTCCTGTCCCAAGTCCAACCCTCACTGAGCTAACTATGTTAAGAACCTAATGTTAACACAGGACAACTACAGGCATAACAGATACCAAAAGGTGAACATCCAACACAGAGGGATGAGCCAATAATCCCTTGAAAAGAGGTAAAGAGCTGGGATTTCCTGGAGAAGGTGGCATGAGTGTTGGATAGGAATTCAATAGTCAGAGTTGGGGGGAGCATTCTAAGAGAAGTCACTAAGTAACATGTCTGACACTCCATCCAGAAAGCTACAGGGAAGCTGGGAGTTGAGGGCTCCCTCCTAGCTTAAGGCAGCAGGGCACATACCAGCACTCCCTCATGAGGCCCAGAGGGAGGTGTCTGCTTCACAGGGCAGCCATGGAGCTGGCTTAACTTGCAGAGTCTGCCCACCAGACCCCAGATGGCTTCTTCTGTAGACTTCCAGACAAGTGATCTGAGCTTGGTGTATTCAACTGAACAAAGTCAGGTGACCCAAGGGATCTGGGAGTGTCCCCCCTTCACACAACAGCTACATAGGACTCAAAGCTACAAAACAGCTATTTCCATCTTCCAGTGCAACAATCCCATGCTGACCCACAGGGCTCACCCAGAATGTCACAGACAATACAACAATTGTGTTCTCCCCTAGGGAAGGAGAGCCACACAGAGCCCCATGTGAGAACATCACGATGGTCTCAGACTCCACAGTTACAAATATGTGCTCAAGCCATGTGCAGGGCACGTGCTCCCCACGTGCTCCTATAGCTATGAAAGCACAAGGGCCAATGTGCCACAGCTGCTGGGAGCTGGGAGCTGAGGGCAGGAGTCATTCCAACTGAGACTAACCTAGTGTCTCCAAGCTCAGGGAGGGAGGGGAGGCACAGTGCACGCGCGCGCGCGCACACACACACACACACACACACACACACACACACACTAAATATTTAACTGAGAAGAGATTGCAAAGCTGGCAAAGTGATTCCCTGCTGCCTGCCAGCCAGTCCATCCTTTTCAGAGTACACAAGGTCAGCCATGATTTCAAACTTACTCCAGACAAAGATGATGGGACCAATCTCAACAAGCACTAAATTTCCCAGGCACCTGGCTAGTGTTGCATGACCTCAAGCATATACCTTCTTGGCCCTAGACCTCCATTTTCCAGCCATATAAGGTCCCTTCACTTGCAGAAGCCCAGTAAGAGAAGAAGGGATGGGCCAGTCGATTCTTGGCACTGCAGTTCCCACTGCTACATGGGGTCCCTGAGTTCAGGCCACCTAGGACAATAAAAACCCAACACAGACTGACAACAGTTGTGGGGAACCTTGAACATTCCAGAGAGCAAAACCAATGCTTGTTGGTTCTGTCAGTCACACAACCACAGTCTTTCTTGGTGAGAAGAGGAAGAATAAATCTCTCTGAGAAACCAATGCTTCAAATACAAATTCCCTATGGTCATGTCCTTTGGCATCCAGGGTCCATATAAGGAAAGGGAAGGAACAGGAATGGACAGTGGGTGATGCACGTAAGAGAGAAAAAACTAAACTAGGCAGGTGAGAACCCATCGGCCAGCCTGCACCCTTGGGTGTAAACATGTTCCTTGGTACCTACTGGAACAGCATGGTCCCAAAGTGTGGTCCCCAGGTCAACAGCAGCAATAGCAGCAGCATCACCTGAGAAACTCAATAGAAACAGGACCAGATGCATCAGAAACACTTGGATGTGGTCAGCAGTCACTGTTTAAGTAGATTCAGTCCCAGAACCCAAGCAACTGTGATGTCAACTTGTAAAATAGAAAACCAGGATCCATAAAAGGCAAAAAGTCAAGAGGCCAGTAAAGCGCAAGAGGCCTACAGCACACCCAGCACTTCCACTGGGCCAGGGTCTAAGGCAAAAGTTCCCAACCATCCCCATAATGTTCTCAAGGACAACTCCAGCACTGCCAGGGCCTTTGAGCCCTGACTCCAGAGACTTAGCCTAGCAAACAAAGGGACAGGCCAACCCTGAAACTTAGGACGTGCTGACCAGTGTGGAAGGTGGACACAGACAGGAATATCAAGTTTCTGCTGAAAACCAGGGCAGGCAAGAAAGGCTCTCAGGCAATGCAATGTATGCCACACACTTCTTAATTCAGCCACAAATCAAGGATGACACCGAGAAGCCCAAAGAATTTGCAGAATAACTGTCACCATAGGAGGAAATAACAGAGCTAAGTGACAAAGGAGCGGCTGCTATGTATCAGATATGTGGAAGAGTGTGGAGAAGAATGGTCCATTCTTAATTATTTAAATCTTATGTTTTGATGTTTTGCCTACATGTATGTCTGTGCAGTGTGTGTATGCAGTATCCACAGAGGTCAGAAGTGGGCATCAGATCCCCTGGGCCTGGAGTTACAGATGGTTGCAAGTAGTCATGTGAGTGCTGGGAATTGAACCCATGTCCACTAGAAGACTAGTCAGTGCTCTTAACCATTAAGCCATCTCTCCAGTCCAAAAAGCTCTGGCTTTTTCGTTTATGTCTTTAGTTTATCAAAACAAGGTTTCTCTGTGTGGCCTTGATTGTCCTAGAACTCGCTCTGTAGATCAGGCTGGCTTCTAACTCAGATATCTACCTGCCTGCCTCTGCCTCCCGAGTGCTGTGATTAAAGGCATGTGCCACCCTCCCCAGGCCTGCAGAATTCTTAAATATACACAGTCTTTACTTCCACTAGTTTCACTGAACCTAGCTAAGCATCACAAGCTAGAAGGCTCTGTGAGGCATGGTTAGTTTAACCTCGGCAGCTCTTTACTGCCAGCAGAAATTATTTGCTTTATGCATGGCAGTTAGACGGTCTGAGACGTTAAAGATAAAAATCTTTATTTCAGTGAGAATCTTGCAGCAGCTGTGAAAATCATGAAGGTACTTTTCAGACTGAGAAGATTAAGTGGGGTAAAACACCCTGAGGGATTTTATGAGGGCACAGAACAAAAAGAATCCCCAGGTTAGCCAGGCATGGTGGTGCACGCCTTTAATGTAGAAGCAGGCACATCTCTGTGAGTTAGAGGCCAGCCTGGTCTACAGAGTGAGTTCCAGGACAGCTAAGGCTGTTACACAGAAAAACCCTGTCTCAGGGAAGAAAAAAAAATAATCCCTGGGTTGGCCTCATGAAGTGACCCAGAGAGACCACAGAGCTAATGTAATGGGTCCTGGGCTAAAGCTAGCTCTTGAACATAGTAGACAACTGTGGATTTCCATTAACAGTTATCTTAGGAATACACAATCTCTTGAGTTACCACTCTGGGACATTTCCTTGCAAGTGGAACAGTTAGGGTTATGTCGGTAATAACTTTGAGCATGGGAAAGAACAATCTGCTGGGCATTTCTACCAGCCCCTGCCACAAACCACAGCTAATCCAGCATCGAATAAGCTGGCCAGAGAAGATACAAACCTGTCTTTTGAATGTCTTGACCACTCCAAGACCTCAAACTGAAATGCTTGTCAAGGCCACCCAGGGAAGAGAGATGAGCTGGCTGCACTGGGCAGGAACAACCCTGTGTTCAGAGGATGTGCCTATCAATAGCCAAGAGCTTATTAACAGAGGCCAAATGCTACAGTATTCTACAATCCTGTGATGTTTAAATCTTGTTAGGCAATTGAAACATTAGTGAGGCCTGGTGCCACATGCTTGTAATGGCAGAAACTGGAAGGTATAGGCAGGAGGTTTAAGAGTTCAAGACCAACCTTGAATACTAAATAACAAATTGGAGGCCAGTCTGGGCTACATGGCCAGACAGTCTAAAAACAGGGTGGTGGGTAGATAGAGGCTGTGAGATGGGTCAGTAGGTGAAGGTGTTTGCAGTCAAGTCTAATAACCTGAATTTGATCCCCAGAAACCATATAAACGTAGAACAAAAAGGGGCTAGAGGGATGGCTCAGTGGTTAAGAGCACTGGCTGCTCTTCCAGAGGAGCTGGGTTCAACCCCTAGCACCTACACGGTGGCTCACAACTGTCTGTAATTCCAGTCCCAGGTGATTAAACCTCTTCTTCTGGCCTCCCCAGGCATTCACTACATGTGTTTTTTGTACAGACATACATGTAGACAAAATATTTATAAACATAAAATTAATAATAACTTTTTAAAATTTGTAAATGGAAGGAGAGAACCAACTCCACAAAATTTTGTTCTGACTCCCACATGTGCTCCATGGCATGCACACTCACACGCAACAATAATAAATAAAAATTTTTAAATAAATTATTTAAGCTGGGTGGTGGTTGCTCACGCTTTTAATCCCAGCACTTGGGAGGCAGGCAACTTGGTCTATGAAGCGAGGACAGTCAGGCATACACAGAGAAACACTGTCTTGAAAATAAATAAGTAAGTAAGTAAGTAATTTAAGGATCAAAGGATGGAGCTGCAGGGATGACCAGTAGTAAAGAGAGGGTGCTACTATTGTAGAGGACCTGAGTTCAAGTTTCCAGCACCCATGACAGGCAGCTGACAACTGCTTGAAACTCCAGCTCCACTAGCATTGGAGGCCTCTGGCCTCCTCAGACACCAAAACCACATGCACATGTCCTCACACAGACTTTCTCTCTCTCTGTCTGTCTCTCTGTCTCTGTCTGTCTGTCTCTCTCTCACACTCTCTTTTTTTCTTTTTTTAAGCAAATCATGGCAGACAGAAGTCCAAACACTGGTAAATCACTGGGCCAAATGAACTGTAAGGACCACATCTGGCCCCCAGACCACCACTGTGAAAACTGTCGTCTGAATGATGGTAACTATTCGGGTCCCTGAAGATATCCAGGCATTTGTAAGTTTTCTTACTGTTGGAAGCGCCATATGAGCCAGCTTTGGTCTTAGAAATCCACAGGCATGTGGACCCATCTGCATCAGTCCCTGGCTCACTACTGAGTTAACTGAGGGCTTCACACTGACTAGGAAGTTCAGACTGAGAAAGTCAGTGCACATCATAGTTAACCCATGAGTCTCCTGGCCCCAGGGCAGGCCTGCCCCTCTAACCACAGACTGGAGAGATGGTGAACCCAGTCCTTTCCAGGATGTGTCATGTCTTCTAAGACTAGGCTTACATTATATGAACAGAGGGACCCGAGATCTGTACATTACTAGGACATCTTCCTCTGGCCTCTCACCTAAGGTGGGACTGGGGACAGAGAAAGATTTCATGTCAAATAGTTTAAACTAGGCAGATGGAGAAGCCCCTCTGGGCTGCTGGTTTTGGTTGGGGCATCATGAGCAGCTGTTCCCCCCATCCTATAATGCAGAGAAAGGAGGATTCTATTTTGATGACTTCTATGAAAGATACAGAAACAAGAAGGGACTTTCCTTTACTTCAAAACATCCTAGGACAAATGAAAACTTCTTGTACCATAACAACACAGTCAAAGGGAAAGTTGTATGGAGTTAGATTTCTAAAATGTCATCCCACAGAAAGCAACCTACATCTCTGCCCACAGGGTGTGATTTAAAAAAAAAAAAAAAAAAAAAATGTAGTTGATGAAGAATCCAGAAGAACCAAAGTGTTCTCTTTTAAATAGTGACTTGGGACGTGGAACATGACTGGGGACAAAACTGGGTGAGAAAGACAGATTCCAGCCCACAGGGTCTACAAATCTTGGGCCTAAGGCTCAAGCTTGATCTATTCCTGTGAGTCAGGCCCAGTCCCACAGAAGTACAACATACTGCTGTATGCACGGACACTCAACCAGTGGCAGCTGTGCAAGGGAAAAGCAGTAACCCTCACATAGCTGAACCAAGGTTTTTCTTCAGGCATACAAAATTTGCCCCCTTTCTCAGGGTTGGGACAGCACAGTTTTCCATGTTCTCACTGGCCACTGACTAAAGTAGGGCCCAGAGGAGTTGTGGGAGTAACCAGGTGGAGACAAACACATTGCCAAAGGTACACAGAGATGGCAGGAGGGCCTGCAGTCAAGCTTGCCTTTGCAAGGCTATCCCAGGATCTTTTCCCTTTTGGAAACATTTCCCCACATATATCCTCCAACACCCAGCGTCCTCCCCCCCCCCACTTCTACTAGGAACTTCTTCCATAAACTATTACAGGGCTCAATTAATCAGGCTTGTCCAACTTTCTCCTCTTTTCACTTCAGTCCAAGATCCAGAATTTTCCCTACATCCTATTAATACATTTTATAATGCTTCCATTTAGATATAAAAGGAGTGGCAATCATCATCCATGGGGGGAGTGGAGGTTCACATAGGCCGTATATTTCACACTACAGCCCGTTTCAGACCAGGACCAGGACGAGCCTGCAGCCAGCTTCCCCCCAACACTCAGTCCACCAGCAGGTACCAGTATGATGGATGCCTGAATATCTGGCTCCAGTGAACTGGAAACCATGCTCTTCTCATTCATCTCTACACTTAGCATGACTGCCCCGATCAGTCTGCCCAGAGATTAATATGTGAGTATACTTGGGCCAAGCAAGACCAGAACTATATGTTAGTCTTGCCTCACACTCCTCACCAGGATGCACTGGTGCTTGCCACAGACACATTTTTCAGAAGGCCCATGATATCAGCTAGCACGGGAGCCACCATTCTGAGTGAATAAAGGAGCCCTATCTGCTGCCTGTAGCAAACATGGCCACAACATCAGGTCAGGGACCCTCCCATCCCAGCTCAATAGGAGCAGTGACAGATATTAGCAGGTCCAGCTGGAGCAGCAGAAAGCATATTCTGAACACAGGAAAAGGGACCCAGCATGCAAACACACAGGGTTCCCAATATAGCTGAGCTAAAGAGGCCAAAGGGCCTGGGGAGCTCTGAGCTAAGAGGGAGGAACTGGGGTTACATTCTGAAGAGTTGTGAACTACTTATAGGATCACAGGTCAGAGGGCAGTGCTGCACATCGGCTCTGGGTTCCCTCTGCCTGGGGAGATATTTCCCAGCCTGCAGAGGAAATGAGCTCATTTCCAATTCTGTGCCTTTAGGCCAAGGAGCTCTGGTGTCCATTCTTCTAGCAGACGATCTCCTCTGCACTCTGCACTCATGGCTCTCTGAAATTTAGAGTCTCCACACAGGAGCCCTCCTACCTGACAGAATAGTCTACAGGGAGGGCAGGCCAGCATGTCTACGCTTTGTAATGTGCAGACTCACAGTGGCTGTTTTGCACTTAGAATGTGGTCAATGTTTCCAAAGAACTGCATTTCACATTCCATTTGTTTTTGTGTGTCCTGTGACCACCACCCTGAACAGCACAGTCTGGAGTACAAAACATCATATAAAAAAGGCCAGGCAGAAAACAGTTTAGGCCTCACAGAGCATCTGGTCTATAAATTGCTGCAGCAACTTGAAGACAGCCATAGAAATGGGTGTGGCTGGGATTAGAGAGATGGCTCAGTGGTTAAGAGCACTTGCTGCTTTTCCAGAAGCCCCAAGTTTGATTCCCAGCAGCCATTTCAGATGGCTCACAACTACCTCTGACTCTAGCTCCAAGGGATCCTCTGACCTCTGAGAGCACCTGTACCCACATGTACATACACACTTACATATAACTGAAAATAATTGTTTTTAAAGAAATGAGTGTGGCTGATTTCCAACATAACTTTATTTATAAAAGCAAGCAGAGGGCCAAATTCTGTCATCTGGCTGCAGTTTGCCAACTCCTGACAGAGTACGAGGTTGGGAGTTCAAGCCTCAGGATTACTGACTACCAGATGGATGACCCTGCACATCCTGCTAAACTGTAAAAAATTAATTTTTTTTTTTTTTTTTTTTTTTAATTTTTGAGACAGGGATTCTCTGTGGCTTTGGAAGCTGTCCTGGAACTAGCTCTTATAGACCAAGCTGGTCTCAAACTCACAGAAATCTGCCTGTCTCTGCCTCCAGAGTGCTGGGAAAAAGGCATGCGCCACCACAGCCCGGCAAAATCTTTACTGTCTTAAAGGTGTCAATATAGCTAGATGATAGAGTACAGGCTGGCACATGTATGAGGCCCTAGGTATGACATACATACATGCACACACAAGAAAAATAGCACTCACCTCCCAAGGTGGTTAGAGGGATTAAAAGACTGCAACACATTCAACACCTAGCTCGTCCTCCCCACTCCCTACACCCTTTAAGCACTGGAGCTCTACCAGGCCATGCTTGTGCAAGACGAACACCAAAGGGTCCCTTTGAACTAAATGAAAGCAGGACAGTCCTGAGGGACCTGACTCATGCCATCCTATGTATGTATCTATTGTTCTCTACTGTGGTTCCCCAGGCTACAGATGGGAAAAGTCCAGCCAGAGAAGTACAACTGGTACTCAAGGTCAAATGCAATTAGACTCCTAGTTCTTGGGTTCTCTGCCAGGCTCCTTTTTTCTCGAGTCACACCAATTGGTGGTGGCCCTACCAAAGCACTGGCGGACCCACTGTACCATTTGTACTATGTTGGACTTCAGTAGAGGAAATCATACAGAAACACGGAGTCAGGGATGGAGAGACACCTCAGTGTTTAAGAGCACTTGCTGTTCTTGCAGAAGATGGGGGGTCCAGTTTCCAACACTACCTGGCAGCTTGCAACCACCTGTAACTCCAATTCAAGGTCCTCTTCTGGCCTCCACAGATCCCAGGCTCGTGTACGGTATACACACATACACACAGGCAAACACTCATACACAAAAATAAAAACAAGTTTTAAAAAGGAAGGAAGGGAGGAAGGAAGGAAGGAAGGAAGGAAGGAAGGAAGGAAGGAAAAATGTGTTAAGTGTTCTAAGATGTCAAGCTGCCCTAGATACTGTTCTGGACGACCCCATGCCATCACCAATAACCACAGGAACTTCCTTCCATGGTAGCTACTACCTTCTACCATGCAGGATCACAGGTCACACGGCCTTTGGTATATTGGACAACCAGGTGAACTCAGGCTGCTGACCGCAGCACCCTATTCCTATGAGGCCTCCAAAATGGAAAACTGCTGCCCTGTCCTTGGCCAATGCTCTCTGAAACGACTTCCAGAGTCACACAAATCTCCACAGGATTAGGCCAGCTCCAACATGAACTGAGTGAACACCTGTCTCTTACTCTACTTGGGACTGAACTTTAGGTCCCACCCAGGCACAAAGGGCCAAGTGTCCTTGTTCCTCTCCTCAGTCTGTCTACCATCCTTATCAGCAACCTAAGAAAAGGTCACTAGGACCACCCTCTTCTTCAGAGCCATAAAACACAACCCGCTATGAGCCAACCCTGGCACAAGCAACAACGCCCCAAAACTAAACAAAGGCCAATCAGGGAGCAGGCACTCACCCTCACAACTGGGCTCAGCTCTCTCCTAAGCCCCAGTTCGGCACTGAAAACTAAGCCCTCTATCTCCAGGAGTCCTTGAAGCCCAGCAGTGCCCACATCACCAGGTCCCTTCCCACCTTCAATCCCCCCAGAAGCTGGACAGAAGCAGCTGTGCTTGGCTGCTCTCTCCCAAATACAGGGGGAGGACTGGGCTGGATCAGGCATGTCACCTTGGTTCAAAGCCCAGTAGGAAGCTACCAGGCCAGGAAGCTCTCCACAGGGGAAGAGAGCAGACTGCTGGCCATGCACTTATGTGGCAGAGTGAGAATCCTGCCACATAACTGTGAACTTCCCTGCAGACTTTTCTACAACACACAAGGCTATGCCCTAAATCCACACAACCTAAAAGCAAGAAAAAGTGCTTCACCAAGGCAAGTCACCCTACCACACTGAGTGGCATGGCCATCAGATCCACACAGGGTCTCACCTCCTAGTCTGGCCATGTCACCCTTTCCCTGCAGTGTACAGCTCACCTTTGAGCCAATCTAGGCTCAGCCAGGCCCAATCTGTCTTCTCCCTTTCTCTGAATATGTCGAGGCCTTTGCCAGCCTTCCTGGGAGTGAGATGAGCAGGGACGGAGGTTCCCTGCCCCATCCAACCTCAGGAGTCAGTGATGATGAGCAAACCCTATAGAGCTTGGAAGAGACACCCGAAGGGCTAAGGCAGGCTGCTGGGCTGCCACCTCCTCACAGGTTCCTTATTTTCCTTCCTTCTCCTCCTCTGGGCCAGAGTCACATGCCACAGTCAACTGGGCCTGGAATCTGGGCTGGCATCTGAGGCTGTGAGACTCGGAAGGGCCAGCCGCCAGCAGTCAGGTGACCTGGGCAGGCCATTTCCCAGTGTCTGTGTCAGCAACTCCCCCACCGTTGGAGAACATGCTTCAACAGAGCCCAGGGGGCACTGAAGCTCCCTTTCAATCACATCAACACCATGAGATGCTTTTTCCCCTTGGTGGTGGTGGGTGGGGTTGTTTTACAGTGAATCAGAATTCTTTAATTCATGCCAAGCTGAAACTCACTGTTACAGTACAGGTATGGGTGAGATGTGAGCCGCTCCTACGAGTCCCAGGTAGCCCACTGAACGCTCAGTGTGACTAAAATAAAATAGACCACGTCAGTCTAGTCATACAGGCAGTGTAGGGATAGTCTTGAGCCTGCTCCAAGGTTAAAAGGGCAGGACCTTCAGTCAGTATCACCAAGAAGTTGGCACCTAGGGGAACCTACTGGAGAAGACAGACCCAAGCCTTCAGCTTGCATTCCAAAGTTGCACAGATAATCACGTGGACAGGCCCAGCTCTAATGTAAACTGGGTCTTAGTCACCAGGTGGAGTCCAAGCACCTGCTGCTCACCACTGGCCCCTCCTGCTCCTTGCCTTTGTGGACTACAACCTTCCCAAATCACTTAGTGGCTCCCAGCCCGCCCTGTGCTGCCCACTCCCCGGACACAGGGCCTCCAAATCTGCAAGCATTAGCTTGGCATTCCCAGTTGTCAGCCCTCGGGGGTGCTCAAAGTACAGACCCTTCACATGGTACTCCAAAGCCACCCTGGCCTTGACCAGCTAAGCTTTTCCCATCTACACATTTCTCTCCCTGGTGCTCAGGGTCCCGAGTGTCTGAGAGGTGGTTTCCTGCCACTGCTGTACCTTCTGCACAGACAACTGTTGTCCGGCCTGACTAGTTCCTTGTCCCCACCTTCATCTGCCCACATTCCTGTTCATTCAAGTCAAATGCCTCCTTCTCCTACCCTTCAGCTGGATCTAAGTGACCTTCCTATGACTTTCACAGGATCGTGTGGCACTCAGTAAAAACTCTATAAACAACTGCAGTTTGACTACCACAGGCCAAGCCTCAGGGTTAAGAAGCCAGGATTTGATTTTTTTTTTTTTTTTTTTTCCATCTCTTAGCTCTTTGAGGCCTAGTAGTGTGTCTGACAGGTACTTGCCAGATCTGACAAACTCAGTCAAACCCTTGTACCATCACTATGGCAGACAGATCTGTGCTCCCCACAAAAACAGTGACAGGTTAGAAGAGGAGACACAGTAAGATAGAAGACTAAGGCTAGCCCCGAAGGGGAAGGGACTACCACAGCACAGAACTTTAGCCCCTCCCAGAATCCCATAAAGAAGTTTTCATCTCCCAAGGGATGTCCCCCAAAACTGCTGAAAGTAAAGCAGGAAATTTCAGAAGTCTACTTGGGTGGATATGGTGCTATACACCTACAATTCTAGGACCTGTCCTGGGAGCTGAGACAGGAGAACCATTAAGCCAGCCTCAGCGACATAGTAAGTTTGCAACCAGCCCAGGGAAACTATTTCACAAAACAAATAAATGGGGAAAAACAAAACAAAACATGTCTACTCCGTCCTCTCCATCCTCTCCATCCTCTCTACAGGAAGTTGAGTATACTCCTAAGACACAGGGATCAGAAGTGCAAGAAATAGGCAGACCAGGGCCAGTGATGTGGTCCAGCCTGAGCTCCATGCCCAGAACACACAGAAAGATGAAAGAGAACCAATTCCATGAAGTTGTCCTCTGACTTCCACATACAGAGAGAGAGAGAGAGACAGAGAGAGAGAGAGAGGGAGGGAGGGAGGGGGAGAAGGAAGGAGAGAGGGAGAGAGGAGGAGGGGGAGGGAGGGAAGAAAGAAGGGAGAGAGAGAGAGAGAGAGAGACAGAGAGAGACAGAGAGAGAGAGAGAAGGCAAATTAAAACCATGAACAGGGGCTGGAGAGATGGCTCAGAGAGGTTGAGCTCTGGCTGCTCTTCCAGAGGACCTGAATTCAATTCCTAGCACCTACATGGCAGCTCATAACTGCCTCTAACTCCAGTTTCAGGGAATCTGACACTTCACACTAACACACACACAGGCAAACCACAAGCGCACATGAAATAAAAAAATATATATACATACATACATAAACAGTTCCTGAGGAACAATATCCTAAGTAGAGCTCTAGCCTTCGTGCTTATGCACAGACACATATGTGGACCCACACACGCACACATGTGGACGTACACAAGGAATGGGCACTCTGTATCAACAGAGGCGTTTCAAGGATATGGTCTCTGCCCTGTGCCACTAGGTGGAGGGCTCATGAGCTTAGATGAGCTCTTGCTCCTTGAAGAGACTGCGGTCATGCTCAGGTGGTGGTGGGGTTCTAGAGGAAGAGGGGAGAATGCTCCAACTGAACCACACAACCTGCAGGAAGAGGGTGCTGACTAGTGGTCGGAGACTGTGCCCCCACCAAAGAGAAGGAGCACCTATCAACACCATCAACTCCACACTCCAACACCAAATCTGACCAGTGATAAATGGGCCCATCACCCTCTGTCCAGAGGGGCACGCAGTCAAGGTTTCCAGAGAATCCACTCACAGGGTCAGGCAGAGAGACGCTAAGACCCTGAGGCCACATCATCATCCATACACACATTTAATTTTCTATGAACCCAGAGAAATCACTTTTGGTAAACAAAGATTTAGTTTCTTAAAGAGAGCACTTAAAAGATTTCACTCCGTTTAACTCTTGTTTAAAACACGACAAACCAAATAATAATGCATAATTTCAACTCATCTTCCTGAAAAGGCCGTAAGCCCTAAGGACAGAACGTATCGGGTCAAACTGAAGGCCGGTCTAGAAGAGCTCAGCTCAAGGCCTCCCTGCTCTGCCCCGTATTCTCTACCAGATGAGCCAGAGTCCTCTGACTGTCCTACCAATGACACAACTGCCACTAATGGCCATTAGGCTCTACATGTACCCACCCTACAGGGTGAAGGTTATCATATTCCAGATGAGGGAAGCCGAGGAGGCAGAGTGTCCTGCTCTGGGGCACAGTCAGCCCACAGCAGTCCTTGGACCTCGACTTGGCGCCTACCCCAGAGATGAACGCTGTCTTTGCCTGAAATGATATGGGAATGATTTCACCTACAGTTTGCTCCAAGTTCCCCAGCTCTTCTCACTCCCATAAGAAGGCCCTAGTACACTGTACACTGCCCTGGATCATAACAGGACCAGTCATCTCCTATTTTACATCCCTTCGTGTGGAAACAACTGCCCCCCAACCTCCATTTGTCAGGAGTTTCACAGACAGACTCAATTTATCCTCCTAAAAACACTGGAGCCAAGCAAGCATGTTGTGGAGTCTTGAGGCCCAGAGGCAATAGCAGACAAATTAGGCCCAGCTAGGAGGCAGGCAGTACAGTACAGTGCCCAGTACCTTACACCTGGGAAAGTCACATGGCTGCTAGAGGGACTTCATGGAGGCAGTTGCCGGGGGCCCAGTCCCTAGAATGTTGCCAGAGGGACTACCCTGAGTTCTGTACACTGCTTAAAGACACAGAACATAGACATACAACCCATCTGCTGGCCCTAAGAGATAGACTTCCTCTCTCACCCAGAGGATGGCTGGCAGCAAGGGGCATTAGTGTCCCCCTCTAAACATGCATAAAGACTGTTTCCACTCAGCCCATGGAACCTCCCTCCAATCCTAGGCCTTTGGCCACTGTGAATGCCAGAACAAGCAAGGCCTCTTCCAGCTGGGATCTGTCTGGCAGGGCACTTTGTGCTTCAGCCTGGGAGGGAAGGTGGCCTCCACAGGACAAGGTGAATGGAGCAGACAGCAGCGACCTACCACATGGCCACCCAATGCCCCTCCCAGCAGGAAGGCACATAGCTTACAGCAGAAAACCTGTTTCCCTTGCACTGAGGCAGAAGGGACAGCATGGTAGAAGTATAGGGATGAGATCAAATCCCAACCACCTTCTCAAGAAGGCAAGAGATTCCTCTAAATAACAACACAGGGCCAGTACGCTGAGCAGCAAGTACTAATGAAGTAAGGTGGACACTCACTCAGCCAGGCCCGGTCAATGTCTGTAGGATGAAAAGTGGAAAAACCTGTCCTGGAGAATTTCCCTCCGCCTGTCCTGTACTAGGCCCAAACTACCCTATTCATTGCCATGCAGACCTGGGGCCAAGAGGCCAACACCTTTTCCCTGGAGCCCATCTTCCCCAAATCCAGACCCATTAGAGTCAGGGAACACTAGAGTACTGATTGAGCACATGGAACCATCTACCTTTCAGCTATGCTAACGGTGCACCAGCAGAGAAGCAGACTGTGGCAGGCACTGTCACCCAAGAGCAAACAAGCATGCGCTGACTGGGTGAGGACCACTGAAAGGAGGTGATTTGGTCAGCCTGCTGACCCATGCGAAAGCAGATGGCCTGAGGCAGGCTGGGATGAGATCACAGCGCTAGGGTGACAATTCCAGAGATACTGGCTTATTCCTCTCAGGACTGGCATGTGATCACGGGAGTCACCTTACCTCTGAGCACCGGATCGTTCTTCCAAAAGTCTGAACTGGGAGGTGAGAGGCTGGCTAAGGCCACTAGCCAAGTCTACAAATGGTAATTCTAAGGATGGTAGTGGGCAGACAGTTCTGAGCTGTGAGCCACAACCAGGTCTGACCCTCATTTTCATGGGAAGATTAGCAAGATGTGCCCTGGACCTAAACTGCATCTTGCCCCCCCTGAACTCAAGGGGAGGATCATGTGCTACACCTCCAGAAAGTGCAGCGAAAGCCTGCTTGAGAACCAGCCTGAAACCACAGTCTGGGCAGCTTCTTGCCCTCCCCAGCTCTGAGGAAGGTACTTCAGAGATCTCAGGAGCCCTATGCAGGGCCTGGGTGCCCACAACAGAAACAGGAACTACCTGGGTGACATCCACATCGGGCACCTCACCCAAAGGTGGGTACCTTTCAGATCCTTCTTCACAGGGACAAGGCAGCAGTGGAAAATTCCCAAGGCTTTGGTCTATTCCTGCACAAGAAGGCCCTTAATCCCCAGCTAAGGAGACCAAAGTATGGTGGGGTCTGTCCCAGTCCTTGGTCTTGAATGACCAACAGAATCAACTCAGGAACATTAGCAATACTGGCGCTTTGAGTCCTTATCCCTCCACCTCCCCCCCCAGCCTTAGCCACACAGAAGTAATGACATAATCAGAGCTCAGCCCAGGCAACTGGATTTTTTGAAACCTTTATAGTAAGTAACTCACAGTCATGCATAAGCACTACTGCTATGCCACCTAGAAACTCAACACACAGGGAGCTAGCCCTCCCCCACAAACTCTTTAGAGAAAGGTCAGAGACCTAGGCAAGCAGGCAGGCCTTGCTGAAGGCCACGCCCCCACAGCACATCCACAAGGAGACTAGCCAGCAGAGAACCATCTGTCTGGGAATGAGGGGGTCTCTGCCCAGCCCTGGCAGGGGCAGACCCAGTTCCCCTGTGCTAGAAGATATGAAATTGTGTTCTCTGATTACTCCAGACATGTAAACAAAATATGATGCTGTACAAACCTGGGGTGGCAAGTACCATAACATAATGTACTTTGAGACATCCGAATTACAAATGCAAAAAATAAAAAGCTAGATTAAAACACACACTCATGCATGCCTTTGGAAGCCCTTTTAACAATCTCTTGAGTAGAAAAAATGGAATCTGAATAAATGGTGAGGCTGAAGCTGCCAAATTTACTTCCTGTTTCCCCCAGAAGGTCACTGGGAATAATTACATTTTCTTGTGAATCTGTCTTTTGTAAAGTTCAAGCAAAACATCTTAGTCTTCCCAGCTAAGGCCCTGCCTTTGGGCCTGCAGAAGATACAACTCAGAGTTCAATTAAAGAAAGAAAGAAAAAAAAAAAAAAAAGCGTGGGGGAGGCCATAGGAAAGGGAAAAGCAGGGGGGGGGCAATTAAAATTTGTAAGTTTCGCTGCAGTGTTAACAAGACTAAACAAAATTTGTGCTTTGAGATAAAACAGAACGTAGTGCCTCCAAGTTCTCTAGCTTGTATCACTCAGACTGATAGCATGGTGCAGGGAAAAGCAGGCTTTGTGGCCAGCCAGACTCAGCGGGTGCTACTGCCTTCTCTGTCTTCTAGCTGTGTGGCCTTGGACCAGGTACCTGGCCTCTCAGAGCCTCAGTTTCTTCAGTGCAAGTGTAGACCAGGCTCAGGGAGTGCCTTCCATAACCCAAGGGTGTTGCAGGAGTCTTACACCA
This sequence comes from Phodopus roborovskii, assembly GCF_943737965.1. NCBI lineage: Eukaryota > Metazoa > Chordata > Mammalia > Rodentia > Cricetidae > Phodopus > Phodopus roborovskii. The sequence goes on from NW_026126480.1 coordinate 40,959,058, forward strand.
ACCCGCAGCTCCTTCGGGTTACAGCCTTGGGGACAGCATTATATCAGTGCTGGGAGAGAATCTGCTTCTTTGTACAATGGGAGAAGGGAAAGCAAGCAGAAGAGTCACACATTGGCCTGCCACCCCATCTTGGGGTCAAATGGGCTGTTTACCAACAAGATTTGCTGTCACCCTCCTGAGAGTGAGTGATACAGTGGAAAAAGGCCCTCTGGAGACTCACAAATGCCTCAGAGGTGCTCCTGTTTCCATGATGTCCCAGCAAGGTCTGGCCACACTGCTCCCATCCCCCATGCAAAAGGCAGCTTCCCCTACAGCCCCCACAGCAGGAGAGAGAAACCGGTTAAAAGAGTGGGGGTGCCTGTCACACTTCTCTGTAACCCCTGACGTGATGTGAAAGTCTACAAGGTAGACCCTTTGAAATGCAAAATCTTCCAGAGTCCTTCAAATGTGGTTTTATTTTCTCGGGTTCCTAAGGCGGCTTTCAGACCCACCCATCAGCATTTTCCCTCTCAATCAATTGGCATTTAACAACTAACATGGGGGTGGGGGGTGGGGATCAAGGACATCTCTATTTTTTTTTTCCCAGAAAAGCTCAAGTGTCACCATTCGTTTGGGGGTGGGGGGGGACATCTTTGTCCTTAGCTCCAACCTCCCAGCACCCGCTCCAAACATGCTCCCATTTTTATCAGCAAGGCATTAGTTTCTGCTCAGAACCTCAGAACATTTTCATAGAAAAGAATACAAGTTCCCTATGACCCAGGTTCCTTAAGATTAAGACAGACACCATCAAAACCACAACCCCAAACATACAAAGGCCGAACCTTCAGCCAAAACCATGTGCACTAGAGGTCTGCGTTAAGTCAAAGAGTTACCTGAAAACAGTGTTGTTTGGCAGAGAAAATTACTTCACCATATGAAGAATCCGAGGGAATAGAAACTGCTTTTGAATATAGACTTTTCAGTGGCTTGGTCATTAATCATGTTAACGTAAACTGCACTAAAACAAAAAATTTTCTAACCAAGTCTCAGGGCACATCAGCATATCTAAGCCCCTGGGTTTGTTTCCAAAGTTCACATCCCAGCAAGCAATGAAGCTACTGTTAATGGGGTCAGCTATTACTAAGCAGTATCCCCCAACCCTGGAGGATAATAAAGATGACTGGGGTGTATTGAAAGCAAACAAACAAAAACCTTTATGAAGTTAGGCAGGAAACAAACAAATTAATCAGAGAAGTAGAGAGAGCACATGAGTTTTGGGAAAATGTATTGATTGAACAAGTGTGAACACAAACTCCTCTGGGACAATGTTTTAAGAAATGAGAGAAGTCAGCATTTCTGGCACCCAAGTCCCCAGGCAGACTCTGTTTCGCATCGTGAAGGGCAGGGCAAGGCAGGGCAGCAGCTGGACAAGGAGAGGAGGAATGGAGCCCAGCAGGGCTAAGCAGCCCTGAGCCCAGCCAGGCCCAGCCATGTGCTTCGTGTTGGCAACAAACCGGTTCTTTCGAGAGAGGAGGAGTCTACAAAAAGGACAGCTACAGCAAAGCAAAAGCAGAAAGGCAAAAACCTCAAGAAAGCCCTAAGAGTTAAAACAAAAGCAAACCACCTTTGGGGTTTGCAGAACTACTTAATCTATTAACACACACACCCCTTGTTACTGAATCAATTAAACTGAGTTTGTCCACATCTGGTTTCCATCTAAAACCAAAACTTGTACTATCAGCATATTACATAAGAAATTATGCCTGCAGGTTTCTTTTATTACACATCAGAGAGGTGTGCACGGTGGTGGTGGTAATGATGAGGGTTGTGCTGACCTGAGTATTTCTCTCTCTCTCTCTCTCTCTCTCTCTCTCTCTCTCTCTCTCTCTCTCTCTCTCTCTCTCTCTCTCTCGGGCACAAACAAGTTTTTCATACTGTGCATGATTAAACCCTAGAAAACCTCTCACCTGAAAGACATATCAACTGAGTCTGTGGACCCAGCCCTCAGTCCTCTGTGCCAGCTGAAGAGGAGTGGGTGAGAAGGGTGTGCATCTTAAAGAGCTCTGCAGGCACCAGATTGCTGCACAGTGCCCCCTGCTGACAGGATTTAAACATAGCTCCACCACTACCACCACCCCCAGAAGGGGAGGAGAGCTAGCTGGGCAGGACAGCCTTGGCGAAGCTCTCACGGGTCAGACACTAGCTCAAGGGTTAAAGCAAACCAGCTTCTACAGAACTAACGAATGGGGATGCTAAGGGATACTGAAGCAATTAATAGGATGGGGGGGCAGATTAGGAGAGATAGGAGGAGACAGAGAAAGAGAGAGACCAGGAAATACCAGGGCTTCCTGTAAATTCAGTTGCATGACTTCTCTGTGAAGATCTTGAAGTATCTATCTCCTGCTCTTTCCACAACAAACTTGCTATGCTGAAATTAAGGGGAGAAACTGATGAGAATAATCACCAATCAAAACTACCCACCTATCCTGCCTTGAACAACCTTAAAGTCCACTTGTGCAGCAATCACACAGCCAGCTTTTCCATAATGCTAACCCTTGCTTTGATGTTAAAATGAACATACAACAAGCTCATCTTCTAAGGGGGAAAATACCAAGCCCTTGAGCAGAGCAACTCTGAACTGGTCTTAAGAGCATCATGCTCCCTGTTCAGACATTTGGGAGAAAACCATAGGCATTCCCCAAGCCTCTTAGGATTTCTTGCCTACCACAGCAACCAGAACCTGGATCAGCACACCACTGGGTCTACAACTACAGTTACTGAACTTATGACTCAAACCTTCTTTAACTAAAAATGGCCTATCAAGTTAGCTATTTTCTACTAATCTAGTGCACAGCCAAGGGCAGGTGGTGGTGAGGAAATATCTCCAGACCTTCAACTCACTGTCAAAACTGTAACTGAGATAAATCCCTGCTAAGTGAACAAATTAAAATGAAACCAAAACCTGGCCCAGTCAGGAGCAGTGAGTTTCGCAGCCTCCACTCTTTCCCAAGACCTAAGCAAATCGCATCTTTTTAAACTGGAGTCCAGGATTCAGCAAGGAGGGATCCCCCTTCCAGGCTTGGAGACTGCTGGGAACACATATGCTAGCATGTCATTTGGAGGTCTGCTAATAAACTGAAGGAGCACAAGACGTTAGCCTGGCTTCCGGAGCCAATAAACAATGCCATTCCAACTCTGAAGCAGTCAACAGAAAACAGTCCCTTTTCTCCACCGTCCAACAATTCAACAAACATTTGTTCCTGTTGAACAACCTTCAGCCCGGCTCCATCTGCACCAACTCCTGGGAGACAAGCACCACGGCGGCGGCGGCGGCGGCGGCACAAATGCCCTGCCCAGGGGCCAGGACCGGAATGCAACCCACTGCGGGGGCCACTTTCCCAACACCACGGAGTCCGGATTCTACCGTATGGAATACTCAAGAGTGTGGCCTATAGGAGGCAGAATCCCATTCACCAAATGCTGCAAAGAGGTTTTCTTTGTTCGCCATGGTACTAAGTACAGTACGTGTTAATGAACCCTGCGGTCAGAAGGAGCACGCCTGGCATCATAGAGCGTCCGAAGGCGAGGGTCCAGAGCAAACCTGACCACGCAATTCTAGGGTCCTATCCCGCACCCCAAGCATTGTTTCCGTAGTCCAAAGGGTGGAAGAGGGGCTGGGAGGGGGGTGGGGGGGATTGTCCGAGAAGACACTTGGGGCAACTCAAACCGCAGACCCTCTTCTGATTCTGGGTTCCCAAGCACTTTTCGTCCCGGTTCCACCAAGAGAACCCCCTAGTAGAGAACCTGACTTTCACCAGCTCACAAATCAAGGACTGGCAAAAAATATAACTAGACTAGTATCCTGTGACGGATGGCCCTCTTCGCCATGTGCAAAAACCACGCCAGCACAGGCGAACCCCACCACCACCACCACTCCGCAAGCCCTGGCTGCAGCCACGCTGCCGGCTTCCCCTCCCGAAGCAAAGCGCCCTCTCACCCCCTTCGCCAGTTCTCGGGCCAGTCCAGCAGCCCTGAAGTCGTCCCTGCGCACCCGCATCCCGGGGGTGGCTGGTGTAAACTTCCGCGAACAAAAGAGTTGTCTGCAAACGATGCAGAACTTCGGGGCTCAGCGCCTTCGCTACTGCCACAAGCCGGGGCTCAAGTTGAGCCTCAGAAGAGGCTGCCCAGGACGCAGCCGTCTCCGCGGTCGGCTGCCCGGCCCGAGGAGCACAGACTTTTCTGCAGCGCCAGGTTTGTTCTTCCCCCGCCTGTGCGCTGACAAGTCTCACGCCTGCACCAGGGCGAGTGAGACTGGGCGCCGGCAGAACCCACCCGATCCGCCGCCCAACAAGGAAAAAGGGGGGAAGAAAGCCAGCAGCATTGGGGAAGAAAAGAGCGAGCGCAGTGCACGCGAGCCGGACGGACTTCCCCCACCGGCTCCGGGGAGCACACACCGACACCACTCCGGACCAGCCCCGAGGCGCGGTCACCCAGCCGGGTCGCTTACTGTGCGCGCCGGACGGGGGCCGTCACTGCTAGCGCTCGCCAAGTCGTCCCGGCTGCCCGCCCTCGCCTGCCGTGCGCACGTTCTCCTGCCGGCGCCGAGCGCTTTGTACCGAGCGGCTCCCAGGGAGGAGGAAATCGACTTGTCACTTCCTGAACTGTTTGCAACTCGTCCCTTTAACTGGCCTCGGCCAGGCCGCCAGTGCCGCCGACGGGCCGCCCGACCGCGGCTGCGTGAAGTCAGTGGCGCTGTGCGGGCGGCGTCGCGGCCCGGGCGACCGGCGTGCCGCTACGAGGTGCAGTGCGCGCAGCCGCCAGTGGGCGGGGAGTTGGGGGGGGGGTCGCGGCGCGCCTCCGGCAGGACTGCCGGGTGTCCAGAGAACACGCACCGCGCGCCCCTCATGCCTGGAGTCCCCGGCCGCGGGAAATAACCCCGCACGAGTCAGTACCGAAACCCTGGCCGCGTGGGCTTCGCACGGCCAGCTTCCGGGTTAGCACTTAGCAGTTTAAAAGAAGGGATCCTATCTAAAGCGAACAGGACCGCAAGGGGTTGGGGGAGGGCCACACTTTAGGATAATAAAGCACTGTTCCAGACTTTGGGTGCCATCGTAATAGAGGAATTTGTACTTCAGATGCCACATCCAAAATACATGCAACTGGCGAAGGAAGGATTTGCGGTTGCTAAGCAAAGGCAGGGCATGTTTAGTTCTGTAACTTAGGATGTTGACTTAAGTGCAGGAATGTAACCCTGATAGAATAAGCAGAGTATTTTCATTGTGCAGCTCACCTGGGGGAGGGGACCATGTTCCTTGTGAACTGAAGCCCTAGATTTCCTATCACTCCTTCCTGCTGATGTGTTGTCATTAACCCTGTATCTAAAGAGATTTTTAGAGTTGTTTGTTTTTTTTTTTTTTTTTAGTCCCTTTTGCCAAAAAAACAAAACACATTACTTTACATGGATTGTGTCTGCACCGTTTGAATGGTTCTATTCATAAATCAGGAAACTTTTTCTGTTGCTTCTAGGAACATTTAATTGGTTTTAATCCAATGTTGAAATCCCAGTATCAAACATAAATGAACAATTAACTTTTTGAGTTTGTGTACACTTGGGAAACTATTAGATTTCATGGCTATTGCTGAAATAGTTCAGTTTGTCACCACACTGGGCCTATTCTTTTCAGAAAAGCATGAGCTAACCTCGTTCAGCCTGACTACAGTTCATTCCAGAGATTCTGCCATAAGATTAAGATGCTCATCAGAAGAAAAGAAGTCTGTTCACCTCAGAGAGATGATGTGAACACAATCAGATCACCCCAAGGAAGTTGAAGTGTCCTAATATACAGAATACAAAGACCATCATATCTGTAACACATTATTTTCTTTTTTTAAAACGTGTTATGGGCCAATTTTGAAAGGAAAAAGAACCATGTGTTCTGTCAAAAGAAGGTACACTTAATGGCATTTCCCTTCCAGAAAACCACCCTATCTCCATACTACCACCTTAACCTCTAAGTACTATAAGGATAGTTTAATGCACTAACTTTTTATTGGGAGGCCTAGAGTGACTCCTGCTGGCAAACACTCAGTTTATCCCTGCAATTACTAGTTCATCGGGTCAACTTAAAAAAAAAAAAAAAAAAAAATCAAGATGCCAGGGGTCCTACACCTGGAAACAATTATTGCAACCATTATTCTTGTGGCTTTCAGGACCATGTTAGTCTCATGAAATTCCAAAGATGGGGGTTATGGGCATCTCCTTTGCTCTAACACCTTCTTTTCCAACCCCAAGCAAGCAGCCTGTTTTTCTGGTTCTTAGCCTTTCTTGACATTACCTAGTTAGTATGACTAAAACTCCTGCATAAAGAGCAAGACTAACCAATGTAATTATCTAAATCACAATCCTCAAGAGTAAAAAGACATATATATACTAAATTAAGGCTTATGTCAGTCCTCCATAAAGTTTACCACATATTTGGTTCTTACTGTTAAAGGCAATGGCTCTTTTATTATAAAAAGTCCTGTCCTCAAGGTTGTTGGATTAAAGTTTTGTTTAATTCAGAATAGCCACAAAGCCAGTCAACTGAATTTAAGATTAGGTAGGCAGCAGCTAGGAAGAGGGAGGGGAGTTCAACTGTCTACCTTTGTTCATGCTTAAATGGTCAACCAAATCAGATCCAGATTTAGAGTACAACCAGACACCTAAACACAAATGCATAGGCCAATTCAGAAATAAGTTCACAAATCTAAAGACCGACAACCACTTGTAACTCTGCCATTATCCTGAATAAATACCGACCTGATTAAAACCATGCAACACCCCGGAAAATATAAAATGCAAGGATTATTTAGTTTCTTACTTTAAGACCAATATGAGACCCAGGGATAAAGTAATACTGATTCTTTTGGCTTTCCCCCAAATAGGAGGTCTAGCAAATAGAAGACTGTTTGTGTGTGCAGTATGCATCATGTATCCTTCACTGAGTATTACTGTTACAGCTCCCCAATTCCAAGCGTACAGCTCTTAAGCAACAGGAGACAATAAGGGTGTATTTTATTAAGAAAGGGTGTAACCAACTATAACTTGTATCAACAAGCTAAAGAAGTGTTCACCTAAGCACATCTGTGGAGAGGAGGGTAAAGGTTGCTTTTGATATATACTAAGGAGTGTCTAAAGCAGTTAGTGGGTGTTTTATGCCTTTAGAACCAGATCAGTGTGATGTTCAGAAAACAAAGAACTAAGTTTTGAAGTTTGAGTAACTGTTCATTTTCACATATATCTGTACCTATGTCTAAGTACATCACTAAAAATTAGACAAGCATAACCATAGGAATTCATTTAGACTAACAAAGTGAACAAACAAATGTCAGACATGTTATACATCGAGCCCAACAGCAGTATGCAGATGCTTGTGTACCAACCCCTTTATTCGGTTTCTAAAAGCCACTGTGCCTCTTTGTCACACTGTTGTATTAAAAGCCAGTCACTCACATTTCACACTGTTCTTTCTACATCTGAAAAGGCCTTTTTTTCCCCAAGCAAAACCTTTTAAAATTGCTTATAATAGATTATGGGAAGACAGACATCACCAAATCCACCTGAAATGTTTTCAAAGAGACTGGCGACTGAAAGCAAGTTGATAGAAAATATTTCTTTGGAAAATATGTAAGATATCTGGTCAGAATTAAGGCCAAAACTGTCCATTATAGGGACTCATATGTGGATCTCATTCAGAAGAATTCTGCAATTTTCCCTACATCTATTATTAAGTTACAACTAACAGCCCTACCTATGAAACATTATAATACATTAATTCTTTTGTTCTTTCCTGTGCTTTTATCTACCTATGAAGATAAGTTACAACTTTAGGGTATAATATTTGTATGCTAAATATATAAAACATAAAGCATTTTGATCCTTAAGGGGAAAATTATATTTTTTAATCCAAGAAAAACTAAATTTATTTTCATTGGAAAATAACCACAACAGTGAATTTAATGATACCAATCTCACTCCTCTGATACAAAATAAGAGTTAAAAGCAGTTTGGAGAGGAATGACTATTGAAATCTGCACATGTAACTGTGCTGCTTTGTAGCCGAATGTCTAGCACCATTGAGGTATGAAAGCATGCCAGCTGGGATGGCATTGTGCACCACAAAGTGTGGGTCGTAAGCCTACGTCCTGAGCACAAACCCTGGTTTCCAAGTTGGCAGGTGCTGAAAACACAGCAAATGTCACGCTTGCAACTCATTGGATGGAAGACCTCGGGTAGGGCAAGCTAAAAGCTAAAAAGAACAGAGTGAGAATTAAAACTTGAAAGTTCAAACAATTCAGTAGTAACCTTTTCAAAAATTTCCTAGTGACTGTTATTATTATATAAGAAAACACAGGAATAAAAAGGAGACATTGAAGCTTATTCACAGTAAATAAAAAGGAAAAAGTGTAACAAAGGTATTCACTTACTTGCAAATGAAAACTTACTAAGCCAATCATATTATTCCAATACAAAGCTTCAAAAACAAATCCTAGGGGGCTGAAGAGATTACTCAGCAGTTTAGTGCACTTATTGATATTGCAGAGGCCCTGGGTTCGAGTTCCACCACTTAATGGTGACTCTGACCTCCACAAGCACCAAGCACACACATAGTGCACATATATACATGCAGGCAAAATATTCATACATACAGAAGTAAATAATTGCTTTAAAAGTTAACAGAAAACATACCCTCTGATGTATTTGTGATGGCAACTGAAGTAGACTTTAGTGTCACTATCACGCAACTAGCTATCTACAACAATTTTCCTGTTACTCCACCAAAAACAGCTAAAAAACAAGGCAGTGTTTTCAAATTGCCCTATGTTTAACTTAGAAAACATTTCAACTGCATTCCCAAACTAAATTCACATGTCCTGTTTTCAAGTAAAAACCACTTCAAGGTTTTTCTTATTTTTTAGAATTCATTTAGTATTTGCCAAATTGTTTTTCTCTGTTGAGTCTAGCAAACCTATTTTTTATTTGACCATACTGATAATCTAAAATCTACTGATATCCTTTCTATTGCCCCCAAAAGGACATTTTCCATTCCATTCATTATTGAGAAACCATGTATATAGTTCATGATTTCACAAAGCTTAAATACACAATCTAAATCCTGAATCCTTTGGGTTCAAATATGAAGGGGGAAAGTTGTCTCTGGGTCTAGCAGGAGAGACTAGAGGACCATGAGAATATTCGCCTAGTTTGCAAGCTTGTGAATCTCTTCACTGTCTTCAGTGTTTGTCAATATACTGTTTGCAAAAATAAAGGTCTTTGTTTTCATTCACACCACTGTCATTTTAAGAAGGATGAGATTCACCTGCTTCTTTGTTTTTCTTCCCTGCTAGTTCTGTGTGAGTTCTCATGCAGGTGTAGGACATCCATACCTGAAGCATAAAGGGACAAATATGACTACAGAGGGGAGGGGATCAGCTTTAGTGGTAAAGTGCTTGACCAGCATACATGAAGTCCTAGGTTTAATCCCTGGTATGGGGAGGGAGGAATAACTAATATGAATGAGAAATTGACTTCCTACTTTAAATAATTAATTTATAGGTAAGGAGCGAAAGAAAAAAATCCAAGACTTGGTAAAAGCCAAGTTAATCATTGTTCTGTTGAACCACCTTGATCGGTCTGTTCTAAAAAGATCTCAGGGTTTAAAGAAAGGTATTTAAAATGGTACAGATACTTGTTTGGGCATGGTAGCAATCGCCTAAAATATCAACACTTGAAAAGCTGAGGCAGCCAGGACTAGTGATGCTCAGGAAGAAAATAAAGGTTCAAAAGCTACAATTCATTGCACAGGCCTATAATCCCAGAAGTAGGGATCCAGAGGCAGGAAGCTCCCTGTGAGTCTGAGGCCAGTCTAATCTACACAGTGAATTCCAAGCAGTCAGAACTACATAGCAAGAATCAGGTGGGAGTTAAGTGACCAAAAATAGATGTGAAATTTCTTGGGATCAACTAAAAAAAGCAGCAGGGCTGGATTGGGTCTGACAGTTCTACAGCCATGCTAGGTACTCCGAAGCTGTTCACTTCAGCAATGAGAAGTTTTGAAGACAGAAATGTCTTCTAGACTAGAACAAACAAGTGGCTTGCTGCACCTTCACACACTCCATTGTCAATTCCAGCATGAACTAAGGACAACTTGGATAAACTACTATTACCCAACATCAAACAATATAAATGGCAGTTAACTTACAGCAGGGAAAGAAATGTGACTTAAATCAAAGAAATCAAGTCTGGATAACACAAAGAAGAAACTAGCTGTAACATGTCAGTCCACTGCTTCTTAACTAGCCATTAAAACCCAAGTCCAACTCTATTCTCATTAAACCCAATGCTATTGAGTCATTGCTTCGTGATCTTGCATCCCTGTTTAGTATCCCTTGGAATCATGCCCTGACTCAGATCTAAAGAAGAAGAGTGCACACTAACCTTGCCTATTTGTTTTCAGTTCAAATACATGTATGTTAACATTTTCAACCATTTCTTACCATTTACTACTACTTAAAAGACCATGTTCTCAATCTGAAAGGTGTTCTTTCATGCACTCTGAAACACAAGAAAACATCTGAAAATCCAGCACTGTGGCATCTATTCAGCACCAGTGTATTAGAGGCTAGGGAATGTGTTACACAAGATGATTTTGAAAGATGTTTGAAAGACCCACCTGTTCCAGATTCTCTTTCTCTTATTCCTCAACACTCATTTAATCACGCCTACAATACAAAATGCCTTTCAATGGAACTGAATACATTAATATGGTAGCACTGAGGGGTAAAATCCTGAACAATTCACCTGTTAGTTCCAATGGGGAGAAGGGTTCTTGGAGGAAAGAATATTTATATAGGACTAAGCTGCTTGCGATGTATCTTTGCAATAGTCACAGCCCTGTTGGATAGAGTCCATACCTAATTCTCTCCACCTATGAAACTGTTTCAAAGAAATGGACAGACAGTAAAGCAGCCTTGACTAAGTATTTCATGTTAGGTAATGTGCTACCACCTTTAACAAAGTTCAGTTTCTGGGCTGAGATGCCCCACATGCCCAAAGCCCTCAGGTTTATGCAACAGTACCACCAAAACAAAAAGGAAAAACAAAAAAGAAACCCTTTTTCATCAGCAGGAGAAGCTGTTACAGGACAAACTGACAGGTTGCCAAGGCAGGGGGTACAAAAGGACAGACCACAAATTAGACTGGAACATCTATGTGATACAGGAGCATCTGAAAGCCCAAGGCTTTAAAGTGACAAAATGGGTCATCTGGAAGTAGTCAGTTGCGTATATTTGGGGCACAGAAGATTCAGAGGAAGATTTGTTAAAGAGTATTATGATCATTCCTTGGACCTTGACTTAATCTTACCTTTCTACATGTAAGATAGAAGCAGACTAAACAATAAGATGTTAAATCCTGAATTTATTGGTCAAGTCAACTCTTTGGTCAAATGAATACAAACTGAATAATCAAACATATTTTAGAAACAGTCACCAAGCACAAGTTTGTTCAGATTAAAAATTATTCATTTGCTTTAAATATTTTATTGCACATGCATACACATCTTTTTAAATAAATAGATACCTTGGTTTAACGGCCACCAAGTTACCCAACAACTGACACTTAGCATATGAAGTGTGTAATGTCCTCATACATACTAGAAACCTATTTTGTAGACCTTGTTCATTCAACCTGAATTTTCAGGTATTTTTGCTGGCTCTTTCCCCAAAACCATACATTGAAGTCCTAAGTCCCAATGCAATAGTATTTGTATGTGAGGCCTTTATGAAATAACCAGAATTAGGAGAGGTCATGAGATCAGTGCCCTCACATAGAGACCATGAGAGGCTGTGTGTTTGCTCTCTTTCACATACAGAGGTCATATGAACACACAGATAGCAGCCACCTAAAAGCCAAGGAACAAGACTTCAAGATAAAACAAACCTAGGGACAGGCATGATGATGCATAGTGGATAAAGGTGCCAGCCTACAAGCCTGGTGATCTGAATCCGATCTCTGGAACCCACATGGTGGAAGGAAAGAAGCGCACAAGCTGTCCCCTTTGACCGCCATATATGTGTCACACACATACAAAATAAATAAATGTAAAAATATAATGGTAATGGTACCTTGCCAGCACTTTGGTCTTGGAATTCCAGCTTTCAGAACTGAGAAAGAAATGTCTGCAGCTTATGCCACCCAGTTTAAAGAATTATGGTATCTGAGCTGCATGAGTAGGAAGGAACTTAAAAGCTAAAGTACTGAGAATCAACCCTAATGACCTGAGTTTGATCTCTGGGGTCCACAAAGTAGAAAGACAGAACCAACTTCTGAAAGATGTCCTGACCTCCACACACTTGCCACAGCATATCCAAACCAACGTGTATATATACTTACATGTATGTACGTGCATGAACCAAATAAACAAAACTTTTTTTTCTTAAAGCTTACCTTTTTTTTCTTTTTCCTGTGACAGGGTTTCTACGTGTGGCCCTGGCTGTCCTAGAACTAATTCTGTATACCAGGGTTGTCTTGAACTCACAGAGATCCACCTGCCTCTGCCTCTAGAGTGCTGGGATTAAAGATGTATGCCACCTATAGAATCCCCATGATTTCCAGAGAGGAAAGGTAAGTGATTTCTCTAGGTCCAATCCCTTTGATACTTACTCTATTATACAACAGATTCACTGAATTGCTGACTTTTTGATGCTAAAGATAAAAACCAGGACCACAAACATACCAGACAAGAACTCTAACCAATAAGCTGTACCACTAGCTCACTTAAACAGATTTTAAATACAAACTACCAGTGATTATGCAATGAAAGGAACCAAGACAAGTCAACTAAATTCCAAATTAAAAAATAACCTATTTCATTTGTTGCAACTCCTTAGTCAAACAGATTTAACAAAATGATCTCTTCCATTTATGCAGCATCTTTACCATAGGAACATCCCATAGGAAAGCCGCCTTACTAAATGAACAAACCTTTGGAAAAACAGCTTCTGCCATAGTGAGTAAGATACTTAGAATTTGGCCTTTTAGTTTAATCTAGTTAATTACTTTTTAATTAAACAATAACCATAATAAATGGCAAAATTGTAAGTCTATGTGGGACTTTATCTTATTTTTTGAGCAAACTATATTATCAATTACTTCACTTAAGAAGCTCTCACCCAGAATCAGAGCTTTCCTTCTAAGCATGCTATGGTTTGTGAGGGGATGAACACATCAAAAGTGTGTCTTACCAGGTGGTGGTAGCACACACCTTCAATCCTAGCACTCAGGAGGCAGAGGCAAGAGGATCTCTGTTAGTTCGAGGCCAGCCTGATCTACAAAGCAAGTTCCAGGACAGGCTCCAGAGCTACAGAAAAAAGCTATCTCAAAAAAAAAAAACAAAGCAAACAACAACAAAAATACTGTCTTACTTATACCTACTCAAAAATAACAAATATTACTCTCCTTCAAAACAACTTAAAAGCAGATTCACAGAAACACCTCCAATGTTCCTTTATAAATGACACAGATGTAAGTTATCCCTCCCAAAGCTTGTACATGGTTCTTTAACTCAGTGTGCTAGTCTATTAAATACCATACTATAATTTCCCCCATTCAAACTCCAAGAAGGCTTCTATAGAAGATCTGGAAGGAAAACCTAAATACCATTGCTTCAGTGTATCTAAATTTATTTCCTCAGCAAATCAAAAGATTAAGGGCTAGATGCTGCTACAGAAAGGCAGGCGGATATGACTATAAACTGCTCTTTCCTCCACTCTTCCTCGCTGTGTCCCGCCTCTCCAAGTTCCATGACTGGAAATCATCCTAATTTTTTTAGCCAGGATATACTAAAATTAGACAGGAACAAAGGCCTGACATTTTCATATTAGCAAGGGGTTAGGAAGCAAATCTGAACTTGCAGCACCCACACTCATCTACATTTAGCCTCTTCCTTGTGAATCTTTCCTTTCTAAAGCAGCAAGAGGCACAGCAGGAACCAGTCCTGCTCAGTTTCTACTCTGCCACCATACCTGTCAACACACTACTTCATCCACAGTGCATCAGTGAAGAACCCCAATCAACAGGAGGATTTCATATTTCTTTCTAAGATACTCTGGTATTCTCTAGGATATATAATTGCTGGATCATGTGTCAATCAATGCTTTGGGGAAATGGAGAGACTACACTCATTTTTTTTTAAGTAGCTTCCAGACACCATATACAATAAAAAATAAAAAATAAAAACACTGAAATGTTTATCACTTTCTGACACAGTAATAACAACACGATGTAAAAATATACCACAGGGGCTAGAGAAGTGGCTCAGCACTAAAGAGCATTTTCTGCTCTTTCAGAGAACTGGTTCCCAGCGCCCACGTAAGGCAGCTCACAACTGCTGTAACTCCAATTCCAGGAGATCCAACATCCTCTTTCAAGCTACATGGGCACTCCCCCAAATGGCATATTTTTACACACACACAAATAATAAATTAAAAAATTGCTTTTAAAAATGTGCCATTTCTTCTGGAAAACAAGAAAATGGTTTCTTCTAAAAACTGAAAGCTAGATTTGGGGATTCATGGCTTGCTCTAAAAAGCCAGGCAGTAACTTATAAACACTTGGTCTTCAGTCTTTCACACAACAGTACCAGCATGACAGAAATATCTTCTGTAGGCTCATACATTCCCACTTTTTGAAGTTCTACTCCACAAAAGCAGAATACTGATACATCGTGTCTTAGAAATTATTTTTATCTTTTTAATTTGGCTTCACTGGGCCTAAGCTGCAAGTCCACACAGTCATAGCTTGAAATTCTGCTAGAGAAGCCCTTTTAATGATTAGTCTAACTCGCTGTGTTATAAAGATTTTTAAAACTCAGTAAGTACCCACTCAGGCTTTCTTTTTTCCTGGTTACTAGAGCCCATCTTGACATCTAAGCTAGAAATAAATGATCTTTCAACAACACTCCAGGGATTTTGCTAAGGTCATATTCAATCATTCATTAGGCTTGGTACCCGGTGCTTTTCAGAGTTCCATTGTAGAGCTGGTTTTATTCAGCATTTATGTAGCCTGTGGGCTTGGGTATTTGTCAGCTTAATGTTGAGTTTCATTTCTATGCCTCTAACATAGGAATCCATCAATTGACCAAAGAATTTCAAACTATTCCTTTACTTTCTAACAAATTGCATGGTGTGTATGAAGAATAAATTAGCATTAATTTTCTTCCATTAACTGTTAATAAGACATGGTCCTGCATTCTCCCTTCATCTAAGGACATCTCTGTTTCCTGCCTAACCAAAAGAAATGATAAGGATTTTCTAATTTTCCCCCCAGTATATCTTTAAATCTACTGTGCTCCTTGCTTCCCACAACCAAGCTCTAGGTTGTGGCAACCTTCTTCCAGAAAATGTACTAGACAAGGCTCTTTTCAGAGGTCATCCACACTTCTTGTAATTATTTGGAGTGGTTACTACTGTGCAACACATGATACTTAAGTTTTTTGCCCTGAAAACTGAGCGCTGTTTCTGCAGAAGATAGATCCTACCTCACAAAGGCAAAAACAGGAAGTCAAAACTCAGATCTCTCACTTGGAGACAAACTAATTGTTTGTATTTGTTATTATTTTCAAGGTAGGCCACCAGACAGAAAGAAAAAGTCAGGTGCATTCTATAGAGTGAAAATTGTATAGGTTTGAGCACAATGTGGTGGCAAACTTCTAAAACACAGGAGATAGAGGCAGAAAGATCAAAGATCAGAGTTCAGGGCTATCCTCAGCTGCAAAGGAAGGGAAGGTCAAAGCATGCTTAGATTACATAAGACCTTGTCCCAAAAAGAATGAGAAAAAAGAAAAAAATAAAACATGTATATGCCTTTACTATCATCTGGATGAAAATGAACCCTGCCAGCAAGCAGTGGTATAGAAATTTTACAAATCTATACAAGATATTAAGGTCTTTAATATTTGCTTCCCTTCTTTTCTCAAACAGAAGACTAACATGCACATCAGAGAGGAACAAGAAGAAAAGCAAGCTTGTTACTACAAAAGGGGGGAAAAATCAAGTATAATTTGTTGCCAAGACTAATGTCAGGTTTAAATCACAGACCTAAGTGTCAGTCCCCAAAACAACTCTAACCGTAATACCTGGCTAAAACAAAACATTTCTCAATTCTTTCTATTTGTTAAGTCTGTGGAGCCTGACTGCCTGCCTACAGCATTCAGGCCTGATTCCCCATGGACCTGTGAGTTAACTATGGACCTGCACTTCCTACAGACACGGCCTGTTATGCTACAGCAGCATCACAGTGAAAAGCCCCAGTTCTAGTTTGGATTTCAAACAAGTTTCCAAAATGTCTTTTGATTAAATGAAACTACAATTCCAGCTTCTTTTCTTTTTGTTTTTTTGGTTCTGTTTTGTTTTTAAGATTTACTTATTATATATACAGTATTCTGTCTACATGTACACCTGCAAGCCAGAAGAGGTCACCAGATCTCACTGCAGATGGTTGTGAGCCACCATGTGGTTGCTGGAAATTGAACTCAGGTCCTCTGGAAGAGCAACCTCAGAGCTATCTCTCCAGCCCCCAATTCCAGTTTCTTATCCACACAACACAGTCATCATTATATCATGTGCTCCCCTTTTTGCAACTGCATCATTTCATTCATGTATCCACATATTTATAAGCGTTAACAATACTAAACTTTAAAATAAAGTGTTCATAGTTTATTTCATAAACATAGAGACATTTAATAATCAGGCTATTAACAGTTTGGTACTATTTGAAAATACTAATTTCTTGTTAGAATTTTCAGACCTTCTATTTCTGATTTCAATCATTACAGGGTTGGCTTCTACCAAGATTGAAGTGCTAAGAAAAGTCCTTTTTTTTTTTTTTTTTTTTTTTTTTTTTCAAACCTTATCAACAGCTCTACAGTGGAAAAAGAAAAAAGCCTCACCTTTGCAAAAAGAACAAACATGTCCCACAAAGGGACTCAGTCAACATCAACAGACATAGCCCAAGATAACTGTGAGTCAGACTAAACCTGCTCACACAGAAAGTGATTTGCTGGATTGATGCTTAATAACACTTCAAACTTACCCACTTAAAATTCTGAGAGTAC
Organism: Phodopus roborovskii; assembly: GCF_943737965.1. Taxonomy (NCBI): domain Eukaryota; kingdom Metazoa; phylum Chordata; class Mammalia; order Rodentia; family Cricetidae; genus Phodopus; species Phodopus roborovskii. Next base: position 40,976,190 of record NW_026126480.1, read on the forward strand.
TTATTTCCACTCATTTAATTATTTATTTTAGACAAGTTCTCACTAAGTAGTCCCACCTGGATTGGAATTTGCCATGTAGATAATATTGTTTTTTAAATCAAAGACAAGTTTGGAATACTTTTTATTTATAAAAAAAAAAAATCACCTCAATAAGTTATAAAACAGTATGTGTCTACAGTTTTAAAGACCTCTGGCTAGGGAGTTGGCTCAAGTACATGCAGAGCAAACATGAGGACATGAGTTTGAATCCCCAGCACCTATATAAAAGTTGGGCATGGCTGCATGTGCAGCAGCTCCAGGGCTGGCAGATGCAAACAAGCAATCCTTAGAGCTTGCTGACCAGCTACCTAGCTCACACACTGAGCTTCAGGTTCAGTAAAAGACCCTGCCTCAAGGATAAAAAAAAAAAAAAAAGACAAAATAAGGCAATGATATAAGGAGATACTTAGGCTAGATGTTGATTGTGCTGGCCTTTGAACCTAGCACCAAATCATGAGACTGGGACAGGCAGATCTCTCTGAGTTCAAAGCCTGATCTACATAGCAAGTTCCAGGACAGCTAGAACTAAGTAGAGAGATCCTGTATCAAAAAATACACAACAAAAAGATACCCAAAATCTTCCTTTGGCTTCCACATGTGTATGCCTATGCATATGTTCATACACACTAAAAAGATCCCACATCTCACAAAGCACAATTTTCTGAAAAGCTTAAGTTGTACATATTCTAAAGTAATTTCTCACATTTTGCATTCTAAAATAAAAGCTATTGTAGTTTTTGTTAAAAATCCATATAACTGCCTCCAAATCTTTAAAACACAAGTGGTAGCCTTAATGGTCACACTGACCTAAGTTACTGCCTTATCCTCCTCTACCCCTCAGAACAAAATCCACATAATGTAAAACTAGGCTAAATACTAGAAGAACATAAATACTAGGAGAACATTTAACATAAAAAAAATAGTTTTAAAACACAATATTCTCAAAAAGCTGAAAATCACCAAAAAGCTATATAACTTTTTAAATTTTTTATTTCATATGCATTGGTGTTTTATCTGCATATTTATCTGTGTGACGGTGTCAGACCCCCTGTAATTGGAGTTACAGACAGTTGTGAGCCATCATGTGGATGCTGGGAACTGAATCAGGTCCTCTGGAAGGGCAGCCAGTGCTCTTAACCACTGAGCCATCTCTCCAGCCCAAGCTACATAACTTTTAAATATATATTTTTATTTATGTATGCAGGTATTTTGCCTCCATAAATGTCTGTGCATTACATGCCTGTCTGGTGCCCAACGTGACCAAAAGAGAGGGTACTGGATCCCTATAAACTGAAGTAACAGATGGTGTGAACAATGTAGGTTTTGGATAAAAATCTAGATTCCCCTGCAGGAGCAGAAAGTACTCTTCATTACTGAGCTATCTTTCCAGTACCCAAAAAGTTACATAGTTTAAAAAAAATTACATTAAGATTCCAATATTAAAATATTGTCCCAAATACAGTTTCCTTAAATATTAGATATAAATAAAAGATATGCTTTACCTTTTCGATATATAAATGCCCTCCAGATAAACCAGCTCTCAGAGTACCTTGTCTCTACATCCCTCAAAGGTCACACAACTGACAACCCCCTTCCACAGAAAAATGAATGACAAAATTGTTTTCACTTTTCTTTTGGATGTGTTTGCATGCACATATGTGCATTGCGCATAGACATAAGTATAGAAGCCAGAAGTCTTTAGGCATTGCTGTGGAATATTATTTTAACTGTGTAAAGGTGTGTTGTTTCTGCTGCCTTTGTTAATTATGCAAAGATGTGTTGCTTTTGTTTGATTAAACAAAATTAACTTGGGGTCAGGAGGCTGAGTTAGCAACTAGCTGACAAGAAGTGGCAAGGAGGAACTATGTTTAGCCAGGGGCTGAGCAGAAGGATGGCCTTTTTTTCAGGAGACACTAGCAAGGAGAGAAGGTTAGCTACTTGCTATTCAGCCTCTCTGAGCAATCAGGATTTCTCCTCAAACTTTGAATCCTGAGTAGAAAGACAGAGATTTAGACAGTTTCCTTTAGCAGCTGTGATAGAGCTGGTGACTGAGGAAACAGAATTCCAGCCTGGCTGCAGCCCATGCAACCAAACTGCTGCAGTAGCTGCAAAGTTGCAACTGCCAGGTGGGACAGCAGTTGCTTAAGATGCAACCACTAGCCACAGTACTGAATGCAAAACAACAAGGTATCCTTCTTGATTGCTCTCAACTTTATTTTTTGAGACAAGTTGTCAGTAAACCTGGAGCCAAGTGATCCACAGCTAGGCTTCCTGGCCATCAAGCCTCAGAGAATCCTCTTGTGTCTGATCAGGAGCACTAAGATTATAAGCACATGCTGCTCCAAACAGTGCTGTACATAGCTGCTAGGGAGCTGAGCTCAGGTCTTCATGTTTACTTGGCAATTTCCCCAACTTTTTTTTTTTTTTTTTTTGGAAAAGGGGTTTCACTGTGTAGCCCAACTCCAGTTCCTCCCCCTACTTCAGTGTCCTAAATGCTAAGATTATAGGTTTGTCATGTCTTGCATAAAATTCAGTTCCTGGTAAAGGATAGTCTTTCAAAACAAATAGAGATAGTAAAAGTAATAATGAATGTCATGAGACTCAGGTGGCTGACTGACTATTCTCAAAGTCCACAGACCAGCACTAGTCATTTAGTTAGTGATGAACACTAACAAAGGGCTCCACAGCTCCTAAAGTAAGTGCCCATCACTGACTTAGATGCTATAAAGACAGATTTGGCACCTGGGAGATAGACTATGTTAGAAGAAGGGTTCCAGAGTCAATCAGCCCCAACTACTAAGAATCTTGACTTCTCCTGGTACTATCTGGCCTTGAAAAAATGTCTTCACTCTCAGCTGCAGTTCTCCTATACATAAACAAGTAATCCTTTGGGAAAATACAGAAAGACTCACTGATTTAATAAAACCCCATTAGTTAACATGGGGCTAAGCATTTAGCAATACTCCTTAATTCTCTTTCCTTAACTACCCATTTATCCTTCACAGGGTAAAGACTAGAGTCACCAGTGTGATGGTGCACACCTTTAATCTCAGCACTGGAGAGGCAAAGGCCTCTCTGAGTTCCAGGCCAACAAGAGCTACACAGTGAGACACTGTCTCAAAAAAAAAAAAAAAAAAAAAAAAAAAACAAATAAATAAATAAAAACACCTCATCGGCTTCTCTGATTTTGCTTAATAGCATGACAATTGAGGAGGTCTCCCAGCTACCAACACAAAATGGCATTGCTTATCATACTTCACATTCTGTAAAGCATAAAGAAACTTTAACTATTCTGGCCTTGAAACAGTTTGATCAAGTCTTTATAAACTGACATTTCAACTCAACTTTTCCCAAGGCACAAAAATCAAGAACACATGCTTTCTGTAAATTCATTTACTACCTTGAGGCTTTCAACTGATTAGTAGTTACAGAAAACTGCCACAAAACACACACAAAAAAAATTTATGTCAATATAAAATCTTATATTATTCTTAGTTGACATCTAAATTTGATGCCCATACTTGTGATTTCCCACCACCCCATTATCTGTACTCAGTCTGTGCAGCCTGGGTACTTACTAAGCACTCTTTGTACTTGCTTCTTCTGTATCGGGTTTACTTTGCTGTACAGTTTCTTCTAGAAAGCTAACTGACTTTGTCCAAGAAAGTCTCACTTTTTTGAAAAACTAAAGCTGCTACAGTATTTCCAGATCTACCTCCAAAGCTGAACTTGGGTGTTGGCAACTCTTCAAAAAGTTCAAATCCTATAAAACAAAATTAAAATATCTGTGTTAGAGCTATTTGTACCAACAATGTTCTTTCAAATCCTTTCCAAAACTGTGATTTCAAACTGGTGACTGAAATTAATTTTGCAATTTTTTTCCTGTTCACAACCACCCCAAAATCTTTTTAAATGAACAGGGAACAGAAAGGACCAAAAATAATCAGCACACAAGACTTTTCCCCATTTCTTCTAATCCTACTTCCCTTGGTCTATCTCTATCTCCTTGGGAGGAAGCAGCTGTGACACACTGAATTCTTGACATATGACAACACTGCTTTCTATGTAGAAACTCAATCACATCACAACTATAAATAAAGGCATGTATTACAAAAAGGTTAAATTACTGAAAGTAAAAATGAATTCGTAAATGATGAGAAAGTTCTGGAAGACAGACTCCTCATGGTTATACAACAACATGGATGAAGTTACTGAACTGAACACCTAATTCATTATCTATTTATCTATGGGCTTAGATGTATTTGGTTTTTCTGAGATGGGGCCTCATATAGCAAAGGTTGTCCTAATACTTTCTAAATAGCCAAAAATGACCTTCAAACTCCTGATCCTCCTGCCTCCACCTAACAAATACTATGATTAAAGGTTTACACCACCATACCCAATCTGAACTGTTCACTTAAAATCTTATGAGTTTTATCACAATTTTTAGAAAAGAAGATTAAGCAAAGATAAATACCCAAACCAAACTACTAACTGTCTTGGAAGAAATTATAACTTTCAGAACACAGTATGCTTTTTTTAAAAAATGCTCATTTAGAACCCAATGTCCTAGGTTCAAGTCCAAGGTTCCCCACCTCTATGTGAGAAGTATACTTGCACAAGGAACTTTTTCCATGACCCTTAATTCTATTCAAAGTTAGTAGATAGCAAAACCTCCATGGGCCTTTGTAAAGATTCAAATAAAATGACTATTGTTTCCCTAAACTATAAAATAAGCTATAAATGCATTATTTTGTGGGGTTTTTTGTCTTCAGCAGCAGTGACATGGGGCAGAGTACTCTGTTGCTGTTACACATCTAAGTCCAAGCACCATTTTCTAAGCAACTCAATCCTAAAAGTCTCTTATGCTATGTAATTGTTTCTTTTACACCTCCTATTATAACATTATCCTGTTTTAATTCTCTATTTAGTTCTAAGACCTAACATTTTAAAGCACAGTATTCCAGGCTAAAGTCTGCTCCTCATTACCAGAGACAGACAAATGTGCTTCTGTCTGCTGGTTCCAGGGTGAAAGAGAACACCTGTATTTAACAATCAGGAGACAGAACAGGAAAGATGGCTCAGTGGTTAAGAGCACTGGTTGTTCTTTCAGAGGACCCAGGTTCAATTCCCAGAACCTACAAAGCAGTTCACAACTGTCTGTAACTCCAGTTCCAGGGGATGTGTTATCCTCACACCAATAAAAGCATTTGCCACCAAAAAAAAAAAAAAAAAGGAAGAAGAAGAATGAGGAACCAGGAGAGGAACTTCTCCCACACAGCAGAAAGCTGAGCATTTATTAAAACTGTCAAGCTTCAGAAAAATGAAGGTCTACTGATAAAACTTTTTTGGTTTTTTGGTTTTTGGTTTTTTCCCATAAAGCATTTCTCTAGGTAGTCCTGGCTCTCCTGGAACTCACTCTGTCCTGGAACTGAAGCTAGTCTCGAACTCAGAGATCTGCCTGCCTCTGTCTCCTGAGTGTTGGGACCAAAGGCATGCACCACCACTGCCAGTCTAGAACCCAACAGTTCTATGAGAAATAAATGTACCATGGAAGACAATAAAATTAATGACATAAAATAAAAGACAGTAAAGCACATACAATTCTTGTTTTCTGGAAGTAATAATAATGAAGCTTAAAAACTCACATTTTTAGAAATAAATGCTTCAGGTTTTCCATTATAAAACCTGCCAAAGCCACTGAATGTATACACGAGAGGACGCAGGGCATGTTCTGACTAGTCCTTTAATACTAAAAAGGAAACAAAACCTAAAATAGGTGCATGCAATATGATGTAATATGTTTACAGAAAACAGTGTGTAGTAAACTCTCTTGAGGTAGCTGATTTCTCATCAACTTGTGAGAGAGGATCAAAATGTAACCAAATATTTAGTCTAGAATCATTTACTTGATACTTCATCCTGAAAATTCCTTCCATTCCTTTATAAAATAATTAGTACTAACCCTGGAAACGACTCTAAGGAAAAGGTAAACAAATAACAAAAAAAAAAATTTCAAAGTACTTTCTCAGGAATGCCTGTGTGCTACATAGATAAACTAGAAGGTAAAATATTTCTTCAAGTTTCCAAGAAAGTCTAAGAAATCTCCAATTGTTCTATGTATAGAGACAGATTCTCAATGATCACAAAACATAGTAGACATAGATAATATTAGTATTAGTAGACATAGTCTAATGTACCTTTGGCTAATGGGGCAGAAAAAAAAAATCCTGTCTTGCATTAAAATAAAAAGGCAGAAGGAGGCCAGGCAGTAGTGGCACATGCCTTTAATCCTAGCACTTGAGAAGCAGACAGATCTCTGTGAGTATACAGATCAAATTCCAAGAAACCTGTCTTGCCTCCCCCCACAAAAAGGCAGAAGGGAACTTCCTCAAGAATCAGTATGTAGAACTATTATTAATTCCTCATTTCGTTTTGGTGCAATGTTAAAAATAATTACTTCATATGCACCAAAAACAAAGACAAATCCTAAATATTTAAATGATCCCTAAAGCAAACCATATAAACTACATATAAAACTAAAACATTCTCTGGGTGGTGGTGGCATACAACTTAAATCCCAGCACTCAGAAGGCAGAGGCAGGTGACTCTCTAAGTAAGAGGCCAGCCTGATCTGAGTTCCAGGACAGCCAGGGCTATACAGAGAAACCCTGTCGCAGGAAGGAAAAAAAAGAGGGAAAAAAAAAACCTAAAACATTCATCATGTACTTCCATTTACATGAGTATAGATTCACAAATAATTTAGTTCACTGAAGTCCAAAGCACAACACATGTGCTGAATCTCAGGACAGTAGATCATCCAGCTTAAATAAAAGATTGCATTGCTTAAATAAAGAGCTTGATCTTTACAAGCTCATAAATTTTAGTACTTAACTGCCAGGATTTCTGGGAAAAATGTTAAAAAAGCCCTCTGGATCCCAACCAATTTACTTCTCTGTGCTTTGTATACATAGTTCAAAGTTATTAGTAAGGTCATTAACACAGAAGAAAAAACAGTCAATTCCTACAACCAGAAACGTAAAATACTGTACCCAATAGGGGAGCCAAGCAGTATAAAACCCAAGAGTATACATTCAAACCCATGCAGCCAGTTACCTTCACTGAACACATCTAGCAACTCTGCCTTGGTCCAATTACATGAGGTTATTAGAAAAAAGCCTTTTACTTCCAACACCCTGGAGAGAGACTTCACATACTGCTTCCTCTTCTCAACTGCATTGTCAGGATTAAGACTTATGGCATCGAAAGTCCCTTTGTCAACACAAACATGAAATCCAGACAGCTTTGTGGAAAGACTCAAAAAGTCTTCTACCTATATTAAAAATGAATGTCCATATGAGAACAATTAACACAATCTTTATATAACTTAAGTGACAACATGTAAAAGGTTAGAGATAAAAGAGTCCATTATGATGGCATTTTACATATAATAAACATATTTTCAACTTTATAGTTAACTTTTATGTGCTTTATTTCCGAGATCATTAAAACCAAAATTAGAAGAGAGGTTGATAGTGTTTCCTGGACATTTCAAATCTCTATAAATTTGGAAACAAATCAAAGTCAGGAATACTGGCTCAGTTTATAAAAAGTTGATTCTTATGAAAATATTTAACATATTTATCAAAATAACAGAATTTATTTGGAACCCAGGACACTGCAAATAAAACTTATGACTTATACTCCCACTTGAGTGGCCTAAAGTAAATAATTATCAAAGTTCCTCTGTTTTGATTCAGTAGCTCACAAAGCTACCAATGGATATTACAAAAGGCATAAAGCTTAAGAAATTAAAGACTATTTAAACTATGATTACTTAACTTGGTAAATGTCCAGCACTTTAGCTTTTAATAGTTCATCAGCATCCTGTTTTTAACAACCTGATACAATTGCAGTATTTGAAATAGTGATGTGCTTCCATTTTATAACACAAAAATTTACTAATGAATTTAATTCTAAAATTGGGGGGGGGAGGATTTTAAGACAGGTTTCTGGCTATCCTGGAACTCACTTTGTAGATCAAGCTGGCCTCAAACTCACAGAGATCTAATCATTCATACAATTTTAGTAATGAAAATAAATATCTAAAGCAACCCTTAAAATGGATACTATTATATATTGGCATGTGTGTGAATTTTGTTTGTTTAGGTTTTTTTTGGGGGGGAAGGTTGTTTTTTTTTTTTTGTTTTGTTTTTTTGTTTGTTTGTTTTTTGGTGACAGGGTCTCATACCTGTAGCCCAGGCTTTCCTAGCTCTGCTTCTATTACAGAGTTGAAATTGCAGGTGCATACCAGCACAGTGCACTCAGCATGTCCTTCTATTTGAAGATGGGACTTTTCCTGTCTCATATCCAAAGTACAGAATTTATTATTTCTGAATCAAAATAAACACTACTTGAAGATCTCACTCTGTGAGGTCATCCTCATCCTAAACACCTGTTCATCATTCTTGTATTCCAAAGGTATTTCATGACACTTGTACATATTAGATACAGGATATAGCAATAAGTAAAAGAGTAAAGAAATCTGTGTTAGAATATAAATCTGTGTTAGAAATCTTGTGTTTCATAAAGGAAGAATTAAACAACAAATAAGCTGCTACTGTTTATCTTCCAGAATACACACACACTGGAAATCTAAGCACAGTCATATGTTAATGGTGTTTGGAAGAGACCCTAGGAAGGTGACTGCGTTATGAGGGCTCTCTCCTCATACACAGATTAATGGGCTAATGAAGGACTGGCTCTGTTATAAAAGCAAGCTTTCTCTGGTTCACTTGCTCTACTGTGATGCAGGAAGAAGGTCCCTCATCACATCATGTAAGAATCATGGTGGGCTCTCCAGCCTAGAACTGTGAGCTTAAATAAACTTCCATGCTTTATAAATTACTGAGTCTATGTTTTTCAGTCATAGCAATAAAAAGCTAACTAAAACATAAATTTAAGAAAAGGTTTCAAGGAGCTACAGAGTTAGCTCCATATTTAGGAACTCACGCTGCTCTTGTAAAGGACCCACATCAAGTGGCTCACAACTACCTGTAGCTTGAGCTCCAAAATCCAAGGCTTCTGGCCTCCACAGGTATCTGTATTCACATGAACATACTCACACAGAGAAATGCTACTTAAAAAAAAAAAAAACATAGTATTGCAAGGTTCAGACTCAGTGGATAAAGGATTTTGTTACCTGAGTGGATCTTTAACACTGACATGACGGTGAGAACCAACTCCCACAATTGTCCTCTGACCTATGAAGTATGCTGTAGTGAATCTACTCACCACATAAAACAAATAAAGAATGTAATAAGATAATAATACTATTTCAGATAGGGCCAGCAAGATGGCTCAGCAGGTAAAGGCTTGCCACCAAACCTAAGTTTGAGCTGAGATCTCATGATGAAAGGAAAGAACCAACTTCAGCAAGTTGTCCTCCGATCTCAATTCATAAATATATGTATGTCCACACAGTACATATACAAAAAAATGCAATTTAAATGTTAAAAATAGATTACAAATGCTTAATAATTGTTTACCATGAAATATCTTTTAAAACATATTTAGATAGAGTACTATTAAGAAAACTGGGGCTGGAGAGATGGCTCACTACTTAAGAGCTGGCTGCCCTTTAGTGGCCCTAGTTTAGGTTCTCAGCACCTATATATATGGGTGCTACAATCACCTGTTACTCAAGATGTAGAGGGTCTGCAGCCTTCTTTTGGCCTTCCCAGGCAAACAAGAATACACATAAAAAATAGGGCCTGAGCTCAGTAGGTAAAGGCACTTGCCACCAAATCTAACAAACTGAGGTAAACCCCTGGAACCCACAAGGTGGCACATGTATTCACCCACCACACACACTATAAATACATAATGTAACTTTAAAGATAAAGAGCTAAGCATGCTGGAACATGCCTGTAATTCCAGCACTTGGGAAAACAGAAGACCAGAAGTTCAGCTACATAGCATGCTATAAGCCAGCCTGAATTATAGAAGATCCTGTCTCAGTAGCACAAAACAACACAAAAACCATGAGCCAGCCTTCAGAAAGTAAAGGCAGTGGGATTCATAAGTCTTTGGCAAGCCTAGCCTACAAGAGATGTACCTCTAATCTTGAAGAAAATAAAAAGAAAACAGTAATAAGACTGTGAGTGACTAAGAAGATACATCTTTTGTGGGGGGGGGGGGAAGCAGCTTGTTTGCGCATGTCTTTAATCCCAGCACTCAGAGGGCAGAGGCAGGCAGATCTCTGAGTTCAAGGACAGCCTGGTCTATAGAGCGAATTCTAGGACAGCCAGGGCTACACAGAGAAACCCTGTCTCAAAAAACAAAAACAAAAACAAAAAAAAAAAAAAAAAAAAATGATGTAAGCAAATGTTCCTTTTAGATCGCTGACTACTTTTTATCATGGGAATGGTGAGGCAAAATGATCGAGGAAAAGAGAAGAAACAAGGTTAACTCCTTGAGTTTTAAGTGTTCTAATTTCTTCCTGTTGCTGTGAGAAAACACCCAGACCAAAGCAAGTTGGAGAGGAATGGACTTATTTTATCTTACATTTCCAGGTCACAGGGCAGGAACTCAAGGCAGGAACCTGAAGCTAGCTCCCTTTCTGACTTTCTCACCGGCTAATGCTTCTTTATACTATCCAGGAATGGTAGGGATGGTGTCACACATAGTGGGCCAGGCCTTTCTGTATCAATTAATAATCAAGAGAATCCTCACAGACATGCCCACAGACCAGTCTATCTAGACAGTTCTTCAATTGAGGCTCTCATCGCTGATGACTTCAGGTTATATCAAGTTGACAATTAAAGCCAAGTGGGACAAAGAATTAAATAACAATGTTAGATATGATAACAGCCTATGAATTTAAGTTTTTTCTAAATATAACTCATTTTCTTTGAGGAATAAAGACAACCAAATACTGCCATCCAGTTGAAGTGGCTTCCAGTTCTAGTAGAATCTGAGACAGAAAACAGCACTGCAGGAACACCCAGCATTTCTAACATTTTCATCTCACTAATCCAGAGTCAGGTACTGTACATTTCTGCAAACATGGACAGGATCACACACGTATGTCCATATACAATGGACACTTTCCCACAAAGCACAGCGGTACATGCCTATAATCCAATTAGACTTATGGAGACAGCAAGTTTGAGGCTGGCCTGGATTACACAGTAAGACTCTTGTCACATACATACAAAAGAAAAAAGTCCCTAAACTAACTAGATTGTGTTTTTAACAGTTACTTTTAAATGTTTCAATTTGGGTTATTTATGATTGATCCTTAATTTATGAATTCAAAAAGGTCAACAGATTAACATACTTTAGAAACAGTTAAATATTATACCTTATTTTAAAATATTATAGTAACATAAATAATAGTTACCTTCAAGTTAATGTTAGATAGCCCTTCTTTCTCTAAAATACTTGCAGAAAGCTTAATTGCAGAAGGAGAATAATCGATCCCAGTTATATTAGAGAAACCATGTTTCACCTAGAGACAGAAATAATTTCATAATAATTTAGTTTAAAACTTTTAATAGTTTTGCTTATAAACTATAATATTCTTTGAATGTACAACTGTTTTAACTTTGTGAAATGTCACAGACTATTAAATATCATAGACTATCAAACACCCATATTTAAATTTTATTGTATTCTAAACAGAAACCAAAGTTTAAATTCATGACAATTTTTTGCTTTTGTAATATCTGACTTCTTTTCACAAACAAATTCATTTTCTCAAAATTCATTGAGCTAAAAATGTAGTATATATGTCTGATGCCTATATTCAAATTCACACATGAATTTAGCTCACATTTTACTTAACCCAATTAAATTATATGAATAAATTAAATGCATATATAGTGAGTTGGCTTTCCTTTAACAAATTATAAATTATTTAATTCTCTACCAACCACATAATTGTCACCTTATATTTGTACTGTACTTTTTCAGCTACTTTATATATTCAAATAGATCTCTGTGAAAAACCTGTGAGGTAGGATGGCAGATAACAGATCCTGCAGGAATCTCAGAGGGATTGCGGAGCTTGAGGGTTTACTTCTTACTGGGCATGAACCCTCCTCAGATGTATGATGCCTATGGTGGCCGTCATTCTTGAACTCCCCCCACCCACCCACCCAATTATGCTGCTCATTACACCAAGAGAATTTCATAGGAAAACAAAAAGGTTGCAAAATATGGTATGGCCTGAAATTCTCCTGATGGGTATCACTATTCACTAAATGGTTACTTCCTTCAATTCAAAAGTTAACCTAGTGCCAAGGTATGTGGTATACATGTTTAATCCCAGAACTGGGAGGCAGAGGCAGGAAGATCTCTGTGAGTTTGAGGCCAGCCTGATGCTCCAGGACAGCCAAAGTTACAAAGAGAGACTCTGAGGTCTCAAAAAAAAAAAAAAAAAAAAAAAAGAGGTAACCTACATGAAGACTTACTGATAAAACTGAGATAACAAACAAAACCACACGCATCATAAGATTTCTGATGAAAACCAAAAAGAGAAAAATCTTGAAAGCACCAGGGAATAAGAATAAAGGAACAGGGACTGGAGAGATAGCTTAGTGGGTATGAGCACTGACTGCTCTTCTGGAGGACATGGGTTCAATTCCCAGCACCCATATGGTAGTTCACAACTGTCTGTAACCATCACACATACATGCAGCAAAATATCAATGTACTAAAGATAAATTGGGGGAAAAAGAATAGAGGAACAAGAATACAGATTACTTTCCAAGACCAACAAGGATGCTATAGAGATGACAGTAAGTCATGAAGAATATTAGCCAGAAGACAAGCAAAGAAAAATACCAACCTAAGATTAGTAGCAAAACCACCTGGCAAGAATGTAGGTAAGTGCAAGCAAAGATCAGCAATGGCTGTTAACAAGGAGACATCATATTACACATAGGAAAATATATAGCGAGTTGGGCAGTAGTGGCACACACCTTTAATCCCAGCACTTGCAGAAAAGGTAGGAGGATCTCTGTGAGCTCGAGGTTAGCCTGGTCTACAGAGAGAGTTACAGGACAGCCAGGGTTACATGGAAAAATCCTGTATTGAAACACCAAAAAGAAAAAAAGAAACACATACACATAAATTAACTTGCCAAAACCGTATCAGAAAAAAAATCTCAAAATCAGGGCTGGAGAGATGATTCAATGGGTAAAGTGCTAGCTGAACAACAGTTGAAGACCTGAGTTCAGAACCTCAAAGCCCACATGAATCTCAAATAGCCAGACAGAATGGGATGTATCTGTAATCACAGTATTCCTAGAGCAGTGGTTCTCAACCTGTGGGTCACAATCCCTTTGTGGGTCACATAGCAGATATCCTCCACATCAGATATTTGCATTACGATTTTTTTTGTTGTTGTTGTTATTATTGTTTAGTTTTTCGAGATTTCTCTGTATTGATTTGGAGCCTGTACTGGAACTCGCTCTGTAGACCAGGCTGGCCTAAAACTCACAGAGATCCACCTGCCTCTGCCTCCCAAGTGCTAGAATTAAAGGCGAGCGCCACCAACACCCAGCTGCATTAGGATTCTTAACAGTAGCAAAACTGCAGCAATGAAATAATTCCACAACATGAAGAATTGTATTAAAGGGTCCCAGCATTAGGAAGGGTGAGAAACACTATCCTAGAGGAAGATGAAAAGTAAAGACAAGACAATCCCCAGAATATTCAACAGAGAACAAGAGACCTTATCTCAAGCAAGGTGAAGAATAAGAACAAATACCCAAGGTTGCTCCAACTTGAACGCAAGCACTTTGATGCGTACATACACACACACACACACACACACACACACACACACAGAGAGAGAGAGAGAGAGAGAGAGAGAGAGAGAGAGAGAGAGAGAGAGAGAGAGAGAGATTTGGCAATATAAGACAAAAAAATACTGGTAGCCAGACGTGGTGGCACACACTTTTGGTCTCTGATCTCAGCACTTAGGAAGCACATCTCTATGATTTTTTGTTTGTTTATCTGTTTGTTTTTTTGAGACAGAGTTTCTCTGTGAAACAGTCCTGGCTGTCCTGGAAATCACCCTGTAGACCAGGCTGACCTCAAACTCACAGAGATCCGCCTGCCTCTGCCTCCCTCCCTAATACTGGGATTAAAGGCCCTCTATGATTTTTTTTTAAACTAAAAACAGCTGGCAATTTTATTTTCATATTTCACAATACAGATGAAAACTGTACTTTTTTATCCCACTTTTCTCTTTCGAAACTATTCTGTCTGCTATGAAGGGGAAAGCCTTCCTTGTCATACTGTTAGAAGACATTCAGGCTAGGCACTGTGATAGCCTAGTGAAACAGAACAAGAAATACAAAACTGATGATGAGCCCTCCTGTTCTTACCTGTCTGGCCAAGTTATGCCAAACCAGGTGGGCACCATCATAGGACGAGCACGAGATCTCATCACTGGAAGCCCAGGTATCATAGGCATGTGGCCACCCATGGGTGGCCTCATTCCAGGAGCAGGAACCCCCAGGCATCACCCCAGGAGGAAGGGGGGCCATCATTGGCACTGTGGGAGTACCTACTGGTTCCAAACAACCATGAAATGATGCACACAGCCAGGGCCAACAAGGACAGGTGTAGGACAAAAACCAGTGTAACAACTAAATACTCAAATGAGGAGCCAGATCTCTTTGATTTTGAGGACAGACTTGTCTACAAAATGAGTTCCAAGCTAGCCAGTACGGCATAGTGAGATATTGTCTCATAACAGATGTATAAAAATACTGGTGAGAATATGGAGAAGTTTAAACTCATATTCACTGCTGGTAGCAATATAAGAAAGCAGCCATTAAAGAAAACAATCTAATGGTTTCTTAAATTCAACAATTTGACTCTACAAATTCTAGTCCTATGTTAATACCCAAAAGAATGAGACTGTATCTCCACACAAACTTATACACAAATTTTTACAATAGTAAAGCAAGTAGAAAAAAACTAAAATTCATCAATGAATGGATAAACGAGCAATGGTATAGATATACAAAGGAATATCATTCAGGCACATAAGGGAATGAAGTCCTGACATGCTTCAATGTAGAAGATCTTTTTTAAAAATATGCAAGCGAAAGAAGCCACACTGAAGAGCCACATCTGAAACACCCAAAACAGACAGATAAGGCACACATCTGTAATTCCAACATTTGGGAGGCTAAAGCAGGAAGACTGCAGCAAATTCAAGAATGCCTGGGCTACATAGTAAGTGTACCAGGTCAGCCAGAATATAGAAGACTCTATCTCCAAAAACAACAAAATAGAAAAGACAAATTCTCAAAGTAAATTAGTGACTTCCAGAGACTAAAGAAAAAAAAAAAAAATGGAACATGCAGAGTCAGTACTCTTGGGCACAGTACTGCTTTGTGAAGTGACAGTTTTTAAATTTAAAACATTGATGACAGCTACACAACTTTCAGACAACACAAAAGAACACAGAATTACATACTTTACTTAAAGGGTGAGTTTTCTAGTATGAGGTATATCTCAATTTAAATAAAACAGTTAAAATGAACTTATTATCAATACCAAAGTAAAATTCAAAGCAAACTATACTACAAAAACTAAAAAGGTTCATATGCCAGGCGTGGCAGTACACACCTTTAATCCCAGCACTTGGGTGGCAGAGACAGACAGATCCCAGAGTTCAAGCCCAGCCTGGTCTATACTGCTAGTTCCAGGACAGCCAGGGCTACACAGGAAAACTTTGTCTCTAAATGTCCACCCCCTAAGAAAAAAGAAAGAAAAAAGAAGAAAAGAAACGTTATACAGTAATAAATTAGTTCATTAGCTCATTCACAAAAATACTAAACTTATATATGCTTCTAATAGAACTTAGAAGTTCATATTACAAAAACTGACAAAAATCAAAGAAAATATAAATCACAACTATGGTTGTACACTCCTGTTTCAGTAATTGATAGAAATAGTAGAAATCAGCAAAAATTACAGAACTGAATACTACCAAAAAACCAGATGCACTTAATATTTATAGGATATTCTACTAACTGCAATATACCCTTTCCAGTGCACATCACATAAGCCAGGGTATGTATAGAGGGCATAAAACTCTAACAAATTTAAAAGCCCTGAAAATCACAAAGTGTGTTCTCTATAAATCTGTTAACAATAAGGTAATAGAAAAACTTGCAGTATTTAGAAATGAAACAACAAAATTCTAAATTGACAAAAGTTAAAAAAAAAAAAAACAGAAAATACATTGGATGAAGAAAACAAATACAACATCAAAACTGTCCCCTCCTCCTACATCTATGCCAGCATCTGCTTACAAATAAACTCATAGCACTTACTGCTTTTACTGAGTATAGTGGAAGTCTTGAATCAATAATCTAAACTATTGGGGATGGACAAATGGCTCAACAGTTAAGAGCACTTACTGCCCTTGCAAAGGGCCCTTGTTCAATCTGCAGCACTCACACAGTGGCTCACAACTATTTGTAACTCAAGTCTAGGAGATCTGCTGTCATCTTATGACCTCCTTCAGCACATGATGCATAGAAATATACGCAGACAAAACACTCACACACATAAAATAAATGAAACTAAAAGTAAATAATAATCAACATCTAAACTCCTACCTTAAGATCTTTAAAAGCAAGGCAAATCACAGAACTCAGATGTAATGACTCCTGCTTGTAATCCAGTGCTCAAGAATCTGAAGCAGGAGAATTGTCATAAAGTCCAAGTTACTTAGTAAGCTCTAGTCTAAGCTACAAAGACAGATCCTTTTCAAAACAAAAAAATAAAGCATGCATGCCAGGCAGTGGTGGTGCATGGCTTTAATCCCAGCACTTGGGAAGTAAAGGCAAGTGGGCCTTTCCAAGTTTGAAGCCAGCCTGGTCTACAAGTTCTGGAACAGCCAGAGCTATATAATGAGACTCTGTCTTGAAAAAACAAACAAACAAACAAACAAGCAAACAAAACACAAAGCAGTGGATAGATAAATAACATGAAACACAGCCATGTAACAGAATGCATCTCAGCAATAACAACACATCCCGCATCAAAGCATACCTATAATCCCAGCACTGGGGAGGCAAAGGATGGAGGGACTGTGGACTACAAGTTACATCTGGCCATCCTGAGCTACAGACACACTGTCCAAACAAACAAAAGCTTGACACTAGAGACGCCTATAGACACTAGGGCACTAGGCCTCAATTAGTACAATGTTTGTTGTACAAGCATGAAAATCTGAGTTCAATATCCAATACCCATGTAAAAGCAAGGTACAGTATCACACACCTATAATTCAACACTGGGAAGGAAGCGACAGGAGAATCCCTGGAGCCAGACAGTAGATGAATACACAAGCTCCAGGTTCAGTAAGAGTATCTCCAAAAAAAAAAAAAAAAAAGTAGTAAGGGCAAGCAGGATGGGTTAGCATGCAAAGGTGCTCACTACCAAGCCTGACAAGCTGAATTTGATCCTCAGAACCAACTAACTCCACAAAGTTGTCCTCTGACCTCCACATGCACGTCCCAAAACACACATTATATATAAGCACAGATCTCCCTGGGAAAAGGAAATAGAAGAGATATCCTGAGTGGACTGAGGGCAACTGGGGATGAATGATCAGGTTGGAGTGTGCTGAGGGGAACTGCGGGGGGGGGGGGGGGGGGGGAATGCATTTTGGGGTCAGGTGCAGGGAAATCTCCCAGGAGTCCATGGGGAGGATCCCAGCTTAGACTCCTAGCAACACTAGGTAAGTAGCCTGAACTGGTCATCTCCTATGACCAACAGTCATCTGAGAAGCATCATTCAGCAACCAATGGAGGCACATGCAGAGACACACAGCTAAACATTATTTGGAGTTCAGAAATCCTGGGGAGGAGGAAGAGAAAGGAGTGTAGGAACTAGACACCACAGGAAAAGTCACACAATCAACTAACCTAAGCTCATAGGAGCTTGCAGAGACTGACCCAACAATCAGGGAGCCTGCATGAGGCACTGCACATATGTTACAGTTGTGTAGCCTGGTCCTCTTTTGTAACTTCTAACAGTGGGAACAGGGACTATCTCTGACCCTTTTACTGGTTTGGGGACACTACTTCTCATACTGGGTCACCTTGTCCAGTCTTAATACACAGGGAGGTGCTTAGTCTTACTGCAACTTGATATGCCATGTTTTGTTAATAGTCATGGGAGACTGACTGCCCTTTCCTGGATGGAGAGGGAAGAAGAGGAAATTGGGGGTCAAAGAGGGGACTAGGGGATATGAACTGGGAGGGGAAGATGCGGGGGGAGGCTGCAACTGGGGAGATAAAATAAATAGATGAATTTTTTAAAAAAAGAACAACAAGCCGGTGGTGGCCCCTGCCTTTAATCCCAACACTTAGGAGGCAGAGGCAGGTGGATTTCAGTGAGCTCAAGGCCAGCCTGGTCTACAAAGTGAGTTCCAAGACAGGACTGTTACACAGAAAAACCCTGTCTCAGAAAAAGGAAGGAAGGAAGGAAGGAAGGAAGGAAGGAAGGAAGGAAGGAAGGAATAAAAGTGCAGAGTGATTAAAAAAGACTCCAATGTTAACTCTGCCCTGCACACACACACATGCATTCACACCCACATGAACACAGATGTACATACCAAGAGAAAAGAGAAGCAATAAAAGATTAAAAGGGAAAACTAAAATTACCACTTACCACAAAGCACATAATTCTAGACAGAGAAAACCTAAAAGAATCTATAATCTCAAGGATAAAACATTAGCTTCTACAAGTAAACTATTACAATCCAAAAGGCTTAAACAATGGCTCAATGATAGACTGTCCAGTATGCACAAGACCCTGGGTTTAATCCCTGAAACACAAAACTGAGTAAGTAAAAACCAAAAAAAAAAACTACAGGCAAAATGAAAAGGTGGATATGTATGTGAGATGGCTATAAAAGCAACCCTTCACAGTCATATAGCAATGAGAATAACCAAATACTACAGTCAGCACCAGCAGATCTCAAGGATGTTGCATGGAGACCTAAGTTCTTCTGACATACTTAAAAACAGGCTAATTGATCTAGAAAGTGAAGACCCATTTGTCTAACCAGCAGAGGACAGTGGTTACTTTTAGGGAAGAAGAAACTTGACCACACTGACCATTTTATGAGTGTTCACTTTGTGACAATTAATTGAGTTACAGACATTTCATTCCTACACTGTAAAGAATATATGTTCTATGTTGATTATTTCAAACTGTTTCAAGAAAGGTTACTCTGCCTCTCTCCTTATTACCCCTAAAAAGCAAAAACTGGCCAGGTGGTGGTGGCACCCACTTTTATATCTAGCACTTGGGAGGCAGAGGCAGACAGATCCCTGAGTTTGAGGCTGGCCTGATCTACAGAGCGAGTTTCAGGACAGCCAGGCTATACAGAGAAACCCTGTCTCAGGATAAAGAGACAGACAGATATTAGCAAAAACTAAGCTCTTGCACAATGCAACATATAATACAGTAGCTACCTTGAATTTAATCCTCATCTCTATCCCCACCCCACACAAATTCTTACGCTGCCTCAACCTTATGTATTTAGTACTCATTTTTCAAAATTTTCTCCCTTTGTAATTACTCTCCAACACCCACACTCACTACCATGCCCTGAGATTCCTACCCAGTTTGGTTATTAATTCAAGACCTTTCCCTGTCCCTCTTTTCCAATGCTAACTGCTTCCTCTTTTATACTCAGCATACCCATTATCACTTATAATGGGTTACAGTTTATCTGTCAGTCCATCCTCTATTATACTATAAATAATCCAAGCATAAGATCCATACTTTCAAGCTTCCAGTACCTAGTATTAATATGTGAAAATCACTAGTAAATTTCAATCTTCTGTATACATTGTTAGTGGCTTGACTAGTAAAGATGCTTGCTGCCAAGGCTAATGGCCTCAGTTAACTGAACTTCATATGATAGAAGGTAAGAACTGATTCAAGTTGTCCTCTAACCTCCACATGGGCACTGTGATACACATGCACACACATATACATACATGCACACATGCAATACACAAATATGTAAACGTAACAAAAATATTAACTAAGAAATGACAGTAAAGGGCCAGGCAGGGTGGCACATACTTTTAATCCCACCACTCAGGAGGCAAAGGCAGGCAGATCTCTCTGAGGTCAAGGCCAGCCTGGTTTACAGAGTGAGTACCAGGACAGCCAAGGCTGTCTGGGGGATGGGAAGGAAGAAGGAAATGACAGTAAAACCATCTAAGATGAAAACTCCATCTCACACTTTTTCATAACAACAGCTACAAATGCAGAACAATAACTGACAGAAGAACTTGTACTAAAACTCAGGTCATGAACTACATATATAAATACACACACACACACACACACACACACACACACACACACACACACACACAAACACAGTTTGTTTTTTGAGACAGGGTTTCTCTGTGGCTTTGGAAGCTGTCCTGGAACTAGCTCTTGTAGACCAGGCTGGTCTATAACTCACAGAAATCTGCCTGCCTCTGCCTCCCGAGTGCTGGGATTAAAGGCCTGTGCCACCACCACCTGGCAGATGAACAATATATTTTTGTTAAGCCATATGATTACCTAAGACAAGGAATGCTCTATTAGAATTACAAACATCTCTCTCTCTCTCTCTCTCTAATTTTGCAAACATCTCTTTCCAAATGATACTTAAAATTTTACAGACATAGGTATTTTGCCTGAATTTATGTGCACTACAAGTATGCCTGGTGCCTGTGGAGGTCAAAAGACTTTAATGATCCCCTGGAATTGGAGTTGCAGGTAGTTGTGAGTGAGCCCCATGCTAGAACTGAACATGGGTCCACTGCAAGAGCAGCAAGGAGTCTTAACCAATGAACAACCTCTCCAGGACCATCTCTTTTTAGTATACAACATAGATTTCCAGAGTTTTGAACTAAAAGAAGTTAATACAGATCACCCAGCCTACACCCTCAGGAGAAACTAAAGCCAAGAAAAATTAAGAGGGCTTGTTCTAGGTAAAGACTGTAACCAAGAGGGACTGGAGAAATGACTCAATGGTAAGAGCTCTAGTTCTTCTTCTAGAGGACCTGGGTTCAATTCCAAGCATCCATATGGTGGCTCACAACTTTAACTTCAGTCCAAGGGTTTCTAACACCCTCACACAGACACACTTACAGGGAAAACACCAATGCATATAAAATAAAATAATTTATATATATATATAAAAAAAGATTGCAACCAAAAGAATCAAAACTAAGACTTGGATCCCCTGGGGCTTATCATTTAGGGCTTTACATCCTAATCACAAGAAGCACAGTCTTAAATACCATACTCCCAAATGATGAAACCCCAAAAGATTATAATACAAAATCTGCAAGATCAAGAATCCAAAGCCGGGCAGTGGTGGTACACAACTTTAACACCAGCACTCAAGAGGCAGAGGCAGGCAGACCTCTGAGTTTGAGGCCAGCATGATCTACAGAAAGAGTTCCAGGATGGCCAGAGTTACACAGAGAAACCCTGTCTCTCAGAAATAATAATTCTGGGAGAAAATAATTTTAAAAAACTGTTTAAGTGGAGCATAGTGATGCAAATCTGTAATCTCATCATTTAAGAAGGAAAAGAAGGAATATCAGAAGTTCACAACATCCTCAGCTACATACTAAACTAGAGGCCAGCCTGAGCTACATGAGACCCTATTTCAAGTGAACAATAATAAATAAAATGTTTAAAAGGCATTTACTTAAGGGCTGGAGATATAACTTAATGTTAGACAAACTATATCCATGGAAAAATAGGTTATCTGCATTGTGTCACACTCATGGAATCCCAGGACTCAAAACCAGGAAGCAAAACCAGGAAGATCTGAATTAAAAAGGGCAGCTGGACAGCACAGCAAGACTCCACTTCAAAACCAAAACAAAACAAGGGAAGGACAAGATGGCACAGTCCTTTGTTCCCAGATTTTGGGAGACAGAGGCAGTGGATCTCTGTGAATTCAAGACCAGCCTAGTCTACAAATCAAGATTCAGACCAGCCAGGACTACACACTGACCCCATCTCAAAGAACAAAAAATAAACACAGGCTAGAGAGATGGCTCAGCAGTTAAAAGCATATTCTGCTCTTGCAGAGGATGTAGGTCAAGTTCCCTGCACCCACATGATGGCTCACAATCAACTATAACTCCACATAAACTCATGTAGACAAAACAATCATGCATATAAAACAAATAAAAATTAAAGGCTTTTGGGGTTGTTTTTGTTTGGTTGATTTTTTGAGACAAGGTTTCTCTGTATAGCCCTAGCTATCTTAAAACTTGCTTTGTAGACCAAGTTGGTCTATAGCTCAGAGATCTACCTGCCTCTACCTCCTGAGTATTGGGACTAAAAGTGTACACCACCACTGCCCAGCAAAAATTAAAGTTTAAAAGGAAGAAGAAAAAAAACCCTACAGTTTTCTTAATAATTTGAAAATAAAGAAAAAGAAACTTTCTAAAATTTCACAGATGCCCAAAAACCCCACCTCTTCATTACTAGCATCAGCATCTCTACGTACAAGCCAAATTCACTGCTACACACCAACACACATCCAAAAAAAGGTAGAAAAACAAACATTATTCTGGTTTTGTTATTGTTTGTTTTTGAGACAGGTTTTTAACTATATACCCTTGGCTGGCCTGGAATTCTCTGCATAGACCAGGATAGTCTTTGAACTCACAAAGATCCACCTGCCATTGAGTGCTGAGACTAAAGGTGTATGCCATCATGCTTGGCCCAAATCGAAATTCTTAAGTCTTTACACACTTTATACAAAATGAAGCAAGATGAGATATATAGCAGAGAAAAATCACATAATTTAAAATATGTGATTTAAAATAAAGGAAATAAATAAAAAGGAAAGAAAGCATGAAAACTCAACACATGAGTAAGGATAGATTATGGGCAACTACAAGAAAATAGTTTCATATCAAGATGAGTATTTGCCTTTCTTAGAGAATATGCTTGAGTTTTTTGGGTGCTGTTCTTCTGAAATTCTATGAGTCATAAAAAAACAATCACTCCCTATCTATCAAAAAGTTCCATCTTGGACTGGATCCATGGCTGAGAGGTTAAGAATGCTTTCTGTTCTTCCAAAGGACCTGAGTTTAGTTCCCAGCACCCACATAAGAAGGCTCACACTGCCTGCAACTCCAGTTCAAGGAGATCTAACAATCTTTTCTAGCCTCTGTGGGCATCCTCACACACACAGTAGACACACAGGTATAGAACTTTTTTTTTTTTTTTTTTTTTTTTTTTTTTTTGAGACAGGGTTTCTCTATGTAGCTTTGTCCTGGAACTCAATCTGTAGACCAGGTTGACCTGAAACTAAGAGATCCACCTGCCTCTGCCTACCAACGGCTGAGATGAAAGGTGTGCACCACCACCACCTGGCTTAAAATAACACATTTTTAATCTAAGTTTTCATTACTGCTGTGTTGCACAGCCAATATACTCATTCTGTTGTCTACAGTTTTACCATTGTAAGCACTTGATCACAACTGAATTAAGTATCAAATGCACTGGTTAAATGGAAAACAAAACAAACACAACACTTTACGTACGGACCACACTTGCTAAAGGCAATTTCCTAAACCGTCACTATCTGTTGTTACTGTCTTGAGATGAAATTTAAGCTCATTTTCTAAAACCTCTCCCAAATCTCCAAAGTCTTTTCAAAGCTTCCCTTTTCCCAGTTATT
Source organism: Phodopus roborovskii (assembly GCF_943737965.1). NCBI lineage: Eukaryota > Metazoa > Chordata > Mammalia > Rodentia > Cricetidae > Phodopus > Phodopus roborovskii. Next base: position 40,999,999 of record NW_026126480.1, read on the forward strand.
AACAACAGAGCATCAAGTTTTAAAATGTTCAGGCCTAACAGAGGCATGAATTTTGTATTTTTTTTTTTTTTAATGGAGATAGTTTTGGGGCCATGCATTAACCAAACTGAGGTATTCTGTTGTTAAGACTTGAGAATAAGTATTCGTGTCTTCTTCAGGAGTCAAATTGAGTTCTCTCTGCTCATGAGTTTTTGTTCAGGTCACTGAGCTTCTCAAGCTCCTTCTGACGGACATTCTTTGAAAGGAGCACAGTGCTGTGTATAAGTGGCAGCTGCACCCAACAGTAATTCAGGAGGGAAGACCTTGAATTTTAAGACAACATTTTCACAGCAATCTTGGTAACACTGCACTATCATTTGAATATTTCTATTAAACACATGTGTCCCTTTGAAAGGATAGTTATTTTTTTTAATTAAGTAATAATCACAGCAGCAATAATTAGCTTACATTTTTTTAACTTCCTGGGCAACGCCTTTAATCCCAGCATTTGGGAGGCAGAGACAGGCAGATCTCTGTGTATTTGAGGTAAGCCTGATTTACAAGAGAATTCCAAGACAGTCAGGACTACATAGAGACCCTGTCTCAATTGGGGAAAAATATTCAACTTAAAAAAAATGTTTTCACACTTATTTTGTGTGTTTGTGTAAGTACATGGGTATCCCTATGGAGGGCAGAGGGTAAGAAGCATTACTGAATCAGTTCTCCCCTTCCACACATAGATTTCAGGAATCAAACTCAGGTAGGCAGGCTTGGGGGCAAGCACTCTCATCCACTAAGCTGTCTTGCTGACCCTAGCTTTAAAATGGTTATCTTTAACCAACAAGTAACCCTGTACAATTAAATAATCACTGTCTTGGTGACAGTGAGATGATGCAGCAGAAAAGGCACTTGGCCACCAAAACTAATACACATACATACAAATAAACAAATGTAAATTACAAGATTATGAATTAAACCTTTTTATGAGGGAACAATTTTGCAGATTTCATTATGTTCTAAGGAATAAGAAGGCATGATGCTGTTTCCCCAATACCAAATCTATATTAGTAAAAATATATTCAAACACCAGTTATGAGATACAAATACAGAGATACAGATATGAAAAGGGTTTATTGAAGGCACTGGTTCACACAATTATTGTGACTGAGAAGTCTCATAGGCTGTCTGGAGGGGATGCCAGGAGCATGACTCAGATCAAGCCCAAAGGCCTAAGAACCAGTAAAGCTAATGAGATAACTCTCAGTCTACGGCTCAAAGCCTAAGGATCCTACACCACTAGTGTAAGAGTCCTAAGGCCAAGAGTTTCAAAGTGCACAATAGCAAAAAGAAATGATCCTAACTTTTTCAAAGACCATGATAGTTAGCTTCTGTGTTTGTCCTTGACAGGCCTTAGCCTACTGGATGGTGTACAACCATACTAAAAAGGTTCTTCCCTTACTCCATACAGACTCAGACATTAATCGCCTCTGAAAACCTCACATACACATCATAAACAATGCTCAACCTAGATTTTTGGTAATTGCTACACCTAATGTGATACAACTACCAAACATAGGGTCACCAATGTTCTAATCCCCTCTTCATTATTTACCTTTTTACTCCTAATATACCCTTTGCTTTCTGCTATAGGAATATAGGGACTGAGGTTTTCAGAATTCTGACTTCCAAAATTTCACATTGTAGATTTTACTCTTTCAGGATTATGACTTTTGAGATTTTATACTTCTAGGACTCCACTTGTCACTAGACAGCTGTGAGTCCAGCTTTCAGGATTTATGCCTGACACCATATTTTTTACTGCTTTCCCAAAAATCCAAGCAGTCTCCCTTTCCTCCCATGTGAACACTCAAAGTTTTCTGTTTTTCTGTTTCACATTTAGATGGTAATCTCTTAACTGCAACTTTTTTTTTAAACTTTCATTTTAAAAATTGGCTCAAACACATGAATACTAAAAGTACCAACAAGTTCAACCAGGAAAACACCATTTCCAGTTCCAATGTCAAGCACTGAGGCATCCGATGGAATCTTGTGTTTTTGCATCCACCTTATTAGTCGGTTCATACTCTCTTCCCCAAACCTGTTTAGGAATAGGATACAAAGAGCATACACACAATAAAAGTTACAACTATATTTCACTTAAGCTGCTTATACCATATGCTCACTTTAGTCTTTTCTGAAAAGTAAGAATATTTTAACTGTTTACGCTTCATCTTTATTGTTATTTAGATTACATTTCTAAAGATGGAATACCCAAGGTATATGTTATATAGACTAATACATGTAAATAAGTAATGAGTACATAAAATATACATATTTATAATCACACATGTATACATATACACATACTATATTTAATCAGCATTAATCCTTTAAAATGTTGTGCTAATAACTGCCTTCTTGGACATCAGCAAATATTGGTACTTTCACTACCAAAGAAATTAAGAATTTCATTACTTAATTGAAAAATTACAACTATGGAATGAAAGTAACTTCCTAGTATTATAATAAATTTAAACCTGGGTCACTAAAAAAGAAAAGAGATATTTTAAAGCTGTCATTGAAGCAAGAGTCAGGCAGAGGCAGGTGGATCTCTAAGTCTGAGGTCTATTGAGCAAGTACAGGGAAATGCTGTTTCAAAAAAAGAAAGAAAGAGAAACAAAGGAAGGAAAAGAGATACTTTAGAGCCACTGAAGCCAGCATGCTTCTAGACTGTCATTGTTGTTAAGTTCACTTGCTCATGCTCTCTCACACCCACAAAAACAATTCCTTAGCTTAACTCACCAGATTTCTCCTGTATCTCCATATTCTCGGAATGTTCTCAGTTCTCTCTCATAAACAGCATCCCAACTACATAAACAATCAAATGTGAAGCAAGATTCCCAAATTAAACTGTATTTTGTGAATCAAACAGATTATTCCTAATGAATTACATGGCTACTTACAATGGTCTTAAAACATTATTAGTGTTATCAATAAATGCATACAGTTCAATTTTTTTTAACATCCTTGGGTTAAAAGAATGAAAATCATGGGCAAGCAGATAAATCAAACAAGTACTTATACTCATCTGATGCATAATCCTATATCCATTTTAGCTTAAAGAATAAAAACAGACAACTGCCCAAGAATCTCTTAAGTCCCAGACCAAGCTCAAACTGGACTGCACAAACTGAGTTTGTTACTCCAAACTTCATCATCAATGTGCAGATACAAGATTTTCTAACCAGGTTTACTCACAATAAACACAGCAAAGACAAAATTAAAAACTACGTGCTAACACAGTCTCTGCCTCTCCCTGTATTCTAGCTTTCCCATTAAATCTCTTAATCCTTATAAGGGCAAGCCCCCTCCCCTTACCATTTGCTTTCTCCTCCTAGTTCATCTCTGCAATCCATGCTCCCTCACCTAAATTTCCTCTCATCCTAATCCCTGTTCCCCACATTCATCCATCTATATTCTAACCTATTAATTCCTTAGCCTCAACTTTAGATCATAACACTTTCTTTCTCCCAGAACCCCTACCATCTACCTAGCTTACAGATGAGAGAGCATCCTCCACTCCGACCTCCTCCAGATCCCGCATCTCAAAGCTGACCCGGACCGTTGTCCGGTGCGTTGACCAGCCCTCCCTCTCCCCCAGCCAGATTCCAAACCCCTACACCGGCTCCCTAAGGTCCTCGGGTGCTCTTGAGTCCCTTGAGAGAGGGTTAACCGCTGCCCAGGACTTGCGGGGGATCTCGCCCCTTCAGCACCCACAGGTGGTCTCCATCCTCCACCCTCAGGCCCCCGCCGCGGATTGGGGGTGAGGGGGCGCCATCTCCTTCCGGGCTTCAGGCTCCCGCTTACCCTCCCCGCCACACTCACTGCTCTCGTGTCCCCAGCGCCGACGGGACGAAGTCAGCCGCCACGGGACTGCCGTCTCGAGACCGTACAGGGACCGCAGCGCCGCAGTGGCCGTCAGCATCCGCGTTCATGTCGCTCTGTGCCTAATGGGCTGTCGCGGCCGCCATAGAGACGCAGAGACGCGGTTCGGGCAGAGGGGACGCGCAAGCTTGGCCTCTCTAGGCGATGGAAGACCGTCTCTCTCTAATGCTCCAGACAGCGGCATGGGAGGCCGACCCGCAGTAGAGAACCTAGGCTTCTCCCTCCAGCCATCATCGCTTGTACCCCTTACTCAGTTGCTTTCAAAGTGACCATATCTGGGGACTGCTTTTTGTAAGGCATCGTTCAAAGTACTGCACTTTGGGAACACGCTGTCAGAAGCCACAAAAAAAAAAAAAAAAAAAAAAAAAAAAAACACCGGAAACACACACCTGTCAGTCCGAATGCATTCTCTAAGTGAGGCACATCTGGAAATTAGTAGGACAGCCCATCTTATTACTGGCTTCCCGACCAAAATACTAATTTCATTTTTAGCTAGAATTCTGGAAGTGACTTGATGTAACCTGCTGGCCTTTTAAGAACTTTTGGTCAAGGAATTGAAAGCTCACCGCCCATGGAGTTGTGATAAAATGAGTAGCAAAATGATCAGGTACCTGGGTAGGTCTTCCTCTGCCCCCAGCTAGGCATCTGAGCCTGTCCAAGCCTCAGCTTCTACAGTTTGAGCAAACTGTAGTTTGCTCAAAATAAAAGGTGGCTTGTTCCTCAAGACTTCATGAATCTGAGATATCTTCTGCCTATTGCTCTTGACTGCAGCTGGTAGTTCTGCAATACAATGGAAAAGATCTTATGTGTCATGGGCCTAGAATATTTTCTGTACTAGCCATGATACTCATGGTCCAACGTCCTAGGCAAGGATTTCAGAGACTCCTAACAAGCTGCCTTCCCATGAAAACTTGTTTCCAAGGCTACATTTCTGTTGACTCCACAGACAGAAGCCCTGTAACAAGTCCCTTGAGGCAAATGGCAACAACAGTTGCCCTCCCAGTTTGCAGTTCATCTTCTCCTACACATGGTGTTCCAAGATCTTCTGGCAATAAAGAATAAAGTAAAGGGCAGATGGAAATCCATGTACATAGTGATTAAAGAACTCAAGAAAGAGCGTAAGTAACCTTATTACAGAGCAATAAAACCACCGGATACCGCAGCCAATTAGTGCTGCCTTGGGCAAGTAGCTGTTTTGATCTTTTCTAGACTCTAGATTCTACAGAAAGCAAGCCTGAATGTGACGCACTGAGTCTTTAAAAGTTTTCAGTTCTAATTAAGAAGCAGCCATGAAAGATAAGCCTGCCTTCAGCCTAGTATCTTGCCAACACTTAAGATGATTTTTCCTGTGTGATGAAAGCTATAAACAGTCGTTGGTACGGAGCCCTGGGAAAAACCATGGTTTACACCAAATCCCTTCCCTGACTCCAGGAAGGATTATTCTGGCTGCTTAGTCCTGAGGGCTGTGGAGACACCACCTCTGATCGCCCAGGGAAAGGGGATTCTTGGCTGGCGGAGAAGTTCCATTGGTTAAGCTATCTAGGGAAAAACAAAACTATATACGGAACACAGCCCCTCCCACAGAGCAGCAGTTATAGGAGCCCAAAGGCAGACTAGCACAACCTGAGGTTGCCAGTGGTTTTTTTGTTTTGTTTTGTTTTGTTTTGTTTTATTTTGTTGATCCCTGCTGGCTAGCAGTGTCCACCCACAGCTTCTCTGGAACTATGCTTCCCAGAGTCCTCAAACACTTCCCATTTGACAAATCCAAGATCAAGGACAGAGCTTTTACTTCTTTGATCATGCAACAGTCAGTACCAGAGAACACACTAAACACACCTCTAGAAAAACCCTCTTTATCTCCTCCCCTGCCCCATTTCTCACTTCTGCTTTGATGTGAGTTTCTATTTTGTTTTGTTTTGATAGTTTGGTTTGGGTTATTTGGTTGTTTGTTTGGTTGGTTTTTCCAGACAGGGTTTCTTTGTGTAGCTTTGGCTGTCCTGGAACTAACTCTGTAGACCAGGCTGTCCTAGAACTCAAAGAGATCCACTTACCACTGTCTCCCAAGTGCTGAATTAAAGGCATGAGCCACCACCACCCAGGTGATGTGAACTTTTGAAAGGGGACAGGAGGCACTCAGTTCTTGAGTTCGATCCCCATGTTTTGAAACCAGGAATCACCATGGGCAAGTTCTTTTAACTTCCCCAGGTCAATTTGCATAGCATATATTAACAAGCATAATAGTAGCACCTAGCACACAAGGGACCTAGAGAATGTCAATGAGATTACTCCAGTCCAATCCTACCTGTCTGACACATGAGGAAATGGTCAGAAAATTTAAAGTTCTGTTCTTTTTCAACTATAAAATAGGGGTTAAAAAATATACTGCTTCACAGAAATGTCAGGAAGTATAAGTGAATGTACTGTATGTTTAAAGAGCCTAGGAAAGACCTGACATATAGTCAGGGTTCAGTTATTATCTGTATTACAAGTTGAACATATTGCTCTAGTTTGGTTTTCTTTTGCTGTGGTAAAATGCTGACCAGCATCTTAAATGAGGAAAGGGTCTATTTGGCATACAGGTTATATAACCCATCACTGAGGGGAAACCAAGGCAAGAACTCCAGGCAGAAGCTTCAAGGCAGGAACTGAAGCAGGTTTCTGAGAAGGAACACTTACTGGACTGTTCCCCACACCTTACTCAGCTACCTTTCTTAAATAGCCCAGACCCACATGCCCAAGGATAGCACTGCTCACTTCAGTCAGCAATCAGAAAATGTCCCACAAACATGTTCAGAGGCCAATCTGATGGAGGCAAGTCCTCAATTGTGATTCCCTTTTCCCCAGATATGTCTAGGTTTATGTCAAGTTGACAAAAACCAACCAGCACAATCACTAATCCAGGAGCTAAAATCTAAACAGCTCCAAAATCTGAAGTAATTCTGGTCCTAAGTATATCAGGTAAAGAATCCCCTAGCCCAGTGAGTTTCAACTTTTCTTTTTTTTTTAATGGTTTTTCAAGACAGGGTTTCTCAGTGTAACTGGCTGTGTTCCAGGCTGTCCTGGGACTCACTTTGTACACCACACTGGCCTCAAACTCTCTGAGATCCATCCACCTCTGGCTCCCAAGTGCTGGGATTAAAGGCTTGTGCCAACACAGCCCATCGGTTCTCAGCTTTCTTAATGCAGCAACCCTTTAATATAATTACTCATGTTGTGATGACCTTCAACCGTAAAGTTATTTCATTGCTTCTTCATAACCTCAATTTTGCTACTGTTATGAACCATAATGTAAATATCTGATCTGCTGAAACCCACAGGTTGAGAACCACTGTCCTAGCCTGTAATGACTTCCAGATTAACCTCTTGCCCCAGTTCCAACTTATTCTTCTAGCTGCCTAGACTTTTCTTAATACCTTAAATTCAATGAAACTGGATGTATGGGTCCCACCCATGGCCTCACATCTCTCTTTTTAAAAATGTTATCACATTCTTATTCTGTATGCAAACCCCCTCTCCCCTGAAAACACATACACATGTGTACATAGTGTGTGGAGAGGTCAGAGGATAACCCTCAAGAGTCAGTTCTTTCCTTCTACCATGTGGGGTCCAGGGATTGAACTTTGTGCTGAGCTAGTGGTGCCTGCCTGTGCCTCCCAAGTATTAAGATTAAAGGCAGGTACCACCAGCCCAGCGCATGTCCACTCCCCTCAGTAACCTGCTGATAAGATAAAAAACCATCTTCTTTGGACTCTACACTTTTTTCACACAGCATTTACTCAACAGTTATGAATTGGGCATTATTCCATATAGTAAAATACAACAGCAAACAAAACATGAATCCTTATTTTCATGAATTTCAGAATAGGCTAGCAGGGGAAAAAGGACAATTATCTGGAAAATGGACTAAAAAATAGAGATAAAGTTAGATAGTGATAGGTTTAGCGTTATCAACTTGGCATATCCTAGAATTATCTGGGAAGCGAACCTCAATTAAGATATTGCCTCATAGGTGGGACCCACAAATTCAGTTTCATTGAATTTAACAATTGTGGGGTATTGTCTCAAGAGAGTCAGAAACAATAACCCTCACTTCATATAAGAGTACTGGAGACTGACCCGACAGTGTTGGCGCACTCCTTTAATCCCAGCACTCAGGATGCAGAGGCAGGCAGATCTCTGTGGGTTTGAGGCCAGCCTGGTCTACAAAGTGAGTTCCAGGACAGCCAGGGCTACACAGAGAGACCCTGTGTCAGAAACCAAAACCAAACCAAACTAAAACCAAACCAAAAAAAGAGAAGCAGTTTATTTAGCAACCTTGAAAACGCCTATGTTTTCAAGTCTAGGATGGCATGTCTACTGAGTGCAAAGTAGTTATAAGCCCTAACAAATGAACTTTCCTTCCTTTCTTGAATAATTAGGAGGGTATAATCCTAACAACAACAACAACAAACATGAGTGGGTCTCCCCCCAAGTTTTACATCTTGCTTAATTTATTAATTTTATTTTTGGTTTTTCAAGACAGGGTATCTCTGTATAGCCCTGGATGTTCTGGAAATCTATCTATAGACTAGACTGGCCTCTAAATCAGAGTCTCACCCACTTCTACCTCCTGAGTGCTGGGATCAAAAGCATGAGCCACCACAGCCCAGCGTCATGCTTATTTTAAAGCTTATCAAACAATGACCTTGTAGGCAAGCTTAGTTGTTTGTGATTTTTCTACTGTAAATGTACATTTTGGGAAGGTAGCTTATTAAAGTTTGTATGTAGGACTAGATAGACTAGCAGGCTTTAGGGAGGGTCAAATTTTTTCTGTTCATGTCTAGCTGGATCTAAGCTGGTTCAAGGAACCTTTGAAAAGTGAACCATCAGATTTAATTTCTAACAATTGTTAATTTATGTAGGAGAGCCCAGCCCTTTGTGGGTGGCATATAGGCATAATATGAGAAAACTAGCTAAGCTGGAAAGAACTGCTGTTGGAAAATTAGGTTGTCTTTCTCAGGGAATAATTTCAGATGTTATGTTGGGAGCCGTCAATGGAAAACTTACCCAGTAGCTAGGCTAAGCCAATCAGGCCTGCAAGAAGGGGTCTGGGTGGCCTTTCAGAACACCTAGAGCAAGCATAAAACAGTAAGTGATGCAGTTGTCTAGCAGACCAGCATTCTAGGCAGGGGAGACAAGGATTGTATAGGTACTGTGGCCTGATGAACTTTCAGTGCCTCCAGAAAGCAAAAAGGCTACTACATAGCTGAAACTGAGCAAACCAAGATAGCAAAAGCAGACAGCTAAGCACTGAGCCAAACTCCTGGAATCCAGTTGTAGAGAGGGAGGAGTGATGAGCAAAGGGGTCAAGACCATGCTGGGGGAAACTACATAAACATCTGACATGAGCAAGTAGGAGCTCATGGATCCCAGCCAAACAGCTGGGGAACCAACATAGTACCAAACCAGGCCCCCTGAACATGGGTGACAGTTAGAAGGCCTGGATAGTCCATAGGGCCTCTTGCGGTGTAAGCAGTATTTATTCCTAGTGCATGAATGGACTTTGGGAGCCCAAATACATGGGGGGAGGGCCTAGGTCCTGCCCTAAATGAAGTGACAGACTCTGATGATCCCCCCATGGAAGGTATCCCTCTCCCTGAGGAGTGGGATGGATAGGGTATGGGAGGATGGGAAGGAGAGGGAATTGGGATTGATATGTAAAATAAAATTATTTCTAATTTAAATAAAAAAGATAGCAGAAGCAGAAAATACAATCAGAAATGGGGAGTGGGGGATGGTCTGTCAGATTAGAGTCTGAAGTGTGATTGACACCTTATATTTGAACATTAACATGACCACTTCATCATCTATGTTGAGAATATACTTGGCAAGTTAACAGCATCACTTTGTTACCTTGAGGTTTCAGAGTGTTTCATTGTTATGGGGCCTCTTCTGAGTTTTGCTCCTTCCCCTGCGTTTGCTAACAATATCAAGTGTCCCTGAAGGGCAAACTTAACCACCAATGGGACTGTCTCTCTGAGAGTTACTGTAACTAAGAGAGAAATGATGGTGCTTTGCTCAGGGTAGCAGGTGTGCTGGTAGTGAATTGTAGGACTCTGTATGATTGGTTTTAGCTGATCTGATGTGGGGAACAAGAGAAAAGAAGTCAAGGTTGACTGCAAGGGTTGGGTTTTGTTTTTTGTTTTTTTGTTTTTGTTTTTTTTTTGTTTTTGTTTTTTGGGTTTTTTTGTTTTGTTTTGTTTTTGTTTTTGTTTTTCGAGACAGGGTTTCTCTATATAGCTTTGGAAGCTGTCCTGGAACTAGCTCTGTAGACATGCTGGCCTCAAACTCACAGGGATCTCCCTGACTGCAAGGGTTTTGACTTGAGCAATTGTCAGAAACGGTTTTAGTTGCTGAACTTGGGAATGGATTGAAGAGCAGCTTTGTAGGGAAACCAGGAGCCCAGCTTGGAACACTGAAGATTCAACAAGTTGCAAAAGAATTAGTTCCTTCCCTCAGTTTCTTTTGGTGGGGATGGGTGGGTGAGTTCCTTTTTTCTAACTTTGATAGTTATTTTGTTTTTATCTCCTATGACCTTCCCTAAATTTTTAGGTTTTGTTTGTTTGTTGAAACAAGTCTATGTAGCTTTGGCTGGTCTTTGAGACCCTTTTGCCACTACATGGTTTACATTTGAATAATTTTTCAGCACAGAATCCTATCGTTTTATCAGCTCTACTACTTCTGACCAGAATTCCCGTCACTACAGCAGTCAGGATTATTATAGATATTCCTTTCCCTTCCACCTCTCCTATACATTAGTCTCAACTAGGTAGGCAAAGTGGTCTGTTCATACTGAAATTACATCATGCTTTTCCCGTGTCAACTCTCAAACTGTTTAGTTGCTTGAATCATCTCCAGCCTTTCATCCTCCAGCTTCATTTGCAGAATGGACAAACTGGGTTATAACACGTGTAACAGAAAGTGTAACGGAAAGTGCTGGATCTCGTTGATCTGGAATTTTTACCCCCTCAACACCGCCTCCCCCCCCCCCCACCTCCGCGAACTTGGGCGACTCCAATTCCCAAAATGCTCAGCGGCGGAGCGTCCAGAAGACTCTGCGCCCTCCGCGGGGCATGATGGGGGAGGTGGAGATTTCCATCATGGCGGCTTCCATTTCGGGCTACACCTTCAGCGCTGTGTGTTTTCACAGCGCCAACAGCAACGCTGACCACGTAGGTGCCGGGCCCCCTGCAGTGGCCGCTGGGGGGCCTTCGGCCTCCTCCTCGGGCGAGCTCCTGAGGCCAAGCGGGGACCGCTGGAGGCTCGGTCCTCGGTACCGGGGCCAAGCCGAGGAGCTGGTGACCCAGGCGGCTCCCGCCCCTCTCCAGCTCCTGCACCCCGCGGGCCCTTCACTTGGCGCTCTCGGCCTCGGGCGGGTCCTGGCACAGCTGTCCCCAGTCCAGCAGACATAAAGTGCCCGGCCCCGCCAGTGTCAGGACTTGCCTTGCAAAACTGGGTGCCTACCGCTCGCTGAGAGTCGGGCTTACAGACTTGAGGAGCCCCTGGGTCGGGAAGGAGTAAAGAGATCAGGGATGGAGTCTAGAAGGAGAGGAACCAAGTTCTGTCTGTCGGCCTCACTGGTTGTCGTGTCTGTCACTGTTCATATTCATACTTAGCAGAAGTGCTTGTGGTTTTTTTTCCCCCCCCCACCGGGTTGGAAAATGGAGAACGTGAACAGGCGCGTTAGGTGCAGAGTCTGTTTGCACTTCCTCGAAGTTGCGTGTTTAGTTCCTCAGCGAACATTCTAATCCATGGAACAAGTGTTATAAGGAAGTGACAGGCCCACATATGAGCGATCATGTAGTCCATAAGAGCATAGTCTATTTTACACTGACCTCTGACTGGGAAATTCTTTGTGATATAGATGCTTTAAAGGACATAATTAACTTGCCCAGCAATTGAGGGATTTTTCTTAGTGATATTATTGGTGAGCAGTTCAAATTCATAAATAAGAGAGTGTGTTTCTGTGGTTGTCATTATAAAACAACAGTAGCTGGAGGATTGGATTTGGTTTAATGTCAGCAATCTTCTCTTCCATTAACAAACCGATTCTGAGAGGTAATTCCCTTAGTAAATTGAGTGGAATGAATTTACTGTTCTTTTCATCTCTGCAGTGTTGATGGTAGAGATTACTGATAGGAATATATTTAGCATAGTTCCTTTTTTTTTTTTTTTTTTCCAGAGACAGCTCTGAACAGTATATTGCAGCCAGCCATTTAATAATGTAAGTGGTTGTGATACTGCTGGCATCCATGGACTACAATTATGAGTTCAGGGCAGCTGCTTTACTCGGATTATTATAGAGTACCTATAGTCTATAAGCAAAATTATTATAAGGATAAGAAGTGTCAGCAGTAATTCTAGACATTGCTGTAGTCCTGTTGTTTCAATTGTTAATAATTCTTTGTTGGTTTTTTGCTGTTTTGAGATAATGTCATATAATTAAGGCTGGCCTTGCACTCCTGATCCTATCTCCAACCTCCTATGTGCTGGAATTTCAGGGGTTTACCATTATAACCAGCTTTAAATTTCATAAACTTTTATATTTGTGTCTATTAAATTTACCACAATTATGGATGTGGAATACTTAAAAGTAATGTCACGTTTAAAGTTGAAGAACCAAGAATTTACTTTTGTAAGACACATTTGTTTGGTCTAAGAAAATTAGTCTAAAGCCAAAGTTATTCTATAGAGCTAAGGTTAGAAAACATTTCAACAAATTTTTTTCAGTCAGGCGGTGTGGTGGCTCATGCCTTTTTTTTTTTTTTTTTTTTTTTTTTTTTTTGATTTTTGGTTTTTGTTTTTTCGAGACAGGGTTTCTCTTTCTCAAAAAACCAAAAATGCTTTTCCTTTCTTTTTTGAGATTATAATATAATTACATCATTTCTCCCTTTTTTCCCCTCCAAACCTTCCCATGGCCTCTTTTTTCTTTAGTAGTTATTACATGTTTATATTTATATATGTATACATACATATTTCTAAATATAACCTGCTTGGTCTGTGTAGTGTTGTATGAATGTCATCAGGGCTGACCATTTGTTTTGGATAACAGTTGGTGTGCTCTTCCCTAGGGAAGACGTTTTCCCACTCTCAGCATTTCTTAGTGGGCTGTAGTTCTTTGTGTAGGGCTGAGGCCTTCTGGGTTTTCACCCTGTCACTTTGTCCTGATGTTAGTGTCACCTTTGTTCAGCTCATGTTTATTAGTCAGTCATATTTGTGAGACTTTATGGGCATAACTTCTAACAGTCTCACAGTAAACTCTTTTCGTCTTACAGTCTTTTTGCCCTCCTCTTCCACAATGTTCCCTGAGCCTTAGTATTTTGTAGATGTGTCCTTTGGGACTGGGCTCCATGATGGGTTGTGGTTTTCTATAATGGTTTCCATCTGCTGCAAAGAGACATTTCCTTGATGAGGGGTGAGGACTACACTTATTTCTGAATATAAGGACAAATGTTTAGATTGTTGTTGGAGATTATGCTGGTGTAGTCAAGTAGTTGTAGGTTCTCCAAGATCCGTGACTTCATTAGCACTGAATAGTTGTTAGCTGTCTGGAACCAGATATGGTTTTCCTTCTATTGAATAGATCTGAATTAAGTCCAGTTAGAGAGCTGTTGCTACTGTCTAGGTATCCATGCTACTACTTTACCCTTAGGGTTATTATAACATTCTGGTTGTTGATGAGGTTCATACGTGTCACAGTTGGGTAGGACTGTTTGTTGCATCCCTCAAGAGTTTTTTATGCCTGGTGTTGGGTTTTTGTTAGGTGGGTTTTTGGCTCTTGAAGGAAAACAGACTTTTTTTTCTGAAAATGACCAGATAATAAAAGATAGTACTTCCTCTCTATTTAAAAAGTTTTCGAGCCATATGGTCTCTTTAACTCTTTGGTTTGCTGTTGTAAGGAGAGATGATGTGTAGACCATGAACAAATGAGATGACTGTGTTCTAATAAGAGCTTATTTATAGCACCGAAAGTTGAGTGGATAATGATTTTAACAGTTCATGGAGCTTCTGTATTAATTTTTGCAACCATTTGAATATATAGAAACCATAGTTACCTTGCAGGCCATGCAATCACAGAGTTGGGCCAGTGGTTAGCCTCCTCCTGTTATAATATAATGAATGCAGTGGTTCTCAACCTTCCTAATGCCACAACCCTTTAATTCAATTCCTCATGCTTTGGTGACACCTCCTCCCAACCATAAAATTATTTGCATTACTACTTCATAACTGTAATTTTGCTACTGGTATGAATTAAAATGTGAATATCTGATATGTAGTATATCTGATGTGTGAAACACCTGTGAAAGAGTCATTTGACCCAAAGGGTCATGATCTATGTTACTCAGATAATTCAGACCAGTGATAAATAACATTCCTAGTTAACAATGTTTGAATGTCATGTGAGTTTTCGGTTTGTTTTTGTTTTTTCTTTTGATGGAGGGTCTCTATATGTGGCCTTGGCTGTCCTAGAATTCCCTATGTAGACTAGGCTAGCCTAGAACTCAGAGATCTACCTGCTTGTATCTCACCAGAGTTAGAATGAAAGATATGCGCTACCATGTCCAACTTCATGTGAGTTTTATCATTGTTTCTCATGCTGGAGGAGTATTATGGTTAATAGGGGAATACAGAACACAGTTAATATTGGATTTCAGGTAAATAATTTTATGTAACATTTAAGATATACTAAAAGCTTGTTTGCAGCTAGGCGTAGTAGTACACACCTGAGAACTCATAACTGATAAGTTTATTTAGTGTTTCTCATGATCCTCCTACATTAGCCTCTTCAACATATCCTACTGGCTTCAGCCATCATAACCAGTTAGTTGGTGTTTCTCAAACTAGTAGTCATAGACATCTGTTTGAATATGAAGAGATTCTTCTGTCTTTTTCTCTGTAGTGATGGGGGTTGAACCTTGGCATTCTACCACTGAGCCACACATATCCCTAGCCCAAGATTTGTTTTTTTGTAAATGAAATCTGTGAGTCACTTAAATGTAGGTGGTTTTTCATCAAGACCATGATCAGCTCTATTCCGCCATCCACTTTCCAAATAACCACTCAGAGACTTATTATTAATTGTAAATGCTTGGCCAATAACTCAGGTTTATTACTAATTAGCTCTTATAACTTAAATTCACCCATTTTTATTAATCTATGTGCTTCCCTGAGGCTCATGGCTTTTACCTCTCCTGCATGTTCTGCTTCCTTTCTGTCTGTCTAGTGACTCCTTTGATTTCTCCCTCCTGTCCAGCATTCTCTCTGCCCCAAAATGCTGCCTAGCCATTTTATTAACAATGAAAACAATACATATTTACAGTGTATAAAAATTGTTCTATAGCATTTAAAGAATGCCCTGAGTGTGGTATTTGGGAAGTTTGGGATACTTCTTCATCTCTTTGGGGCTTGCTAGTAGTTCTGTGGGTCAAACCAGGGCCTCACATCTCCCAGCAAGTCCTCTGTACACCTAGCAGACACTCTGCCAAGACAAATACAGAAGTGAGGCCCCAAAGCATCTGTCCTGCTCCCTTCACCCACAGATGTGCATTTGCAACTGGAAATTTTTTTTTGTTTTGTTTTGTTTTGTTTTTTTGTTTTTGCTTTTTGAGACAAGGTTTCACTGTGTAAGTAACAGTTCTGGCTGTCCTGAAACTCATTTTGTAGACTAGGCTGACCTCAAACTCACTGAGATCTATCTGCCTTTGCCTCCCAAGTGCTGGGATTAAAGGTGTGTTTTTAAAGGGGAGAGCTTCTGCAGTTCAGGAGTTTTTCTGTCCCAACTACCTGCTCCCAAATAACCAGCAGCCACTTCCCAAATAACTGACTCAGAGATTTAATATAAATTATAAATACTCAGTCAATAGCCTAGGCTTGTTACTTACTAACTAGTCTAACAACTTAATCCATTTCTGTTCATCTGTGTGTTCCCCTGAGGCTTGTGGCTTTTACCTCTATCCTATTTTGTGTGTCCCATTCGTTCTCCATCTGGCTGGCCCTTCCTCATCCCATCATTCTCATTGTGACTTTCCCACCTAATTTTATCCTGTTCAGCTATTGGCCAGTCAGCTCTTTTATTAAACCAATCATAGTGACATATATTCACACAGTGTACAGAAGGATTATTCCACAGCAGCTTCTGTGGCTGGTTTGATGAGTCAGCATAGAATGAAGGATTATGTAGAACCAGGTCTTGTTGCAGCAGAATTTATGCAACCAGTGTTTGATGAACACTAAGTGAGGTTGGGCATGACATAAGTGTAGCAGTCTGATCGTAAACAAGCACAGGTGCCTGCTCCTAAGCTTACACTTTAGCCAGGGTGGGCATTGATAATGTCTGTAAGTCTGTACACAGCAGATAATGAAAAGACAATGAAGGTGGAGTTTAGGGAACAGAGTGCTTGGCAGGTGTGATTTCCCACATGTCAGTCTGGTAAAGCTTCTCAGATGAGGTGCCATTTGAGCAAAGGGAAGGAGTAAGCCCTGGGGTATCTAAGAGAGATTACAAGACAGTGTATCAGTTTATCCTCTCTGCAGGAGGGTTATTTTGATGTTTAGGGTATATCCTTACCAGCCATGTTTTACTGAACATGGCATCAAGTGTTCAGAACTGGTAATTTGCAAAGGAATTCCATGTTGACTATGTTGATGGATGTTTCCCACAGGGGTAAATAAGCTTCTGCATTTATTAGATGGCAGCAAGTGTGTTGTCTGAAATCCTGACTTCTCATGCCAGCCCTATCCTGTCATTGTCTTTATTCTTCCATCATTACTGGTGCTTTTTAAAGCAATAAAGTAAGTTGTATGAAGTTTCAAGAAAGGAACTGTGGCATATTTCTGTCTCTTAGATTGTCTAACATGCTATGGGACTGACTAGGATTTAAGTAATGAACTCACCTAAAAACAAGGAATGCATGTAGGTTTACAATGATATGTCATTTTGGAACATTTTCTTCCATGTATGCTGTGGTCCTGTTGCTGTTTTACAAAACAGTACTTTACATGCCACATACTTTATTTGGATTAGTGTTAAAATTGATATAAAATAGTAGTCCTTATTTCCTTCTAATTTTATTAAAAATTATCTTTAAGTTTAACTAATTATTTTCTCCTGTTATTTTAGGAAGGATTTTTGCTGGGAGAGGTAAGACAAGAGGAAACATTTAGCATCAGTGACTCACAAATCAGCAACACAGAGTTTCTGCAAGTAATTGGTAAGCTTGTCATTGTCCTTACAAATATCCTTTTTTAATAATTTTTATTTTATGTGTATGGGTATTTTGCCTGCATGTGTGTCTGTGTACCAGTATACGTGCCTAGTGCCCTTGAAAACCTAAAGCCAAAAAAGGGCTTCAGGTATCTGGGAATTGGAGTTGCAAACAATTGTGAGCCACTCTGTGGGTTCTAGAGATCAAACCCAACTTTAGAATCAAGCCTAACTTTAGAGGTGGAGGCAGGAGGTTCAGGAACCCTTGCTATATAGTTAGATTGAAACCAGCCTTGGTTACTTGAGCCTTTTGTTAAATAAGGTTAAATAAGTAAAGTGTTAAAAGAATGCATCGGGGCTGGAGAGATGGCTCAGCAGTTAAGAGTACTGACTGTGCTTCCAGAGGACCTGAGTTCAATTCCCAGCAGAGAGAATGCACAGAAACTAAAATTATATACACCAATAGATGATATGATGACTGGTGAAGCAGCTCAATAAATAACCCAAATTCAGTCCACAGAATCCACATGGTGTTGGGAGAGAATTGATTTCCACAGATTGTCCTCTGATCTCCATATGCATGCTGTAGCATGCCTATCCCTCCCACAAAAATAAATAAACTCAATAAAAAAATAATAAATGATATGAGGAAGTAGAGAGATGGCTCAATGGTTAAGAGTACTTTGTTGCTCTTCTAACACCTATGTCAAATGACTTGCAACTGCCTGCAACTCCGGCTCCATGGGATCTGGTGTTTTCCTATGGCCTCCTCAGGCACCTGTACTCAAGTGTGCTTATACACACAGATAAAACAAATTTTTTTTGTTTTTGAGACAGGGTTTCATTTTATAGCTTTGGCTGTCCT
This sequence comes from Phodopus roborovskii, assembly GCF_943737965.1. Classification (NCBI taxonomy): domain Eukaryota; kingdom Metazoa; phylum Chordata; class Mammalia; order Rodentia; family Cricetidae; genus Phodopus; species Phodopus roborovskii. Next base: position 41,018,031 of record NW_026126480.1, read on the forward strand.
AAATCTTTCGCTCTGTAGACTAGTCTGGCCTCAAAAGAGATCTGACTGCTTCTACCTATTGAACACTGGAATTAAAGGCCTGCAACTCCATGCCTGGCTTAAAGTAAATCTTTTAAATTCTGTTTTTATTTATTTATTTTTAGGTTTTTTTGTATATAAGTGGCCTTCCTGAATGTATGTCTGTTAACCACATGTGTACCTAGTGTCCTCAGAGGCCAGAAGAGGGTGTTGATTCCCCTAGAACTAGAATTATTGATGGCTTAAGTTACCATATGGGTGCTAGGAATTGAACCCGGGCTCTCTGGAAGAGCAGCCATGCTCTTAACTGCCTAGCAATCACTCCAGCTCCTAAAGTAAAAAAAAAAATTTTTTCCTTTGTAAAAAATTATTTATTTTATGTACATTGATATTTTGCCTGCATGAATGTCTTTATGAGGGTATTGGATCCCCTGGATTAGGAGTTAGGGACAGTTGTGAGCTGCCATGTAGGTGCTGGGAATTGAACCTGGATCCTCTGGAAGAGCAGTCAGTGCTCTTAACCACTGCACCATCTCTTCAGCCCCCTCTCTTTGGATTTTCAAGACAGGGTTTCTCTATGTAGTTTTGGAGCCTGTCCTGGAACTCACTTTGTAGACCAACTTGGCTAGCCTTACACTCACTTAGATCCACCTGTCTCTGCTTCCCAGGTGCTAGAATTAAAGGCATTTCCCACCATCAGCCTAAATCTTCTTTTAAAAATAAAATAAAATAAAAATAATAAAGTAAAAATAAAATAAAAAAATAAAAATAAATTGTATAAGATGTTATGTAGATGGATTTTTCATAGGGACTGTTGGCTCTCCAATAATGACATGGAGACTTATTATTAATTACGAAAGTTTGGTTGATAGCTTACGATTGTTTCTTTCTTTCTTTTCTTTTCTTTTTTTTTTTTTTTTTGGTTTTGGTTTGTTTGTTTGTCTTTCAAGACAGGGTTTCTCTGTGTGGCTTTATAGACCAGGCTGGCCTAGCCTGCCTCTGCCTCCCGAGTGCTGGGATTAAAGTCATGCACCACTACCACCTGGCACTAATTAGCTCTTATAACTTAAATTAACCTGTTTCTGTTCATCTACATATTGCCATGTTATTCATAGCTTTACCTCTCCTCTGTATCTGTTCCCTTTGCATCCACTGGCAACTCCACCTTTCTTCTTCCCAGCATCCTCTCTGCCCCGAAATCCTGCCTTGCTGTTAGCCATTCAGCTTTTTATTAAACAAATCAGAGTAACACATCTTCACAGTGTACAAAAAGATTATTCCATAACAATGATATATCACTTACAGTGCACAGCTATAAATGTCTTTCTCAAGCTGTTTCTTACTCGGCAACTAGTCTGACTTACTGAATTGGTATGTGACCACAGTGAACCTGAAGTCTATAGATCAGTCTGTCTTCATTGCATATTTCACTTCATGCTACAGTTGTTATAATTTAAGAAAAGAAGTCATACTTGAGAGAGAAAGATGCCATGTACAAGTAGAGGGATCATAAAAAGGGTCAAGGAGATTGGGGAGACCAGCCTCTGAGGGCAGGAGCAGCAAGAGGGGGGGGCAGGCTGAGAGAAGAGGGTGAGAGGTGGACAGGGCCCTTTTAAAAGGGAAAGTAGTGAATGTGCACAGGTGGTGCTCTTAGTGGCTGCAGCTGAGGGCATATCCTGTCAGAACCCCAAAGGCAGCCCAGTACAGATGCCTGAATGCTAACAACAACAAATGAAGATGTTTTAGTCTTTCCTAGAAGGATCTGTCAAAGACAGTTCCAAAAGCTCTTGATACTTATTAGACCTACATAGGAGTCCAAGGGAAACATTCAACATTCACTCTGGGGAAGGAGGGTTTATGGATGTGTCCCCTCTCTTTCAATCAGTTTCTTTTTGATAAATAGCATAGTCTTCAGGAATAACTTAAATACATCACCAAGTGGCAGTCTTGATATGCAGAATAAAACAAGGTATTCTTTATATAGCAAATGTGTTAAAGGACTTCTCTCTCTTTTTCTTTTCATCTCTCTTTTTTCTTTTTAAATTATGTATAGGTTGGATATGTGAATGCAGGTAACTGCATCAGCTCCCCCTAGAGCTGGAGGTAAAGATAGTTATGAACTGTCTGATGTGGATGATGGGATCTGAACTAGGGTCCTCTACAAGAGCAGCTCATGCTCTTAACCATTTGGTCTTCTCTCTAGCCCCTTTCAGTAAAATTGTGTGTTTATGATGGAGGAGGCGTGCCAAGGCAGAGATCAATTTTGTGGAGTCGATTTTCTGCTTTCTCCTTTACATGGATTCCAGGGATCATACTTAGATCATTAGGTTTACATGGCAAGCACCTTTACCCACTGACCCATCTCACCGATGCTGTTGAAGTCCTAAGCTACGCAGAGGAAGGAATACCTAGATACCTTTTGCCTTCCAGAATGACAGGAAGGATATGGTAAACATAGAAAAATACCACATAGTGCAAGATAAAGCTATAAAAAAGAAACAAAATTCTGTAAGTATTTTAGTCAAGGGACAAACTGGTAGTACAAAACAAGTAATGACATCGTGAAGGAAGAAACATAGGGTTAGAGGGCTGCACATTTTGGGGAGCACTGAATAAAGCATACAGAGAATCTGTCCTTTTTCTATATAACTGAAACACCAGATTCAAAGTGAACCTGAGTAGAGGATAAGTTGTCACATTAGGACCAAATCATCAATTTAAAGTCTGTTCTAATGGCCTTCTAGTACAGAGCATGGGGACAAGAGCGAAGATTGAGGTGGAGTTAGAATTGAAGGAGAACAGGTGATCCATCTGCAAGAGGAAAGACTATATAGCATTCACATGGCTTTCCCTGCTATGCAAAGACATGTTTTGTATACAGTGCCTTTCATTGAGAGGTTTGGGGTTTCATTTTGCTTGACTCGTAAAAATTCTACAAAGTGGCTTGGCAGGATGGCGCACTGTGTAAGAAGACTTACTGCTAAATCCAACAACCTGAGTTTGACCCTTGGAATCCACATGGTATGAAGGAAAGAACCAACTCCTGAAAGTTGTCCTTTGACCTCCACACCTATGTCATGGCACATGTATGTGTACACACAGACACAAGATACATCTTAAAACTCTAAATAGTAGAATTTTACTTTATAGGGTATCTGTGTATGCAGTTATTTGTGGTTTGTATCTAGGTTTTCAAAATTCATCTAATAAAGGTTAAATTGATAGATTCAAGGCCAGTGAAATAACCCAGTAGGTAATGGCACTTTTTGTCATAATATCTTGAGATTGAGCCCCTAGACCCATGTAGTGGAAGGAAAGACTAAATTGTTCTCTGACCTCCACACACAGTGGTTCTAAACATACAAATAAATGTTTTGTTTTGCTTTTTTATCTAAATTGCCAGATATAGTTCAGCAATTGCAAAATTTGTAATTCCAGTATATATTCTAGGTAATGATTTATTTAAGTACTGGATATAAAATCCAGGGCCTACACATATACTAAACAGACAATCCCCGTATGACTTACATGCCTAGAGTATATCTTTGTGCCTCTAATCCAGTGGTTCTCAATCTGTGATCATGACTACTTTGGGAATTGAACAGTCCTTTCACAGAGGTCGCATACTAGATATCTTGCATATCAGATATTTATATTACGATTCAGGACAGTAGCAAAATTATAGTTATGAAGTAGCAATGAAAATAATTTTATGGTTGAGTCACCACAGATGAAGAACTGTATTAAAGGGTCAAAGCATTAGGAAGGTTGAGAACCACTGCTCTAATCTGACATGTAAATTAAGGACACTTTGGAAATTTAGCTTGAGGGCTACTACTTGCCCAGAGTTCAGAATTTGCTCCAGGGCTTTCAGGAAGCAAAATACTGTTGCCTTTAAAGTAAAAGGTAAGTTTTCCTTTTTCCTAAATCCTAAGTAATATTTTTACTAGCCATGTTCAATGACTAGCAGTGTCTAAAATAACTTAGGGTAGTGCATGGTATCATTTTAAACATCAAAAGAAGGGGATTTTATAGGTGAGGTTTTCTTGTTTTCATTGTGTATTGATGCCATATGATGGGAATGACTCTTCTTTTCAGCAGCAGGTCTGCATTTGTCCATGTGTTTTGGCAGCCTTAACTAATGATAATAGCTCTGTCATCGAATGCTCTGGTTTTATTTTAATTGAGGTGAAAGTATTGCCTAAAATCCTAAGGCTGTGTCTTTTTAAACAGCAGATGATGAGTCACTCTCTAGAAGAATGTGATAAATAGAATTGACTAGTCAATTAGTCTCATGCTCTCCTAAAAAAAAAAAAAAAAAAAACAGCCTTTTGCCCCCTGATGAATTTGAAGAAATTGTTCATTCTGCTTAATCCCAGCATCTTTTTTTAGAAACTGTTAGGATCTGCCTTATAAGTGACTGTTTGCCTCAATACCAACCAGCTTTGAAAGAGTTAAAAGACATCCAGCATTCCAAGCACCTGGCCCAAGTTGTCAGGCATCATCATTAGAGGGTTATTAATGGTAGGAAAGTTGAGGCCCTTCTCTTCCAAAGCTGTCCCCACAGCTTTTAAACAGTTTGATTAAATACTTCCAGTCAGTGGCTACTTTTTCCTGCAATGCTTTGTTTAAATAGGTAAGATTGAGTAAGTTGTACAATAGCTTCATGTTCCTGAATAAAAACTGTCAGGTTGTGCACTCACTCATCACACAGAGACAAGTGGAAGCAGAGCGCTCACCCTCCCGCCTGCTTTGTTCTGAGACTGTGCCTCTTGCTATAAAGAAAAGCAGTCAACTGCCTGCATGGCATACACATGGCACCTGTTTACAAGAAGAAAATGGTCTTGATTATTCTGAAGTTTGCTTTGAAAAAATCCTGAGCTATTTCATAATTGCCTGTGCCTTACATGATTAACTGAGTTTTTGTTGTTTTTTCCCTTTTTCTGGTTACAGAAATTCATAACCATCAGCCCTGTTCAAAACTTTTTAGGTAAGCCACATGTGGATCCTCATTAAAAAAGTTGTTTGAAACAAGTGAATTTAGGCCTATAATTGCTTGTGTTAAGGGTACTCAAATCTATTTAAAACTTTTTTTCTGGTTTTTTTTTTTTTTTTTTTGTGTGTGTGTGTGTGTGTGCATGAGTGTGTGCGTGTGTTTTTGTTTGTTGCTTGAGAAAATATCTTGCTGTGTAGCCCAGGCTAGCCTTGAATTCATGATCTTTCTTCTCAAGTGCACTACCACACCTGACTTCAAAATCTTTATTGGATGTTAACTGTGTTTGAGGGATTGTGCTTGAGTGGAAAAGGGAAGCAGGGACATGTAAATCCTTGTGTCTGTGGTTTAGATTGAGCTTCCCCCTCAACCTTCCTGTCAAGAGTTCTTTACTTAGAGAAGAAAGTTAATCAAAGATTACATATAGATAAAATTATTTATAGAAATCACATATAGATATAAATTTAATTTTGAGAAAAATGTTCAGTGATCAGTTTTTATTTTAAGGAGCCAGGTAGTGGTGGTACATGCCTTGAATTCTAGCACTTAGGAGGTAGAGGCAGGTGGATCTCTGTGAGTTCAGGGCCAACTAGGCCTACACAGTGAGTACTTCTCATAAAAAAAAAGGGAGGGGACATAAACATTCTATTTTGTATTTAAGTTACTATATACCATTTATGTAATAGGCCACTGAAGGACAAGACTTAATGGAAGAGAGTCATTCTGAAGGAAAAAAGCAACAGGAGAGTGACAAATGCAGGGAAAATAGATACTCCCAAACCAGCACCTGGCCTCTGTGTTAGTGTGGCTGGATGAATGGAGGTCTTGCACATGCTGAGCAAGCCCTCTACATGGAACTACATCCCCAGTTGTCAGTCTTCTTTTTTAACCCATACCCTTCCATCTGAGGACTGGTATGTGTCTTTCAGAAAACTCCCCAAGCTCTGCATCTTCCCCCTTCTCTCCCTAAAGGCAGGCTAAAGCTTTTCTTCCAATGTGCCTACATAAACATTACTCATTGTTGTTTGACACAGGATCTTATTATGTAGCCCTACCTGACTTACAATCAGCTGTAGACCAAGTTGGTTTCAAATCACAGAGATCCCCCTGCCTCTGCCTCCCAAGTTCTGGGATTAAAGATTTGTGTCAACCATGGCCATCTTTTCTTTGGTGTTCTTAATGTTCATGTCCTTCCTTCATCCCTGCTGATTCTTCCTATTGTTCATCCCCTTCTTTCTTCACGCTGACCCCTCTACAAGCACCCATGCCTGGGGACTTCTATCGTCCTTCACCTTACACATATACTCTTATTCCTTAGTTATTTCAGAGATTATCATTGACTATATTTACATGAAGCCATGAAGTAGCCAAGAACCTCAACTCTTTCCATTTTTATTTAACTGAAAGAGGAGCACGGACACCGGGTGAGCAGCCATGGGTTCATCTAGAAAGATGATTAGGTTTTGGTCCACACATTACCTCTGCCTAGCTGTGAATGTGTTCTGGCCTGACTGTCAGAACTTCACTGGACATGCTCTGTCTCTCCCTCCTGAGTAATTCCACAAAACATTGCTGGAACAGAACTTTCAGAACTTTCAGGGATTTGACTCCTGCTTAGAGCTGAAGGAAATCTTAGAAATCATCACTTACTTAGTAATCAAGCTTCTTTGCAAAACAGGAGGAAAGAGTAGCAGGTAGGGTAAGTAGTCTGTCTCAGATCTTGAAGTGAGAAGTACAGATCTCCTGATCTCCGAGACAGTTTTTTCTCTGTTTCCTGAAAGCCTTCCTGACTTTAGAACCTGGGTGCATGGTGGAGGAGGATAGCCTTTCTAAGACCATAACCAGGGATCAGGGCCCTCGTGTCAGTACATCTGACTGGTCTCGTTGTTTGTTTTGGAGGTGAACATATTGTTTGAAGCTAGCCAGTCTTAGTTTCCAGTCCATTCAGTCTGTCCCACCAGCTCTGCAGTTTGGACCGGTTGGTTAGCTTTGCTGTCTCTTTCTACAAAAACAGCAGAAAACCTTGTTGAATTGGGGTGAACTCATACCTCAGAACAGTGACTAGAATATGTAATGACAAAGCATACTGTGTGTGTGTGTGTGTGTGTGTGTGTGTGTGTGTGTGTGTGTGTGTGTATGGGTGGTGGTCTGTTAAACATCCACAAACGTTCATTTCCCTTCATGTCTCTGAAAATGAGTTGCTGTTATCTTTTTTTCTTAAGTAATTGATACTTAGAAACAAAGTAGTGGAGCCATTTGAAACCACACATTTTGTAATTACTTGATTACTTCCCACACATGAAAGGAATGCCTTTTGAATGTAGCAATCTCTTGAGTAGTATTTGATACAAAATGTAGCTTCCTATCAAGAAAGCACTTAAGCTGATTTTTTGTTTACCAACCTTTGAGAAGAAGCAATTTCAAGTTCTGTAGGCGCCTGTGGTTATGTCTATGTCACTGTACTATAGCATTTTCATTAATTTTTTTTTCTTTTAAAAAAAACAGTTTTTATGACTATGCAAGCAAAGTGAATGAAGAAAGTTTGGACAGAATCCTTAAAGATCGGAGGAAGGTATGTTTCATGTATTGCCTGATTTGATTTGGTAGTCACACACTAGCACACAGAAGGAAGAGCAGCTAGGACCCATGATAACCAGTGTGTATTAAAGATTTTATTGTGGTGCTGGAAATCAAACTCAGGGCAAGTGCTCTGCCACTGAGCTACATCTCTGACCCAGTAAGTAGATTGTAAAGGTAAATTACAGATTTGAAATGTTAGTGGGGTGGGGGGGGGTGAGTATAATATGATCTCATTTATATAAAATTTGGAAGAAAAAAATTAGCTTTAAGCCAGGTGGTGATCCCAGCTCTCGAAGGCAGAGGCAGGCAGATCTCTGTGAGCTCCAAGCTAGCCTAGTCTACCGGCTTGAGTTCCAAGACAGCCAGGACACAGAGAACCCTGTCTCAAAAGCAAACAAACAAACAAACAAAAAACCTTTAATACAGAAAATTAACAGTAGTCCAAATGACTGGATGGTTCATTCTTTTTAGTTTATAATTTGAAATGTAATTTTGTAGATTTTTTTTTTTAGTTTTAAAAATATTTTAAGCTTACTCAGCAATTGTATACATGTATAGTATATGTCTTGATCATATCTACCTCCAACCTCTCCTATTCCTCTTAGTCCTCTCCCTAATATTTGCCCATGTCATCTTCATGTCCTATTTTTGTTTCTTGTTTTGTTTTGGCTTTGGTTTTTTTAGACAGGTTTTCTCTGTGTAGCTCTGGCTGTCCTGGAACTTGCTCTACAGACCAAGCTTTTATACAGAAGTTTTTGTCCTGCCCAGTCTCGCTGCCATTTAGACCCAAATTAATACACAGAGGCTTATATTAATTATAAATTGTTTGGCTGATGGCTTAGGCTTCTTATTGGCTAACTCTTAATTATTAACCCATTTCTATCAGTCTGTGTATTTCCACATAGTCTTGGCTTACCAGTGATGCCTAGACCTCTCGCTCCCTCTCTAGCTATAGGGTCTCTCTCTCATGACTTACTCCTTGCTTGCGTGCCTCTTCCCAACACCCTCCTAGTCTGGTAGCCCCTCCTGTACTTCCTACCTGGCTACATCCTGCCTGTCCATTGGCTGAAACAGCTTTATTCATCAACCAATAAGAAAAACATATATTCACAGTATTCAGAAAGACATCCCCCATCACAGGCTGGCCTAGAACTCAGAGGTCCACCTGCCTCTACCTCCTTAGTGCTAGGATTCCTTTTTGTTTTTTTTTTTTAATTCACTGAGTCCAGTTCATTCTGCCTAGATGTACATGAGTAATCTACCAGTGTCCCCTCACTCAAAGAAAAATGGCTTCCACTTCTTCAGCAGCCTTTAGTTGCTATAGCTCCTCAGCTTCTGTGACACCTCATAAAGACACACTAATATTATAGTCATGACAATAATCCTGAAAAATGTAAATTATGCTGGGCATGGTAGCCTATGCCTATAATCCCAGGACCGGAAAGATTGCAGAATCAAGAGTTGAAGGTCATCATTGGCTTCATTGTGAATTGAAGGCCAGCCTGGGCTACTTGACACCCTGTCTGAAATGGCAACATCTGCCACCCCAAAAGTATAGGGACTGGAGAGATGGCTCAGTGGCCAAGAGTGCTTGCTGCTCTTCGTTAGGTCCCACAGTTGGTGCCTGGCACCTATGTTGGGCAACTCATACCTGCCTGTAAGTTCCACCCCAGGGTATCTGATGTTCTTTTCTGGCCTCCAGTGGCATGTGCACATGCAAGGAACACACAGATATATACATCAATTTAAAAAAAAAAAAAAAAAAAAACAAATAACAGGGGTGAAGATATGGCTTAGTGATTAAGAGCACATTTACTCTTTCAGAGGACCTGAGTTCCATCCCCAATACCCACATGCCAACTGCTTAGTTAGGGTTTCTATTGCCATGATAAAACACCAGGACCAAAATAAGGGTATATTTCATCTTATAGCTTGTAGTCCATTATCTGGAGAAATCAGGAACCTAGAAGCAGAAACGGATGCAGAGGTCATGGAAGACTGCTGCTTCATGGTTTACTGAAGATGGAGGTTTCTGTCCTGCCTGGTCCCACAGCTGCTTTGCCCCAAATTATTAAACTACTGGCCGATGGCTAGGGATGCTTATTGGCTGGCTCTGTATTAATTATTAACCTATTTCTATTAATCTAGTATTGCCATGAAACTGTGGTTTACCCATACTCTGACATGTTACTCCTTGGGCAGCATGGCATCTCTCTGTTGCCTCTCTCTCTCCTCACTCTTTGCTCTTGTAGCCCTGCCTATCCTTCCTACCTGGCTATTGTTAAACAGTGTTTTATTCATCAACCAATAAGAGAAACATATATACAGAAGGGCATCCCCCATCAGCTTATTCAACCTGCTTTTTTTTTTTATATATAGCACCCAAGACCATTATCCCAGGTTTGACACTGAGCTGGGTCCTTTCACATCAATCAAGAAAATATACCACAGGCTAATTGATGGGGGCATTTCCTCAATTGAGGTTCCCTCTTCTAAAATGACTCACCTTGTTTCAAACTGACATAAAACTGACCAATGCTGGGCCGTGGTAACACACGCCTTTAATCCTGGCACTCTGAGGCAGAGGCTAGTGAATCTCTGAGTTCTAGGCCAGCCTGGTCTACAGAACAAGTGCCATGACAGACTCCAAAGCTACACAGAGAAATTCTGTCTCAAAAAACAAAAACAAAAATAAATAAATAAATAAAAACTGACTTCCACAGCCAATTTAGTTTCAGGGGATATAGTGCCATCTTCTGGCCTTTAAGGTCAGATGTCTTCATGAGTACATACCTACATGCAGTGATACACATGTACACATAATTAAACATGAAATAAAATAGGGGCTGGAGAGATAATTTAGCATTTAGGAGCACTTGCTATTCTTCTAAAGGACCTGAGTTTAGTTCCCTTACCCATGCCAGGCAGTTCACAACCATCTGGAACTCCAGCTCCAGGCATCTGATGTCTTCTGGCCTCTGTGAGCACCTACATTTACATAAACACATTTACATAAATAAAAATTAAATCTTTAAACAAAATTGTTTCAAGTCTTAAAAAAAAGTAGTTAGTGAGAGGCTGGTTTGGTGGCTCAGGGTAATATGATTGGTATACAAGCATGAGAGCCTGAGTTTAGATCCCTGTGCCCACAGAAAAGCCAGACACAGGGATGCCCCCCCATGTTCATGCATCAGTGAACGTGCCTGCCACACATAAGGACACATACAACATGTTTTAAAACTTTATAATGTGGAGGTCAGAAGACAACTTTTTGGAGTCGGTTTTCACGTTCCACTTTTATGTGGTATGTTAGTTACTTTTGTATGTCTGTGACAAAACACCATGACCAAGCCAACTTATAGAAGGGCTTCTTTTGGCTTATGGTTCCTCAGAGGGTCAGAGTCTGTGAGGGCTGGACAGCATGCAGCAGGCAGACATGGAAGCTGAAAGAGCTGAGAACTCACATCTCAGACTCAAACAGCAAACAGATAGAATGGGAGTGTCATGTGGCTTTTGAAACTTCAAAGCACTAGGTGACACACTAACTTCAGTAAGGCCATATACCCACTAAGCCTCCCCAAACAGCAACAACTAGGGACTAAGTATTCACATGTAGTAGACCTATGGCAGACATGTCATTCAAACCACCACACATGGGTTCCAGGGTTTGGGAGTCAAGGCTTGCAAAGCAAGCACCTTACCTATGTGCCATATGACCAGTCCTCCACACACAAAAAAATTTAAAGGACGGAAGAGAGAAAAGCAGAAAATAATAGGCAAGTTATTAGATGTAAAAAGTCTATAATAGCCAAGACACATGAAAGGAATTCTGCCTCAACTAAAACCACAAATTTAAATAAAGATGTACTGTTTTTGGCCCATCACATTGGCACAAGATTAGAAGACTCAGCACTGACAACATGGTGGGAATGAGGAGGGAGTGGCTGGTGAATGGAGATTAATATAAGCATTTGGCAGGCAGATTTTGTTTGTATTTTGAGACAGGGCCTGCATTAGTCCAAGCTGGGTTTGAATTTGGTGTGAAGCTAATGCTAAACTTCCAATCCTCCTGTACCATTCTAGTGCTGGGATTACAGGCATGAGCCGCAACACCTCACTTATGTCATTCTGAGGCTCTAACCCAGCGTTTGGTACATGCTAGACAAGCTGCTTTTTTTTGTTTGTTTGTTTGGTTTTTTTTTTTTTTTTGTTTTTTGTTTTGTTTTTTTTTTTAACCAAGCTACTTCCCTACCCCCAAGAAGAGTGTTTATAGTGAGTTTTAAGTATATAGCCCTGGCTTTAGAAATGTAACTGGAGAAAAGAGTTATACTAACAGCTGGAATTACTGAGCATTTAACCTGCCAGGCCGTGTTCTATGTTCTAAGGCCTTGCCATGCATTGACACACTCCTGCTATAACCTGAGAGACAAATCACTCATTTGACACTTTAAGCTACTCAAGTAATTTGCTTAAGACTCTGGTGATTAATGGTTGAACAAAGGCTTATACCAAAGTCTACTGTTGTGATCAAGGAAATTTGTTGTTTCACTCTTTTAAAAGATATCTATATATTCACTGGCAGGGAATGATTAGATCAAGTTGATTACATTCATATATCATACTATGGAACTTGAAGCAGCCATTAAAAGATGGGGGAGGAACTGGAGAGATGACTCAGCAATCAAGAGCACTGGCTACTGCTGGAGAAGACCTGGATTCTATTCCTAGCATACATATAATGGTTCACACCCACTTATAACTTCAGTTCCAGGGAAGCCATTGGCCTCTGAGGGCACCAGACACACACATGATGCACAAACATACATGCAGGCAAAACAACCATACAAAAAAAAATATAATATCTTAAGGAAAAAAGAAAATGGGAGGTCTTCATACAATAACAGATCTCTGATTTACATTAAGAAGAGTAAGAGGTTTGTTTTTGTGTGTGTGTGTTTTATTACATTAATTTTTGCATGAGTACATTCGTATACATGATATACATACATATGCATATACACAGCACATGTGTGGTCAGAGCACTTGTAAGAGCAGTTCTTTTGATCATGTAGGTTCTGGGCTGACCTTAACTCAAGGGTCCTTTCAATTAAAGGGGTCTGCTGCCCAGCCTCACATGCTTTTATTTTTTTTACTAAATAATGTTTATTCATCAATGGTATAATTTAGCATTACAACATAAAATGAAAAACAAACAAATTTCTAGATATTTTCAAATTCCTGGCATGTTACTATTGAGATTCAGGAACAATAAATCAGTATTCCCAGATGTTGTAATTTTTAAAAAGTGGTTCGAGAGAGAAAAATGTCATGTGACAGAGCTTGGGTGGAGAGAAGGGAGACAGGCCTCTAGAACAGAAGTAGCAGGAGAGAAGAAGGCAAAGAGAGAGAGAGGAGAGAGATAGATGGGAGGTGGGCAGGGCCCTTTTGAGAGGGACTGTAGCGAATGTGCACAGGCGGTCATGCTCTTAGTGGCTGCAGCTGAGAGGGTATCCTGTCAGAACCCAAGGACAGCCCGGTACAGATGCCTGAGTACTAACACCAAGTCTTGAAATTACGATATTTTAACATACTTCTAGCACTTTTTACACTCAATAATTTGAATAGCTGAGATTCTTATTTAAAGATGTTCTTGTATGTTCAGCAGGCCACATTATGAGGCATATTCTGAAAGTCTAGTTCACCAGCTGGGGTGGCTGTGCTGTAGGCAGAGGTAGAATGCTAACCTTTAAACCCAGGCTGTATCGTGGGCACATGACAAAGTGCCTTTATCGGTTTAATCCTTGTGCACATACTTGACACCATCACATTAACTCTTGATCCCTCTTCTGTCATTTCCTCCTCACACCTCCTTCCCCATCTATGTCAGTCTCTGAACTGCTTTTGTTAGGACTCTTAATTTCCCACTTACAAACCCTTCTTGTTAAAATTTTTTGCATGACCCTGGATGTACAGATCAGATATTTACTGATAATAGCTCACAAAGAAATTGATTGTAAGACAATTTATTGAAGCCAGGAGGTGGTGGCATACACCTGTAATCCCAGCTCTCAGGAGGCAGAGGCAGGAGGATCTCTGTGAGTTCGAGACCAGCCTGGTCTACAAGAGCTAGGTCCAGGACAGCCTCCAAAACTACAGAGAAACCCTGTCTTGAAGTCTTGAAAAACCAAAAGAAAAAAGAAAAAAAAAGACAATTAATTGGTGTTCATATAATTTTATTATTTATTGACAATGTTTCCTACTGAGATAATGTCCTCATTTATTTTTACATAAAGAATTAAATCTTTGCTAGACATTTGATACTATGGAGCATAGGAATCTTCAGTATATTTCAAATTGATCAATACTTAGGTTTTATAATCCTCAAGGCTGGAAAAGCAGCTTTACATGACTGTGCAAAATAGCATTGCATAATGTTACAATATTGTTGAAAATTTTGTCTCAATCCAAGCCAAATTCATTCACTGATTTTTTTTTTTTTTTTTTTTAAAGACCAAGTCAGCAATTAAAAAACAACATTCTAACACAGTTCAATTCAAAGATACACAATTTGATATTTATGCACTGGGGGATGATAATAGAAAATGTTATTTTGTTTTCCATAATTAAACCATTCCGTTTCTACCAGAGCTACAAGCTTTGTCTATGCAGTTCATGAGAAACAGCACTCTGGAATCAGAGCTGAGGTGCTTCTGGCAGCATCTACTGGTATGGCATGCTGCGTGTGCAGCGCCTGTGCTGTGTTCAGAAGCCAGGCTGAGGTGAGGCCTTGCAGTGCAGCATTGCAGAGTGCTGCCACAGACATCTCAGCCCTATTATGTGTGTGAGTGTTTGTGTCCCTGAGTGTACACACTCACTGTGCAGTCATTTTGTGCCATATTGCAGAAATAGAGGTCAGAGGGTAACCCACGTGAGTCTCTTTTTTTTCCTTCCACCATGTAGGTTCTGGGTATCAAACTCAGGTTAGCAGCCTAGGAGGCAAGCACCTTTACCTGTTTGAGCCATCTTTCCAGCCCTACATACTTGATTTTGAATTAATTTTTGGTCATTTCATATTCAGAAACTTCACATTCAGTTATGTGGCCCTTATGGGGTCATGACATAGTGTATGTTAGAAGCTATGCTATGTGTCACTACAGATTCACTTTCTAGACTTTTATACTAATAAAAATCCTTTAGCATATCTTCTCCACACCCTTGCATCTGGCTTTTTCATTGAATGTAGTTATTTTGAGATGCCTCCATGATAATTTGTTCCTTTTTATTATGGCATAGGATCCCATTGTACTATAGTTTTCCCAGTTTATCTATTCACTTGTTCACAGATGGTTGTTTTTAGTTCTGGGCTAACCAACATAATAAAGTGGTCATAACATTTGTTTACAGGTGTTCATTTGAATGCATTCTGAATTAAATAAACTCTTAATACTTTCTTCTGTTCTTATTGCAGAAAGTTATCGGGTGGTACAGATTCCGTCGAAACACCCAGCAACAGATGTCCTACAGAGAGCAGGTTATCCACAAGCAGCTCACCCGCATCCTTGGTGTGCCAGACCTTGTCTTCCTCCTCTTCAGCTTCATCTCTACCGCCAACAATTCTACTCATGCTTTAGAATATGTTCTTTTTAGACCAAATCGAAGGTAAAGAAAGTTTCCTACCAGCTGTACATAAAAAGAAAGCTGCTGGGCCTCAGGGGAAGGCTCAGTGGCTAAAGCAAGCGTGAGGACCTGAATACTTTTAAAACTGGGAATGGTGACACATACTGTAAATGAGGTACTGAGGTGAGCAGAGTGTTTGTTCACCACTTAGCTAGGCAACATAGCAGTGGGGCCAAGTATGGTGGCATATGTCTGTAATCCTGTCACGTGGGAGGCTGAAGTAGGCAGAATGTGTGATTGAAGCTAGCTTAGGCTACATAGTGAGACCCTGCCTCAAGCAAACAAAGAAATGTACTTACTATGTGCTGTTTTTCTCAATTCTCCCCACAGGTATAATCAAAGGATATCACTTGCTATCCCCAATCTAGGCAATACTAGCCAACAAGAGTACAAAGTGTCTTCAGTGCCAAACACGTCTCAAAGTTATGCCAAAGTTATTAAAGAGCATGGGTAAGTTGAAAGGTAAAATGAGTTCTTTTGCCAACAGTATTTTATATTTTTTAAAGTGTAAGGAGAAATGTAAAATCAAGTTTATTTTAGCTGAAATTAAAGAAAACAGACAATTCTCTAGACCACCACCACTATTACCACATATATCAGAATTTGTTCTTAATAAACTATTGAAATGATCCCTATAGCTGAGTGGTGGCACACACCTTTAATCCTGGCATTTATGAGGCAGAGACAGGTGGATCTCCGTGAGTTTGAGGCCAGCCTGGTCTACAGAGTGAGTTCCAGGACAGCCAGGGCTGTATATAAAAACAAAAAACAAACAAACCTGTCTTGAAAAAAAAAAAAAAAAAACAAACCAGAAGAAGTGATCGCTGAAGCTGAGTATGGTGGCTCACACCTGCACTCCCAGCACTTGAGAGGCTGAAGCAGGAAATGGTCATAAGTTCAAGGCCAGCTTACAGAGTAAGACCCTTCCTCAAAAAAAAAAAAAAAACAACCCACAACACAACAAGCCTGCTCTGTAGCAAATGGTAGCACATAATTATAATCCCAGTACCCAGGAAGCAGAAGCAGTGGATTTCTGTTCCGTTCTAGGATAATCTAGGCTGCATAGTAAGACCCTGTTTCAAAAATATAAAAATATATCTAAACAACTGAGGCTGGAGAGATAGTGGACTAAATATTTACTGTGCAAGAATGAGACCTGAATTTGTATTTTCATATAAAACTGCTGGGTAGGAGGCTGGAAAAGAGATGACTCAGCAATTAGGAGCAATGGTTGTTCTTTTAGAAAACCTGGGTTCTATTCCCAGCACCCACATAATGGCTCACAACCATTGTTACTCCAGTCCTACGGGATCCAGTGCCCACTTTGGGATCTTGCAGATACCAGGCATACATATGGCTCACAGACATTTGTGCAAATAAAACATTCCTATACATAAGACAATTAATTAAAAATAGAAAGCTAAGCTGGGCAGAGCACATTTATGACTACAGCACTAGGAGCACAGAAATAGGCAGGTGCTTGGGACTTGCTGTTCAGTCAGCAAAACATCCAAAATGGCAAATCCCAACTTCTGTGAGAAACTCGGTCTCAAACAGTAAGGTGGAGAGAAGTAGGAGGACCTCTGGTCCCAACAGAAACATGCACATTGGAGTGCACTTTTACACACACATAAACAAACATGAATGTACACCTTCACACACACAAAATAAAGAATTCCTGAAAGTTTTTTAAAAATTCTTATTGAGAAGATAATTTGATTTTACTGTATTTTCTCTCAGATATTTTTTTATTTTTTTAAAGATTTTTTTAAAAATTTATGCACGTGAATGTTTCCTGGATGCCTATATGTACACTGTGTGTGCAGTGCCTGAGGAGATCAGAAGAGAGCATTGGGTCCTCTGGAACTGGAGTTATGGGTGCTCTGGTTTGTGGTGTATGTACTGCGAACTGAGCCCAGGTCATCTGCAAGAGTAGCGAATGCTTGTAACCTCTAAGCTGTCATCTCTCCAGCTGCTTTTCTCGGGTTTTAAAAAGAAAAACAGCCAGATGTGGTTAGTTGCACACACCTTTAATACCAATACTTAGGAGGCAGAGGTGGGTGGATTTTTTTTTTTTTAGTTCCAAGACAATCAGAACTCGACAGCAAGTTTCAGACCAGCCAGGGCTATGTAGAAAGACTCTATCTAAAAATAAAAATAATAAAAAAAGAGTGGTAAACATAGTTACTGGAAAATGTTCTTTTTTAATTGGTGATGTGTTTTTTCTCTTCTGTAACTCTAGTAGGATTACCATGTTACCATATTATTGTTAGATGTTGTCACCTTTGAGTCACAGCATGTAATTAATACTGTGAGATAGAACTGATAACAAAAATGCCTCTCGTGTTCATGGTGATTTTAATATCTCTGACATCTTTTTTCTGTCCTCTAGTACTGACTTTTTTGACAAGGATGGAGTCATGAAGGACATCAGGGCAATTTATCAGGTTTATAATGCACTTCAGGAGAAAGTACAGGTAACTGGTATTTCCATCTTTTTTTTTATACTGCTCAAATCCTACTTTTTGTTCTTAAATATATATCTTTTAACTGACAAGTGAATAGCTGTGGCTCAAAAGTCATAATGGGTGTCTGGAGAAATGGCTAAGTGGTTAAAAGCACTGACTGCTCTTCCAGAGGACCCAGGTTCTATTCCCAACACCCATAAGGCAGCTGGTAACTGGAGTAGATCCAGTACTCTCACATAGATAAACAAATGTGCACATAAAACTTTTTAAAAAGTCAGAATGGATTTTGCTAAGATAATGTCTGATGTCAGTCTACGAATCCTGCCTCATATGCTGAGGTAGAGGCACTGAAGTAATTTATTAATGCTGCTTCTTAGACACTTATGACCCCTTTGCAGTTGTGCTTTTTATGGGAAGTGCATCTTCAAAATGGAATCTAAAGAGGAGTTGCCTCTGACAGTTATATTCTTACGGGAGATCATGTCAAAAGCCTACACCCTGGTCTAGCTCTGCTTCCATCTAGTCGCCACTGAGGAGTGGGAGGATTGCAGTGGAATCTGTTTCTTCCCAGTTATTCATGCAACAAATATTTATGCCACCACCTCCAACTGCCAGCTACATGCTGATGGTGATTCCCACTGCAATTACATTTGAGAGCCAGGAGAGAAGTGGCAAAGTTGGAATAGAGGGAGGAGGGGAAGCAGCATCTAAAATGGGGGAAAGTGTTGCTAAGAGACAGAGCAGTTTTCAGGCCTGTGTTCACTATATGTACTTGGAGTGGAGGGAACACCGTTCATGCTCACTGGTGCCAGACTGGTGTCCTGGAAGTTTCTGGTATTTCTGCTATGGGAGGAATGTGCAGTGAAAAAAAGCCTTGTTCCAAAATCATGACCATGGCCTTTCAGACCATTAACACTAACCAAACGACTTCTAAATGGTATCACATATTACCTTCCCGATTATAGGTCAACTGTCAGTGGATATTGGTAGCTCAATTACAGACATTCAAACCTCAACTCTGAAACTTACTTTCTTTTCCAGATTTCTTTATCATAATTATTTCAGTTTAATAAATCTGTCTTATTTTTTAATTTTTTTATGCATATGGATATTTGCCTGTGTGTATGAATGTTTTGCCTGTGTATATAGATGTGTGCTATATGTGTGCAGTGCCCATCAAGGCCAGAAAAGGGCATCAGATCCCCTGGAACCTGAGTAATCGAGGGTAGTGAGCCACCATGTGGATGCTGGGAATCAAACTCCAGTTCTTTGGAAGAAGAGCCTGTGCTCTTAACCTCCTAGCCATCTCTCTAGTCCATCTTATCCTGTTTTTAATTGTTGGTTAGAAATTAATGTTGAGAACATCTCATTCCAGGCTTATCTTTTATTCTTCCTTCCTTTATAAGCTAGACTGATACCAAAAATTCTCTTTTTGATCCAATAAAATTGATTAAGCAAGGGAAGAAATTCTATTTTTCCCATCTTAGCCTTTTAAAAGACTTCTAGGCTGAATTGCACAATTACCTTAAAATGATTAAAATTAAGAAAGCAATTTAGTGATGAATAACAGTCCATCAGGGTTCGAGAGATGGCTCAGTCAGTAAAGTGCTTGCTGTACAACTGTGAAGACCTGAGTTGACCACAAAACCTGCATAAAAAAACCTGAGCATGGGCTAGAGAGATGGGTCAGCATTTCAGAGCACTTGGTGCTCTTGCAGGGGACCAGTGTTTAATTCTCAGCATCTTTTCTGGTGGCTCACAACTGCCCTTAACTCCAGCTCCAGGAGATCCAACACCTTCTTCTGATTTACAGGGCACCCACACAAGCACATATATACACATAAATAAAAATAATAAATCTTAAAGACACTGGGTGTGGTGACATACACCAGCATCAGAGAGACAGGAGACTTCCTGGGGCTACTTGACCAACTAGTATAGCCTACTCAGTGAACTCCAGGCCGAATACAACAACAAAGAAATCATATAAATCTGGTGACGTAAGTTTGATCCCTGGAACACTCTTGGAGGTGGACAAAGAGAACTGATTCCATAAAGTTTCCCTCTGACCTCCACAACATGTGGTGATGGTACACACACACACACACACACACACACACACACACACACACACTTCACTTACTAATTTTTTTAACTTTTTAAGTATGTTTGTGTGTGTGTGTGGATATGTGCGTGTGAATGCAAGTGTCCACAGAGGCCAGAGAATTCCATTGAGCTCAGGTTACAGGCAGGCTATGAGTCACTATAGATGCTAGGAACCAAACTCAAATCCTCTGCAAGAGCAGTCCTGCTTTTAACCACTGAGCCATCTCTCTAGCACTCCAATGATAATAATATTTTTAGATGATTAAAACTGATTCCTCATTGTGTTGATTAATATACTTTTTAGAACACAACCTTAAATAAACAAGCTGGAGAAGTGGTTCAGTGGTTAGAGAGTACCTGCTCTTTAAGTATGAGGACTAGAGTTCAGATCCCAGTGTCTATGTAATAAGCTGGATACGGTCCTGTGCAAGTCTAAAACCCTAGCACTGAGTGGGCAGAGACAGGATTACTAGCTTAATAGCTTCCAGTCTAGCCAGAAAAGCTCAGGAGCACTATGTTAGACACTTTCTCAAAGGAAAGGCAGAGAGTGACACCTGAGCTACCTAGGGAGAGCTTGTCTCATAAAGAAGAGTGGGCACTCAACTCCATTCTACCTTACCTATCTGTGTTTAATTTGGATGACTTCAGGGCCTGGTAACCTTGGAGGGCAGAGGATGGTAGGGATTCCTTGGGAGTGAAGTTACAGGTGTTGTGAGCCTTCTGGGACTTGAACCTGGGTCTTCAGGAAAAGTAGCAGCAGTGCTCTTAACTGTTGGGATTTTAATAAGGCTGATTTTAATAAGTTTTTCCTGGGGTTTTTTGTTTTTGTTTTTTCAAGACAGGGTTTCTCTGAGGCTTTGGAGGCTGTCTTGGAACGCTGTAGTCCAGGCTGGGTCCAGCACTGGACCCAGTGCTGAGATTAAAGGCATATGCCACCACCAACCGGCTTTCATGGTGTTTTAATAATGCTGAATTTATAGATTACCTCGTGCCTGATTTGAAGCTAACCTTCTTGTGTCTCCCCCCGCCCCCAGGCAGTGTGTGCAGATGTAGAGAAGAGTGAGCGAGTTGTTGAATCTTGTCAGGCAGAAGTGAACAAATTAAGAAGACAAATCACTCAGAAGAAAAATGAAAAGGAACAAGAAAGAAGTAAGCTTCTGTGGATTTGCTCCTTGGGGTGGGATACTGAGGACTGAACATAGGTTTTCCCACATGCTAGGCAGTACTTTGCCACCGAGCTACACTCCAGTCCCTTTTTACATTGGTTTTATTTTATACACTGTCTCACTATGCATCCATAGGAGGCTTGAAGCTCACTATGTAGACCAGGCTGGCCTCTACCTTGAGATCTGCCCCACAAAGTGTCCCAAGACAGGTGTGTGCTTTCATGCCTGATGAGGACTGTTTTTTTCCATGAGTTCCACATGACTCTACCTGTTGAGTGTTGGGATTAATGTCATGTGCTACCATACCCAGCTTGACTTTCTGTTTATTTTTGGTTTTGTATTTGTTTGTTTGTTGGGAGTGCCAGTGGGAGGTCAGGTTGTAAGAGTTGGTTCTCGTCTTCCAGTACGTGGGCCCCGGGGATTGAATTCAGGTTGTCAGGCTTGGAGATCAGGGCCTTAATCTATTGCACCATCTCACTGGCCCTACTTTATATTTTTGAGACAGTATTTCTAAATTGTCCAGATAGGCTGTGAACTTGTATAGTCGAGGCAGGCATCAAACTTGTGATCTTCCTGCCTCAGTCTCCAGAGTATCTAGAGTTTTTTGTGTGTGTGTGTTTTGGGGTTTTGCTAGTTTTTAGAGACAGTGTTTCTGTATGTAATCCTGACTATCCTGGAACTCTGGTCTATAGACCAGGCTAGCCTTAAACTCTCATCCACCTGCCTCTCCTGGGGTTAAAGGTATGTGTCACCATGCTCAGCTCAAAGTAGGTAGAATTACAGGTCTTGCTACCTGGCTAAACTATTCATTCTTTAATTATCAAATTATCCATTCAATGACATGAGAACATTCCGCAAACCTCCCTTAATCCCCATGCTTGTGAGGAGGGGGTCTCATATATCTCACACTGGTCTTGAACTTTCTCCGTAGCTGAAGATAACCTCAAATATCTGGTTCTCCTGATTTTTCCCTACCAAGTACCAACACCACCACACAAATACACATTAAAAGAAAAGCAGGATGGTATTTGAAAGGAAACTGTTTAAGGAATGTTCCATGTTCATGTGACTTATAAAGGTGGTGAGGGTGGGTTTTAGTGTCAGCTGGTAGTCTCAAATTTTTGAGCACAGTGGGCAACAGGTAGGCAGAATAGCACGTAATTTGTAGTGACAAACCTATGTTTTACATCTTGGGATTTCACTTCTAGTCAGATTGCCTGGATTTTCAACTGTTTTCTTGGTTTTTGAGACAGGATCTTGCTGTATAACCATGGTTGTCCTAGTACTTAATATGCAAATAAATAGGTCTATAGAGAAATCATTTATAAATATTAGCAACAGTCACTTTATAGCCTTGCTGATCATTTCCAAAACATTCAGGCTGACCATTTAATGAGTGGAAGTAAAAAGCTGTGAAGATAGAGAATTTGTTGAAATATTCTTCCTGTTTCCATGCAGGATTGCAGCAGGCCCTGTTAAGCAGACAGATGCCATCTGACAATCTGGAGCCGGCATTCAGCCCTCGGATGCCCTATTCTGGGTTTGCAGCTGAAGGGAGAAGTACTCTAGCAGACACCCAGCCCTCTGATCCTCCTCCCCCATATTCTGATTTCCACCCAAACAATCAAGAAAGTACTCTGAGCCATTCTCGCATGGAAAGGAGTGTCTTCATGCCTCGGCCTCAGGCTGTGGGCTCTTCCAACTATGCTTCTACCAGTGCCGGACTGAAGTTCTCTGGAAGTGGAGCAGATCTTCTTCCTTCCCAGAGAGTAGCTGGAGACAGTGGGGAGGAGTCAGACGACAGTGATTATGAAAATTTGATTGACCCTGCAGAGTCCCCTCATAGCGAATACTCACATTCAAAGAATTCACGGCCTGTGACACATCCCGATGAGGACCCCAGGAACACTCAGACCTCCCAGATTTAAGTAAACAAATGACACTCTCTCCACTTGGCATTGCTTTTCTTAATGGCTTATTGAGAGTTTGTTGAGGACTTAATCTGTGGGGAGAACTGCTTTCTCAGATGCCGTGGCTCCCAAGTGGAGTACCCCCTGCACAGAACCCTCAGAATCCTCTTGTCCGCTGGTCCTCACTTCTGGGTGCAGTGCATGGGTTCACAGCAGAATCATTACGATAATCAAATTGTCCTAATTCTGGTGCGATTCATGGATGTACTAGTAAATTTAGGCAGAGTGAAACTCCTCAGTATAGTATGTTCTTTAAGATAAATTGGAGATCAGAGACTAAGCACAATTAGTCTATAAATACTCAATAAGTTGGAAACTTACCTCTGCACTATCATGCCTTGAAATTTGCTTTTTCAAAGGGAAATAAGTTTAGCAGCAGCCTTCAAAGAACTTTCTATGATGAGCCAAATTCATCTTTGCCAGAAAAGAAATTTTGCTAATTCCAAGAAGCCTAATTGGAACAAGTCAGACATTCCTTCTCCTGTCTGCATGACTTTGTAAGATGGGAGAGAGGGCTTTGTTTCAACGTTTTTCTACTAGCCTGATATGTATTGTCACCTAAAATGGTTGCCTTTTTAAAAATGTAGAGATACTAATCCCCAGTGAATACTCATCCCAATCAGTGTCAGGAAGTCAGCCCCTTGTCTTTTGGTGTAGGGCGGCAACTTGGCCTCTGTTCTGGAGTCTTTGAGGAAGATAACACAGCAGTGGATGACTGAAAGGAGTGAGATCTAGGCCTGAGTCTGGTGAACAGATCCCAGACACAGTGGATTTATCTGAGTTCCTGTGTAAGAGATGTGTAAGAGATCTAGGCCTGGCAGATCCAGGGCTAGATTTGTGGAGGAGAGATATTTTAAAGAACATATTCAGGAATCTTGGTGAATAAGATCTGCTTCAGTGGTCTGAATAACCATTACCTCCCACCCCACCTTTTTTTTTTAAAGTTGTCATTTGGGAGATAATTGCAAATGTGTGGAGACCATTGGGATGCACTTATGTTTTTATTTAATTATTGCTTGTTTTCTAGTTTTACCCAAAATGTGTGAAACCACTAAAAAAACAATTTAGAATATTGGTTGTGAGATCAGCGTTTATGGCGATCATTCAGCCCATGATGCTTGTCACTGAACTGCCTTTCCTTGGACTGTTTAACACATGTAAGGATGAAGACAGCGTTAAAAGGTTTTAGATCTGGTTCCAAAGGATTTATTTATTTTATAGTGATGTTTACTTATGAGCTCCAGTTCCCAGGCTCAGACAGCAGATTCAGGCTTAGAAATGAGATGCTGAACAGCCTTGCTTTGGTTGTGGCAGGGTCTGGCATTGTAACAGTCCCGGTTTTGCTGGGCTTACACCACTGCCGTTTGATTTGAATATTGAGGGTCACTTTATCTGCAGTGAGTTCCAGCTTTTATCAGCTACCTACTAGCGGCTTCAGCACGGTATGAATTCCAGTTTTTAAAAGTGCCATCGCCATCTCCTCTGTTCAGATTTTGACATTCAGGAAAATATTCTTATTTTTATGCCATACTGAAATATACAGTGTATATCTGACAAAGCAGTTAAATGTGACAATAAAAACTTATTTAATCATGATATATTAGTGTCTTTCTCAGCACCAGCAAGTTCTTGCTTCAGTAGGTATTGTCTTTTCGGTAGATTGTGTTTTTTGGTTTTTTTGTAAGACTTTATTATTTTTATGTGTATGTGGTTGCATGTGGGTATGTGCATTTGTGGGTGCAAGTGCCAGTGGAATCTATAAGAGGACATCAGGTCCCCTGGGGCTGGGTTTACAGATGATTGTGAGCCTCCATCTTCGGCACTCCGAATGAAAGAGATTTCTTTGTTAGAGCAACAAATGCTCTTAACCACTGAGTCATCTCCATGGCTAGGTAGTTTTTTTTTTTTTTTTTTTTTTTTTTTTTTTTTTAAGGGAATTAAAACTTCTCCTCAGTCTCCATAGAGACCTGTCAGTCTGACTTCAAGAGGATTCTAAGAACACAACTTAGTAAAATGTTCATGTTGATTTCAAGGAAAGTATGAGGACCAAGCTATCTAGAAAGTACCCACAGTGGATAAAGCTGCAGCCAGGAGCCTGTGATGGCATCTTTCCCAGGAGAGTTGCTCTTGTTTGAAGTGATTGTTCAGCAACTGAGAGGCACAACTTGGTGCTCTGAGAGTATTTTAGGGTATGTATGTGGGCTCTCAGAACAGGGCCAGCAAATGTGTTTTGGACTTTAGGGAGCTGTTGCAGTTGAGCAATGTGGTTTCCAAACTCAGGGTATTCAATTCTGGGGGTGAAGGGGGAGATGTAATTAAACGTTGTGATTGGTGTTTCTGAAGTAGTGTCAAAACATAAAATTGGACATTTCATCTCTAGATATTCAGGATATATATATTTAAATGCCAGGCAGAAGAGCAGGTGACACTAATTACTTTAATAAAATAATTTCATTTTACTAAGGAGATTAAAAAGAAAAAGGCCAAGCTGGGCCGTGGTGGCATACTCCTTTATTCCCAGCAGTCAGGAGGCAGGTGAGTCTCTGTAAGTTAGAGGCTAGCCTGGTCTACACAGCTCCCTAGCAATACAGAGAAATCCCTTCTCAGAAAAACAAAAACCAAAACGAAACAACAACAAAAAGCCAGGTGTGGTAATGTGCATCTGTAATCCCAGTGCTGGGGAAGTGGAGACAGGAGGATCCTTGGAGCTTGCAGGCCACCTAGTTATGTCCAGTCGTTGAACTCTAGGTTCAGCAAGACCCTGTCTCAAATAAATAAATAAATGAGGGGCTGGAGAGATGCTTCACCTCATAAAGACCTTAACTGATTTCATCTTTTGGGATCCACATGGTAGAGAAAACAATTCCCAGAAATTGTTCTCTGACTTAGCCGTGTGTGTCATGGCATATATAAACACACATACAAATTAATAAAACAAAGCACCTAATGTTGACTTCTGGTCTTCACATGTGTAGACATGGGCAAATATATACTCACACATCTACACAGACACCACATACACACAAACCCACAATAAAATATTTTTAAAGTCAAGAATGTTAAAGCCAGATGTTGGCGGCACACACCTGTAATCCCAGCACTCAGGAGGCAGAGGCAAATGGATCTCTGTGAGTTCGAGGCCAGCCTGGACTACAGAGTGAGTTCCAGGACAACCAAGGCTACAAAAGAAACCCTACCTAAAAAAAGTAAAATAAATAAAAACTTAGGAGAAAGTGACAGCTGTGAATTATGTTCTGGATCTGTTTTGTGTTGGTTGCAAGTTCCTTTTAGTAACTGGGTGCCTCGTACAAGGTTCTCTGTTCATCCCCTGAAAATCTGCCAGTTAAGAATGGAAAATGCAGCCTGGTGGTGGTAGTAGCACACAGAGAAACTGTCTTGAAAAAAACAAAAGTGAAAAATGTAGCTGGGTGTAGTGGTGCACACCTTTAATCCCAGCACTAGAGAAACAGAAGCAGGCAGATGTCTGTTCACTCCAGGCCATCCTGGTCTACATAAAAGGTTCCAGGACAGCTGGAGATTATATAGAGAGGTAGAGATCCTGTCTTGAAAAAAAACAACAAAAAAAAAACAAAAAAAAAAAAAAAAAAAAGGAAAATGTTTGCTTCTCAGCTGACAGTCTTTTTAAGATCCTAGGTTTTGGCTTAACTGTCTTCCTCTGTTGTGTCTCTGTGTTGTGTATATGTTTGTATAAGTGCTGTGTTTTGTGTTTGTATCTGTCTGTATCTTGTAGGTATGTATTTGTGTGTGGTGTGTGCAAGGGCAGGTGCATGTATATCACAGCATGTATGTGGCCGGAGGTCAAAGGACAACCTTTGGGAATTGGTTCTCTCCTTTCACTGTGGATTTCAAAGATCAGACCCAGGTTGTCAGGCTTACACGGCTAGCACTTGTGCCATCTTGCCAGCCGGTCTTACTTTATATAGTGTCTTTTCTGATGTCTTCAGTAAGGCAGGAGCCAGGCCATGGAGTACTGATGACCTGGCTATCTGATCGTCCCTTGAGTACTGCGTGTTATCAAATAGCCTTTTACTCAAGCAAAGATTCAGCAAAAGGAAGCTCGGTCTAGTGTTTTCTTATGGTTACATTTCCATACAGTCTCAAGAAGAAATAGTTTGCCGGATGAGGGCCTCACCCCAATGCGGCCTTAGCTTCCTCGGAGCAACATGGCCTCTGTCTCTGAGCTCGCCTGTATCTACTCCACCTTCATCCTTCACGACGACGAGGTGACGAGGTGACGGTCACGGAGGATAAAATCAATGCCCTCATTAAAGCAGCCGGTGTCAATATTGAACCTTTCTGGCCTGGCCTGTTTGCAAAGGCCTTGGCCAATGTCAACATTGGGAGCCTCATCTGCAACATAGGGGCTGGTGGACCTGCTCCAGCAGCTGGAGCTGCACCAGCGGGTGGTCCTGCCCCCTCTACCGCTGCTGCCCCAGCTGAGGAGAAGAAAGTGGAAGCAAAGAAGGAAGAATCTTGAGGAGTCTAATGATGACATGGGTTTTGGTCTTTTTCTAAGCCTCTTGTTAACATGTCCAATAAAAAGATGAACCTGTAAAAGTCAAAAAAATGTTTTTGGGCTAGGCAGTGGTGGTGCACGCCTTTAATCCCAGCACTTGGGAGGCAGAGGCAGGAGACCTCTGAGTTTGAAACCAGCCTGTCTACAGAGTGAATTTCATTCAGTACAGTCAGGGCTACACAAAGAAACTGTGTCCAAAAACAAAAAAGGAAGTTCTAGGTGTGGAAAGGTGGTTTGGAAAATGGTAAGAGGCACAGGTTTCTAGATAAGTATGATCTGATTATTGTGGGGGGGGAGGCTTGTTCCTTGATGGAAAAGTCTGGAAGGATATTCACTTAAGTAATAATAGTAGTAACTGTTATTTGTAGGCTGTGAAAATAAGGGTGATCTTTCTCCTATTTTTTGCTTATCCACTTTGTTAATATTATTATTCATTTAGTTTTTTTTTGAGACAGGGTCCCACTTTTAACCTTGATGGTCTAGATCTCACTATGTGGACCAGACTGGCCTTGAACTAATAGAGATCCACCTGCCTCTGTTTCCTCGGTGCTGAAATTAAAGGCATGTGCCACTGTGCCCAGCATTTTATTAATTATAATAATAACTAATGTGTGCTGGTTGGGTTGATTATATGTATTGGGTGACATTTGTGCAGTGTCTGTGGAGACCAGAAGGGCATCAGTTCCCCTAGAGTCACCTAGTAAGTACTGGGAACCAAGTTGGGGTCCTCTGCAAGAGCAGTATACATCCTTAACCTTCCCATCTCTCCAACCCCTTATTTACACTTTCTAAACTTTTTTTTTTTTTTTTTTTTTTGGATTTATTTATTTATTATGTAATGTATACAATGTTCTGCCTGTATGTATGCCTGCAGGCCAGAAGAGGGCACCATATCTTATTATGGATGGTTGTGAGCTGCCATGTGGTTGCTGGGAATTGAACTCAGGACCTCTGGAAGAGCAGCCAGTGCTCTTAACCACTGAACCATCTCTCCATCCCCCATTTTGTAAACTTTTTACAGTTTTTTTTTTTTTGTAGTGAGTCTTCGGAAATGGTGATCCTTTTGTACATGCTACCCTACCAGAGATCTAAGAGCAGAGTGAGTCTTTGGTTTTTTGCTGCACTGTTTTCTCAGAGATGTGATCCAGATCCTATCAGCCTTGCTGGGGCAGCTAACTTCCTAGTGTTCAGCCTTTTGCCTCCCTTCTGAAGCACCCATTCACATTTTTGTTTTGTTTTGTTTTGTTTTCCGAGACAGGGTTTCTCTGTGTAGCTTTGAAGCCTGTCCTGGAACTCCTGTAGGCCAGGCTGGCTTTGAACTCACAGAGATCCAAGTGCCATTGCCTCCCAAGTGCTCAGATTAAAGGTGTGTGCCACCACCACTTGGCTACCCATTCACATTTTTTAATCATCAACCCTAATTTTTTTTCCCTAATAAATTTGAAAGCAACTTAATTTTCCTTAGTTTAGAATTGTTTCCTACAGGTCCAAAAAGTCTCAGAGAACAAAGGTGACAGGAGTGATTCAGTCCTCTAAAACAGAAGCCAGTAAGTGCTACAGCGTGGATCTGGGAAGACAAAACAGGAACAATTTCCTTAGTGTGTGTTTGTGTATGTATGTGTGTGTGCATGTTCATCTGTGTAGGTGTGTATTTGTTCATGTGTGTGGGCACACATGTATTTCCCTAATCATGTGGATACTCTCTTTGAAAGACTCTGTGTAGTGAACTTCAATGTGTTAAGTATCAAGAGGTGCAGAGTCTGGTCCCCATACAAACAAGTCTGGGAGGTATTTGATTCCAAAAGAAACATTTCCTTGTTAGGAACATTCACTGTGGCCAGCTCACTGTGCTTGGCAGAGCTGGGGGCATTAGGTCTCAATGACAAACAGATGTGCTTTCGTTGTATTAAAATGGGTCACCCAAAAGACCTTTTTAACAGTTTCAAATCAGGTATGTGGGAGGAAGAAACAGTAGCTGCTCCCTACAAATAAGCACAGGGTCCCTGGCTGGAGGGAGAGGGGCAGTTAGGAGTCTAGAGTTTATGCAACTTGATGCTTTAAGAGAGTTTTCAGTCTGGGACAAGGCTACCCATTGTTTGGAGGCCAGCTCAAATGTCTCCTTTAGAAACCCCTTCTGAGTCTCCTGGAGAACTGTGTAACCCAAGTGCCATACATATATCTTGATACAGTCACTACCCAGCACAGGGCAGACTGAGACTTGATATGTCTCACACTGTGGTAGGTGGTGATGCCCCAGAGGACAGAATAGTGGCCAAAGCACCTCAGAATCCCCAGGACCTGGGGCAGACAGGGTACCAGGAAATATTGTTTCATAAAGGAAGACAGTTACTCTGTTAAAAGGAGTCAGATAAACCACCCCCACCCTGCAGATATACGTGCTTAGAAGAAAGGTGGTAAGACAGAAGTTAGTTACCAGCTGGGAGATGCTGCTGAGAACTCTGGCTGGACTGGTGAGATGGCTTAAGTGGGCAAAGGCACATGTCACACAAACCCGCTGACCAGAGTTTGAGCCCCCAAACCCACATAAATGTGGAAGGAAAAGAACTGACTCCATGACCGCCACTTACATGCTGTGCCACACACAGCTGCTTAGCTGTACCTTCCTACTGGGCTATATGCCCTGGTGGCACATGACAAAATAAACCCTTTTCCTTTTCTTTGCACTAATTTTGTCAGGTATTTCATCACAACAAAGAAACAAGTAATTAGTATACTAGGCTTTAGTCAACTAATCCTTAAATATATAAGAAAGTCCTGACAAGATCTCCCCCACATGCAACTATCTGCAGCCCCATCCACCCAGCTCACTGCTGTCTACAAATAAAACAGAGAAGCTGGGCGTTGCTGGTGCATGCCTTTACTTCCAGCACTCAGGAGGCAGAGGCAGGCAGATCTTTGTGAGTTCGAGGCCAGCCTGGTCTACAGAGCGAGTTTCAGGACAGGGTCCAAAGCTACAGAGAAACTCTGTCTCGAAAAAGAAACAAAACAAAACAAAAACCTTCCATTCCTCATTCTAGTGGCAGATGTCTGGCTCAAACTAAGCCAATCAGATTCTAGAAATTTGTAAAGTGTTCCAAAACCTCAAGGTGCCTAGAGCTGAGTCACAGGGGTGAGCCTAGGTGGGTGGTCCAAGAGGTTCTGCTTCTGAGATCTCTGGGGAACTCTTCTCTGACATGGCCCTGGCTCTCCAGCACTTCTTCTGATAGAGGATGCCACTCAGAACTCCTCAGTGAACTATGTTATCCCTGCTCGTCTGTTTCCTCTGGTCCTAGCCAGAGCACCCTATCTTCTAGGGAAAGTGATAGGAAGTTGCTGACTCTCAGGCAGGCAGTCTCCTTGTACCTTCTTCTCCTGAGATCTAGTGGATTTGCCAAGGGCCTCTGAGGACAGTAACTCTCCCTGGCTTTCTGCTCCCAAAGATGGTGACCCCACCCATTGTTACGAGCATTTCTTTCCCACCAGGCTGGTCCCAGTGCCTTGTCAGCCCCAAATAAACACCCAGACCACTATATCAGTAATGAATACTGTTGGCCATTGGCTGGCTCTGTCTAAATTATTAACTCATTTCTGATAATCTAAGTATTTCCATGTGGTCTTCTCTTACCAGAGAAGGGGTCCAGACCTGTTACTCCTCTTGTGTCCAACATGGTGACTGACTCTGCCTACATTTCCCAGAATCCTCCTTATCTCCTAGTCCCACCTATCTTGCTGCCCTATTGGCCAACAGTGTTTTATTCATCAACCAATAAGGCAAACATATACACAGAACATTCCCCATCCACCTATTTCCCTGTTTTGTGTTTTTGTTTATTTGTTTTATAGCAACTGTGCATTGTTGATTGAGAGGTTTGGGAGCTCTAAAATATTTGGGAATTTTCCTTTTTGTCAAGACAGAGTCTCATACATCCTAGGCTGGTCTTGAACTCAGTTTATAGCCAGGATAACCTAGAACTTCTGATCCTCCTCCCACCAATTCTGGAGTGCTGGGATCACAGATGTACAGCTTCACACCCAAGTATGGACTGAAAACAGATTCATGCTCAGAAGGCACTCTGTGGACTGAGTTATACAGATCCAGCACTCCCTGCCCCCTTTATAAACTTAAACCATTATTTATACATATGGGCATTTTGTCTACATGAATGTCTGTCTACCACGTTTGTTTGGGCATCACATGCACCCCGGGTCCCTGTGGAGGTCAAAAGAAATTGCCAAATCCTCTGGGACTGAAGTTACAACTATTGTAAGCTGCTATGTGGGTGCGGGGAACCTAACCTCAGTCCTCTGTAAGAGCACAGTGTTCTTGTTTGTTTGTTTTGTTTGTTTGTTTTTGAGCCAGGGTGTATCCCTGGCTGTTCTAGAACTCACTCTGTAGACCAGGCTGGCCTCAAACTGAGAGATCTCCTTGCCACTGCCTTGGCCTGCGCCACCATTGCCTGGCTGTGATGAGTGTTCTTTAACAGATGAGCCATCTCTCCAGCCCCAGCCCTTTTTATTGTTTTGAGAAAGAAATAGTCTTACTATCTGGCTAAGACTGGCTTTGAATTCCCAATCCTCTGGCCTCTGCCTCTTAAGTGATTACAGGACTGCATCATCCCACTCAACCCGGAGGGCTTAGGTATTTCCATTCATGGCAATGATCTGGAAGCTTTTCTTGCCCCACCTGGCCATCAACAACACAGATACAAGGCTGTGGGATCCAACTTCTCCCCTGGTAGTATCCCTAAATATACCTTCAGTTTCTGATGTTCGTGGACAAGCATCATTTTGAAACCAAGGGTTTCTTGGATGGTAGCCACTCAGTAGATTGACCAACCCCCTACCTCCCAGCCATACCAAAGACATCCCAGTAGAGCATTGAAAGCACCATGTCCTGAATACCCTCAAGATGATTGGGCCCCTGACCTAAACTGGGCTCAAAGAACCCAATGGCACTTAGAGGATGTTATTGCTGGAAGTGTTAGCGCACTTTAATAGCCCATTCTTCCTTGAGAGAAGCTGGGAAAATGTTGGCACACTGGCCCAGTTGGAGCTAGGAGAACTATGTCAAATATATTCCTTTATAGGCTTCATTGATAAGAAGAAATGAACATACCTCAACAAACAGTTAGAAAATGTCTCAGGTGAGAAGTCTTATGGGAGTGGGCAGGAGGAGGGAAAAGAAGGTAGTTGGCACTGGCTTCCTTGGCAGTATCCTAAGCCCTAAGCCAATCGATGGTCTTCCAGGTAACTGGGACCCTCTCACCTGCCCCAAGTATGAGTCAGGTGGTCTCTTTCTGATAACCATCATGCCCCGTCCCCCTCCCGAGTCTATCAGCTATGGTCCAGTTTAAAAGCTTCTCCTCAGGCTTCTCTCCTGAGTCCTCTGCTCCCAAACACACCAGCTGTCTCAAGGAAAACAGCAAAAATTTCTGTGATGAAGTACAGACCTCAGGGACTACCTGCCATCTGGTCAGCTGGCCTAGACCTAGCCTGGAGTAAGATGTGAGTTGGGCCGAGCAGTGGTGGTAACCTCTTTTGATCCCAGCACTCAGGAGGTCAGTCTGATCTACAGAGTGAGTTCCAGAACAGCCAGGACTGTTCTACAAAGAAACCGTGATATATATATATATATATATATATATATATATATATATATGTGTGTGTGTGTGTGTGTGTGTGTGTGTGTGTGTGTGTGTGTGTGTGTATGTGTATGTGTATATGTGTATATGTGTATATATGTATATATGTGTATATATATATATATATATTTTTTTTTTTAAGAGACTTGAGTTGGAATCCAAGCCTGGTGCTTTCCTTAATTTTACCTCATGGGGCACTCAGCTCCCTGCCTTGAGCCCCATCTGTAGTTACAGATGGGTGACAATACTGTTTTAGAAGGCTGTGTTAAGTGGCAGAGCACCCTAACTTGAAAGCAAAGCATAGGGGACAGTAAGTTGAGGTTACTGTTGTCCAAAATTAAGCTCTCCTCCATGATGGCCACTTTTACTGACCAGGACCAGCAGAGGTAGGTGCTGAGAGTCCTGTTCTCCAGGCTATTCCACAGAACGGGTCATAAAGGAGCATGGGGTAGGTGCGGGAGATGGCCAGAAACAAGCATCAAGTGCCTCTCCTAAATTTTATCAGTTGGCTAGTCTGGTCTTTCGGTGAGCTTTGGTCAGAATGCAAAAGGAAATACATCTAGATCCCCAGAACCCACAGTGGAAGGAGAGAACCAAGCCCTGAGAGTTGTACTCTGACTCACACACGCACACACTAATTACAATGATAAATAAAGTAGGATATAAGCACAGATGGGGCTCAGCGAGCACCCTCCAGTAGAACTTTCTGCCCCAATGTTCCTTCCGCCTCTGCACTGTTTAGTGCAGTTTGCCTCAGGTCACATGGGCTACTGAGCTCCCAAATGTGCCTGACAATTCTAAAAAAAAAAAAAAGAAGAAGAAGAATTTTAGGATCTAGGGATAGATTATGTGCACAAAACCCAAGTCTGTGGTTTGTTCCTAGCACCGTGTAAACCAGGCATGGTGGTGCATGCCTGTAATCCCAGCACCCAGGAGGTGGGAGAAGAAAGACCAGAAGTTTAAACTCAGCTACATGGCAAATTGGAGGCTGACCTGGAATATGTTAGATACTGTGTAGAAATCAAGAAAAGAAGAAAGGCAGTGGATGGCTCAGTGAGTAAGAGAGCTTGAGGTGCAGTCCTGAGGACACGAGTTCAGATCCCCAAAGCCATGTAAAAACACCTATGTATACCTGTACCCCAACAACGAGGATGGGGGATTCAGGAGGATCACTGGGGCTTCCTGGCTACCAGCCTTGCTCCAAAGCAAGCTCCAGATTCAGTGAGAAACCTTGTCTCAAGGAGATAAGGTGGACAGTGACAGAGTAAGAAACCTAATGTCTTACCCTGGCCTCTGTGTGTGTACACCTGTGAATTTACACACACACACACACACACACACACACACACACACACACTTTAAATTTTAATGCATTTTTCCTTAAATAGTTTTGTAGCTAGTGGCTACAACACTGGACAGCCGAGGATGCTGAGCACTTGTGTCTTAAAGGGTGACCAGAGAGGCTGGTGTGCTTCATGATGTACCCAATGTCACAAAGCTGCTGAAAAATCCAGGAGGGAGCCTCCTGCCTCTTCTACAGCTGCTTTCAATCAAGATTGGCTCAGCGAATGCTAGCCCAGGAACGCAACACTTCTGCCCCAGATAGACATAAACAAAAAGCAAGCAGAAACATGCAAGAGTTCGGGAAGCCCCACAGGGCTTGGCAGCCAGTTTAGGATGTCCGGCCATCCTCGCCCAGCCTGAAATGCCCTTCACAGTGTCCTAGAACTTTCAGTGTATGCAGGCAAGAGCCAGACAAGGACAAAGGGACCACACTTGGGGCAGCTGGAATCCTCTTTCTGACCAGCAGGCTTGCTCCCTCCGGTTAGCCCTGCTTGAACAGGAAAGGCCACCTTCAGGGGAGGTCAAGGCCATCTCAGCAGCTCAACACAAACTCCACCTGCACAATCCCTCAGCCTGCCCACGCACAGACACCCAGGTGGAGGATCAAATTAATCCAGCTCTGTTTCCGGAGGCTGGCACTCATATCTCCATGCGCCAGGGAAGGTGGGCAGAGTTATGGGCAAGGCTGAGCGACGTTCAAGCCCTCAGGAGCAGAGGTGGGCGGGAGAGAGTCCTGGCACCTCTTTCAATCCAAACCATCTGTTCCCAACCGAACTATGTGAGCACACCAGAGCGTCCCAGGCCCCCTGAGACCAGGCAGGATCAGTCTCCAGCTCCATCCCTGACTCCTCTTTATTCCCCACCTCTTCCTTCCTTTCCCTTCTCATTTGTTCAAGTAAGTTTTTAATCGAGGTATAATAGCACAGAAAAGGACACCAATCAGAAACATATGGAAATTTCTCAATCACCTTGGCTAGGTGACTGGCCTGAAGATCAAGAAATGGAACACAGGGATAGAGGGAGGGCTCAGCAGTTGAAGGCACTTGTTCATCCAGAGAATCTGGGTTTTTAATCCCCACATAGTGGCTCACAATATTATGCCCTCTTCTGATCCCCCTGTGCACTAGGCACATGCAAAACACTCACATGCATGAATAAAAACAAAAATATATAGAACATACTGTGCTTGATAATTCCCCATCCTGTTCCTTATCAGCCATTAGCCCCATCTTAGTTCGGGTTGCTATTGCTGTGACAAAACACCACGACCAAAAGCAGCTTGGGGAAGAAAGGGTTTGTTTTAGCCTTTAGGCCACATAGCAGTCCATCATCAAAGGGAGTCAGGGCAGGACCTAAAGTCAGCAATTTGGAACTAGGAACAGAAGCAGAAGCTACAGAAGGATGCTGTCTATTGACTTGCTCTCCATGGCTTGTTCAGCCTGCTTTCATATGCCACCCAGGACTACTTGCCCAGGATTAGCACCATCCACAATGGACCGGGCCCTTTTTTGTAGCAATCCTATCAGATTGAAGAAGTCAATTTTCTATAAACTTATCCCAGGTTTTAAATTTATTTATTTTAAATTACCATTATTATTTTAATTCCATCTATCTATTTTTATGTGTATAGGTGTTTTGTCTGCATGTATATCTGTGAGCCACATATTTTAATAACCCTCAAAGGTTAGAATAAGGTGTCAGATCCCCAGAGTTGTAGTTGTTTGTAAGTGTACATGTGGATGCTGAGTTCTCTGGGTTCTCTGGAAGAGCCAGCAGCCAGTGCTCTTAACCACTGAGCCACCTCTCCAGCCCCCAAATTGTTATTCATTATTTTTTAAATAATTTATTTACTTTTATTACTATATGTGCATCGGTATTTTGTATGCATGTATGTTGGTGCCAGATCCCCTGGAAGTGGAGTTACACACAGCTGTGAGCTGCCATGTGGGTGCTGGGAATTGAACCAGGTTCCCTGGAAAAGCAGCCTGTGCTCTTAACTGCTGAGCCATTGCTCCAGTCCAGTTATTATCATTACTATTATATGTTACTTGTATGAATGTTTTGCCTGTACATATGTCTGTTCACCATGTGTATGCCTGCTTTTCTCAAAAGTCAGATTCCATGGGGCTGAAGTTAGATGGTTGTGAGCTGCCATATGATGCTGGGAATCAAACCTGCATCTTCTGAAGGAGCAGCCAGTGCAAGAAGCAGCCAGTGCTTCCAACTGCTATGCCATCTCTCCAGCTCTTCAATTTCCCCTTTAAAGACCCCCATCTCTAAAAGAAGTTCTGTTCTGAAGCACAGAAATTATTTTAATTAGTTAATTAATCTTTATTTTAAAAAAATTTCTTTACAGCCAGGCAGTGGTAGTGCATGCCTTTAATTCCAAAACTTAGGAGTCAGAGGCATGCAGATTTCTGTGAGTTTGAGGCCAGCCTGGTCTACAGAGTGAGTTCTAGGACAACCAGGACTGTTACACAGAGAAATCCTGTCTTGAAAAACAACAAAAATTCTTTACTTTTATTTAACATGTAGGGTATCTTGCCTACATGTATGCCTGTACACCACATGTGTGCAGTCCCCATGAAGGCCAGAAGAAGGTATCCAATCCCTTGGGTATAGAATTACAGATAGTTATGAGCTTGGGATTGAAGCAACTGCCTGGGTCCTCTGTAAAAGCTACCAGTGATCTTCACTGCTGAGCCATCTGATTTGGATGGCCCCCATAGGCCCATATATTTGCAAGCTTGATCACCAGGGAGTGGCGCTATTTGAAAGGATTAGAAGTACTAGGAGGTGTGGCCTTGTTGGAGGAAGTATGTCACATTTTTTGAGGTTTCAAAAGCCCATGCCAGCCCCAGTCTCCCTCTCAGCTACTTCTCCAGCACCATGTCTGCCTCCATGCTCCCTGACATGATGACAACGGACTAACCTCTGGAACTGTAAACAAGCCCACAATTAGATGCTTTCTTTTATAAGGGTTTTCTTAGTCATTATGTCTCTTCACAGCAATAAAACAGTGACTAAGACACCATTTCTCTAGCCCCTTATTTTTATTTATGTGCATCTCTGCGTGTATTCCTCTTGTGTGCAGGTACCCATGGAGGCCAGAAGGTACATCAGATCCTCAGGAAGTGGAGTTACAGGAAGTTGTGAACTTTACCTTCATGGGTGCTGGGACCCAAATTCAGGTGCTCTGCAAGAGTGTATATGCTCTCAAGCATTGAGCTATCTGTACAGCTCCTGATTTTTTTCTCTTAAATTGAAAGGTTTTTTTGCACTGTACTTGGGGTGGGGTGCAGAGAATATTCTTATAAAGGTCATGAGGATGAGTGCTTTTGTTCGTTTGCTTTGTTTTCTGTTTTGTTGAGATAAGGTCCTTTGAATCCTTGCCTTTAGAGATGATTTATGGTGTAAGAAAGCTTGCCAAGCAAGCCCCATAACTTGAGTTTGATACCAGGATGGCAATGGAATATTTTCAGGAGTTCTTCACCAAAGCTGTTCTTCCTAATCTACTAGGGAGCTTTGGCTCTATCAGATCTCCCCCCCTCTAGAACTCCTGATCTGCTTGGTCTAGGCCAGATGGGCCCCTAGTGTTGTTTCAATGCTCACTAGGGGATCTTGGTGAGCAGGCAAGGTTGAGATGGCCCATCAGTCTTCACAGTGATTTTTTTTTTCTTTTTTGTTTGGTTGGTTTTGTTTTTGTTTTTCAAGACAGGGTTTCTCTGTATTATTTTTGAGTCTATCCTGGAACTAGCTCTGTAGACCAGTCTGGCCTCGAACTCACAGATATCTGCCTGTCTCTACCTCCCAAGTGCTAGGATTAAAGGCATACACCACCAATGCCCAGCTCACAGTGATTTAAGAGTGTGATGTGATGAGAGGATTAGTGGCCTCTGGGTGTCTTACGGGGGTGGGCTGAAACCCAAGAGAGCCTTCAGGCTAGTTATAACAGACTCTTCAATTGGTAGCTCTTATGACTGGACATACCATTCTCCTTAGAAAGCACACCTGATAGAGCAACAGTATCCCAGCCCTCAGAACAGGTCAGGCTAGTGGCAAGAATCCAGGCTCTAGTGACCATAGCCTCTGCCACTCTGGACCCACCCAGTGTCTCAGACTCTATATGGGCATTTTCCCTTCAAGCCACAGGTGTTATTATGTGTGCTACATGGTAATGGCAGTGGAGTCCTCAGTGGCCCAAGCTGTATAGGATGAAGTGAGCCAGCCTAGAAGCATCCAAACCTGCCTGACCATAAGACCTGTGACTATCTCATTAGTCCTTTCTGCTCCCTCTGTCCCAGGGGAGGAAGCCTCGCATACCCAAGCCACCTAACCTGGACCCTTCCATGGCAAAGCCATACTCATCTAGCCTCAGTGTCTTAGAAAATCCAATGCCACCTGGTACTTGGTATAGAAAATATTTCCAAGAAATCCTGACCATCTTGGCCCAGCTTCTGCAGCTTCATCAGCAAATGTCTGCCATGCTTTTTGTTTGACACCCATATGTTCCCTTTCTAAAGGACAGGCAGATGCTTGCTCTATTCCTGAGAAGAGTAAACATGGTACAGATGGCCAAGTGCACATCTTCCTGACTTGAAGGGAGATAGGTTGTTCTGAAAGGTCTCAGTGTCACCTCTCACTAGCAGGCTCTCTGTCCAGGCTCCACACCATGAAGTTTGCTTTCTTTCAAATAAAATGTTTAGGAGCTGGAGAGGTGGCCCAATAGTTAAGAATATTAGCTGGTATTCCAGAGGTCCTGAGTTCAATTCCCAGAAACCACATGATGGCTCACAACCATTCATAATAAGATCTGGTGCCCTCTTCTGGCCTGCAGGGATACATGCAGATAGAGCACTATATACATAATAAATAAATCCTTTTTCAAAAAATGTTTAAATATGCCAGCAGGAAGGATATCGACTCCTTTTATTCCCTTCCTCAAACCCCAACCCCCACCCCCACCCTGGCCCTTATCTCTGCTAGAGATGCAACCCAACCCAGACCATTAACACTTGCTAAGTAAGTGCTATATCTCTGAGCAAAATTCTCTGCCCTGGAAAATTCACACTTCCACCTTTTGAGTTTAAAAAAACAAAAATTCATTGCAGCTAGGGAGATGCTCACTCAGTCAGATGTTTGCTGTGGAGATAGGAGGACTTGAGTTAGAACCACCCAAATCTGTGTGGAAAAGCCAGGGATGCCAAAATGCATGTGTAACCTCAGTGCTTGAGAGAAACAGGAAATACCCTTTGGCAAGCAGCCATGTGTCCCCTGACACGTATATTTTCTTGCCTTCTCAAAAGCTAGGCAGTTAAGTTGGGTGGTGGTGGCGCCCACCTTTAATCCCAGCACTTGGGAGGCAGAGGCAGCAGAATTTCTGTGAATTCGAGGCCATCCTGTTCTATAGGGTTCTAGGATAACCAGGGCTACACAGAGAAACCCTGTCTCAAATCCTCCCACCCCACCCCCCAAAAAAGTAATGCAGGGACTTGATTGGGTCTCTGACAAGAGCAGCCATTAATAGTTCACACTAATGTCCCAGTTCTTCTGAGCTGGGCCAGTCACCTGTCACTTCCTTCTTCCTGTATCTCCAGAAGAGCTTGTTTAGGAAAACTTCTAGTGCCTGAGTGGGGACTGTGAGGGACGTGGCTTGCACACATCAGGAAAATTGGCAGAGGTTACCTCTTGGCAACCATTCTGCTAAACCTTGATCTTGATACCTTTGCAGGGAGGGGGGCAAAGCAAGGCTCCTCCACCAATGGAAACTGCACAGATCATCTGGCAGCCAAGGTCTCTTCAAGCCTTCGTGGGTTACAGAATGTTCAAGGATTCTTTGATGTCCACGTTGTGATTGATTTTCTTTTTTGGTCTTTCCAAGCTGCAATCAGTCCAGTGCGGATGTGGGAGTCCTTCCAATACCAGCTTGTGGATCCATGTGTTGCAGTGAAGAAATAATTAGCTAAGGAAAGAGGCTTCATGTTACTACTTCAGAACTGTGGGGAATTTCAGTTAGAAGGCCTGGGCAGTCTAAGGGACCTGGGACAATGGAACCAGGATGCATCCCTGGTGCACGAATGGACTTTGGGAGCACATTCCCCATGGAGGGATACTCCCTTAGCCTAGAGACATGGGGGAGGGCCTAGGCCCTACCACAAATAACTTGACAGATTTTGGTGATCCCTCATGGAAGGCCTCACCCTCCCTGGGGAGTGGATGGGGGATGGGATGGGGGTCCTGTGGGGGGTATGGGAGGGTGGGAGGGGGAGGGATAGATATGTAAAACAAGAAAAAAATATTAAATAAAAAAATAATCAACAACAACAACAAAAAATCAAGGCATGCAGGGCTTGATGGCACAAGTATTAAATTCCAGCAGAGGCAGAGGCAGAGGCAAAAGGATCTCTGTGAGTTTGAGGCCATCCAGGTCTACTTAGTAATTCCTAGGGCATCCAGAGCTACATAATGAGACTTCATATTTTAAAAATTAATAATAATGTAGCTTTATACACCAGTAACTTTTTGGAACAAGGAGAGCCAACACCCCAAAAGGATTCATTATGAATATGTTCAAAAGATTTTAGGCACACTCAACACAGACCAGACTTTTTTTTTTTCATGTAATTTGTCATGAATTGGCCAATGTAACTATGCATGGGGACCCTTCTGCAAAAGCTACAGCTCTCTAGAGCTATGGTACAAGATACATTCAGTCCCAGGACTATTTCCAAGGTTACTTTTTCTTTGCTGTGGATTTTGCAGGACATTAAGAAAGAAAAAAAGGAAACAGACAGCTGGAGGGATGGTCCAACAGCCAAGAGTACTTGCTGCTTTTCTAAAGACTGCATTCAGATCCCAGCACCCACTTTGAGTATCTTATTAGGTAACTCTTGTTTCTCCAGATCTGGTACCCTCTCCTGGCCCCATGAGCACTAGCATGCACATTAATTAAAAACAAACTAGAAAGAACCTTTTTCTGTACACACACAGAACCTTTCTTTCCTTGCCAATTTAGTTTTTAGAGTGCTTCATTGGAAAGCATGTCTCAGTTGCTAGCAGAGATGATAATGGGCTTCATGTGGCAAGGGGGACAAGAGCTGGAAGAGAAAGGCTCAGCTGTCCAAGGTTGCACTTTCAGAGGATCAGAGTTTGATTCCCAACACCCACTTGGCAGACTATAACTTTCTATAAATTTAGTTTCAGGAGGTCAGAATCCCATTTCTGGCTTCCCAAGACACTGCACACACCTGATACACACACATGCAGGCAAAAATATCCATGCTCATTAAATAAAAATAAACAAATCTAAAGAGGTAGAAGAGGTCCTCATTCAGACTGGTCATTTGCATATGGTGTGTGCCCTCACCATGTAAACTCATTTTATCTGTGCTTGGTGACACACACTTGTAATCCCAAGAAACTGAGGCAGAAGGACCTCTATGTGTT
This sequence comes from Phodopus roborovskii, assembly GCF_943737965.1. Lineage (NCBI taxonomy): Eukaryota > Metazoa > Chordata > Mammalia > Rodentia > Cricetidae > Phodopus > Phodopus roborovskii. Next base: position 41,059,978 of record NW_026126480.1, read on the forward strand.
CAAATGTAGCCTGGGTTACATAACAAGATCATGTTTTAAAAACACAAAGACTGGAAAAATAGCTCAGCAGTTAAGATAGTATAGTGCTCTCAAAGAAGGTATGAGGTAGATTCCCAGCTCTATATCAGACAGCTCTATATCAGACACCAAATTCAGTGTGTAGAATGCCCTCTTTGTCCACTTATGGCACTACATTTGCTTACCACAAATACACATTTATACCCACATGATTTAAAAATAAATAAATAAATTAGCTGGGTATGGTGATGCAGGCCTTTAGTCCCAGCACTTGGGAGGCAGACGCAGGCAGGTCATTGTGAGTTTGAGGCCAGTCTTATCTGCATAGTGAGTACAAGGCCAACTAGGGTTACACAATAAGACCCTGTCTCAAAAACAAAACCCTAAAATTAATTTTTATTATTTATTTACTTTTTTTTTTGAGACAGGGTTTCTCTGTGTAGCTTTAGAGAACTTGCTTTGTAGACCAGGCTGGCCTCCGACTCACAGAGATCTATCTGCCTCTGCCTCCCTAGTGCTGGGATTAAAGGGACACACCACCACAGCCAGGCTAAAATTCATTTTTAGAAAACATAAAACAAGTCGGGCGGTGATGGTAAATAAAGAAGGCAGGGGAATAAAATAGAATGACCCATTTCTTCTATTGATATATGGTAAATCTAATCTAATCTAATTTTATTTATTTATTTTTTTCAAAACAGGGGCTCTCTGTGTGTCCTGGAACTCACTATGTAGACCAGGCTGGCCTTGAATTTAGAGATCCTCAGGCCTCTGCCTCCCAAGTGCTAGGATTAAAAGCATGAGTTGCTGCCACCTGGTGTTGTTACAATGTCTTTAAATCTATGTTCATAGCCTAGATTAGTCCTAGATTAGTGAGGTGCTCAACCTTGGTCCTAGAAGCTTCTTTTTGCAGCAGGCAGAGGGTAATGCAGAGACTCATCACTGGTCACAGTGCTGAGAATACGTTCTCAGTCCTAAACACAGCATGACTTCGATGTCACCTCTCCAAGGCTCAGGGAGACTCTGAAGAGGCAGCAAAAGGATGCAAGAGCTGGAGAGCATGAAGAAGTCTCAAGAACATTCTCTTCTGAGGTTGTCACAGCTGATGCACCCATGAAGTCATAGCAGCTGTGGTTACCTGTACATAACATCGTGTAGGCCACAAACATCGCATCATAGGAGGGGTGGAATCCACCTCTCCCTGAGGAGCTATGGATAGTTAATAATGGTTGCTGGGGAGGAGGGAGTCATAGTGCTCAGTGGTGTAGTCACTCGTAAGTTATCCTTGCTCAAGTAAACAACCCCACACTCATGCTCATGCAGGCAGCCCAAATTAAGTACAGTACAGCCCAGACACAAAAGGACACGCAGGGTGTGGTGAGACTCTGTCTCAAAAGCAAACAAGCCTCCAAACCCCCACAATTCATTTTAGAAGAATTTTCTTTAAGAGCATCTTATTTCACTAGGCAGGGGTGGCACAAGCCTTTAATCCCAGCACTTGGCAGGCAGAGGCAGGTTAATCGCTGTGAGTTTGAGGCCAGCCTGGCCTATAGAATGAGTGCCAGGGCAGGCTCCAAAGTTACAGAGAAACCCTATCTCGAAAACCCAAAACCAAACCAAACCAAAACAACAACAAAAAACAGTCTTATTTCATCTGCAAAGTTGTAATGTAAGTTTTCTTCTCTGGGGGCTGATGAGATGGCTCAGTGTTGTTTTCATAGAGAACTTGGTTAGTTTTTTAGAACTCACATTTGAAGTTCACAGCAGTCTGTAACTCCAGGTCCAGAGGATCTGATGTTCTTCTTGGGCTTCTGTAAGTACCTGTACACATGCATACATTCAGGTCCACATACATGCACATAAAACAAAATGAATGAATGAACTCTTTTTAAATGTCTTCTTTGAAGTGGGTGGTGGTGGCACACTCCTTTAATCCCAGCACTTGGGAGACAGAGGCAGGGGCAGGTGGATCTCTGTGAATTCAAGGCCGGCCTGGTCTACAGAACTAGTTCCAGGACAGTCAGGGCTGTTACACAGAAAAACCCTAACTCAAAAAGGTCTTCTTTTAATATATTGTTGGTTTTTTTTTTTTTTTTTTTTTTTTTTTTGACACAGGGTCTGCTATGAAGATTGAGCTGGCCTTGAACTTGTGCTGATCCTTCTGTCTGTACACAGACCGTGCCCTGCCATCACACTCCTTGCAGCCCTGCCTCCTGGATTCTTGACACAAAGGCTCTTGGTCACCACCAGCCAGCCCTCACAGACCAGTTGTACCTGTGGGACAGGTCTCTTGTTCATCCATGCCTACCTGGCTCCTTATACTTCCTTAACGCTTAAAACAGAATTTGGGGCTGTGACCATGCAGTCAGTCAGCCCTCTGCTTCTGGTTGCTTTCCTGTGTCCCATGGCTATGAAGTCACGGGTGTAACCTTCTGAAGCTAGTGTTCCCTGAGACTTCTTCTCACCCTCCAGCTCTTACATCCTTCCTGCCCCCTCTTCAGAGGCTCCCTGAGCCTTGGAGAGGTAGCATCAATGTCATGTCTTGCTTAGGACCAAGCGCTCAAAGGTTCTTGTTCTTGGCACTATGACCAATGATGAATCCCTGCATTAAGGTGACAACAAAGCAAACCCCCTTTCTGTTTCAGGTCCTGTTACATGGTCCTGAGCAGTTGGTTCAAGCGATCTAGTTTTACATAATTTCTGTCTCCGAAGAGAAACTGGTGACTGGTGTCTCCCCTACTAGAGAAAGGAATGGGACAATCACACCAGCAGTGGCTGAGTGGAACAAACCGGTTGTGCAGGCTGCCTTGCTACCCACCCCAGCAGGGAATGGAAGGGCTGCGGACTGGGAGGCTGGAGACTGTGGTGCTCTGTCACCACCTCTTCCCTCCCTGAGCTGAGGGAGGCAGCGTTGCCAGTGCCTTCAACCCTAGGGAGTGGGGTGCTTGCCAGAGGGGAGACTGGCAGTCCATCCTCATACTGGTTTGAAGAGCTCCCTGACAGAGCCACCGCTGAGGAACTTGGGAAAGCTCTGAGGTAAGTCAGAGTTGGCTGGATGCTATCCCTGGAGGAGCTGGGGGTACTAAGTGAGGTTAGCCAGATAGTGACTCACCTGAATCAGAGACTGTGTGATGTCAGAAGTCAGCTTTGGAGGGGTGGCTGGGTTCTTAGCCTTCATCTGTAGCTTCAACATTACAAATTTGCCATCATAGAGGGTAGTAACAAACAGTGTGAGCCCTAAGGTATTAAGTAACAATGTACCTTTTTTGTTGTTACTTTGTTTCGGTTTGGATTTTCAGACTAGGGTCTTGCTACATCAGCTAGCCTGGCTCAGGACTTGAAATTCTCCAGCCTCTGCCTCTTGCTTGCTGGGACTACAGGTCAGGTTTGTGCCACCACACCTTTGCTCTTTTACTGACCCCCTCCTCTTCTCTGTTCCAGAGTGGGAGGTGCTGCAGGTGGCAGCCAACCAGTGGGGATGAGGATGGGATATGGAGGACAGAGAAAATGAACCTCAACTCCTCCAGATCTCCTTAGGGGAAGCTTCAAATTGGCATGGAGTTAGGGTTTACGTTGAACCATGTTCTTTATTATCTAAAATAAGAGCTGTGGCTCAACACCTGAAAGCCACTGGGAGTGAGTGGGATGCCCTAAGTGCCGTCTGGGAGGTAGCATACTTTCTACCAAAGGTTGAGAGTGTTGAGGGGCCCGAGATTGGAACTCAGTTGGTGCAGTACTTGCTTACTCAGTGTACACAACCCCACAAGTATGATAGCCAGCATTGAATAAGTCAGGCATAGTGGACTGTAATTCCAGTACATGGAAGGTAGAGGCAGGGGCATATGGAAGGTAGAGGAGTTCAGTCTTGGCTAATAGCTAATTCAATAATAGCCTGATCTGCACAAACCCAGTTGCGAAAGAAAAAAAAAAAAAAAAAAAAAAAAAAAAACAAAGAAAGAAAAAAGAAAAAGAAGTGGGGAAGAAAAGAAGAAAGAATAGAAAAAGAAGAAAGGTTGCAGGGCATGAAGATGTGCTGTAATCCCAACATCCGGGAAGTGGAGGTAAGAGGATCAGAGATTCAAAGGTCTGGAAGTTTGACAGATATTCCCTATAGTGTCAGGCATTTGAATACTTGGTCCCTAAGTATGTTCCTAGGGCTGGACTTCAGTAGTAAAAACTGCCACCACTTCCGGTTCACACTCTCCACTCCTTGCTCGTGGTTCAGTGTGTGAGCTCTCAGCTTCCTGGTCCTGCTGCAGTGCCTGCCACTTGATGTCATGCCTCTGCTTCACCATCATGGACTCTTATCTCTCTAGAACTGTAGGCCAAAATAATATCTCTATTCCTTAAGTTGCCTTTGCTAATGGTGATTTATCACAGCAACAGAAAAGTAACTAATATAATTGATTAAAGAGCAAGATGGAGGGGAGCCTGGACTATGCGAGAAACAGTCTCAAAAAAACAAAAACAAAAGACAAGGAGGAGGGGGAAGAAAAAGGAGGTAGTTCCAGAAGGCCCTTTAGTTCTTGCTTTCCCTTCACGATTCAATTTCCAGTGTCATTCTCTGAGGACCTTCCTGTCTGGCCCCATGCTCACCTCTATAATATGGGGTTTATCTGGACTCCAGAGGCTTCCACAGCTAAGGCTGGATCTTACTCCAGTGCTGAGCACACAGCAGAGATGCTTTTGTCAAGTTAAAGAATGAAAAGAAATGAAGATAACAGGTCTACGTGAGACTCATCCCAAGATAAATTCTACAAAAACCACAATGACACTTGTCTCTACATTTTGTCTAGAAGAATTTACAACTAGATGTGACTGTCAAATCAATACCTGAGATTGTAAACCAACATTTGTTTTGCACTTTTTTTCCCATTGCCATAAAAATATCCTGAAAAGAAGAAAGAATCTCATCCAGAACCATCAGCTTAAGAGGAAAAATACTTTTCTGACAGTTTCTTTTTATGAAAATGCAGGTTTTGTTGCTAAGAGCCTACTGTTAATCCTAAAGCAAAGTCAGGACCCATTGGCAAGAGAATCTTCAGAAGATGGGCATTTAGTATTAAGGACCATAAAAGATCAGCTACTGTGAAGGAGAGTACAGATGCATAGGGTTTCTCATGTCCATCCCCTGTATCCCAAGTGTCCTTATAGAAATAGATTACTTAGCATTACCCTGTGAGTTAAAGAGAACAATTCCCTTCAGTCCCCCCCTTTTGAGATTTTTTTAAATCTATTTTTAGTTTATGTACTGGCGTTTTGTCTGCACATGTCTGTACATCCAGTGGTCTCAGAGGCCAGAGGAGGATGTCAGGTCCTCTGGAACTGGAGTTACAGATGGTTGTGAGTTGCCAGGTGGATGTTGAGAACTGAGTCTGGGTCCTCTGGAAGAGCAGCCAGTACTGATGAGCAAATTATCTTCTGTTTATTTGCTTGTTTTTGAGACAAGTTTCATGTATCAAGGCTACACCTTAAACTTCTGATCCCCCATATTTCTGTGTGTCAAATATTAAGATTACAGATGTAGGCCACCATGCTGTGTGTGTGTGTGTGTGTGTGTGTGTGTGTGTGTGTGTGTGTGAGTGAGATGGTCAGAGGTTGATGTCTAGTGTCTGCTTTCACTTTCTACCTTATTTTTTGAGAGGTTATTTCGCTATACCTGGAGCTCACCAATTGTGTTGACCATAGGATCTTCCTGTCTGTGCTGCCCCAGTGCTGAGGTTACAGATGTATGGTGCTATGTCCAACTTCTATGTTAGCGTGGAGTGCCAAATTCAGGTCTTCGTGCTGGCTCAGAAAACACTTTACCAGTGAGCTGTCTCGTCAGCTACAGACCTCCTTCTTTTGAGACAGTCTCAATGTACAGCCCAGACTGGCTTGAAACTCACGGTCTTGCCAGCTCAGCATTTGAGCTCTAGGATTACAGATGTTCACTGAAATGTCAGCATGAAGAGGGGTAATTTCCCATCTCAGCTTATTGGACCTCTTTTCCTATGTATACTCATCTCATGCCTTTCTGAGAAATCAAAAGCCTGAGTTTAAAAAAAAGAAATGTGTGCCATGCTCTTTTGGAATATAATGAGCTTGCTAATCACATCCATGATCACATTAGCCCATGTGCATAAGCACATAATCCCATATGTATAAGAGGCCTGGCAGATGTTATTATTATCTTAATTTAAATTTTATAGATGGAGAAATTGAGCTCAGAGGGATTAAGCAATAAGTTCAAGACATAGGAAGTAGGAGGTAATGCTGTCAAAGTCACCTCAGGAATGCTGCTTCCAAATTCTATGTGGACTTCTTTAACACCCTAGCGCTCATCAGAATGTCCCAAGGGCAAGAGGTGGGAGTGTTTCCAAGACAGTCAGGGTTACACAATGACTTAAAAAAAAAAAAAAAAAAAGACCCAATCACAACAACAAAAGGAAAACTCAAAGTCTAACAATGATATATTAAAATAGTATATTTGTGGAAATATCTTAAATATTTTATCTATAATTATCTCTCTTGTTTTGGCATACATCTATAATTATTATTTTCTTTTTATTAAGTAATGAATATAGCGCATGGTGTAGGGCATAGTAGACAGTGTTTGCTCTCTAAGCATGAGGGCCTAAGTTCAAATCCCTAGAACCCATGTAAAAAGCTGGCTGAGTAGGGTAACTCAGTGGGCAAGTGTTTGCTTTGTAAGCAAGAAGACCTAAGTTCAAATCCCTGGCATTCGTATAAAATGCCTGGCACAGCTATGCATGCCTGTAAAACCAGTATTGAAAGATCAAGACAGGTAGATCCCAGCGACTCCCTGGTCAGCCAACCTAGCTGAAATGGTGAACTTCTGAACTTAGCTAGAGTAGACAATTTCTGGCTCACTCAAGATCCTTTCTCAAGGCAATAAGGTGAAAAGAAATGTCCACCTCTTATGGTATATACATGTACACATACATCTGCACACTCACCTTCATGGGGGTAGGGGGGTTGCCAGGAGAGTTAGCAAGAGCTGGAGAGGTAGTAACAGGAAAATCTCTGGGTTTGCTGATCAGCCAGTCTATCCAACCAGAAAGACCTAGGTTTGGTAAAAGAGACCCTGGTGGTTTCTTTTCCCCCCCTTTAAAAAAACATTTATAGGGGCTGCAGAGATGGCTCAGAGGTTAAGAGCACTGACTGCTCTTGCAGAGGTCCAGAGTTCAATTCCCAGCACCTACATGGTGGCTCACAACCATCTGTAATGAGGTCTGGTGCCCTCTTCTGGCCTGCAAGCATAAATACAGGCAATACTGTATATGCAATAAATAAAATCTTTTAAAAATTTTTTAGTTTTTTTTCCCCTCTTTTTGCGTGTGATATGAAGAAGTGAACTCAGGACCAGGCTTCTTTCAGGCAAGTGCTCTAACACTGAGCTATGTCTCCAGCCCAAGAAATGAACATTCTAATTTTTTTTTTCTCTACAAGTACAGAGCTCCAGACAGGGTTGGATGGGCTGTTTTCCTGGGCCCTAGATCCAACTTGAAAGGCTGGATACCAGAGGTGCTGCCAATATGTTATTGCCTGGACTAGTCCAGCATGGAGAACAATCAGAGTAGGAAATCCAGAGACCAGATAGAGTCCACAGGGGAGGGAAGCAAAGGGCTACTCCCTTGGGCACATGGGGTGAGGGATGCTATAGGCTTTTGCTAAGCATGATTAAATAAGCCTCACATGTGCCCAGAAAAGGCATTGTTAATGTACTGTCTCAACAGATACAGTACAATTGTAGGAATACTGGCAAGTGTAATCACAGGAGCTATTGTTCTGTCTTGGCCTGATAGACAACACTGCCTGCTGTCTCTATGAAGCACCATGTTCAACTGTCTTGGCAAAGTCTCTGTAAACTTTAAGACCAGCGTCAGTGACAACAGCAGGAGCCATGGCCTCAAAGAGCCACAGATTGGCAGGATATAAAGGTGCAAACTCAAGGCCAGAAAGTGATGGGGAGATCATGAAGGTGGTAGCAGTAGTATAGGACAAAAGTCTCAAGCTACCCAGGACTCAGGAGCCCAGAGGATCTGGGAAGCAAAGCATTTTCTATCAGGGAGCTCCATGTTTACTTTGCTCTTTGGTGGCCCCAAGCCTGGGGCTGGCCCAGGCATGCAGAGCCTTGTCATAACCCCTCTGAACGTCCTGGACCCATTCCTTCTGCTGATGACATCTCATTCCTGTGTGGCAACGCTGCTACTGGATTCCATTGTTCTGCATCTGGAGCCTTGTAAGAGCTGAGTCAGAGTGCTCCCCTGTTGATTCTTCACCCATCCCTCCTTGCTCTCCTTGCCTCCCTTCATTCCCTTCTCTCTTTCTTTCTTTCTCTCCCTCTCTCCCTCTCTCTCACTTCCTCTCTTTCTCTCTCTGTCTCTCTCTTTCTCTTTTGGATAGGGTTTCATGTATTCCAGGCTAGCTTCCAACTTCATGTAGCCAAGGATGACTTAAACTTCTAATCCTCTTGTCTCTACCTCCTGAGTTTGAGAATTATGAGTATGTGCTACCATACTGGATTTATACAATGCTAGAGGGCTAACACAGGGTTTCAGGAATACTAGGCAAACACTAATAAATGTGCTGTATATTCAGCCCCACATGTCTCTTTTCTCTACACATCTTGAAAGTTTCTCCCTTGAGTCGAGAGGAACCATCCAGTTATCCAGGCTCAGCATCTCTATACAATGCCTTCTAGTTATCAAAAGGATGCTATTTTCTTTTCTGCAACCAGTCAACCTGCTGTTGGTCAAAATAAAGACCAGACACACATGTTCTGTTTTGTTTGCTCTTCTAGATTGCAGAAAGGAAAATTCTATGCCAATATCTTATCAAGCCTTCATATTTTACATCTTGATTTTAGTTCCTTAGATGAGTGCTGTGCCATCCAAATGCTGCCATCTAACTTTTCCTTTGGGCCCCCGACTCAGGCTTCAGCTCCCGTGGGAGCTTCTGTACAGTTTCTGTTGCCATGGCACTGCAAATGATTTGTAAACGCTGAAACGCTGTGATTGCACTAGACCCTCGAATAATTCACAGTGTCGGTCCATAAGGATTGGGGCTATGTGAAGATTTATTCACTGAGTGACTGACATCAGAGACCACCTTCCAGGCACCATCTTTAGATGCTAATTTGATGGCTTTCCTGACTGATTTGCAATGGATGCTTCAAATAGTCAAAATCTATCACTTGATGGGATGCTGAGCCACAGCTGCCAGATGAAGTCCTTCTTGGCCTTGATCATTCATGGTACCTCTACTCTGGGGCTGTTAGGGCATCAGCCAAGAAGTGTCTCTTCTTTGACACTGGCAATTATAAATCTCCTCAGATGCACCACTTCCTGCTTAGCTCAGACATCCATCTATTTGCCTGCTCCTGCAGCAGCAATTTTTTGCTTTGGGTTTAGCAGGGTGGTGGCTCATGCCTTTATTCCAGCACAAAGCAAGTTCAAGGACAGCCAGAACTACACAGAGAAACCCTGTTTTGAAAAACAAACAAGACAGGGTCTTACTATGTAGCTCCGGTCTGGAACTTATGATATAGACCAAACTGGCCTTGAACTCACCTGCCTCTGCCTCAAGAGTGGTGGGATTAAAGCATGTACCACTGCAGCTGACAGCAGCAGTCTCTTAACTCCATTATCAGTCATGCTCAGCATGATACCCTTGTGTTTGGAAGACAGAGTCTACTCCAGGTCTTAGAAGATGTATATATCCTATGAAAGATTCGCTGGATTGTGTAGTAGGCTTTTTTTTTTTTTTTTTGTGCCACCAACCAGCTCCCAAATCATAACATATGGAGACTTATTATTAGTTAAGAGTGCTTGTTTCTTGCTATTATACCTGTTTCTCTTCATCTATGTTTGCCTTAGGGAGTTTTACCTTTCTTTCCTACTCTGTGTCTGGTTGGCTAGTCGGTTGGTGCCTGGCTGGTCCCAGGCATTTCCTTCTCTTTTTCCCTCATTTTCTTCTCTCTTCCTTTGAGCCTAGATTCCTCCTCCTACTTATACTCTTTGCCTACCAGCCCAGCTTATCCCTCTACTGTCTAGCTATTGACGTTTCAGCTTTTTATTAAACAAATCAGGTGCTTTAGGTAGACAAGGTAAAACAGCAATACATATTTACATAATTAAACAGGTAACACTTTTACATCGTTAAACAAATGCAACATAAACAAATGCAACACACCTTTACATAGTTAAAGAAATATTCTACAACAGGATTGCCTCATTTTTCTACCCTGATCCTTTACCCACAAGCTAGCTGGGTAATCATTTGTTGGTGGCATAGTGGAGGTAAACACATTTATTGTACACAGGGGGGGAGTAACCTAGAGTCTAAATAAGGATGCTGCCTCTGTGATCAGGTCCAGCCTAGCCTGTTGCCAGATCCCCTTCTGTTAATGGGTGCTGACCATTGGGGACATTCCATGAGCTGGCCTTTATTGTGGCATAGAGCCCAATATGTGCTTGGTAGTTTGGAAGAGCTTCCTTTTTTATTCCTTCCCCTATGAATAAGGAGAAAAGAATGAAAACCAGCCCTATCTGCATGCACACAGTGTGCGAACACTCCTATGTGTACACAGTTTGCAGGGTATGTGCCTTGATTTCTTTGGGCTATCATAACATATAACCTTAAGGGATTTGCACAACAGAAAGGCATCTTCTCTCACAGTTTAAGAGGGTGGGAGTTGGGAATCAAGTCATGGCAGGGCCATGCTCCCTTCAAGGCTCTGGGGAGGAGGTTTCCTTACTCATTCCTAGGTTTTGGCATTTGACAGCCATCCTTAGGGTTCCCCAGCCTCTAGGCTCATCACTTCAACCTCTGCTCCCTTTGTCACATGGTTGTCTGTGTCTCCTGTGTTTTTGTGTGCCTTCCCCTCTACTTGGAAAGATACCACTCACTGGTGTTAGAGTAAACCCTACTAAACACATTGACTGATATCATCTACAAAGTTGCATAATAAGGTCACATTCTGTAGTTACAGATAGATATATTTTGAGGGGACACCATTCAACCTTGTACATGAAGTTAAGAAAGAATGCTGAGTCTCACAGTGAAATGCATCTCAAGTTAAATGACATTAAATGCAAAACATAATGTACAATTGTTTGTGTGTGAATACATAGGCATGTGTTCATGCATGCCTCCTGGCACACAGTGAGGCCAGATTCAGTGTGGGGTGCCTTCTTCAATCAGGCTCCACCTTATGTTTTAAGGCAGGTTTCTCTCTGAGCTTGAAGCTCATCAATTTGTAAAGAATGGCAGTATGCCCCAGGAACCCTCCTATCTCTACTGTCTTAGTACAGGATTATGCCATACACCACTATGCCCAGCTTTCTTTGTGTGTGTGTGTGTGTGTGTGTGTGTGTGTGTGTGTGTGTGTGTATGTGTGTGTGTGTGTGTGTGTTTCCGGGGGTCTGAGGACAACTTTCAGGAGTTGGTTCTCTCCTTTCTTTATGTGAGACTTGGGGATTGAACTCAGGTTATCAGGCTTGGCAGCAAGTGCCTCTACTCTCTCAACCATTTTGCCAGCCCATGCCAAGCTCTTTTATGTGTGTGCTGGAAGACCCAAACTTGGTTCTTCACGACTGCATGGCAAGCACTTTTACCAACAGAGCTATCTCTGCAGCCCTGCAAAAGGTCTATTTTAGACCTAATGCAGTATACATATTATGTTTGTATGCACACACACAATTCAACAATGCAGGTGAAAGATTTCTCAACAGTTACATGATGATTTTTTGGTAGATCCCCAGTTGAGGTTCAGCTTTTTGTGGTTGTTTTAAGGTAGAGTTTCTCTGTGTAGCTTTGGCTGTCCTTACTCATTATGTAGACAAGGCTGGCCTTGAACTCAGATATCTGCCTGCCTCTGCCTCTGCCTCTGCCTCCTGAGTGCTGGGATTAAAGGCTACCAGTGCCTGGTGAGGTGCTTCAACTTTGCTGGAGCAGAGGCACTCAGGGTCTCCAGAATAGTTGGAGTTTCTAGAAAAGAATTCATTCTTTGATTCATGATAAAATGGATCCTATGGAATTGTTAGAGTTGGTATAGCCTGTTAAGATTCAATAGCCAGCTCAATGATTTTCAGCAGTCTAATATGTTAGAAATGAAGGTTAATGCGTATGCAGATTTATCACTTCATGCCCAGGGAGGGCTCTGTCCACATATCAAGGTGAACATAATGGGACTGGACAGATGGCTCAGAATAAGAGCACTGACTGCTCTTCCAGAGGACCTGGCTTTATACTCATAGTATAGCCCTCACAGCTGTCTGTGTCTAGTTCTAGGGGACCTGACACCCTCACCCAGACATACATGAAGGCAAAACACCAGTGCACATACAATAAAAATAAACAAGTTTTAAAAAATTTTAAAAAGTCACACTAATTCCTGTAAAAATGCCTCACTGCTGAGGAAAAAAGTATATGTCTTTGTGGTTTCATAAACTCAAAGTCTGTCATCAGGGCTCCAGCCACCCTTGCTGTGGACCCATCTTAATACCCTACACATGACTTTCCCACATGTAGACTGATTATGGAGGGGGAGGCAAATTCTAGAGCATTTGATCAGTTTCATATGCTGAAGGGTTTTACACACTGTTTTATGGTGGGACAATAGTTTTGCAAGGGGTTAGTTAATAGAGCGATGTGCCTGAAAGAAAATATATCCATTACCATTTCCCTCCCTCCCCTTATCCTTCCTTCTGTCTACCCTCTAGAAGACTTGAGGTACATGTCTGGTTGGCCTGAGCAGAGGAGTTGTAAGTTAATGCATAACTGGAGATTTTCTGAAGCTTAATTCTGTTTTACTTTCTTTATCAGGCTACCTTTAGCAGGTAGAGGTGACACACATACTTGTTTGGGCTTCACAATAAATGTACAAAACAAGTACACCATTGTTCTCACTTCACAGATGAATAAACAGAGCTCACCCAATTTAAAGTCTGGCTTAGAACCGCAAGCTGGTATTATGTGGGGGACTAGAGCAGGCTCCCTATCACTTCTTCCTATTGCACAAGCGGTAACAGTGAAAGCAGGAATAAACCATTGGGAGCATCTTCCCACCTTTCCCACAGAAAGTTCATTCAGTCTCCCGATATCCTGACTGCAGTTTGAAATGAAGTACCAGTCTTTTTCAGTTTCGATTTTATGTGCATACCTGTATGCCTGAATATATGTATGTGCACCATGTGCAAGCAGGAGCCTACAGAAGTCAAAAGGTGTCAGATTGCCTGGCTCTGGAATTAAAGGTAGTTGTGAGCTGTCATGTAAGTGTTGTGAACTAAATTCAGGACCTCTGGAAGGGCAGTGAGTGCTCTTAACCACTGAACCATCTCTCCCGCCACAAAACACTTGTCTAGTGAAAGAGGGCGGGGCAGTGGTGGTGCACACCTTTAATCCCAGCACTTGGGAGGCAGACAAGAGGATCTCTGTGAGTCTGAGGTCAGCCTGGTCTACAAAGCAAGTTCCAGGACAGGCTCCAAAGCAATACAGAGAAACTCTGTCTCACAAAACAAAACACAAAAGCAACAAAAAACAAAACAAATAAACTTCCATAAAAGTGAATGAAATTAATCCATAAAGAAAATGTCTGGGTGCTCATAAAATGGTGTAGGAAGCAGAATATTGATAGTGATGTGACCTGAAGTTTGAGGCAAGGAGGGGTCTATATGCTGCCCATCTCTCTGTGTAGGTGTATATGTTGGCATCTGTCATCTAGTGATGTTTTATTTTAGTAACCACTTCAGCTCAGCCACTACAGATGAAGGCTGGCACTGACAGTGGCATGGACCTCAGGCTAAGCAGCTGGCTTACTGAAAAGCTAACCAGGTCCTTCCACAGTCACATTTTCATCAAAATTCAGAGATCATTTGCCTGTAAGCAACAGTGATATTTTTGTACTTCACCTTACCAGTTGCTTGCTGCTTACAATCTGAGCCAATAATGTGGAGTGTGTGTGTGTGTGTGTGTGTGTGTGTGTGTGTGTGTGTATGTGGGTGTGTGTGTGCGTGCATGCATTCATGTTTGCATGCACATGTGCAGGTGTATGTTTGTGTGTATGTATTTGGAGGATGTTGTGTGTCTTTCTTGATCACTTTCTACCTTGCATACTGTGCAGGGTCTTATGATGAACACAGAGATTACTGTTTTGGCTAGTCTGGCTGGTCAGTTTGTGGATCCTGGGGATTCAAATTCTGGTCTTCAAGCTTGTGTGGCAAACTTCTACCTACTGAGCCACCTCCCCAGCTCCATCATTGTGTTTTAATGGTTTGTTTATTTTTATATGTATGGGTGTTTGCCTACATGTATGTCTGAACTACTTGTGTCTAGTGTCTACAGAGGTCAGAAGGTGACATTGGATTGGATTCCTCAGAATTGGAATTACAGGTTGTGAACCATTATGTAGGTGCTGGGAATTGAACCCAGGTTCTCTGAAGAGCAGCCGGTGCTCTGAAGCGCTCTCCAGCACTGCACTCCCATCAGTTACTAAGTAAAAGTTGGAAATCAATTTTCCGAATTCTGTTAGCATGTTGAAATTATAAAACATTCCATACAGAGATAAATATTTTTCCTATCTTCTGTAACTTTTTTTGCATGTATTTGGATATGAAATGTGGCTTACTAATGTTTAGATTCAACAGCTCTTGTGATGAAAGTGCTTCCTGACTTTTCTTGTCTATTTTTCAACTTTAGCTGATTTAATTTCAAACTGAAACAGAATTCCAAATCCCCTTCCACAGGGCCCAGACAGAGCATCAATCTGTGGACAGGATTATCTAGGTTAGCATTGATAATCTCAGAAGTCATTGTGAATAGCATAGTCTTTTTCATCTATGAAATTCTATATTCAAACAAAAACTTAGGCCTTGGAATGACTTTTATAGTGAATGCACCATCACTTTAAAGAATGCTCATGTGGTTATTTTCATTTTATCCACTCTATATATAATTTACCAGACACGTGTGGAGATGGAGTCAACCCCATGCATCAGGACTGCTGACAGCAGGCACATGGGAGTTCTGGGTTTATTCTCCACTAAGCCGATTACCTAGTACAGATTTGATTTGACCTCAAAATCTGCCAAACAACAGAAGGCTGTCCCTACAGCTTGCTGTGTCTGGGAGGGGACAGGGATACTGTCCTCAAAGAATGTGCTTAAATGTGACTCTCCAAGTAACTTCTCATGAGGTTGCCTTTCTATTGGCTCTTCCTGATGACTTGGCTGGTTCTTCTCTTCCCTCCCTTAGAAGAACGGTGGAAAGTGACTAGGGATTACACTTGATGCCTTCTCTCTGCTCTTTGCATGAGTGCGCACAGATGAACGCACCAGGCAAATATACACATGCACAGATACATCCACAAACACATAAATAAATAAATAGTTAAAAATTGTTATTGATTGGAAGTTTGAGGCTAGCCTGGATTACAACAGATCAAAGCTGGTCAAAGCAACACAGACCTTGTTTCAGGAAAAAAAATTAAGTTTATCTGTTTATTCAATATTTTATTTTTAATACCTGTATGCATCATGTACTATCGAAATGTCCAGGACACATCAGTAATCATCAAAACTTACAAACAAGGGGTAAGGCATTTTTGTTCATAGCAGTAAGTTCTAAATGATTTGTAAAGACTAGGAGGCTGGAGTTCACTATAGAACAATTCATGCTTTATTTCTTATATGAACAACCAAGTGAGTCTGTGCTGGGAAGAAAGGTATATTTAATAAATATTTATAGCCATTATAAATCTGCCATATCAAAGGTCACAAAATGCTGGTTTTCATGATTTCCATATTAACCCAGAGGCTGCCAGACAGGCTCTTTTCTTTGGTCCACTGTTTGAACATGCTTACTGTTCCTGAAGCAAATGAAATCATTTACATGAGTCATATTAGTTAACTTAAGAAATACTGGAATGACATCATGGATAGTTTCAAATACTTTGAAACAGCATTAGCCTGCATTATTTCTGAAATGACTGAAAGGAAAGAAATGAAAAATAGCCAAACATTTCTAACTGCCCTGCTTTGGAATTACTTTTAGTTAATTTGCCATTGCACCACTTGGCAAAATGGCAGAATATTTTCAATTCCATAAGTGTTACATGGTAAGACGTGATGATGAAGATTACATTAAAGATCAATGTTTTTATTCTTTTTTTTTTGGTTTTTTTATTGTTATATATTCATTCATGTCTGAATGATATTTGTGTATATGTTTAGGTACATATACATACATACATACATACATACACATGTGTGTGTGTCTATTCTTGGTATGTGTGCATGTGTGTAAGCATGAATGTGTGCTTGGGATGACAGAGATGTCAGTAGTAAAATGAAAAGTTTTACTAAAAACAATTGGGCATGACAGGCGGTAGTGCATGCCTTTAATCCCAGAACTTGGAAGGCAGAGGCAAGGGGATCTCTGTGAGTTTAAGAACAGTCTGGTCTACAGAATGAGTTTCAGGACATGCTCCAAAGCAATACAGAGAAACCCTGTCTTGAAAAAACAAACAAAAACAACTGGGCAAGTAAATATCCCCCTTGATCTTGCTACCTCCATCCCTTTAGTACTGGGATTACAGGCATGTACCACTAAGCCTAGGTTTTGGTCTATGGTTTTTTTTTTTTTATCCTTTTGTCTGAGTATGTGGTTTGTGTGTATGTGTTTGTGTATGAATATGTCAGCATACATATATATGCAGATGCACTTAAAGATGTACATGGAGGTGCCTTCCTTGTTTGTTCTAAACTTTATTGAAGCTCAACACAGAGCTTGAAAATTCTGGTTAGCCAGCTGGCTTGGTCTGGAAATCCCTTCTGCACCTTTTGAGTACTGGAATTATAGATGGACCACCATACTCATCCAGCATTTTAATTTTTATTCTGTTTTATTTTGTTTTTTCGAGATAGGGTTTCTCTGTGTAGCTCTGGCTGTCCAGGAACTTACTCTGTAGACCAGGCTGGCCTCAAACTCACAAACATCTGCCTGCCCTTGCCTCTATAGTGCTGGGGTTAAAGGTTTGTGCCACCATTACTTGGCTATTCATTCAGTATTTATGTGAGTTCTGGGGATCTGAACTCAGGTCCTCACGTTTGTGTGGCAAGTGCTTTACCTTTTTTTTTTTTTTGAGACGGGATGTTCTCATTGTACAACCTGGAACATTCTATGTAGATCAGGATTGAATTCATAGAGATCCATCTATCTCTGCCTCCCAAATGCTGGGACCAATATTCATGCACTACCACACAGGCCAGAATTACTTTTTAATTGAAATATATGCATTTACTTATTGACTGAAAGAGGGAGAAAATGATAGCAAGTGAGCATGGCTCATTGTGTGTGTGTAGGTTAGAGGACATCTTGCAGGAGCCAGTTCTCTTCTTCCACCATGTGGGTCCTGGAGATTGAATCAGATTAGTCAGTCTTGGTGGCAAGTGCTTTTGTTGAGCCATCTTGTCAGGTCCTGGAATTAATACTGTTACCATCAGTATTGTTGTTTTTCAAGACAGGATCTCTCTGTGCAGCCCTGGCTATCTTGGAAATTGAAACTCACAGAGATTTGCCTGTCTCTGCCTCTTGAATGCTGGGACCAAAGGCTTGTGCCACCACTGCTTTACTATTTTTTAAAATGCATTACAAGGAAACCACCTAAATATTAGTTAAAAACTAATATTTAAAAATATTTTTAAAAAACTGCAATATTTGCTGGGCAGTGGTGGTGCATGCCTTTAACCCCAGCACTCTGAAGGCAGAGGCAGGTGGATCTCTTTGCGTTTGAGGCAAGCTTGGTCTACAGAGTGAATTCCAGGTCAGGCTCCAAAGTTACAGAGAAAACCTGTCTGAAACTTTGGAGGCTGTCCTGGAACTAGTTCTTGCAGACCATGCTGGTCTCAAACTCACAGAAATCTGCCTGTCTCTGCCTCTGATCCCATGCTGGGATTAGGCATGAGCCTCGAAAAACAAAACAAAAAAGTCCCTGTAATATTCATTCATGCGATTCAATGACATATTATATGGCAAGACCCAGTAGCAGGTCATATGGCCACCACGGCTTTGTAGCTGTGAACATAAATCATATTTTGAGGTAGCCTCAACCATAAAATAACCTCAGACAGAATCTATGTTTCTAGGTGCCAAGCCTTTGGTCTATTAATGATATTATGGTTGATAATTGTGCTGATAAGTGACATAAATACTACATCTTGTTTGATCAAGATGTATTTTCTTCCCATCTAAGTTCAGGATCCACTAGAGGGCATGAAGATGCTTGGATTAGGTACTGTTCCCATCTAGCCTGTTACCCCATTCAGAGACAGCCTTCTTTGAGTCTACCTTGCCTTTTTTTTTTTTTTTGCCAAAACAGGATTTCTTTGTGCAGTTTTGGGGCCTATCTTGGAACTTGGTCAGTAGACCAGGCTGGCCTCAAATTTACAGAGATCCTCCTGCCTCTGCCTCCTGAGTGCTGGGATTAAAGGCATGCACCACTACCGCCTGGCTCCACCTTGCCAATTCTTGATACAGTGCCTGCTCTAGATTCTTTAATAACCACTGCCTCCTTAAATAAAAGACCAAGCAAACATAGTGGTGCTAACCAAGTACTTGTGAGGGCTGCAAGGACTTTCTCAAGCTTTCATGCATAATAGACAAGATATCGTCTACTGAGCTGCACTCACTTAAAAAGAAGCAATAAAATAGCAACGATTCTCTCACAACTCAATGAGTCTAGTTTATATGGATACCTGGCCAAAGAGTTATTAGAAGCATTCTTAGTCTAGCTGCCGGTGCTTTGTTCCTGTTGTTGCAGGAAACCCAGAGAAGACACACCAAAGCTGTGTGCCAGGAAGCTGCTTATTGG
The DNA here is from genome assembly GCF_943737965.1 of Phodopus roborovskii. Taxonomy (NCBI): domain Eukaryota; kingdom Metazoa; phylum Chordata; class Mammalia; order Rodentia; family Cricetidae; genus Phodopus; species Phodopus roborovskii. The sequence goes on from NW_026126480.1 coordinate 41,078,870, forward strand.
CTACATGCCATAAAGCCCAGAAGACATTAGTCCAAAAATAGGTCGACCCCGCCTAATACCCTGAGATTGGGATTTTTTATACATGTAAAATTGGTGTCCTCTTTCTATATAACTATATATTCTGATTGGGTGTTTTAAACTACTAGACAGAGATGGCTAAAATGAGAAGGAGAGGAGGAGAGAAGGAGCTCTAGGGGAAATATATGGTCAGTCTTTATGTATGAGAGTACATGCCAACTAGCATGTATGCCTGGGCTGGACCTTGACCAATCCACATGGCTGTTACTTGTTGCTCTTTCTCTCAGTCCTCTAGGGCTTCCTTTCCCCTACCACACTATGACTATTAATGTCTGCCTATTAGGTGAGGCTTGTTGCAGTACAGTCGAAGACTGTCAGAGGTACCAGTAGGAAGATTTATGTATGATGTATATGTGTGTATGAACATTCACGTGAGTAAAGGTATGTACATGTCATGACTCAAGAGGAGGCCAGTGGAAAACTTCAGGTGTTGGCCCTCACCTTCCACTTAGAGGATCCCTTTGTTATCTGCCTCTGCATATGCCATGCTAGCTGGACTATGAACTTCTCTTCCTCACATCTGGCCTTGAACGTACACATGTGTGATAGCACATCCAGTTTTAAGTAGGTTTTGGGTATTTGAACTCAGGTCTTCACGCTTGTGTGGCAAGTGCCTTTATTGCCCACCAACCCATCTTCCCAGCCCTAAATAAGCTATATTTTGTGTGGTTTTCACAAATTTATTTTGTCTGCTCACAGGAGATTTTATTTTCTGTGCAGGTTTGTGGCTGACATCCAGAAAGGTTATTGGAAGGTACTAGTTTCCCCAAAAGCAGTGTCATTTGTTACAGATGTCAACATGCAACAAAAGACTGCTCTGAATTTGACTTCCCTCTGGCCCTCCAACAATTCCCCTTCCACCTTCTCTCCTTTGTTTGCAAAAGTGCAAAGATATGCTGAAAACAAAAACTTTCCCTGGGCCTAGTCCCTCACTGTGGCTGTCCCTTTATTTCCTGCCTTCCTCTCATGGCCAAACTCCTGGATGGTAGTCTGTAAACCCATGAATGGCTTTAGCTTTTGAAACTTGGCATCTCTCCTCATCATCCTGCTGAGAACTGTTCTTTATAAGGCCAGGGAGGCTGTTTGTCAAATACACTGACCTGTTCACTGTTCTAATCTTCAAAATCTGCATACTCAATACTACTTTGAAGCACACCTGCAGCTTCCAGAATGTAGCACATGCTGCAATGTCCACCTTTCTATTTATTCTTTTTTCTCTGTTGGCAGTTTTCTTTCTTTCCTACTTCTGGGACTTCCATAGTAACTACTCTTGACACCTCTGTTGTTTGTGTCCAGGATCAGCCTGGTATATTTCCTAGCTTCTAAACAAGTTCCTGATGCATTCTTCTGAGGGCTGGATCTGTATACAACTGATTTGAGGAGGGCTTCTCCCCACATCTAGTTCCTCCTGTGAATTCCAATGTTGTTCATACCACAGTCATGTGCGGTCCTCTCACTTCTGATTCTTTCTTATTGCTCCAGTTTCAGGTACTGGGAAACCATAAATAGAACGGTTTTAAACAAAACCTTTTTCCAGTGAGCCTCATCACTCATTGCATTCCACTTCTGTCCCTCCTTTCCACTCCCGAGGCCACTCAGGTTTTAGCTCCTTGTCTCTCAATTGTTTTTCCCTGTTCTCATTTCTATAGTTTCCCCCTCATCTGTAACAGACATTCCAGGAAGGTAGTTCTCATATCACACCTTATCATGTGAAAACTCTTTTGGTGGCTGGGCATGGTGGTACATACCTGACTCCTAGCCCTTGGGAGGCAAAGGCAGAGGTCCCTGTGAGTTAAGAGGCCGGTCTGGTCTAAATAACAAATTCTAGATTAGTCAGGGCTATAATTCGAGACCCTGTCACAACTCCCCCCTCAAAAAATTTATTTCTAATTATGTGTGTGGGCATGTGCACATGAATGCAGGTGTTCCTGGAGTCCAGAAGAGCTGGAGTTACATGTGGTTGTGAGCTGCCCAACATGTGTCCTGGGAACTGGGCTCCAGCCCTCTTAACTTTGGAACCATGTCTCCAGTCCAAACTTTCTACTATTAATAGAACTAAGTAGAAATCCTCAAATGGAAAACAAGACAGAAAACAAATGCAAAACATGATAAGATTGTATTTTCTACAGGTATCTCAGGAAACACCTAACAGAAAAGGTACAATAACATTGATCCTATTCATTACCATGGTGGCCCTAAGAAATATATTACTTCATTCTTTAAATGGATTATTTCTCAAACCACAAATATACCTAAGAAAATGGTAGTTTGATCTTTGCCAAATAGCACAAATCACAAATAGCAAGAGTCAAGTCTTTTAAAAGTTTGTTGTTGTTGTTGTTTTGAGATAGGGTTTCTTTGTATAACAGCCCTGGCTGTCCTGGAACTCTCTTTGTAGACCAGGCTGGCCTTGAACTCACAGAGATCCACCTGCCTCTGCCTCTGCCTCCTGAGTGCTGGGATTAAAGGCCTGTGCCACCACCACCCGGCTGTAGTTATTTTTGACTTAGCTTCTTTCTGTGCTATAGTTCTTGCCACTAGAATGAGCCTTTCTTACTTTGTGTGCTTATTCCTTGGTGCACAGGTTTTCAATAGACATTTCAGTTGAATTATAAAACTTCCTCTAAATCATACTGCTTTTTCTTACTATGATAACATCCAACTCATCATGTGACTGATGCTCAATAGTAGGTAAAATGCTCTGAAGCTTGATTCAGAAAGGGGAAGCTGGAAGTATTCAAAAGCACTTAAAGAAAGTATTTCCAAAGTGTTAGTCGTACTATTGTTCTTACATAATAATGTGGTGTGTGATTCAATAAATAAATTAATTACATCCTCAAGAATGTGTTGTTTTATAGGCAAAAGGCTATTTCTGTTTAAACTGAATTTATGGAGTTCTTGAGCAAGATGGAGGTTTTTGAAGGCAATGGCTATGGAGAGGATGCACCCTAATGGTTGTGGAAGATGTTAGTGAGGGGAAATTATACAAGGTGTTATTCTTTCCTGGCCACAGAGCAGTTGTATGTATATCTTAAATAGCATTTTATTAAAGAACTCAGAATACCTCAGACAGCTTTACAAAGTGAGTTCCTACCCAAATTTGGAAACATCAAACTTCAAGTAACTGGTCATCCTCTTATACCTGATATATCCAACACAGCTACTAAATGCCCTCCCAGAGTGCTGTAATTTCCCTTCAACAGTACTATTTAAACATTTTTATCTATTTAGTTTTCTTCTTTTTTTTTTTTTTTTTTTTTTTTTTTTTTTTTTTTTCTGAGACAGGGTCTCTCTGTGAAGCTTTGGAGCCTGTCCTGGAACTAGCTTTGTAGACCAGGCTGGCCTCGAACTCACAGAGACAGGTGGATCTCTGTGAGTGCTGGGATTAAAGGTGAGTCATCAATGCCCAGCTTAACATTTTTATTTTTAATTATGTGTGTCTGTGTGTTTGTGCAAGTGAATGTGGGTGCTGATGGTACAAGAGGACCCATTGAAGCCATTGAAGCGGCTGCTGGGAACTGAACTCGGGTTCTTTGAAAGAGCAGAGTGCTCTTAAATGCCGGCCATTTCTCCAGACTCCATATTATTATTATTAAATTACATTTGCTTATTGTATATGTAGCTCTGAGAATAACTTCTGGGAGTTCTCTTGTTCCACTATGTAGGTAGTGGGAATGGAACTCAGGTCGTTAAGCTTGGTACCTTTACTCACTGAACCATCTCTTGGGTCTTCAACATATTACTTTTTTTTTTTTTAAGATTTATTTATTGTTTATACAGTGTTCTGCCTGCAGTATGTCTGCACAGCAGATCTCATTAGAGATGGTTGTGAGCCACCATGTGATTGCTGGGAATTGAACTCAGGACTTCTAGAAGAGTAGTCAGCGCTCTTAACCTCTGAGCTCTCTCTCTAGCCCCTCAACACATTACGTGAGAAATACGCACTCTACCGCTGAGCAACCCCATACCACATTACTTCTAAATCAACTTACACTTTGAAAAAGTTTGAGTATAAAAGGGTAGTGACACACCTTAAGTCCAGCACTCGGGAGGCTGAGGCAGAAGGTTCAAGAGTTCATTCAGGGTCAGTCTCAGCTGTTTAGTGGGGTTAGAAGCAGGCAGTACAAGAGACCCCCGTATGAAATAAATAAATAGGGAAAATGATGTAAAGGAAGCAGAGCTTGTAATCCCAGTACTCTCTGGGAGGCTGAGGTAGAAAGATTAATTAGGAGTTGCAGGCCAGCTTTAGCGACAGAATGAGAGCCTGTTTCAAAATACTGACATTTAAAAAAAGAAAGGAAAAAGGTTTTAAACTGCCTAAGGAACCTCGAAGCAGCCTCCTAGTTCGCCAGCAGTTCACTTCTGAGATGCAAGACACGCGTTTGACTCAAAGATCTGGCGACTCTGCCACAGAAACGAGTGCTCCATGGCATCCCGTGTACCTGCTTCCTGCCTTTCAAAAGCATCCGGCACCTGCTCTTTAGGACACTCGCCAACGCCGAGGACGCGTCGCGGGAGCGCGCGCGCCGCGGCCTCACAATCAGGATGCACGCTGCTGACGTCACGGCCGTGGCCCTCCTCCTGCGCCCGGAAAGAGGCAGCTGTCTATTGGCTGGGCCTCCGGCGGCCTCGGAACCAATCACAGGACGCCGAGCAGCAAGGTCCAGTCCCTGACGTTGTGCGGTCGCCGCGGGGTTTATTTAGCTCTAGGGTCCTGACCGCCGCCATTCGGAGTCCTCAGCGCCCGAGGCCGTCCCACGTCCGCTCCGCCCCTGCCCCCGAGCCGCGGCCCCCGCCTCCGCGCCGCCTCTCCGCCCCTCCGGCCGCTGGGAGCCGCGCGCGGGCCCGCGGAGAACATGCCCTGACTGAGGCGGGAGGGCGGAGGCGGCAGCAGCGGGGTGGGCGGCGGCGCCGAGGGAGGCGGAGAGGGGCCGGACTCGGCTCGTCGCCGCGGGCCGTGCGGGAGTCGCTGCCGCCGCCGCCGCCGCCGCGGCCGCTGGGCGCCGCGCGTCATACGGGGAGGAGGAGCCGCGGCCGCCAGGTAACCGGGCCAGGGCTGGGGGCGCCGCTCCACAGGCCCCTCGCGGGTTGGTCGCGGCCTGACGGGGCCTCGCGGGGCCCAGGTAGCCGAGCCTCCGGGTGGCAGCCTTGCGGGAAAGCGCATCGCAGGCCCGGGACTGCCGGCAGCCGCGCGTCCATCTTGGGCTTCCCGGCGCGGGGACAGCCCGGGGGCTGAGGGAGAGTGGCCCGCCCGGCTTGTTTACCGACCTGAGTTGACCGCGGTCGGCTGCCTGGCTGGCTCTGCCCTTCTGCCCGCCGCATTCCGGCGACTGGGGTTCCTCCCGAGTCCGAGTGTGTGCGTCCTGTGCCCACTCCCCTGTAGGCCGTAAACACCCGGATTCGTCGCTTTAAGTTGGTGCTGGTCTCCAAACTTGTATGGTGGTCCCTTGTTCGCTTTCTCTTCGCCTCGCAGTGGCCTCCCGTTGTTGCCATTTTTAAGCAAATCAGGGTGAGAGTTGAAGCTTCGGGTGGCGATGGGTACCTGGAACTCCGCTTCTGGTAACGATCACTTAGTGCAACTACCTTGTGTTTTTCTTGTTGTTTTGTTTTTCTACTCAGATTAGGCCGGTCGTTGCACAGACAAAAGAGTTGTAATACTTGTTTTAAGCGCCGGGGACAGGCAGTTTAGGTTAAGCAGGAAGTTTGAACCCGCCCATTATCTTGGAGAAACACTGGTGTTTTGAAACCACCTTGCTTAGAATTTTGTATCTCAGCCCTCGATTTCCCCTTTCGGTTACCCCCTGACTCACTGTTATAAGTGCCTCGTACTGCTCCCAGTGTTTGGTCTCACCGTACGTTTGACCCTTGATGATGTTAATAAACGTGATGTACAAATACTTCGAAGTGTTATATAATGAATGGTTCCTCCACCCTGTGGGCTCTCATTTAGTTGACTTTCTGTCAACTTTTGAAGCATCCATGGTACTTTTGTTGATTAAACATGGGTGACTTGGTATATGTAGAGAAGTCAGGGGAGGCCCAAGTAAGGGTTTGACGGGGGCCATTAGAAAGTCCTGTGAAGCAGGGCGGTGGTGGCACATGCCTTTAATCCCAGCACTCTGAGAGGCAGAGGCAGGCGGAAGTCTGTGAGTTCGAGGCCAACGTGGTCTACAAGAGCTAGTTCTAGGACAGGCTCAAGCTACACAGAGAAACCCTGGATCCTGTTAATTATTAGTTTTAATTAAATGAAGTAATTATAAAATATATTTAGAAGCCTCTCTTGATTTTGGGGTTCTTAAAATAGTCTCATTAACGTTTTGTAACTTTTTATTGGTTTGTGAGGGGTTAAAATGTCTCAGTAATGACATTTTACTTTTTCTGGAGAGAACGTTATTTGGTGAATGCTTTGGGAGGTTTTTATTTGTTGCTTTTTTTTAAACACCTTTTATTAATGCTGTTCAGCGTTGGGACACTTATTTATTTACTCTTGAAATGTATTTTGGATAGCATGATGAACTTATTCATGGTAGTGTATTTTAAGCTAATGGCCCTGATCCAGATCAGTGTACTGATGGGGTGATGGCATATTGCTTTTAAAGATTGAGGGTTAAACCTGGCATGGTGGTGAATGCCTTTAGTCTCAGCATTCTAGAGGCAGGGCCAGGTGGATCTCTGAGTTCTGGACCAGACTGGTCCACAGATAGAGTTCCAAGACAGGACTACACAGAGAAAACATGTCTACCTCAAAATAAATAAATAAATAAATAAACAAACTCTGAGGATTAACATAATTCAGTTGTACAACATTTGAGGTAAATTGATTCATGTGTAATTGACACAGTGAGAGCCATTCCATGTATTTTTATTTATATTGCTTTTATAAAGTTTAAACTTTGAAGTAAATGTAGTTGCAAAAGTAGGATGCTCTTTGTTTGTTTGTTTCTTTTTTTGGTTTCTCTTTATTGCTTTAGAATCTGTCCTAGAACTACCTCTGTAGACCAGGTTGGCCTCGAACTCACAGAGATCCACCTGCCTCTGCCTCCCGAGTGCAGGGACTAAAGGCATGGGTCTCTATCGCCCAGCAGATGCTAACTTTTTATGTAACATGGTTCGGGTTTTTATTTAAACATTTTTCTCCAGATTTGTGGTAATTTATTTGAAATAACTGTGCCCCACTTATGCCTTGGGTAAATTATATTTTGTGTATTTAAACACACATCTTACCACAATATATAAGCCTACAGAAATTAATGAAAACAATTCGAACTCCTTTATGCTGCTCAAATTTATCAGTAGTCTGGTGTTGATATATTTTTTAGTCTTAAATTTTTTTTCTTCTTCCCTTAGTGAAACTCAGTCCAGCCAAACTTAAATTTTGTGTTCCTTTGAAGTCTCTTGTCTTGGTCTTTATTTAATCCACTCTTTCTGCTTTCATGGTTCTTACTGTGGGCCAACTTAAGTGCTGTCTCCAAGAACCCTCTTGAAGCTGGGCGGTGGTGGCACATGCCTTTTATCCTAGCTCTTCGGATGAAGAGGTGTGAGATTGAGGCCAGCCTAGTCTATAAGGGGAATTCAGGACAGCCAGGACTACAAAGAGAAACCCTGTCTTGAAAAACAAAACAACAACAAAAAGAACCCCCTTAAGAACTTAACCTGGAGGGATATATTTGCTCTTATTTTGTGTGAAACTTTCTATCTTTTTTTCCCCTTAATCTGTGGCAATGTAGATTTCTTATTACAATTTCTGCTTCCCAACTGTATTTTTAAGGATCAGATAAATGAGTTTGTGTCTATGAAGACAATACAGTTGGACCTGAAAATATGGTCTGGCAAAGTATTTCTGGTTATGAGGTGTTCCAGGATATATAGTTTACATTTGTTCTACTATTGGAGTTTCTAGGATTTTTGGTGACTTAACAAGACAAAATATTTGAAACTATGATCATGTCTTAAAAAAGACTTAATATGTTTACATCTGTTAGCACTTTTTTTTTTCAAAACTAGTACAAAGTGTTGGTATTTTTCCAATGACTATGTTATATTATTCAAATGAAAATCTCTGGTTTCCTTCATAGTGTCTGAGGCAGTTACTTGGCTTTGGATTTGGTACTAGTGACAAGAAGGGTAGCCATTCGGTATTTGTATGCAGATGACATGGGAAGGCGCAATACTCTAGCTTCAGTTTGTATTTCGAACCTCAGATGCTGATGGTATGTATAATTGATCAAAAGGCCAATGAAGCAGGGGAATGTGTGATGAGCTAGAATGTTTACCTAACAAGTACAAGGCCCTAAATCGATCCCCAGTACCATAAAAATAATAAATAGTTAAGCTTTAGCTTCATTAAATACAAAGAGAAATAACACAAAAGCAAAGAATTGAAGTGATTTGTTTAAAACAAAACAACAAAAAAACCCACAGCCATTATATACTGTCTTCTGAATTCCAGTCGCAGTGTGTTATTACAGCTTAATATGCAGCACTAAATAAGGACCCTTCATCTACACAACAGGAATTTTGGCATACATCTAAAGAATGCTGCCTCAAAATAATCAGCTTATAGTTGAGAATAATTAGACTTAAAGTTCAGTAAATTTCAATATACAGTAGGAGAAATGGATAGCCACATTCAAAAAAATTAAGTTGGAACCCTGACTTCTTTCTAATATTTTATAGTTTTAGCTCTTAAATTTGTATTTATGGTCAGCCAGGCAGTGGTGGGCACATGCCTTTAAGTTCCAAGGCCAGCCTGTTCTACAGAGTGAGTTCAAGGACAGCAAGGGCTACACAGAAAAACTTTGTCTCAAAAAAGAAAAAAAAAAAAAAAGGTTATAAATGATATAAAGTAAGGGATCCAACTTAATTATTAGTAGGAATGCTAACTGATCTAGGTTTCAATCTCATTACTGGTATTGGTCTATGAAAGTGCTTTTTACAAACCAACTTGATAAGGTTATGTTAGTTTTTTTAGTATTAAACAAATATTGAACCAGTTTATTGGTCCAATTTATGTCAGATATATAATTCTTTCTATTTACTTACTTTATTTGTCATTAATATTTTTGCTATTAATAGTTTTTCATGACAGGTTTCTCCATGTAGCCCTGGCTGTCCTGGAACTTACTTAGTAAAACCTAGCTGGCCTGGAGCTTAAGAGATTCACATGCCTTTGTCTCCCAAGTGCTGGGAATAAAGGCATTCAACACCAGGCCCACTTATTTGTTTTTGTGTTTGTTTGACAGGGTCTCCATGTTTCATGGCAAGCCCAGAACTTGCTATGTAGACCAGTCCAGCCTTGAACTTAACAGAAATTTGTTTGCCTCTGTCTCCTGACTGCTGAGATTAAAGTTATCACAGTATGCCTGGCTCAGTTTTGTAGATTTGTGCTTCTATACTCATGAACCTTTTCTTTTTGTCTTCCTCCTCCTCCTTTCTTCTTTGAGATAGGATCTCATGTAGCCCTAAAACTTGGATGTAGAATGATTTCTCTTGCCTCTACCTTCCCAGTTTTTGGAATTACAGGAATAAACCATCATGCCTAGTTTATTCTGTGCTGGAGATGTAACCCATGGCCTTATTCATGTTAGGTGAGCCCTCTACCAATTTAAGCTACTTCCCCAGCTCTGTAGTACCAAACTGTTGAGAAGGCAGCATTTTACTACTTCATTTTTCTGAAGTATACTCATTTGTGGAAGTTTAGGATGAAAGGAACTTTGGTTTGTATTGTGTTGTATTTCTCACTTCTAAACCATACCTGTAAGGTGTACAATAATTTGTTTTTTCTTTTCTTTATCAGTCAGGGTCTTACTGTGTATTCCAGGCTAGTTTGGTGAATACTTTGCAGGCTGACCTAGAACTTGTGGATAGTGATCCTCCTACCTTAGCTTTCTGAGTGCTGGCTTTGTTAGGCATATGCTATCATCTCAGCTATATTGTTTTTAAAATAATTTAATATTAATTTCCAAACCCAAACTGCATGTTTTATGCTACAGTCTTTAACACTTAAAATTATTCTGTAAAATTGCAAAAACAGTGTTTTAAACATTTACTTTGAATTTGTTTACAGTCCAGCGAACAGCTTATAGACCAATGTAAGTCCCTGAACCATGATTTTCAGTAGGATTGTGTTAATAATCTCCAAAGCATTTCATTCTCCATCCATCCATCCATCCATCCATCCATCCATCCATCCATCCATCCATCCATCCATCCGTGCCTTAATTCTCAGTCTAGAATAGCTTATTGATCTATTTACCATTCCAACTCCTTATGTTGGGGGTTCAGGGACTTGTATATACTAGATAAGTGGTCTGTCACTGAACTACATCTACAGCCCTTAAAAACTCCTTATTATGAAAAATTTCAAACTTACACATAGAGACCAGGACAATAAATTCTCATGTGTTCATAACCTCATTATCAACACATGGACCAGATTGTTTCATTTCTAACTTTTTTACCCCTTCCTTGGGGATTATAATGTAAATATGTCATATAATGTAAATATATCAGTGCTGATTTCCTTCTCCCACTGGAACTAATCCAATGACAGCGGGCTTATGCCTTTGTGTCTACGTCCTATAACTTGACAGTCATATCAGCGGCTTGATCACATTCTCTTTCTATTGCCGGTTATATTATTTGGTACATTTAATTCATGGTAGTATAGTTTGTGGGCATATGAAAGCATTAGAGACAGGTTTTGATATTGCTCAGCTCTGTTACTGTAGTAACCAATTAAAATTTTTTTTTTTTTCTTTCTTTTTTTTTTTTTTTTTTTTTTTTAAAGACAGGGTCTCTCTGTGTATCCTGGCTGTCCTGGAATTTGCTCTGTAGACCAGGCTGGCTTTGAACTCACAGGGACCCACCTACCTCTGCCTCTCAAGTGAAGGGATCAAAAGCATGTGCCACCACTGCCCAGCTAGTTAAGTTTTAAAATTTGAGCTTAACTCAGTATATTACAGTGGAAATAGGGAAAATTTATTTTTTCCTTTGTCTTTGGAAATAAGGTGTTTGCAAAATAAGTTCATTGGTTTTTTTCTTTTTAAATTTAAATTTGAAATAAGGTTGTTTTACAAGTCAATCCCAGTTGCCTCACCCTCCCTGGGGAGCAGAAAGGGGATGGGCTGGGGTTTGATGGGGTAATAGGAGAAGATGGGAGGGTGAGGGAGTCTAAAGTCAGGTTGCCTATAATGTGTTGTCCCCCTACCTCCATTCCCCACCTCCATTCTAGGTACTAAATTTAATGTATTTTCTTAAAAATGAATTTCTAGGTTCTGCTTGCTTGTTCAACTTTTTAGACCTCTTTTTTTTATAGTTCTCAATCTAGAAAGGAAAACATGAATAAAATGTGTGTCACCAAGTGTTTTTTATTTTCTTAAATGATTGGGTATTGCTTGTTGGTAGTCTCAGAGGGATTTCGCTGCAAAAAACTCAGTTAATAGTTCAAGTTTGAATAGTGGGAACAGGTGACTGACTGAGCAACTGAGTATGTGTGCTTTCATATAGAAAGCCTTGATTCAATTCTGGCTGTACCATTTAGCAGATCATGATTTTCTTTTTCTTTTTCTTTTCTTTTCTTTTTTTTTTTTTTTTATGGTAGTTACTGTGCTTTGTTTCTAGTCTTTAAAATCGGCATAATAATAGTACTGAGGGGTGAACTGGTTAATATATGTAAGATGTTTCATACAATGCTTAGCAGGGTTTATTAGCTATTACTGTTTACTTGTTGAACAGGGTTAACTTTGGCAAAATTGTGAAATAGACAAAGTTGGCCTAGCTATGCACCCACTTCAGACAATTGGAACAAACAGTGCTTTCAACCTGTTGTTCTTTTGCATGATGCCCTTTGCTGTCTTTACAATGGGAAAAAAACAAAAACAAAAACAAAAATCTTCATTCTGTTCTTACTGCTTATACTATAGGAATCATTGTTTACTTTTTTTCCCCCCAAGACAAGGTTTTTCTCTGTAGCTCTGGCTGTCCTTGGAATTCACTCAGACCAGGGTGACCTGGAATTAAGAGATCTGTCTGCCTCTGTCTCCTGAGTGTTGGGATTAAAGGCATACACCATCACTTCTCAGCTTTAGATTACATTATTAAGTAACAAATTTTAAGTAATTATTATTATTATTATTATTTTTTTTTTTTTGAGATAACACTGGCTGGCATGGAGTTTTCTTTGTACACTAGGCTGGCCTTGAACTTACAGAGGTCTGCCTGCTTCTGCTTGAGTGTTGGGTATAGATATGTGTCACTACACCTGATCTTTTTATATAATTTTAATCCAAATAACTTTCAAATGAATAACAAGTTGAATTGATTTGAGAGATTGGTATTTTTGAACCAAATGGTAAATCTAAGTTGGCATTGCCATGGAATATTTCAGATATTTGCTTCAGACCTTTTCACAGCCTTGTATCATTTACTTTTATGTAAAAATTCCAGGTTTCTACCTCCTTCCCCTGTCAAACAGGTATTCCCTTTAACATATAAAAACAGCTGCTATTAGTGAGCTAGATGTACTACTTATCAAAGGCCTTCTTTTGGGTGTTTTGTAATCTGGGAGTAATCTGTTTTCAATCTCAGCAGAGAATAGACTAATGAAAGCAGTTTTGAACATTTTAAGCCTGTTTATAGTTCTTAGAAAAAAGTCTATTTTATGATTCTCAGGGTGGAATCCAGGATTTCAGGCATACTGGACTGAATTAACTCCAAGGTTTTTATTTTTACCTCAGTGAGACAGATTCTCTCTGTAGTCCTGGTTTCCTGGGACTTACTTTGTAGACCAGGCTGTACTTGAACTTACAGTGATCCACCTGCCTCTGCTTCCAGAGTTCTGGGATTATAGTGTGTGTGTTTCCTCTCCCATCTCTCTATCTGTCTATCTAATATTTGTTTGTTTGGTTTGTTAAGGCAGGGTTTCTCAGTAGCTTTGGAGCCTGTCCTGGAACTAGTTCAGACCAGGCTGGTCTTGAACTCACAGAGATCAGCTTAATCCCAACTCCCAAGACCTGGGATTAAAGTTGGATGCCACCACTGCCCCACTCCTCTTTTATTTTTAAATGCTGAATTGGCAATGACTCTGAAGGTTAATTGTCCCATTCCCATATACATTTAAGAGGCTGTAATATTTCATTTCTATAGTTTCCCTGAGTACAAGGAGAATGTTTTATCTAGTTATATTTGTCCACTATTTCAGAGTTGTAAATTGATTAGTTTTGTTTGAGATTGTAATTTGGGGTGCATGATTCTATAGTTATGGTAAAATTGATTTTACTATAATTTAGGGACATATATGTATCTTTCTTACACTATCTAGTAACTGAAATGTTTAGAGAAAGTTGATTTTATATTTAAAGAGACAAAAGATAATAAGTAAAGAGAATTCCTGAAATGATTAGGAGATTGATGAAAAGAAATGTCATTATTATTATATACTAGATTGGATACAACCGTAAATAACTGTCTTCTAGGTCTTTTTCATTCTTATCAGTGGATTGCTAACTCCTCTTTAATTAAGAGGAGGAACCTGTTATAATTCCTTTATTATGTTTCCTCCTCTAATGCATTCTTTTTTTAAAAGACTCATTTATTTTGCTGGGAGGTGGTAGTACATGCCTTTAACCCCAGCACTTGGAATGCAGAGACAGACGGATCTTTGTGAGTTTAGCCTGGTTTACAGAGCCAGTTCCAGGACAGGCTCCAAAGCTACAGAGAAACAGTGTCTTGAACCTTCCCCCCCAAAAGGAAAAGATTTATTTATTTTTATGTGTGTTGATGTTTTACCTGCATGTATGTCTGTGTGAGGGTGCTAGATCCTCTGGAACTGTAGTTACAGACATTTGTGCACAGACACATTGGTGCTAGAATTGAGCCCAGGTACTATTGAAGAGCAGCCAGTGTAGCCATCTCTCCAGCCCGTAGTTAATACTTTTTTTTTTCCCCGACACACGGTTTCTCTCTATTGGTGTGAGCCACCAATGCCCAGTTTAGTTAATTCTTTCATATCAGATTGAAATTATACTTCAATGGGGCTGGAGAGATGGTGCAGTAAAGACCATGTACTGTCTTGCAGAGGTTAGGAGTTGTGTTCCCAGCATCTACATCAGGTGGCTTACAACTTCCTGTAACTCCAGTTTCATGGGACATGTGCCTGGCTCCCAAGGGCACCAGTATTCAACATGTACACAGGCATAAATAAAATATTTAAAAGAAAGAGGATTCTATGGAACGAAGATAGATATTCTAGTTGTAGTATGGGTAATTACCTCATTTAATTAATGGTGAAGTGCTGGTGTGACCAGTGTCATTCTGATAGGTGTTTTTATTTGTTTGTTTTTTCTTGTTTGTTTGCTTACTAAGATAGGGTTTCTTTTTGTAACACCTCTGGCTGTCTTGGTACTTGGTCTGTAGACCAGGCTGGCTTCGAACCTCAGAGAGATCGGTCTGCCTCTGCCTCCTGTGTGCTAGGAGTAAATGCATATATCACTACAATCCGGCTTGGGACAAGTATTTAATGAACAGTTTATTCTTAGTAGTCTAGTCCCTTTAAACTGCTGGTAGTTAAACTGAGGCTTTAGAAACATGAAATTCTGATGGAGAATTCAGTTTTGGATATGGTAAGTTTAAGATGTATGTTAAATAATTTAGTAGATGTTCTGTAGGCAGCTCGATTCATTAACCTGAAGTTGGGAAGTGTCAGACCAGAAGTAGACGTCTGGGGCCAGTGAGATGGCTCAAGTGCAGACATTTGCTCTCAAAGTTGATGTCCTGAATTTGATCCCTGTAACACCCATAGTAGAGAGAACTGACCTGTATGTGTACTGTTGAATGCTTGTATGCACATATACATATACTTGTAAATAAATAATAAGTAATAAAAAGTGAAACTCCCCCCTGCCTCCATGGATTAAAATTCCTAAGAGAGTGAGCTGGTGGTTAGAGCTGTGTCAATCAAGGAGCTCTTGGTGCCTGAAATCAGAAATAAAAAGAAGCCAACAAAGGTTGAGGGAAAATAGCTAATAAGAAATAGAGGAAAGCCAAAGGATGTCCTGAAGTTTAGTGAGAACAGTGTGCTTAGTTGTGGGTCACAGGACCGTAAGGCTCTAGACTAAGCTATTTGACAAATTTTATTGTTGTTCTGTCTTCCCATAACTTATTCGTATTCCAAATATTAAAGTATCAGGGACAAAATGTTTTATAATTTTATTATGAAAGTTATTATTTCTATTATACATTACATTTTTATGCAATATATATCCATTTAATTTTGAGACACTGTCTCTGTAGCTCATGCTGGTCTGGAAATTGACATCTTGACATCCTCCTGCTTATATTTTTCTAGTGATGGAATTTCAGGCATGTGTTTGCATACTGGTCAGTATTTATTTAATGTTTTTATAATTTAAAATTTAGTTTTGCCTGCATGTATATCTGTTCACCACTTGTGTGTGTGGTGCTTGTGGAATCCAGAAGAGGGATGTTGAATCCCCTGGAACTGGAGTTACAGATGGTTGTGAATCACCATGTGACTGTTGGGAATGAAACCTTGGTCATCTGGAAGAGCAGCAGTGTTTCTGATTGCTGAGCCATTTCTCCAGCCCATTATTTATATTTTGATGGGGGATGGAATGGGAGGATGACATAGTAAAGACCATGATTTTCAGTGACACATTTTAGATATTTGGTGACACATAAATATACATAACTTCTATGTTAAGACAAGGGAAAAATAGGATAGCTAGCTTTTGCCGGTTTACAATTTGACTAGCTAGTTAGGAATATATCTCAGATATTTCAAACATGAACCACAGCCTAAAACCCAGGTAGAAAGGGTATACTTCATTTGCTTTGTTTGAATCAACTTGATTTGAACTTTGAAATCTCTTGACATGAAATTCAATCTTAGTTCTTGGTTTATTTATTTTTAAGAACTTTAGCATTATGCATTTTACCTTCTGTAGGTAAAGTGTTTTCTTTCATTGTACTCCATAGGGTTTCTCTGGTTCTGCTGCCAACTATGGGCTCCCAGTGCCTGTGCCTTGGAACTTTTTAAAAATAGTGCTGGGTGCTGGAAATTAAACTGAGGGCCTTGGACCATGCCAGGTATATGTAATATTGCTCAGCTATGTCCCCAACAGTTGGGATTTGGAGACACATTTTTACTGTGTGGCTCAGGTTGGCCTTGTGCTTGTTTATCTCTTGATTCCAACTGCTTTGATTCTAGATGTAGACTACCTTGTTTGGCTTTTAAAAAAATCAAGAGTCCTACCCTTTCCTACTTAACATTGTCTTGCAAGCACATTTTCCAGGGTCTTGGTACTTCTGTAATTTTACCTATCGAGTTGATCTCACTCTCTAGAATTTCCACAGAGATTGCTCAGAAGCTTCACTGTTGTTTTTTCCTAGGCCACTGAATCTGATGTTATCTGTATTTTTTGTTGGTCTTATAAAACACAGTGTACTGGTCTGTAGGCTTTGTCTCTAAAGTCCCTGAGATGGGGTTTTGAAAGCCTTTGCTGCCCTAATTGAAAATTGGTAGGAGTGAATGATGTAAGAAAAATTTAGGAATTTATATTCCAGAAATTAATCCTAAGAGGAAATACAGTAAGCCCACATGTTAATAAAAGCATGACTGCTTGAAATGTCCTTGGAATCATCTGAGAGCTTCCTGTGAAAGCAATGAGAGGTAACTGAGTTAAGGATGGGCATATCTAAGGCAGTGACTTCATGTGTGCATCTTTGGGAGTGAGTTGTAACTCCCTCAACTGTAAGTTAAGGGTATGTGTAGTAAGTTTGGGAGTGAGTGAGTGGGCTTGTGTGTCTTACCGGAGGGTTTTATTAGAAAAAGCTTCAGAAAAGAGGATTGCTGTGATGACAGTCAGCTGGTTGTATTTAGAAAACAAAGATGCGTAGGAGACTATTATGGTAGTTCTTACCTGAGCTGAGGAAGGATTGAGCCAATGAGTGGAAGCAAATAACTGATTAGATGGAACCATTAGGAAAAAACTGAGTGGAAGGCAGAATTCAAGGTAATTGATTCTGAGATTCTCAGCTGGGTTCAGGGATATGAGCGGGTGTCATTTGTGGAAATTGGAGAAGTCAGGGTGGGAGTGCCTTATGAGAAGAAGATAAGAGGTTTAATGGGGGGTTTGATTAGTTAACGGAGCCCTGGAATGGGATTAGATTTGTAGTTAGTGGACTGACTGTTCATGTCATTAGGATTCTGCTGTAGCACCATTGGTTGTCCTGATGATTGTGATGTGGGAAGATGAGAAAAGAGAAATTGAATGGGAATTTAGGTTTAAGAGTCAAGTAGTGTTTTCTCCCCTCAGCCTCTCCTGTTTTTCTAGACAAGGTTTTTCTGTGCTGCCCTGGCTGTCCTGGAACTCACTCTGTAGATCAGACTGGCCTTAACTCAGAGTCTCCCTGCCTCTGCCTCACAAATGCTGTAATTAAATGTGTGTGCCACTACTGCCTGGCTCAAGCTATGTTTTCAATTTTTTTTATTTATATAAATTTTGTAATTCAGAATTACTTTGTAATATTTTAAGAAAACTTGAAAATTGTGTGTGTGAAGCATCTTCTTTCATTTTCTATAGTTCTTTAAGATGTCTTGCGAACATTTATAAATCTCCACAGTTTTTACTAGTAACTATATATTATGCATAGTTTATGTTAAGAATGTTAAAAAAAATCACTTTAAGACTGCTGTCATTAATCTTTTTGAGTAGTTTCTCATTTTAAACTATTGGCAACTGAACTTATAGTTTGTTTCTTAAAGAGTTTGTGCTTGATGAGGATTATTCACATGTATATTTTGCTTTTTTATTTTCAACAGTGATACAGGTGACCAAACCTGGAGTTTTTGGCCATGTCAGGCCCCATAAGGGTTGATGGTGAAATGTTGGCCTGGCATGCCCAAAACCTCCAGGAGGGTTGAGATTGTAGTATGGTACCTATTGCTTTGAGGCATGACTTAAATGTGGCTTATTTTAGGTGTGTTTTTGTGTGTGTGTGTGTGTGTGTGTGTGTGTGTGTGTGTGTGTGTGTGTGTATATATATATATATATATTATATCTCATGTTTGCCTGGTGTCTGTGAAGGTCAGAAGGCATTGGTCCCCTGGAACTTGAGTTATGTTAGACGACACAATGTAGGTGCTGGGAACTGAACCTGAATCTTCTCCAAAACCACCAACTGCTCTTAGCCAGTGAACTCTCTCTCTAGCCCCAATAAAGACTTAAGAAGAAATGGACATAATTTTGACTCTTTAAGACAAAAATGTTGCTTGTTCAAGTGTAACACATACAGTTTAGTGTTGAAGTAAATCAAGGAACTTAAAAAAAAAAAAACCTCTGTTACGCAGATTTTATTTTTACCAATTTATTGAAATATGAGTCATTGAATAGAATTTGGAAACCTAGATTGCATACAGACTTAGACTTACTAAGTTAAATGACTTGGCTATCATGATATCTAGTCACTGTTCTATTTCAAAATTTAGCATTAGCTCTTAGGAGCTAGGTGGTTGGATAGATAGCTCAGTGGTTGTAGAGCACTTGAATTTGGTCTCCAGCTTTCAACCATCTGTAATTCCTCTTCTGGCCTCTGCAGGCACCTGCACTTAGGTGTACACACACCCACATAGACACATAGATACACATAATTTTAAAAAACCCTCTTAGAACTATTTGCCTTGAAAATCTGGAAGAAAAAGGATACTTTCTGTTAATTCTTAGGAATGTAAAATCACACATTGTCCTTATTCTTTTAATTTACTGATTACCACAGATAAAAATGGCTCACTCAGATGATCTCTAATGAATTGTAGCTTTCGGTTACTAAAACATAGTGTTCTGTTGAGTTTCATATCTCCGGAGTATGTATCTCTATAGAAAATAGTCTAGTGTGCTTCTCTTGTCTTCCTCAAATTTCAGTTTGGAATTGCAGTTACTTGCATTTCCAGAATGGGTAGGGAAATTAGGCCCCTGTTTGGTTTTCATTTATGATGAATGGTCATGATGATTATTATGCAGTCTTGCATATGGGTGTTATGCTTTCCACCAAGCTGCCTCCAAGCTGGTCTTGATATTATTACTATTTTGAATTTTATTATGTTGAAAATTTCATTTTGTGTGCTTGTGTGAGTCGTGTCTTGGCAAGTATGGGGAAGTCAGAGGACAGCTTATAGGAGTTCTCTCCATCTACTACATGGATCCTAGGAATAAACTCAGGTCATCAGTGTTGGCAGCAGGCACCTATACCTGCTGAGCCGTCTTGATCCAATATAATTGTGTCAGTGGCAGCTCTTTGTTTTTGTTAGCCTTGAAAATTTAAGTATAGACAGTTCACTGGTGCATGGAGATTAGCTAAAGTAAGATAACCAGCTGTTAGTTGAGCATGCAATGCAGGCAACATATAAAAATGCATCAAAACAAGCATGAATTTTGAATGTAAACATTTTAAATAGTGTAATTGGTTTAGTATATGTTTATTATGACATGTGTTCTTGCTATGCTAACTTTCTGCATGCTTGTTATACTTTCAAATAGCACGAATAATTTATTTCATTTCTGAAAAAACTAAAGGAAATGCCTAATGAATATGAAAATTTCTATTGTCTACTTCCTGTGTGCTTGTATGATTATAGCCCCTGCGATTGAACACACTTTTAGATTGCTGTTAGATTGTGTATAGTCAGTGTGTATAAAGTAAAATTTAAAAATCTAAGCAAGGGGCTGGGAGGGTGCCTCAGTTGGTAAAGCATTTATTTGTTTTGCAAGCACAAGGGTCCAGGTTTGATCATTTGCACCCATGTAAAAAGTCAATATGTTGGTGTGCTTTTGGAACCCCAGAGCTGGGGAGGCTGAGACAGGAGAATCCTGTGGCTCAGTGACCAGCCAGTTTAGCCTAATTGGGGAGCTCCAGGCCAGTAAGAGAGCCTGTCTCAAAGGAGGATGGCATTCCTGAAGAAGTTGTCTTGCTGCCACATGATCTCACACACACACACACACACACACACAGTTTAAAAATGTCCAAGCAAGATAATTTAACAAGTGGGGGGAACCCCAAACAAATGCAATTACAAGAGAAAAATACTTCAAACTAAATTATAAATGATTATTTTTTACTTACTTGGATCATCTCACCTTTTCTTTTACAGTAGTACAGATTGGAATTGACTCAGCACTGCTCATACTTATGATAATATTGTTGGTTGTATTGGTACATGCCTATAACCCCAGGTATTTGAAAAGCTGAGGTAGAAGAACTGTAAGTTTGAGGCTAATCTGGGCTACATGTGGAGACCCTGGCTCCAAAAAATGAGACATGCATGCACACACGCCTGTGCACATACACAACACACTATGCAGAAAACTTCATGTTTAATTTGGCTGACCAGCCCAATAAATTAGCTGTTTTTATTGCTATGTTAAAGTTAAATTCTAAATATTCTAGTTTGTTGTTAAAATAGTATAATTAAAATAGAATTGATTAAAATTTAGGCTTTCTACAGTAACTTTTGAATATAGAAGGCTGTAAGTGAAATTCAGTTTTGGTCTCCTTTACAGGAATAGCTATTCACAGTCAGACAGAACCACTTACACGTTTTGCAGTATCTCCTGAGGAAGTCAGAGTCTGAGCCAGCATGAAGATTGAATCTTGTCTTTGGTCTGATTTACCTTTATTGTAACCATGTGCAAGGTGGAGGTTATAGCATGGAAACTAAAATCTTAGTAAGTGTGATTTTTATTTTAGCTATTAAATAGTTTCCTTTGTATGGTGAAGTTGTCCTCTTGGCAAAGGTCACTCTGTATATGGGGTGTAGATTTGATAGGCAGGAACAGAATATAATTATAAAGTGATTTGACTTTCCAGGTTTAGAAAGAAGGAAAAATACCGATCATTCTGCCTAGGAAACTTCTCTTTCATAATTAAAATAGGTCATGGGGGGGGAGGTACTAAATTTAGAACAGGTTGAAAAATTGAGAAGTTGTTTAATGTAATTTAAGTAGTTAAATTGTCATTAAATTTGCCATGTAAACTGTTTCACTTATGAATTAGTTGTTAAACAGTAAAGTCTTCTTTATAGTGTAGTGTTAGCAAGCCCACTCTTGAGCCTGGGAAATATTTATTGAATTGCTTATCTCTCATTGTGTAGCCCAAGCTATCATCAGTCTCAAGATCCTCATGCTTCAGCCTTCTAGGTGCTAGGATTACAGGCATGTGCCAGCACTCCCAGCTCTAGGACTTTTTAGATAGCAAGTATGTTTTTAATATTAGCTAAAGTTTTAATGTATTAATTTTCAAATATCAAATATAAACATTTAAAAACATTGACATGATTATGCAAATAGTTTTCTTAGAGATGTTTTATCCATTTGGATTTCCTGAGAGTATTGGTGATGGGGAGTTTTTCTTTTTTGTTCCCGATGTAATCAGATTTTGAGGATACAGAATATCAGAACTATTTCTAGTTTATCATGTTATTTTGTTAATTGTGATCAGTGCTCTTCAGCATCTTTCTTTTCTATCTGTGCTAATTAAAAGCAGTGAATAATTAGCACTTTCAAGCTATTTTTCTTCCTTAGCAGATAATTGGGTAAAACTTTGATCTCCTTAATTCATGGATCAAACATACTATAAATAGCATGATCCACATTGTTTGTAACTTGAGAGTGGCTATGTGTCTAAGGTACTATTTGGTTTGTGTTCTTTCCCTTGCCTACAGGTCTTTTTAACTTCTAAATTAATGTGACAGCTGAGCTGAAATTGAGTAATTTCTATTAATGACTTACCTATTTTTATCTCCTTCCTCTGTAGAACAAGTCTGTATTCATCTCCTTTCACTTTGAGCAGTCCAAAGTAATCTTTCATTAAATCCTGAAGTCTAAGAGCTTCTTTGGGAATTTATCTCCAGTATTTCTCTGGAAATCCCAAAAGTAGACTAATCCAATAAGAAATTTTACATGTGTCTTTTAAGAAATAAATATCTTCTAAGTTGAAGTGTATTTTTATTTCGGGGGCATATTTTCAGAGGTGGAATTGTGTAGCTATTATTTTAATAACAGTATCCTAATTATTTATAGCTTCCTGCCTGACATAACTCACTTCAAGAAGTACACAATGTCAGAACATGGGATTAAGTGGGCCTGTGAATATTGTACGTATGAAAATTGGCCATCTGCAATCAAGTGTACTATGTGTCGTGCCCAGAGACCCAGTGGAACAATTATTACAGAAGATCCATTTAAAAGTGGTTCAAGTGATGTTGGTAGAGATTGGGATCCTTCCAGTACTGAAGGTGGAAGTAGTCCTTTGATATGTCCAGACTCTAGTGCAAGACCAAGGGTTAAGTCTTCATACAGCATGGAAAACACAAATAAATGGTCATGCCACATGTGTACATATTTGAACTGGCCAAGAGCAATCAGATGTACTCAATGCTTATCCCAGCGTAGGACCAGGAGTCCCACGGAATCTCCTCAATCCTCAGGATCTGGTTCAAGACCAGTTGCTTTTTCTGTTGATCCCTGTGAAGAATACAATGATAGAAATAAATTAAATACAAGGACCCAGCATTGGACTTGTTCTGTTTGCACATATGAAAACTGGGCTAAGGCTAAAAAATGTGTTGTTTGTGATCATCCCAGACCTAATAACATTGAAGCAATAGAGTTGGCAGAGACTGAAGAGGCTTCTTCAATAATAAACGAACAAGACAGAGCTCGATGGAGGGGAAGCTGCAGTAGTGGTAATAGCCAAAGAAGATCGCCTCCAACTACCAAACGAGACTCTGAAGTGAAAATGGATTTTCAGAGGATCGAATTGGCTGGTGCTGTTGGTAGCAAGGAGGAACTTGAAGTGGACTTTAAAAAACTAAAACAGATTAAAAATAGGCTGAAAAAGACTGATTGGCTATTCCTCAATGCCTGTGTGGGTAAGTTTCTGTTTGATTTTTTACATTATTTTGAGTGAGATGGGAAAAGGCATTGAAACTGGCTTGAAAAATAAAAGGAGAATCAGATCAGTATTACTTGGCATTTGACTCATTTTGGCGTGATAGCTCAAATAAGTATACATATATAAAGGTTTGTATTTTTTACCTTGTCTGCCTTGTACCAAAGTGCTCATATGTGTCCATGCCTTTATATCAGCTTGAGAAAAAGCTTTTAAGTAAGTTACTGTTAGCATATCTCAAGAAAGTATATACCTGAAGTTTAAAATTGTTTCTCCCATTTATTGTAACAAGATGTGACAGAGGAACACCAGCTGCTGTTTCTGGATGTTTGTAAACAGTGTGAGCATCTTGTGATGATAGAGGCTTTAGTCAGAAGTTAAAAATATCATAAAAATGTGTGACTCCAAGAAGTTGAACGAACATAATATTGACCTTGAAAATGCTGATGTTAACTTAACATGAATGTCATGTAGTAAATATTTACACACTTGGTGGAGCTGATTTCACATAGCTGATTGTAGTTCAGATTATGATTTATGTGTGTTGTGTTTTTAATGCTTTCATAAACACATAATATTGGGCCTGGTTGTTTGTTAAGAGATGTTAGAGGGTGAGAGGAGGATTTTTCTCTAGCTACTGACTTGATGAATTAATAATTTGTGTTATATTCATAAAAGTGCTATTTAATTGTTTTGTTCTGAGACAGGGTCTCTGTCCTGACACTCACTATGTAGACCAGGTTGGCCTCTCACTCACAGAGACCCAACCATTATAAAGTGTTACTTGATTCTTAAAAGTTTTTTTTCTTCTTCCACATCCCCTGCCCTCAGGAGATTAGCGTTTGGATTTTATTTAAATTATTTCTGTGGGTTGCTTACTTTAACATTCACCTTTTTAAATTTTTTTTTTAATTTTTAATTTTCATTGATTTCATTTTATGTGTATGGTTGTTTTGCATTGGGTCCACTGAAATTGGAGTTATGGATCCTCTCTTAAAAACAAGTGTTCTTAACCACTGAACCCTATCTTTAGCCCCAATACTCACTTTTGTTTAGAAATAGTTGAGTGATTTGTAAGGTTAAACTTGGTGTGGAGCAATAACGCCTCCCAATATGATATATCCTTCTGGAAGTAGTCCTATGAATATGTAAGATATAGATGGTCTTCAAGAAATCTGAGGTTTCTTAGGGCTGGAGACGTTGCTCTGTGCCAGTGCACTTGTTTTCTTCCACAGGACCTGAGTTTGGTTCCTAGCACCCATATCAGATGGCTCACAACCATTCGTAACTCCAGCTCCAGGGTATCCAACGCCTCTGACTTTCATGGGCACCTGCACCCAGGTGTACATAGCCCCCCTACATATAATTAAAAATAAGAAAAATAAATCTTGACAACAAAAGAAATATGATTTTTTTTTTTTTAAATTTCATGGTTTTGCTTGCATTTATGTCTGTACACCACATGTGTGTAGTCCCTTGTGCAGGCCAGAAGGGCAATGGATTCCCTGGGACTGGAGTTACAGAGGATTGTGAGTTGCCATGTGAGTGCTGGGAATTGAACCCGGGTCATCAGGAAGAGCAACCAGTGCTCTTAAACCCATCTCTTTAGCTCTGAAATCTGGTTTTTTGTTTTGCTTTTTTTTAATTTATAATGTCAAAAAGTATGTCCTAGCAGTTGAGCCTTTGAAATTTAGTCATATCACTTAGTGGCTATTCTAATTTTCTCCCCCCTTGAGCTGTGAACCATATTCTGTTGTCTTTGTTGTCTAATTTCACCCTGTGATGAAATTCGCTACCTTTTTCCTATTGGGGTCAAGTTTATATATTTATTACCACTTAATACATTAATGTTTGCTTTGCTTTGCCTTAAAAGATTTTTGTCACCAAAGGGGAATCTTTTACCCATTAGGAAGTTAATACCTTCTTCCCTCCTATCCTATCCTGTTAACAATATCACAAATATGTGACTCCAAGAAATTGGATTAGTATTATATTGACCTTCAGAATATATCATTCATATTAATGAATTATACAACCTTTTGTGTTAAGTGTGATTGTCTTAATTACATGTATGCCTTCATAGTACTTAAAATCACATTTGCTGTGGTAGTGTGCTATTATCTGTATTTAATCCTGTGGTTAAAATACAGTATATAAACTTACAGATGGAATTGAACTATCTTCTTTACTCCTTTTTGGAGGATTATAGAATTCCTTTAGGAATCAAGAGTTTATAGTTCTTAAGTCAGAGGATTCCAGGATAAAAATGTTTTTTAATGTTTTTTTTCCTCTGTAAATGCAAGGTGGACCAATGGCTGCTAGTATTTCATGTCTTTACGGCTATTCACTCTTTTTGGTACATTTATTTTTACAATTTTTTT
Organism: Phodopus roborovskii; assembly: GCF_943737965.1. Classification (NCBI taxonomy): domain Eukaryota; kingdom Metazoa; phylum Chordata; class Mammalia; order Rodentia; family Cricetidae; genus Phodopus; species Phodopus roborovskii. The sequence goes on from NW_026126480.1 coordinate 41,104,294, forward strand.
TTCTTATTTTACACATCAATCCCAGTTCCTTCTCCCTCCCATCCTCCCATGACTCCCCAACCCCCCCCCCCCGTCCCACTCCCCAGGGAGGGTGAGGCCTTCCAGAAGGGATCATCAAAATCTGTCAAGTCATTTGGGGTAGGACCTAGGCCTTCCCTCATGTCTCTAAAAAAACATGGAACGCTTCACGAATTTTCATGTTATCCTTTCTAAGGGTCCATGCTGGTCTCTGTATCGTTCCAATTTTAGTATATGTGCACTGAAGCAAGCACTATTTTATATATTCTTAATTCTTTTGAATTACCATTCCAGTTTCTGCATTTTAATAGCTGTGAGTTAATTTTTGAATGATAACGCAAAAATGTATGACCAGTATGATCTGATCTTAATTCATTTACAGGTTTCTTTGTTGTTAAGGTTTTTGTTTTGGTTCTTGTGTACAGCTCTTGCTAAGGTGGATTCTGCCTTTGCTGTTAGTTGAATAATGATGTTAACAGTAAGGTCAAAAGTTAGGAACTTGTGTGTTTTGGATAGTCATATCCTGATGTATAAATATCATTCAGTTGTGTTAACTTAAAAAACAAAACAAAACTTGTTTACATTATGTTATATTAATTAAAAAGACAAAACCACCTAAGCAGTAAGGTGGCATGTACTGTGTTGGGAGCTGTCTTTGAGGGGCTGCAATCGGAACCAGCTGAGCAGCCCCAAGTTTGTACCTGAGTGGGGGAGTGTGAATGAGGGAAAGGCTAGCTGTAGATGATAAAGAAAAGACAGAGACAGAATAAAAGTCAGGAGGGCAGATCAGTCAATACTGAAATGCCAGGAGTTTATTTTCACCACTCTTATATACCTTATCCAAACAAGGGGAACACAGTATCATGTATATGGAGCAAACAGACTTTTCTTCCTTGCTTATTCTAAGGGTTCAGTAACCACACCTTAGCTTCCAACTTCTTGTTTCCTAGCCTTGAGGATCAGGAATAGACACACCTCAGATTCAGCTTCTTGTTCCCTAGTCTTAAGAGTCAGGAGTAGCCACACTTCAGATTCAGGTCTGTTGCTAGTTAGAATAAGACAGCCAAGCATCCTACTGTAGCCATACCTTTGACCTTTAGGTTTTATGACTTGCTGAGGACAGTTTTGAACTCCCTGTCTTTGTGCCAAGATAGAGTGCATCCATCTTTGTGGGCACCGGCAGTATTGAAAAAGATTTTTTTTTTTTTTTTTTTTTGTTCAAGATAGGGGGGGTTTCTTTGTGTAACAACCCTGGTTTGTCCAGGAACTCACTCTATAGATGGGGCTGACCTCCAACTTACAGAGATCTTCCTTCCTCTGCTTCCCTAGTGCTGAGATTAAAGACGTGTGTCACCACTGTCAGCATGTTCCCTAGGTTTTATTAGATGTTGGGTACATTATGAGTTATAATACTTTGTATAAAAAAATCGTTTCTAGGCTGGGCATGGTGACATAGTCTTTCAACCTAACACTCAGGCCAGATACAGGTGGGTTTCTGTAAGCTCCAAGCTATCTAGGACTACAGAATGTCTCCAAGAAAGAAAATCTCTCTCTCTCTCTCTCTCTCTCTCTCTCTCTCTCTCTCTCTCTCTCTGTGTGTGTGTGTGTGTGTGTGTGTGTGTGTGTGTGTGTGTGTGTATACAGCAGGGACACTGAGCATAAAAATGTATTCTGAATGTAAATTATGAGATGTTCTCACTTAAAACTGAAAAAGATTCTCATAGTCAGGCCAGCTTTGAAGCTGATAAAATAAAATTGAAGAAGGTTGACTTACTGAGAAAGCATCAACAGTGTTGAGCAAACAAACTTCTGTGATTATTGGATGTTAATTTCACATAAGTCATACAATGCTTTGAGAGGATGTTGGGATGGCAGTGCCCAAATGTGCTGTCAGTATAAGTGTTACCTGGGGATAGGAGCTTGGATGGTAGAAGCAGAGGTCTTTTGTTTTTCCCTATTAGATAGCATGTAGCTAGAACATAGAGCAGAATACTGAATTAAGACACAGTTCTGGAGCCATGTTGAGTGAAATTGTGCTTCAATTTGTGACTCATGTGAAAAGACACAAAGCTTCATATAATTCCTAAGTTAAACTTGTGCTTTTATATCACATGTACTTGAAGTCTAGACTTCCATTATCTATCTACTAAAATTTTAGACTCACCACAGAGCCAGCGAAGGGATTAGGATCTTCCTTGGTTTGTGCCCCCTCCCCCAGTTTTGTTTTTTGTTTTTTTTTGTTTTGTTTTTTTGGAGATAGGGTCTGACCAAAATTGTGATCCTTCTGCCTCTCCCTCATTGATTTAAGATCAGAAGTATTCACCATATTTGGTTTGTGTGGAGCTTTTCCATGGAAAAGCACTCTTTCAGCTTAGCTACATACATCCTTAGCCCTCGGTTTCCCATCTCCATCAATGGGAATCTATGTTCCAGAAGCTGTTGTTAACCTTTTATTCTCCTATACCATATTCTCTCTGTTCCATTCCTTCAAGATTTATTGTTTTGTTTTTTGGAGACGGGGTTCCTCTGTGACTTTGGAGGCTGTCCTGGAACTAGCTCTGTAGACCAGGCTGGTCTCAAGCTCACAAAGATCCACCTGCCTCTGCCTCCTGAGCGATGGGATTAAAGGCGTGCGCCACCAATGCCCAGCTATTTATTTATTTTTTAATTTTTTTTTTTTTTTCAAGACAGGGTCTCACTACAGAGTTCTGGATGCCCTTGAACTCACTATTTAGACCATGCTGGCCTCAACTCACAAATGCTGGGATTAAAGGTCCAGCTTTATCTATGCACAGCTTATTTTTTATTTTTAATTGTGTATTTAATTTAATTGTGTTTGTGGTATTTGCACATGAGGGCAGGTGCTCATAGAGCCCAGAAGTGTAAGCTGTTCTGGAGGTGGAGTTACAGGTGATTGTGAGCGTCCCAGCATGGGTCCTGGAAGCTGGATTTGGGTCTTCTCCAAGAGCAATATGAACTCTTAATCACTAAGTCATTATTTGTGGTGCCCCCCCCCCACCCATTTTTTGTTTGTCTGAAAGTCCTGTTGATTCCGTCTTCAAAATCTGTAGAATCTGGTCATTTCTCATTAGTTTGGTTCAAAGCATGCTGTTATTTTTCTGTTTCTTAATGTCTGTTTCTCAGGTTTGTGCATGTGTGCTGTGTGCATGTACGTACACTTGCCCACAAGTATGTAGTTGAGGAGGCCAGAGGTCAATGACTGATCTCTTTTCCATCTTATTTTTTTGAGATGGGGTTTCTTCATCAGCTGGTTAGACTGGGTGGCTTCTGCACCAAGGATCCTCCTGTCTACCTCACTAGTTCTTGAATTACAGGGATTTTTCATGCACTCAGGCCTATGCTTAAATGGCCAGTGTGGCCGACTGAGCCATCTCTCAGATGTCTTTTTAATTTTCTTTTTCTTTTTTCTTTCTTTCTTTTTTTTTTTTTTTTTTTTTTTGTTTTTCAGATGAAGTCTTTTTATGTAGTCTTGGTTATCCTGGAACTCATTCTTTAGATAAGGCTGGCCTCTAAATCACAGAGTTCTGCCTGCCTCAGCCTTCCAGTACTGGAATCAAAAGTGTGTGCCACCATTTCAGGGTCCTCTTTTGCTTTTTTTTTTTCTTTTTTTGAACTAGATCTCAGTCAGCCCAGGCTGACAGTGAGCTGACCATGTATGTAGCTTTGGCTACTGGAATTCCTAATCGTCCTGCTTCTATTTCTGAGTAGAAGTGGTGGGAGTGGGAGTGCTGATTATAATATACTCATGTGCTCCAGAGTAAGAACTAAAGTTTTTCAAAGTTCTACAAGGTCATCTATGACCCTCCTCCTCCCAAACAAAGCGTTACTTAACCTGGGATTTATTTGCTGTCCTACTTGGCTTATAGCATTCTGGCAACCATTTCTTTTCTTTTTTTTTTCTTCCTTTCTTTCTTTCTTTCTTTCTTTCTTTTTTTTCCATTTTCTCCCTTTCTTTCTCTTTTCTTTAGTATTGGGGATTGAACCCAGGGCTTTGTGCATGCAGGTGCTTATCCATTGAACTATATCATCAAACCTCTTTTTACTTTTGCTTTTGAGATAGGCCTCAAAAAGTTGCCCAGGCTACCCTTGAACTCATTGTGTAGCCCAAGGAGGACTTCACATGTGATAGTCCTGTCTTCAGAGTGTCTGTACCACCGTACCTGATAACTAGCTTTATTTTGTTTTTCATAGACTAACTTCAGACCTTTCGTCTGTCTGGATTGCCAAGTTCGCTAAATTGCCTTTTTCAAGTCTTTTCTCTACTAATTTATTGGTGCTGGGAATAAAATCCAGGGTTTTGAGCCTGCTTAGTAAATGCTTTAAGCTAATCACAAGCCAGCCTTAGGTCTTTCTCAGATGATGCCTTTTCAGGAAAGCCCTTCTAGTTAGTTATTACATTTAAAATTTCATCCTTGCCCTATTCCCCACTGCTCCCATTTTTTTTTTTTTTAAACCACACTTGTCACTTTTTGATGGATTTGTTCATCTTGTTATTTATATATTCTTTGAAATTTGAGCTTCATGGGTGTCATCGGGAATTTTGTTTTCTTTATAGTTATATCCTTGTGTCTAGGAGGATCCAGTTCATCTTTAGTATTCAATATTATGTGCATGTTTAGGGTTTTTTTTTTTAATATAGAAAGGTATTAAACTGCTTTTTCTGTCAACTGCAAATATATTGTTATGTTTGATCTAGTATTACCCCAACATCTATTATTTATTTACTTATTTAGGTTTTTCAAGACAGAGTTTCTCTGTTGCTTTGGAGCACCCCATCTTTTATAACTTAATTCCGTGAAAAATCAATATTTGAGGTGTTTTCCATCTTGATGCCAATTGGATTTTTTACCCCCTTGCTAAAATCCTGTGCTTGCCAGATTGTGACTGGAGAACAACAGGGTATTATATTTGTCAGAATATGTCTGTTCATTTAGTTTTACAAACACCCTGTCTATTAAAAAAAAGTAGCATATAGGTTTTTTTACATTGAAAAAAAAATAATAAATGTTTCCAGTGCGAGGAGATGGCTCAGTGAAAAAAGCACTTGTTGCCTAACCATGAGGACTTGAGTTCAGATTCCATGTACCCATGGAAAAAACCAAAAATCCTTCCTGTAATACATGGGAAATGCAGATAAGATGATTCTAGGTGCTTTTCCAGCCAACCAGTGTAGCAGAATAGGCATCAAAAAAATTAGGTAGTGATAAAGAATGGAGACACCTGGAAGACCAGTTTCTGATCTCTACAAATGCACACAAAGCAAGCATCTTCACACACATGTGCATGTATGTGCATATAACACACTTATAAATAAAATACAAGTTACTTTGGTATTAATTGTAGAGAAGTGGATATTTTCAACTTGCCTATTGGAGTTTTTTCAAGGAAGTAAGCTGGTAAAATTTTATTAGTGGTATTTTTGGAAAGCAAAACGTGCACAATGTAATCAGTCTCATATAATTTAAATTTTAGTTTTGAAATCCCTATCTAGTTAAATAAAAAATATATTTTATAAGAGTACAAACAAAATTAGGGTAAATTACACTGAAGAAAGATTAGTTTTTGAGAGATTGGATTACTGTCAGTTTTGGATTGCATAAGATTATTATATCAAGAAAACAAAATAAAACTATTGAAGGTACTTCAGGTTCATTGGTTCTTTAGAGTCTAGGCTGCCTTTGTTGCTTAGGATGGCCTTAAATTCTGGATCCTCCCATCTCTAAAACTTGAGTACTAGGATTAGAGGAATGTATCATCATTCTCATTTTTTTTAAAGATTTATTTATTTATTATGTATTCAACATTCTGCCTTCATGTATTCCTGCAGGTCAGGAGAGGGCACAAATCTCATTACAGATGGTTGTGAGCCACCATGTGGTTGCTGGGAATTGAACTCAGGACTTCTGGCAGAGCAGTCAGTGCTCTTAACCTTTGAGCCATCTCTTCATCCCTGGGGCTTCTCAATGTTAAGAAAAATAGCTTTATAGTTGTAACTCAGGAAGTGTGTGGTAATTTATTAGAGCAGCAATGGGAAATGAGTATATTTTTGTTTAATAATTAAGACATTTATATATGTGTGTTTCTCTTTATGTATATATATGCACCATGTGTGTACCTAGTATTCCCAGTGGCCAGGAGATGGCATTGGGGTTACAGATGGATGGCTGGGAACTAAATCTGGGTCCTGAAAAAGCAACAAGTGCTCTTAACTACTGAACAATCTCTCTAGCTCTCCACTAATTGGGAAAAAAAGAAACCCAGAAAAGTTGTATTTAGTTAGCATCAATTCTTAGGTGGTTTAGAGTCTTTTGTTGTCTGGAAGACATTGTGTAGAAGCTAATTTGAGATATGCTGCTGCTAGTCTTTTCTGCACAGAGGTTGTAGAGATTTCTGTTTTGCTAGAGCACTAGACCAGAAGGATCAGTTTCTAGAACTTTTGAAATATGTTTGATGCCTATGAATGCTAATGTTTTCAGTCTTGCCTCTTTTTTTTGAAGGCAGTAAAATAAAAATGTCTATATGAAGCTTGTTGTATCCTAGGGTAGTCTGTTTCATTCTGATAGGTTACAGCATTCTGGGGTCAATCAGATTATTAACACATAATGTTTTATGTGCTGTTTGTTCTGTTTGACTGCTTGTAGTATATATACCATATACACTACAATCATTTGGACAATATATTTTTTTATCTTTCTTAAGGAATTGCTTTGCAATCATTACTTCCATGTTGTGGACTTGGTAGCAGATCTGAACAAATATGTCAGTTTAGAAATCATCTTTTAGTAATTTTAGAGAGGAAACTAATAAAACCATCCACTACCTTGTGGTTATTTGAGTGCTAAATTGTGAAATTTAATTTAATTATTTTATTTTATTCTTTCTTTTGAGACAGATTCTTACGTACATGCCCAGATCTCCTGTCAACTGTCTGTGTAGTATAGGGTGACTGAATTTCTGATCCTTATGCTTCCACTTTCCCTGAGTTTACTGACAATGTTCACCGTGCCTGGTGAGTTCAAAGTTTCTACATAGTCTATATAGTTTCAGGCTACCTAGGGCTACATAGTGAGACCCTGTCTCAAAAACAAAAAGCAAAACAACAAAAAAGTCAAAATAACAGTCCAGTATCTTTTGCTCTATACACATACTTGCTCATGGATTTATTTATCTCAGGTAGTTTATATTTAGCGCCATAAAAGAACTTTTTTGTCTCTTCTTTGAGAGTTTTAAGGATTTTCTCATATGATTTCAGAACTTTGAATATAAAATAGCATTTTAAATCATAATTTTATGAACTGAGTTCTCAGCAATATTAAGAAAAAGGTCCTAATTAAAGAAGTAGGGAACACATACCTGTGTAGGTATACACAACATCCCCTTCCTTTCCACTGCTAATTGATGCTGGGTAGTTTATTTTGATATTTGAATACTTCTTGACACCAAGGATTTAAAAAAAAAAAAAAAGCAAAACTTTCAGGAATGGAGGCAAAGTGATGATTGGTGCTGGTAGTAGACATAGAGCCTGGAAGTTTTCTTCTGGTTACTTATGGTATGTTTGAGACATGTTTTCTGGCTTCCAGGAATGATTGATCACATAGGCTTGCCAACTAGCAATTTGTACCTCCTATGCTGAGAAAGGAAATGTGGCTGACTAGCCAGCCAGACTTTATGGATACCTCCTTTCTGCTGTTTCTCAAACCCAGGGCCTTGTGCTGACGATTCTTTATTATGTGTATGATTATACGACATGACAATATGCATCATTAAAAATGGACATTAGCTGAATGTAGTGGTATGTGCTTGTAGTCCCAGCATTTAGGGAATCTGGGGCAGGATGATTGCCACAAGTTGGAGGATAGCCTGAGCTACATAATGGACTATAAAAGGATGTGCTTAGAGTCAGTGTTACAGTCTAAAAACAAAACAAAAAAGCCTTATTAAAGCAGGTTGTGTATATTGTAGGCAAATCCAAGAATATGATAGTTGGGCTTTTTTCCCCCTTCCTCCTCCTTTTTTTTTTTTTTTTTTTTTTTTTTTTTTGGTTTTTGAAGACAGGGTTTCTCTATGTAGCTTTGTAGAACAGGCTGGTCTGGAACTCACAGAGATCCACCTGCTTCTGACTCCCGAATGCTGGGATCAAAGGTGTGTGCCACCACCACCTGGCTTGATGGTTGGGCTTCTTTAAAAAAAACAAAACAAAACAAAACAAAACAATAAAAATCGTTGTTCTTCTTTTCTCTCCTCATTCTCAGTCTGACTTTGAAGACAGCTACCTTTCATCATCAGCTTATTCTGGAAAAACTTTATAGTCTGTATGAAAGTTACAAGCAGAGTAACAGGGTTAACAAAACTTTGCCATGATTTTCCATTGTCTAGTTTGTTAATATTTGGTACCTGTCCTCTCTCTCACTGCCTTGTTTCTTCTGAAACACTTGAGTTAGCCAAAGATATATGGCACTTTGCTCCTTAATCTTTTAGTATGTATGTCCCAATATCAGGAATTTTTCCCTACACAATCGCAGGATATAATTACATAGGAAATGGAATACTGAAGTCCACATTGACCAGTCCTCTGAGTGCTTTGCCCCACTATGTTGAATCAAGGCAATGACATTGTGTTCAGTTGTTTTGTGTGTTCAGTTTTGTAGTCAAGAGCAGTGCCATTTTTTTAAAAAATTACTCTTTCATGACATTGTTTTTAAAAATTTTAGTTTTGTAGAATGAGACTCAATTTGGAATTTTAGGTTTTTCTGTGATATAGCTTCAGTTAGGAATTGCTTTTAGGAGAGGGAGGAATATTATAAAGGTGAAGTTATTTTAGCAGTGCTTCTAATATCTCTGAAAACAGTGTATCACTGTCTTTCTCTATGTTTTGAGATTTATCATTTTATGTATATGAGTGTTTTTACCTGCTTACAGTTTTATACCATGTGTGCAGTATACAAGGAGGCCAAAAGTGGACATTGGATCCACTGGAGCTGGAGTTATAGGTACAGGTAGTTGTTCACGCCATGTGCTGAGACTGAGCCCAGGCGTTCTGGAAGAGCAGACAGTGCTCTTAACCTCTGAGCCATCTCTCCAGTCCCCTCATTGTCTTAAAACCAAAACCAAACCAAAACAAAAAAAAGAATTTAATTGTGGTAAAATACATATAATTTTACCATTTTGGTCTAATTTTTGGTGCTGGGGAATTGAGTCTTGGCATATGCTGGGCATGCAGTCTCTACTGAGCCACCCCTTGCCTCACTCTTGGTGGTGTTAGTTTGACATTGCTGTGCAGCTTTCCACCTCCAGAACTGCTTTCATCTTATGTTAAACGGTGACTCTTTTCCCACCCCAGCAACTGCATTCTATAGTCTGTGATTTAACTACTCTAAGAACTGCACATGAATGGGATTATATGATGTTTTGGTAACTAGTCCATTTTAGTTAGCACAGTATCTTTTAAGGTTCATTTGTTTTGGCATGTGCCAATTTCCTTCCTTAATTTTTAAAATTACTTTTGTATATAAGTGTGTGCATATGCCCATGGGCCATACATTATGAAGGTAGAGGACAGAGAGCAAGTTTCAGGAGTCACTTTTCTTCTAGCTTGTGGGTCCCCAGGTTGTTGGGCTTGACTGCAAGCACCCTTACCTGCTGAGTCATGTCGCTTAACCCAGAATTTTCTTCCTTTTAAAGACTGAACAGTAATATTCTATTGTATACATATATCATGTTTTATTTATTTGTTCATCATTTACTGGACATATTATTTCATCAAATTTAGATGTTTGGTCTGGCATGGTGGTCCATCCCATATTCCTAGCATTTGGAAGTCTGGGCTGAGGTAAATGAATTTGAGGCAAATGGATTGCTATGAGTTACAGACCATCATATTCTATGTAGCAAGTTCTGAGCCAGCCTGCTCTGTGTACACCCACACACAGTGGTGGTGGGGAGAGAGATTAAAATATTTTCATCTTTTGGACTTAGGGTTATGGCTTAGTTAGAAGAATGCCTGCCCATCACGCAAACCAGGCATAGTGGCTCATTCTTGTATCCAATACTTTGGGAAGTAGAGGTAGAAAGATCAGCAGTTTTAAGATTTCCAGATGTGTAGTGTGTTGGGATACACGAGACCCTGTCTCAAAAAAAGTTTTTATCTTTTAAGAACTAAATATATGGATCAGAGAGATGGCTCAGTGAGTAAAAACACTTGTTGTGCATAAATCTATTGGACCTGAGTTTGATCCCTGGAACCCATGTAAAAGTGGAAAGAGAGAACAGATTCCATAGAGTTGTCACTGTGGCACATATGTTCCTCCTCTCTCCATCACACATACACAGCAAACACACTAGTTAATAAATACTTGAAAGAACTAAATATGTAATATAAAACCGAGTTACTGTCTTAGTTACTTTTCTATTGCTGTGATAATATACCTTGACCAAAGCAACTTATAGAAGAAAATTTATTGTGGGCTTACATTGTTAGTGGGCGAGTCCATGAATGCCATGACAGGGAGCATGGCAGCAGGTAGGCAGGCATGGCACTATAGCTTGGTCTCTGGGATCCACATGATAGTAGGAGAGAATCAGTTACCAAATGCCTTTGGATCTCCACACATGTCTGTGGCATATGTTACACTCCCCCCCCATATTAATGGAATAAAAGGGGGGAAATAAGGTAGAGAATGATCAAGAAAGTTGGCCTCTGGTATAGTTGGAATTTTCTTTGGGCTGGCAACCAGCTGCCAAATAAAGATACGGAGACTTGTTATTAATATGAATGCTTGGCCTTAGCTTAGGCTTGTCCTACTAGCTCTTTTAATCTAATTTAACTTGTTTGTATTAATCTACATTTTGCTTCATGTCTTACTTTTCTGCTTCTACTGTATCCGTCTGTCCATCCCCTGGCATCCCCCTGGCATCTCTTTGTCTTCCCCCAAGCCTAAATTCCTCTTCCTATTTACTCTCCCTGTCTGGAAGTCCTGCCTATATCTCCTCCCTCACTATTGGCCATTAAGCTTTTTATTAGACCAGTCAGGTGCCTTAGTAGGCAAGATAAAACAGCAACACATCTTTAAGTAATTAAACAAATGTAACATATCTTTGCATAGTTAAATAAATATTCTGGTTTTCACATGTACACATACAAAACTTAAGAGTCAAGAAAGCACAGAGTAAAGGAATTTATTACTGTTGAACTGTAGAATAAAACATGAGAGGTAATCTGTAGGAAAGGCTGAACCATTTGAGGCCTGTTCACTTGGATAAGGAAATTTAGCTTTTGGTGTCAGGACAGCATTGAACCTTTGAAACCTCAGAAGGGAGTGCCTCCATCTAATTGATGGTTTAGGAAGACCATCCTGGTCATAATACAGGGAAAAAGTGAGTGGGACCAACCCTTGGGAGGAGTAGGCCAGAGGTAGAACTGGCAAAAGCTGGAAGACTTTATATTGGACTGAAAAGAGGAGAAGTTAAAGGAAATAGCCAGGCTTTTGGTTTGGCCACCTGGGGTTGGATAGTAGTATAGATAGAATGTAGGAAAGAACAGGATAATTTTAGACTCGATGTGAGGGCATCTAATGTGTGTATTGTGCATAAGGACCTTAAACTTCTGGGCAGAATATGGATGGATATATGGGGCATATATATGGATGGATATGTGAGTTAAGCTGTGGAGCCTTCTCCTGCTGCAAGAAATGATGGGGAGTTTGCTGTTTGTTGTTGTTGGCTGAAAAGCAGATAGCTTTGTGCTCATCTAGATGAACTCATTACTTTATAACATGTTTACTCATTTGGTGATTCACTGTTTTGGGAATACCGGCTCATGCCCTTATATGTTATCAAGGATACCTATGAATGTGGCCCAACACAAATTGCAATTGCATCTGATTTCTTCCCCTTCCTCCCTGGACTTGATTACATGGTTCATGACTGACTGTGTGAACTTTGTAGATGATAGTACTGTATCCTAGTGTCCTAACTCCCAGGCCTTTCTAAAAAAGTGTAATTTAAAATAAAGTCAGTCAAGATACTGTTGCAGTGTGTGGGATTTGTTGTTGTTGTTGTTTGTTTTTTTTGGGGGGAGACAGGATTTCCTTTGTAGCCAGGACTGTCCTGGAACTTGCTTTGTAGACCAGACTGACCTAGAACTCAGAAATCCACCTGCTTCTGCTTCACAACCAAGTGTGTGTACCACCACACCTGGGATGAAATTTTTGTTGTTGTTTGGGAGTCAGAAAACTTTTAGATTTTACTGCAGTGGTGGGTTTGTCATATTTTAAAAGATTACTTTTAGAATTCTTTATTAAAAAAGCTTCCTCCAGTTGTTTAGCTCAGTGATGTTTTAGGTTATCTTAAAATTGGAAGTCATGTTCATTTCTTTGACTTAGTAATATTTGTGCTTACTTCTGTTGTGATTTTGTGATTTGTGATTTTGTAATTTGCTCCTTTAAATTCTTCCATTATGTGTTTTTTGTAGTAATTCTGCCCAGCAAGACCCCTTTCTTGTGAAACTACCTGTCAGGTCATGTGTTTATTGATGACTTTGGGATTTATATTTTCATAATAGTTGGATTATTAGTCTGAAGAAAGGAAGAGCTCAGAGGTATAAACTATATTTGATACTATAATTGTTAGTAGAACATTTAAAAAGTATTAGGAACTTTCTGATTTCCTTACTTCCTTGAACCTTCTATTTTCCTAACGAGGATGTTTTAACCAACTGTGGGATTGATTGGAAAGAAGTTAGTCTTGTTTTTGTTTTGTTTTTGGTGGGTCTGTCTCTTCCTGGTGGACTTTGGTGATCTTCAAGACTTGGGCACAGTAAGTTAGGGTTTTTATTGCTGTGTAAAAACACCATGACACCATGGCAACTCTTATAAAGGAAAACATTTAATTGGGGCTGGTTTACAGTTTAGAGCTTTAATCCATTATCACAAACAGGACATAGTGGTGTTCAGGCAGGTAGAGAAGGAGCTGAGAGTTTTAAGTCTTGATCACATTGACAGTAGAAGCAACTATGTGTCAGTCTGAGCATAAAGGAAACCTCAAAGCCCACACCCCCATAGTGATACACTTCCTCCAAGAAAGTGATACTTTGTCCAAGAAAACCACACCTTCTAATAGTGCCTCTCCCTATGGGGGGGGGCATTTTCTTTCTAATTACTACATTCTACTCTCAGGCTTGTTGCTATATCATAATGCAAAAATGCATTCAGTCCAACTTCAAAAGTCCCATAATCTATAACAGTCTCAAACTAAAGTTAAAAGTCTCTTTGGAGAGTCATTCAATTTCTTAACTGTAATCCCCTGTAAAAATCAAAATAAAAAAGCAGATCACATACTTTTATAACATAATGGCACAGGATATCCATTACCATTCCAAAGTAGAGGAAAGGGAGAATAGTGAGGAAATATTGGACCAAGCAAGACCAAAAACCATCTAAGCAAACTTCAAACTCTTCTATTTCCATGTCTGATGTCAATTTGTTGACTGTAACACACTTCTTTCTCTTGGGCTGGTTTACTCCCTGTTAGCAGCTTTCCTTGACAGGTGCCCCACAACTCTGACATCTTGGCATCTCCAAGGCAATTCAGGCTTTACCTTCACAGCTTCATGCAATGGTCTCTCTAGGTCTCTATTCAGGGACACTCCTGACACATGCCTGTTCTGATAGCCTTTTTCCTTAGTCAAGCTGGAAGGTTCCAAAACCCATTTCTTCTATCCTTGACTCTAAAGCCAGAACCATGTGATCAAAGCTTCCAAGTTCTGCTGCTTGATGGAACTCAGAAGTTAGTCTTAATTATAATTAGATTTAAGAAATTATTTTCAGAGCTGAAGAGATGGCTTAGTGGTTAAGAGTATGTGTTGCATTTGCAGAGGACCATTGCAGCTCACTACCATCTGTAACCCCAGTTCCAGGGAATTCATTACCTTCTTCTGGTCTCCTCTGGCACTAGGCATGCACATAGGACACATTTATTTAGGCATGTGGGCAAAACAAGTACTTATACACATAAAATACAAATTAATAATTAAAATGATTTTCAGTTTCTGATTTCTTGTTTTTTTTTTTTGAAAGGTCAGTGAGACACTGTTCTAGGAATAGAAATGGCTGGTCTGAGCTAATTCCTTTGGTTATAATATGAAAAATGCAACGAGGAGGCAGTTTGTTTGGTCTGCTCAAATTATTTCTATACTTGCCTCTGCTTGTGCTTATTTGAAGGCATGGTTAAAAATATTAAGGGCTTTAAAGTAATATTCAGCTTTTCATCTTGGAGAGATGTCTCAGTGGGTAAAAGTGCTTCCTGTGTGAACATGATGACCTGAGTTCAGATCCCAGCACCCATGTAAAAAGCTAGGAGTGACCACGAACATGTAACTCATCTTCTGTATAATTCAAGGTTGTGGGCTTGCTGGATTACCAGCCTTTCTCCAGGTTCAGTGAGGGATCTTGTCTCAAAGGAATAAAATGGAGAGTGGTAGAGCAGGGCATTCAATGACATTTTCTTCTGGCTTCTGTAGGCATACATACATACACACATACATACTCAAAAAGAAAATACAACTCTTACTTGAATATTTAAAGAGTTATGATTAAACTATACCTAAGTATGTTTTTAAAAAAATGGTTACTGGGTGGAATAGATTCCTCCTCTAGCTGTAAAAGGAATTTAAATAATACTTTCACTTCCATGCCTATACAATTATAAAGTATTTAGTGGCTTAAAATATGATCTACATATAAGAATATTTTATATTTTATTTATTTTTTGTTTTTTGAGACAGTGTTTCTCTGTGAAACAGCCTTGGCTGTCCTGGAACTCACTCTGTAGACCAGGCTGGCCTCGAACTAACAGAGATCCACCTGCCTCTGCCTCCCAAGTGCTAGGATTAAAGGCATATGCCACCACTGCCCGGCTTACAATTTATTAACATAAACTTTCTAAATATGTAAAGTGTGTTGTTCTGGAATAATTTATTCAGTTTCCAAATCCTTTACAATCTTGTTTTCCAAAAACGTTTAAAAGAAAAATATATACATTCTAGAGTAAGTAGTAAAAAAGGTTTTTAAGCTTTAATTACTGTATGTATTCGTTCACGCTATCACAGACAAAGGCCGTGGATGTCTTTCTTTGTTTTGCACTGTTGTTTTCAGAGTTGCGGGTCAAATCCAGGGCTTTAGGTAGAGGAAACTGCCTAGACAATATAGCCAGCTATGGCTGCATCTTTCTACTGTCCATCCTTCAGGACATTCTGAACACTACCATTTAAAACTAACTTTTCTCTTTAAGGGTTCCTGAAATTGTGCCTGCTGTCTCCATGTCCACCCTGACCCCACAGCATAAACCATGCTGTGATGTTACACAGCTACCATAGAACTCCAGGGTAGTGTTGAGCTGGCCCATGTGGGTTCAGGTAAGTCTGGCTTTTTTTTTTACCATTTGGCATTTTTTTCAAAGTTAGTTTCCATTATGATTTTATATCATAAAGGAAAATAAGGCAAAACTTTGAAAACTGTGCCATATATGGGGGAAAAATAAGTCTATTATCTAAACATCTAATGAGCCAGCTCCAGATGCTAACCAATGGAGTTCCATAGTAGCTGTGAAGTCCCCAGTGAGTTTCTGACCTGTGGCTTCAAAATATGTTAAGCTCTACTCTGGCCCAGTTCATATGACAGATTATGTGAGCTTTCCTGCTGCAGCTGCCTCTTAAAAATTTTATTTGCTAGCTAGTAATATGCTATATGCTTTCATTTACTTAAATACTATATAATTTCAGAAGTATGTTAACATTTTCTTTACCTCTAATTGCCTGTAGTTAGCTAATTTTGAATGTATGATAGTCCTTGTGGGTCAGTTTTAGGTTGCTGGTTGGTTTGGAGTTAGTTTCAGAATGCTTCCACTTGTCTTTATTTGCCTTTATAATAATTCAAAGGAGGAGGGGGGAACAGAACACACAATGTAAATTTGTTAAAGAATACTAAGGCACTTCAGTTACATTTGGAGACATTGTTAGTAGTCACAAGCCTAAAGAGCAGGTATAGATCATACTTGTCTCTTCTGTTAGAATGGATCAATTCCCCCACCCCTAGTCTCTGTTCTATAAAGTAAGGTTTTAACACTTAACATTATTTGCTGCCTTTTCCTGCTTTCTTGTGCTTCTGTTTTTTTTTCTACTTTTAGATGTTAGAAGTTGCTAAAAATGCAAAGAGCTTGGGAACATCTTTGTTATTGTAATAACAACCAAAAAATTTGGTGGCTAAAGTTTAATTATATGACACAAGCCAGGTTTTTTAAGTATCAAATCTATAGTGAAAACTCATGTGAAGAAACTCTAAACTTGATCAGTAGCTCTTTTTGATTACTATGTGGTAAAATTTAACAAAACTTAGACAGTTTCATGATGCTCTCATGACTTTAATCTAATTTACCAGTTATTGAAGCTGTGAGTTCTTATGGTTAATGAACACAATATATATATTTCCAAAGTATTAGACAGCAGTGTTATTAAAAAGAAGTATTTTGTTCATGTATGTGTCAGTTGTATGCTGGGGAAATATGGAGTCTTAATTCTTTTCCCTCCTCCATCTGGCCCCAATCTGTTTTGGGGAGCAACAGCATAGTGCTGCTTGAGTTTAACAAAGACTGGGAGGGGGAGAGTTCATTCAGTATTCTTAATGTTCAAATCTAATGGAAATTCTGACTTGTTTTATGTATGTGATTCAGCTTTCTGAGGTATGATACATATAACATGGAGTGTTCAGCATTTGAGGTTCTGCATACTTTGAAGACAGGCAGGCAGCAGTGTCATTTGTAGTCCCAGGTGTGGTTTGCCCAGATCACTGTGATGGTTGGTTTCATGTCCCCACCCCATGTGCCAGTGCTAATTTCAGACATTGTCAGAAACATTAGTGAGGAAATGAATTCTTACAAACTTCTAAGATGTCAGCTCTACAGGGATTTAGCTGAAGAGTAAAGGCAGTGATTTAGAGAATCTGTTTCTTCCAAATCAAAGAAAGAAGTCACTTGAACACAGCAATTTCATACTGCCTGTACATTTGTACATGTATGCACAAATCTTCCTCTTTGTCCATTCAGGTAAATTGATCAAGTTCTTGGGTTACTTTAAGAACTTGGAGAATTTTATGTAATGTGTATTTTATAAATAGTTAATATTTTTAGGTTTTAACCCAAAACTTTGTAAAAGGTGCGGAGATACAGTGTTGTTTTTCTTCTGGAGTTGGGGATTAAACTCAGTGCCTTTTGATTGCTAGATATGTGCTCTATCACTGAATTAACTCCAGCCCTAGTTTTGGCTCTGCTAGGACTGAAGAGGAAAACAGTTGTCTTTGTAAAGAAACACTGTAGCGGCAAGTGTGGTGGTACATGTCTGCAATCCCATCATTTGGGAGACTGAGGTAGGGGAATTGTTTCAAGTTTGAGGTCATTCTTTGATACATAGCGAGTTCTAGACTTGGGCTGCATTGTGAGGCCCTAGCAAACAAAACACCTACAGAAATAAAAGGAGATGGAGTTGAGCATACCCATAATTAGATATAGAAAACTGTTTAATGATGATGTTAATAAGTTGCACTACTTATGTCTGTCCTTGAGCTTTGTGCTTTGGGAAGATGTTACGTTGTTTCATGTTAACTCTTCTATAGTATGGTTCTAGTGACTTCAAGGGCACTTTTCTTCACAAGGATGTTTTAAAGCCTTAATGCTTAAAGTGGATTAGGGTTGATTTGTAGTTGAGATATGTGGCAAGCAATGTATTGACACAAAATACAAACTAAAATTTCTGTAAGAAGACGTTTTTAGTTAATAATACCAGGGTTACAATTGATTTTGTTTTTATGGTAATGGGATTGAACCTAGGTCTTCATACATGCTAGGCAAAAAGGGTCTACCATGGAGCAAGCTCTACTCACAGCCCCAACATAATGGGCTCTTATTTATTTATTTTTGAGTTGGAAAGTTGCACTGTTGTTACTTAGGCTCTTGTCAAGCTCTTAGGCCCTCAGGATTCTCCTGTCTAAGACACCTAAGAACTGGGACTATACAATTCACACAGTATCATGTCTACTCTCTCATGAGTCTTTAACCTAAGAAATTTGTATGTACATGTTGGGGTGTGGGTGGGATTTAAAATTGCAGAAAAGATCCATGACTCTTAGAGTTTGAAAACTTTTAAAGTTGACCTTCATTCCTCAAAGATGTGATTTAAAAGTATTTGGGGGGAACATAGGTATCATCTATTTACTGTCTTTTTTGTTCACATTGCTTTAGCAGAGTACTCAGCACACAACAAACATTTCAGTGAGTGTGGGAATTAAATGGTTAACTTTAAGATTGTTTTTTTAATAAAAAGAGGACTGTTTTATTATACCAGGTATAAGGAGTGACTTTTTTTCAATTCCTAATTCAAAATGGCAGTTAAAATGCCTTTTAAAAATACATTAATATTTTTAGTTAATCTTAGTATTTTACTCAGAAGGTAATTTTTTCTGATATACTTAGGAAATACTGAAAAGTAGTTGGTCTGGTAATTTGTTTTACTGTATTTATTAGGAGCTAATGTGCACTCTCATCCCCTCCCCCTGAACTTTTTATTATCCATATTGTAAGTAATTACTGTTTTAACATTAATTTGTGCTAAGGTTAATAAAATGATTTAATGGGGGGCTGGCTCAGCAGTTAAGAACACTAACTGTTCTTCCAAAGGATCCGGGTTTAATTCCCAGCACCTATATGGCAGCTAACAACTGTCTGTTACTACAAGTCTGGTATCCTCACACAGACATACGTGCCTGAAAAACACCAATGCAAATAAGATAAAAGATGTTTCCAGATGAAATTTTGGGGCTGGAGAGATGGCTCAAAGATTAAGAGCACTGACCACTCTTCTAGAGGTCCTGAGTTCAATTCCCAGCAACCACATGGTGGCTCACAGCCATCTATAATGAAATTTGTTGCCCTCTTCTGGCCTGCAGGAGACAGAATGTTGTATGCATAATAAATAAACCTTTTTAAAAAAATGATTTAATGGGAATGGAAGGTTTGTGGCCTTGAAAAAAGTGTTATTTCATGTTCCTGCTCCTGTTTTGTTTGCTTCAATTTAGCATATTTAAAGTTGCGTAGTGTAAGTTTTATTTTTAACAGTTATTATTCTTCCCTTTCTCTCACTGTATAGATCAGGCTGGCCTTACAGACATCTGGCTGCCTCTGCCTCCTAAGTGCTGGGATTAAAGATGTACACCACCTGCTTTCTTTAGCAACACTGGCTCTCTAACGCAGGCTAGCCTGGAATTCACTGTGTAGCCCAGGCTTGTCATGAACATACTGCCCTCCTACCTTTAACTGCCTGCCGGGTGGAGTGCTTAACTGACACATTCAGCTATTTATGAATGATTTGCAGTGTATATAAGGAAGTCTTGACTGGGAGATTCTGACTTTAATATGCTGTCAGTTTTTACTTAAAATGAAAGTTATTTCTGAGCTACACAGCACTGCGGATAGTGTGAATGTTTGTTTTATTCTACTTTAAAAATGCAGAGTAAAGGACCAGCTGGAAACATATGTGTATTTCTTTGGGTTTTGCTCTCAGGATGAATTCAAGACAGTAATAGCTCGTTTCTTCTTTCTGCAAAGTCTTGTTTCTCAAACTAGGTCATCTTTTAGTTCTTTGAAGCCTGCCAGAGTATGGAGCCTAGCCATGTGGTGAGGTAAGTGCCAAACTAGGCAGTTCTAGTTCTGGAAAGAAAATTTAAAATGGTAGGAATATACTAATTTTCCTTATTTTCTTTAGGACATATAAATGATGTCCAGGATCCAAGAAGTACAAAGGAATGCTTAAAGAGTTTAGCATGGTTGCTTCATCTATATATGCCTTTTGAAGAAAAATAGATTTAAGTGCTTTTCTATCTTGATGCTTGTTTTAGGAGTTGTGGAAGGTGATTTAGCAGCCATAGAATCATACAAGTCATCAGGAGGAGACATTGCACGCCAGCTCACTGCAGATGAAGTACGCTTGCTGAACCGCCCTTCTGCTTTTGATGTTGGCTATACTCTGGTACACTTGGCCATACGCTTTCAGAGGCAGGACATGCTAGCAATATTGCTCACAGAGGTAAGTGTGGCATTTTGGTTATTGAACCCAGGGCTTGAATGTGTTTCCATTGAACTGTTACTAGCTTTAATGTCACATCCTATTGGAACTGGAGTTACAGTTGATTCTAGGAACGAAGTCTGCAAGAGCTGCCAGTGTTCTTAACTACAGAACCATCTCATGCCCTAGCCCTTCAGTTGTACTTTAAAGGGCACTCCTTTTCTGGTGTGGTGGGTGCTTGTTTTGTTTTGTTTGTTTGTTTGTTTGTTTGAGACAGGGTCTGGTTAACCCAGAATGATTGTTGTAGGTAGCCAAGGATATCCTTGAACTCCTAATCTTCTGTCTAACTCCCAATTGTAGGCCCATCTTACCATTCACACACACACACACACACACTTACTTACTTTTCTTTTTCTTTCTAGAAAGGGTTTGTTTGTGTAACAGCTCTGGCTGTCCTGGAACTTGCTTTGTAGACCAGACTGGCCTGAAACTTCAAGAGATATGCCTGCCTCTGCCTCCCGAGTGCTGGGAGGCACATGCCACCATCACCCAGCTCTTTCCCTTTTGTGATAAGGTATTACTGTGTTGGCTAGACTGGCCATGATCTCTATACATACATCATCTATCTTTGAAATGCATATGCATATAATTTCCTGAGTTGATGAAGCAACTGATGTGCACCACTGCCCCCTCCACCCCCATGCGCTTGCAATATAGCCTTTTGATGCAGGATTTATCTTTTATTTGTTTATTTAACTAAGAAATATTTATTTAGTGCCTAAGCCATGTGCCTACTTCCGTGGCTGAGGAGGATAGAATTTTAAGAATGCTGACTATTGAGTTTCTAGAGAAGTAGAGAAATGAATGGGTATTCCTAGGTAGTGTGAGTAAATGACCATTTGAGTACTTAGGAAAGAGCTTGGGAGGTATCTTCCCTTCTTGCTTAGTAGCTTACATTTCATCAAGCTTCCCTGTCCCCCTGCTCCTCATCCTTCTGCCCATCACAGGATTGCAAGTATCCCAGGCTAGTTTGTAACTTGCTGTGAAACTGAGGATAACCTTGAATTTCTAACCCTTCCTCCACCTCCTGAGCACTGGGATTATAGGTTTGCATGGCCTGTCACACTGGGTTTATGCTGTGCTAGGGATAATCCTTGTGCATGAAAGGCAGGCAGTCTGCCCACAGAGCTATATCCCAAATCCCATTTCATCAGATTTTTGGAGGAGGGATAGAAGTTAGCATGCAAATGAAGTGAGCAAGCATGGTGGAAAATTGAGTTAAGTAAACTGTTTATGAAGGTATAAGGGATCATGTCCCTAGGAATATGATCCCTGGGAATTTTATTTGCACAAGAGATGCTTCTCCTTCTCCTTCTCCTCCTTCTCCACCTCCACCTCCTTCTCCTTCTCCATGATAAGAGAACTATAATGAAAGTACAGAAAGTCAGATAATTGTGATTGTTATTATACATCTTCTGGTTATACTTTATATAAGTGTATAAATTGACAATTCAAGTTTGCCAGTATCTGGGAATCATTATGTACATATATTGTATGGGAAGTGAAAATATGCAAGATAAATGAAAATTTGATTTTATTGACACCCATTATGTTTACTTTAGCAAGATTCTGGTGACATCATGGGAAGACGTTGGGTAGATTCAGGGAAGGGAAGCTTATCATTGGGGAGGGTAGAAAGGTAGGGTTTGAATTTCACATAAGAGGGTATGTCTGTAGAAAAAAGCACAAAATCAAGTTCTTTTGGAATGAGAAGAGAATGTTGATTGTAGGATATGTATCTGGGGCAAAGATTTTCACTTGAGTTTTGTTGTATAATGGATTTTGTAGATAGGCAGTACTTATGAACTCCTGGAAAAATGGCTTTTTAATGAAGAAAAAAAAAGAAATAACAATGGAAATCTAGTTATTGAAATATAGCTATCAGAATAGTTAACCAAATTTGTGACTTTTAAGAGTGCGTGTGTGTTGGCCAGGTGGTGGTGACACACACCTTTAACCCCAGTACTCGGGTAGCAGAGGCAGGTGGATCTCTGTCAGTACGAGGTCAGCCTGATCTATAGCGAGAGGTGTTACACAGAGAAACCCTATCTCAGAGAGAAAGGAAGAGAGGGTGAGGAGGAGAAAGGAAGAGAATGCATGTGCTTGAGTAGCTGATGCTGGCTTACAATTTACAATCCTCCATTTCCTGAATGCTGAAAATTAGAGACAGCATGCTATCATGTTCATTGCAAGAAAATGTCTTACAGTTTAGACCATTAGCTAAGGTAAATGAAAGATTTTTATGTATTAAAAGTAAACTCCGTGGATCTTTCTGTACTTGTGATTCCAAGTTAAGTACAACTGGCCTAAGGAGAATGGTTTGAGGTTTGAGAATGGTGGTGAAGGTAATGTTTCATGTTTCTCTTGAAATGTAGTCAAACTTCATTCCATTTGTTAAAAAGAGATTTATGGCTATTCATGTTAGCAGTGTTCTCTGACATTGTAATTTAAAAAATACCTGATAATTAATTGGTTGCTGATTTTCAGTTATTTGAACTTTTGAGTTTCTGGGTTCATGGAGCTAGAATGTAGTGAAAATTTTCAGTTACTGGCAGTCAGTGAAATCAATGATAAGATCAAAATAAGGAGTCCTGTAGCTGTGTTAATTCTACTGAGCTAAGAACTCTGGCTCCTTACTTTAACAGCAGTAATGGCATAAATGACATTGTTATCAAAACACCATTTCAGTAGATTTCTGTAATACATGCTGCTCCAGGTCCCATTTATATTGTAGGAAGTGGACTTGTAGTAAGGTGATAGCTAGCTTGTTGTTACCAGATTTCTAACAGCAGAGAACAAAGCTGATTGGCTCACTCATTGTCCACTTCCAAGCAGATATCCTTTCTGTGATTTGGTTTCCATAGAAGTGGTTTTTTTGGGGGGTGGGGGTGGGGTGAGGGTGTTGCTTGAGATGTAGTCCAGGCTGACCTCTTACTCCTGATCTTCCCACCTTTGACTTTCTAGTGATTATGAATACAAGTATGCACTGCCAATCCCTGTTCCTCACATTAAATACAATTGGAATGCTAGCTGGGGTCTGTACTATTTGTAATAACTTCTTTGAACCATTGTCCAAATGTCTAGTGGCAAGGAAATAATACCTAGTACATTTAAAATTAAAAAAAAAAAAAAAAAAAGAATTAGGGGGAAATTTTGCTAATTTAAGTGCTGTTGTGTTTTGTTTCTATTAATGATAAATAAGATACAGAAGGGAGTTTCTTTCTGTATTTAAGGTGTCTCAACAAGCAGCAAAATGTATTCCAGCAATGGTGTGTCCTGAACTGACAGAACAAATCCGGAGAGAAATAGCTGCTTCTCTTCACCAGAGAAAGGGAGATTTTGCTTGCTATTTTCTGACTGACCTTGTAACATTTACATTGCCAGCAGGTAACCCAAAAATTTATTTTGAAAAGCAATCTCTATTTTCTTACAGTTTTTTTTTTAATAGAGGTAAAAATAAGTTTCTGTAAGAAAGCAAGTAAGTTGGGATTTTTAACATTTTTATGTTTGTATGTATGAGTGTTTTGCCTGCATGTGTATATGGCACCAGTGGAGGCCAGAAGAGGGTTATCAGATCCCTGGAACTGGAAGAGACAATGGTGAGCTGCCATATGGATGCAATAACTGCTGAGCCATCTCACTATCCCCATAGGTTAGGACTTTAGATTTGACTGTTCTGTTTATGCCTGAAGTCATTTATGCAAGAAATATTTGTAAACAAATACTTTGGTGATTAGAAGACAGTAAATGATATTTTTTGTTGTTGTTGGCCTTAGTTTTATTTGAAGACAGGTTTTCACTCTATAGTTCAGGTTATCTAGAACTGCATGGATCTCTTGTTTCATCCACATGAGTGCTGGGATTATAGGTGCGAAGCCACCGTATTCTATTCCTTAGGTGTTCTTTTTGAGACAGGATCACATTGTATAGTTTTGGATGGTCCTTAAACTTGCTATGTAGACCAGGCTAGCTTCAAACTAACAGAGATCTCCTTCTTGAGTGCTGGGATTAAAGGAATGTGCCACCATACCTGGAGTATTATAAGTAAATATATATATGATATACATATATATGCATATATATTATCCGTTCATTTCCCCTTCTTATTTTAGAATATCCTTTTTTAAGTATTTTTAATTTTTCCCTTTATTTTCAAGTCTTGTCTGTTTTGAAACTATATACCCATTGGCTACTACTAAAAGTTGGGATTAGGATATAAGTTTTTAATGGGTTAGGTTATCTGAATTAAAAAGAATGATACCTTTGATCATGTCACCGTTTTTCATTCATTAATTTCTGCTCTATTTATGAAACATTTGTTAATGTTTTATTCTCTCGTATTTGAAAATGTCTAGAGATTGTCTTTTGTGAATTGATATTGAATAAATATACCAAAGAACATTTTTTTTTTAAAAGTAAATGTTCTATCAGTTACCTGAGTATTTTCAATCTTTTGTAGTCAAATGTGTTTACACATGGAAAGGGTTAATAATGAAATTTTTTTTAAAAAATTTGTTTTTTATTTTGTTGTTTGAGACAACAGTGTAACTCTGGCTGTCCTGAAACTTGATCTGTAGATCAGACTGGCCTTGAACTCACAGATACTCTCTTGGCTCTGCCTCCTGAGCGCTGGGATTAAGGGTGTGTGCTACCCTGCTTGGCTAATGGAGTCTTTTAAAGTCAGTATATTTCACGTAAACATCTCAAAATGTTAACTTGAAAACCATAATTGTATTTATTTATTGTGTGCATGCATATTAATCATGCATGTTATTGAGGTTAGATCACTGCTTACCTAAATTTCTTCTTTCCTTACATCATGTTGGTCTTGGGAATCTGAAGGTAATAAAAACTTGGTGGCAAGTGACTTTTCCTGCTGAGTCATCTTGCCAAACCATACAATTTTTTTTTTTAGAATTGAAAAAAATGCCATTAAAAATTAAGATATTAAAAACACAAAGCACTTTAAAATTAAAATATATATTTTTAGATTTAAGAATTTTAATGTATATGTATTAATGTTTTGCCCATGTGTGTACATGTGCACCAAGTGTGTGCTTGGTGCCCTCAGAGGTCAGAAGGAGGGCATCAGTTTCTCTGGAATTGGAGTTAAGGATGGTTATAATCCATCATGTAGGTTCTGGGAATTGAACCTGGGGTCCTCTGCAAGAGCAGCCATTTCTCTTAACCACTGACTTGGCGGGGGAGGCTTTTAAGGGTAATGCTTTTTATTACACTAGACTGTTCTATTAAGTAACCTGAATACAGAATGCTTGAAGGTTACAAAAACATTGTGTGTCAAAATGCATGGTTCATTAACTTTTATGAGAAAATTCCTGAGTTTAAAAATAACAGGTTTAATAACAGATGGTGGTGCACACCTTTAATCCCAGTATTTGGGAGGCAGAGGCCAGTGGATCTCTGAGTTCCAAGCCAGACTGGTCTATAGAGCAAGTTCCAAGACAGTTGGGGTACACAGAGAAAAACCGTGTGTGTCTGTGTGTGTGTGTGTGTGTGTGTGTGTGTGTGTGTGTGTGTCAGAAAGAGAAAGAGAGAGAGAAAGAGACAGACACACACATACACACAGGACTAAAGACAGTTGGGGTACACAAAGAAACTGTGTGTGTGTGTGTGTGTGTGTGTGAGAGAGAGAGAGAGAGAGAGGAGAGAGAGACAGACATGGGACTAAAACCAACCCAACAAACAAATTTTAAAAACAAAACAGGTTTATGCAGAGACAGCCCATATGAAGAGAAAGAACAAATGAAAATCTCTAAGTATTTGTTTACATCTTATTTTTTATATTAACTTTAAGAATTTTAGTAATGAAACTCAAAAAGGATTTCTATACATAGCCAGGTTACATATGGCATTAAACATAAATATCTGACAACATCAATAGCACGGGGGCATTTTTATTATAAACTGGCATTTATTTATTAAGTTATTAAACAGGAGAACTTCTTTTAAGCCTGGTTTTTCTGTGCAGATATTGAAGATTTGCCTCCAACAGTTCAAGAAAAATTATTTGATGAGGTACTTGACAGAGATGTTCAGAAAGGTAAGTAGATGATGAATGATGTAATTTCCTTTTTATCTAATCATTTAACTGTTTTGTTTTTTATCTTATTTTTTTAAAAAGATGTATTTGTTATGTATACAGTGTACTGCTTGCATGCATGCCAGAAGAGGGCACCATATCTCTTCATAGATGGTAGTGAGCCACTATGTGGTAGCTGGAAATTGAACTCAGGACCTCAGCCAGTGCTCTTAACCTCTGACCCATTTCTCTTGTTTCAGTTTTTATTATGTAGGAAGTGGTTCACAATGTAATTGTCTTGCCTTTTAAATTAAAAAATGTAAAGTCCTTAAGAGCAGTATCATAGTTGTCTCATATGCAAGGCCCTGGATTTTGCAAAACAAAAAAAGACATCCACAGCCTTTGTCTGTGATAGCATGAACAAATGCATATATTAATTAAAGCTTAAAAACCTTGGTTTTCGACGGGCGGTGGTGGTGCACGTCTTTAATCACAGCATTCAGGAGGCAGAGAGGCAGGTGGATCTTTGTGAGTTTGAGGCCAGCCTGGTCTATAGAGTGAGTTCTAGGACAGCTTCCATAGCTACAGAGATACCCTGTTTTGGAAAACAAAAACAAAAATCAAAACCTTGGTTTTCTATTACTTATTCTAGAATGTATATATTTCTCTTTTAAACATTTTTGGAAAACAAGATTGTAAAGAATTTGGAAGTTAAATAAATTATTCCAGAACCACCGTATGTTTTACATATTTAGAAAGTTTACATTAATAAATTAACTATAAGCCAGGCAGTGGTGGTGCATGCCTTTAATCCCAGCACCTGAGAGACAGAGGCAGATGAATTTCTGTGAGTTCAAGACCAGCTTGGTCTACAGAGTGAGTTCCTGGACACCCAGGACTACAGAGAGAAACCCTGTCTTGAAAAACCAAAAATAAATAAATAAAATATAAAACGTTCTTATGTAGATCATATTTTCAGTCCATTAAATACTTTATAATTGTGTAGGCATACAAATGAATGTATTATTTAAATTCCTTTTAGAGCTAGAGGAAGAATCTCCAATTATAAACTGGTCCTTGGAGTTGGCTACACGTTTGGACAGTCGACTGTATGCACTTTGGAACCGGACTGCTGGAGATTGTTTACTTGACTCAGTACTACAAGCTACTTGGGGCATTTATGACAAAGACTCGGTGCTTCGGAAAGCCTTGCATGACAGCCTGCATGACTGTTCACATTGGTGAGCTGGAACCTTTTCCTGTTTCAGTTTAGAACTGCACTGGTTGGATCATTTCCTTATAATAGTGGGTTACTTTTCTGCGCATACATCATTTTTTATGTGTATAGGCATTTTTCTAGCCTCTGTTTCTGCACTATGTATGTGTCTGGTACCCAAGGAAGCCAGACTATTGGATCCTTTGGAACTGAAGTGACAGACAGTTTGAGCTGTCATGTGTGTGCTAGGAATTGAACCCAGGTCATCTGAAAGAGCAGCAAGTATTTGACTTTTAACTATTGAACCATCTCAGCCAGCACTAGTTGTACTCACCTTTAATCTCAGCACTTGGGAGGCAGAGGCAGGTGGATCTCTGAGTTCAGGGATAGCTTGGCCTACATAGTGAGTTCCAGGACAGCCAGGGCTACATAGAAAAACCCTGTCTCAAAAATAAACGAACAAACAAACCCAACCATCCAAAAAACTGTTGAGCCATCTCTCTAACCTATTTTACATAAAACATTTTAAGAGCTGTATTTTTAATGAGGGGGTGGAGAGGAGAGAGGGAGAAAGAGAGAGGGGCGGGAGGGGAAAAAGAGTATATGTATATGTGTGTGTGCCTATACTGTGGGAATGATTGGTTTGCTTTTTGTGATGGCAGCTTTGTTTGTTTGTTTATGTTTCTTATTTTTTAAAAAATGTTTATTATGTATTCAATGTTCTGTCCGCACATATGACTGCAGGGCCAGAAGAGGGCACCAGATCTCATTACAGATGGTTGTGAGCCACCATGTGGTTGCTGGGAATTGAATTCAGAACCTCCAAAACAGCAGCCAATGCTCTTTACTGCTGAGCCATCTCTCCAGCCCTTATTTACTTTTCTTTATATGTCTGCCTTGTAAGTTAAATGTGATTGCTCTGTAAGAAATTTAGTTTCTTAGCTGGAAAGCCAGATCCAAACTGTGGATTACAAAATATGCTTTGAAAAGCAGCCTGAATCGGGCATACTGGTATACCTGTAACCCCATTATGTTGGATGGAAGTGGCAGGAAGACTGAATTCAAGGCCACCTTTCAGCTATGTATGAAGACCCAGTCTCACAAATTTTTGCTTCATACAGAACCAAACACATCACCCAAGGCAGCTTGGGAATTTTCCTTTGGTAATAACTGACTGGAAATAAATTGAATTTAGTAGTAGATTTACCCCTTTGCCTAATAGCTTTTTTTTTTTACTCTTTAATTTTTAAAAGATATTTTTTGTTAATAATTGTAGTTTGGGGCTTATTCTGCCCATTTCTTAAAAGTGGTCATAAGTGATTTTATGATATTTATATTTGAACTGGACTGAGTCATTTGAGGTTATTAGTGTCTAGTACAAGGGTGGGAAGAGGTACACATAAATGAGCCAGGTAGAGGCATTTCATTAGAGTAAGACAGCATGAGACGCTTAGAACATTGTGTCATCGCAGCAGAACTTTGAAGTAGTCTTGATTCCAATGGATGTTTCAGTCTGGAGCTGTTAATTTTGAACAGGACTCCTGATATAAAGTATGCCTTGTTGCCATCTTCTGGAATCTTTGCCATTAGATACCTTTGCTTGGTGTTTTAGTTGAAAGCTGAGTTGAAAGCTCAGATCCTAGAGATCTTCTACTATTTTGGGAATAGGTCCCAGATAAAGATTATAATGGAAGAGATGAAGTGTTACTGTTCTTGATTTGGTATTCAATGACTCGTTTGCTCATCAAACTCAGCACATGACTTGCATGGCAGAGTAAGATCGGACAACTTGGGTCCTGATCTTGGCCAGGAGAGGAAGGGCCAACATACTACTTGTATAACTCCTTCTTTAAAGCTGCTCTTTACAGAGTTGCTAATTTGCATAGTCCAAATCAGCTGGGGAAGATTGTCTTCAGTCTTGTAATCCCTAGTTTAGATCTGAGAAAACAGTACTCTATTATGTGAACTTGTATCACTTTTGGTTAGACTGTTTTTATGTCTTCATTTGTTTGTAGCCATGCAGTTCTGTTGGATACCTGTGATCTGAGCTGCCTGATGTTCTCAAAACATAATAGATAGCATTGTCCTTGGTTTTGTCTTACTTTCCTTCCCTCTAACTTTGATCAGATAACCCAATATTGTGTGACTGACTTTTCTTGTAGAGACAGCACCCATTTACTAGCCCACAACCAACCAAAGTAAAGTCCAGATTGATGAACCAATGAGTTTTGTGTTTCCTTATAGGAATATGGATGAGAGATTACTTATAGGACCAGAAAGGACCAAAGCCCAGGCTAAGTTGGGTGGCAGCTTATGAAAATGAAACTTGGACTACACTGAACAGCCTGTAGGCAGCTCAAAAGATCCTTTCCAGGTGGTTCAGGTGATCTGAGCCTCTCACAGCCATTTGCCTAGTCTATGCTTCTTTACAGGCAACTGGGCTTATCTTAGTCTTCTCTTAGCAATTTTCACTCTTTATATACTCTTGGGAGAGAGGGCCTAATGAATCCAGTCAGTTTCAGGGACTTCCTGAAGCTATTTTGAGTTAACTGCTCATCTTAACATCTTTATGTAGTATTTCACCTCTCCTTAGAACAGTCTGTTGTTTCACCTCCCTGTAAACATCTGGTTTTAAATTTCCCTCCAAGATGAAAGATTGTTCATCACAGAGGAAAGTGCTGCACAACACCTGGACAAGAACAGTTTAAAGAGTTTATTTGGCCCATAATTCCAGATTAAAGTCCATCACTGTAGGAAAGTCTGGGTGGCATGAACTTGAAGCAGTAGGTCACATTATTTATGGTCAAGAGCAGAGAGCAGTCAGTCAGTGCACGCACACTAGTGCTGAGCTCTTTGTGCACTCTGTACAACCCTCCTATCTTGCCCAAGGAATGGTCATGCCAACCCAATTAACATAATCAATGTCATTCCATATAGACCAGCCTTGAGGATCCCTCACTGAGTGAGACTCCCTTTCCCAGGTAATTCTAGAATGTGTCTAATTGGCAATGAAAACAATTATTTCATTGAAATATCTAACCACTTTCTCAGAGGAACAACAGGTAGGAGTAATTGGTCAATAAGGGGAAAAATTACAGATCTTTTAGTCATTACTATTTATTTTTTAGTCATTTTGAGTTAACTACAGTTTTCAGTGTAAACTGCTACAAATGTTGTTGGAAATATAGATAAATATGTGGCTCTGCCCTCTCTGGATACATATAGTTAGTACTGGGAAGCCATGAATATTACAATCAAAATACTAAAAAGCAAGACTAAAATGTCTAGAAATTCCAAGGCTGAATTTGTAATATATTTTCTAAAACAGTAACTTTATTGAAGTACTATCTACCTTCAAAAATGTTTAAAACATAATTTTCACTGCTTATTATTTATATATGTAACACCCACCACTGTAACAGAGTTATAGAGCATTTATCACCTTGAAAGAGAACTCATTTGTCTGTTTTAGTTCCTTCTGCTTCTCAAGCCCCAGCTTCAGGGGATTATTAACTTACTTTCTGTATGTGTACATTTTTCTTTCCTGGATATTTCATATAAATGGAATCTCAAAGTATGTAGTTTATGACTGAAGCATATTCCATAGTATAGACAAATATTTTTATTTACCTGTTTGACAGGAAATTAGGTTGTTTTCAGTTGTCTTTTACAGATAGTTCTGCTGTGACATGTACAAGCTTCTATGGAACAATATGTTTTTGTCTCTTTGTGTAGGTACCGAGAAATGAAATTGTTGGGTCATTTAGTAAATGTATATTTTAACATCTTAAGAAATGGCCAAGCTATATTTCCCAGGGTCTGGACCTTTTTAAATTTCTGTCAAAACACACACACACACACACACACACACACACACACACACACACACACACACACACACACAATAAAAAGTCCATTTTTTTTCATGTCCTCACCAATACTTGTTATGGTTCTGAGTATAGTCATTCTCATGCATGTGAAGTTCCATGATTTGTGAACTTACTTGATTTGTATTTTGTGGTTAATGGTTCTGAATTTTTTTTTTCATGTACTTTTTGTTCATAAATCTTCTTCGGTGAAATATCTGATTTCCCTGCTTTTTCTAATGCCTCGATGTTTAAAACGGTGCTCAAATCAAGGCTTTAAACATGCTAAGCAAGCATCTACTACTAAGCTAGGCCCCAGCATTCTTTGTGTTCAGCCTTTAAGAGTTGTGTTTTCTCTTGTAGATATTCTTTATATATTAAGTCCCTCATTAGGCACATGATCTGTGAATGTTTTCTTCCCTGTGGCTTTCATATCTTTGAGGAACAAAAGTCATTATTTTTTAGATGTAAATTTATTTTATTATTTTCTGTGTATGGGTGTTTTCCCTGCATGTATGTCTGTACCACATGCATGCAGTGCTCTTGGAGGCCATAAGAGGGTGTCAGATTCACCTGGGACTGGAATTAAAGGTGGTTATGATGGGGTGCTGAGGATCACACTTGCATCTTCTGGAAGAGCAGCCACTGCTCTTAACCATTTAGCCCACTCTAGCCCTAAAATCATTGTTTTCATAAGCCTTGTTTGTCAGTATTTTTTAAATTATACATGCTATTATAGTCATAGCTAATATCTTCTGTAGCTGAATGCTTGTGCTGGCTAGTGTTTTGTCAACTTCATACAAGCTAGAGTTATTTGAGGTGAGGAAATGTCAATTGAGAGAATGCCCCTTGCCAGATTGGCCTGAAGCATTTTCTTGATTATTGATTGGGCCCAGCTCACTAGAGATGGTGCCACTTCTGGGCAGGTGGTCCTGGATGGTATTAAGAAAGCAGGTTGAGTAAGCCAGTTGGCCTCAATGCTCATCGGTTTCTGCTTAGGTTCCTGACCTGAGTTTCCATCCAGAAACACACACAGACAAAGATCCTCACTCTCCCACCCCCCAGTGATAAAAGATGAAGGAAACCCTTTCCTTCCCAAGTCATCTTTGGTCATGGTGTGTTATCATAGCAGTAGAAAAAACCAAAACCCAAAGTAAGATAAGGTCATAAAGATTTGGTCCTGTTTTTGTCTTTGGAATTTTATAGTTTTTATTTTTGGCATTTAGGTATTTGATCCATTTATTATGACCTAACTTAATTCTGTAGAAATCTTAATTGTACAGTTTATTAAAAAGATTGTTGTTCTCTCTTCTGTTGTGTGGACTTTTTTTTTTTTAATTGAAAATTAACTGACTATACCTAGGCAGTGGTAGCACAACACCTTTAATCCCAGCACCCAGGAGGCAGAGGCAGGTGCATCTCTGTGAGTTGGAGGCCAGCCTGCTCTACAAAGCTACACAGAGAATTCCTGTTTGGGGTGGGGGGAGGAGCCAACCAAACAAAAACAAAACAAAGAAAGAAAAGAAAAAGAGAATGAGCTATTTATATAAGGTTTTGTTTTTCCTTAACTCTTGTTTTTTCCTCTCAGAAGTTTGAATCTTTTGACTTTAGCGCTTGTGTTTGAAGGAGTCCTTTTTTTTTTTTTTTTTTTTTTTTTGGTATAAACTTTAGGATCTTTTTTAACAATTTGTATAACAAGCCAGCCAGGATTTTGATTGTAATTGCATAGAATGTGTATATTAATGGCAAGAATATTGTCAGTTCTGATAGCATTTAATCTTATAATCCATGGACAGGGACTTGGTTTTTCAAATATTAGTGGTGCTGCTTGGTTCTACATTAGGTTTAAGTTGTCCTTATGGGCCCACTAGCTTCAAGATTGAGAAATTTGTTTTGGTGTGTATATGATTATTTGAGTATGTGTAGTTTGACCTCTCAGTAGTTTCCTTGAGTTTTGATTGCAACCATTGCTTAATTTCTGACTATTTTTTTTTTAACCTGTTTAGTCATAAAATAACATGAAATTTCTGGGCCAGTGAGATGGCTTCACAAGTAAAAGAACTTGTTGCCAAGCCTGATGATCTATCTGACTTTAATCCCTGAGACCCATGGTGGGATGTAGCACAAATTCTCTTTAGTCTTAATAATTAAAAACTTGGAGTCACATATTAATGTGGGGGTGGGGCAGGGGAGCTGAAAGATCAGAGAACCAGAACAGCCAGCCACTGGCTCTTACCTCTCTCTACCTGAGACTGAAAGGGCCATCTTGCTTCCACGAATCCTCAGACTGAATGCTTGTCAGACTCACTGCTGATTCAGACTGTATTGCTCCTCAGACTGCTCTGAGCTCCTGTTTTATATTCCTCTGTCTGTCCAGCCATATCCCTTCCTGTATCCACCTCCTTAGTGCTGGGGTTAAAGGTGTGTCACTCCAAGTGCTGGCATCAACTTTATATAAACAGTTTCTCTTTTAGACTGGATCAATTTCATATAGCCCACGGTGGTCTTGAACTAACAGAGATCTGTCTGCTTCTTGTGTCCCGAGTGCTGAGATTAAAGGTGTGTAGCACCACTGCCTGGCCTCTGTAGCTAACTAGTGTGGCTAGCTTTGTACTCTGATCTTTTGGCAGGTTTTGTTAGATCATAAACAAAATGTCCCCACAGTGAAAGGTGAATATTGACTCCTGAAAGTTGTTTTTGACTGTATATACTATGGCTCATACACTCAAACACATCAAACACCACACACACCACACACACACACACACACACACGAAAAGAAATTTCTAACTGTACATCTTCAGTTTGAAAAAAAATAGATATTTACTTGTTTTTCAAAACAGTATATTCATTGCCCTTCAATCGTTCAAATGGAGCTCTATGAACAATGCTTAATTTTAAAAACACATTATTGTGTTAGGAGTGCTATTGAATATGAAAAATACATAAAACCTTTTAGACTTATTTTTTATTGTGTGTGTGTAAGAGAGTGAGTGCTTTTCTTACATGTATGTCTATGCATCACATGTGTACCTGGTGCCCACAGAGGTCAGGTCATGGGATCCCCTGGAACTGGTGTTACAGTTGTGAGCTGTGGATCTTGTGTAAAACAAGTGCTATTAACTACTGAGCCATCTTTCCAGCCCTGAAAATACTTAATAATTAAATCTCTGAAACATTATGTTTTAGAAACTCTATAAAGTTTATAAATTCAGGTTTAACCGAACCCTGCACTAAATTGAAGATATGCTTAACTTTTTGCTGCTGTAGCTTTTGTATTTTGCATGCTCCCCTCCCCCGAATTTAAGTGCATTCATTAGAGGAAAATGTGGGCTTTCAAATTTAAACATGTGTCTTTACTTCAGAGGCCTTTTTTTCTGTAGAAGACATGATAATTTTAGTGAAATTTGTGTCTATTGTATCAGAGTATTTTAAAGGTATTAATATAAAGAAGGAATTGTTTTCTCTAGGTATAGTAACTTTTTGTATTAATATGTAATCATGAGATTTTTATAGATGTAAAGGAATCTCAGGTGGTGGTGATATTTGTTATTTTTTTTTTTTAATTCTGGGGTCTTATATAGACTAACCTCTTTACATAGCTAACGACGATACTTGAGTTCCCGAGTCTCCAAATGTTAGGATTACAGGCGTATCCTCCTATGACTGATGTGATCTTGATATTCTTAAGAACATGATGGAATGTTTCAGGCATTGTGTTTATACACAGTGATGCATCACTGGGGAAATGTGGTATCTTTGTGTTTAATACCCAAACTGACATTTTGACCTCTTTCTGTGTTAGAGACAGACTCCCTGCATGGTCCAGGCTGGCTGCAAATTCTGTAGTGTTGAGGTCATAGTTGTGCAGAACCATGGCTGGGTTTTGAGTGGTTTGAGTTTATTTAACCAATATATACTATTAATAACAATGAAACTGTTTTCATCACTTAGATAGGTAGTAAACTTGATTCTGGTAGAGATATGCTAAAAGATGCCTGTTTCCAGAACATAGGCATTGATTTCTTGACAGAAATTGCCAAAACAAAACACTAATCAACCAACCAACCAAAAACCTACCTAGGGCAGGGCAGATGGCTCAGCAGTTAAGAGCATTGACTGTTCTTCCAGAGGTCCCGGGAACTATATATTACAATCTATAGTGAGATCTGGTGCCCTCTTTGGGTGTGCATACACTGTGTACATAATATAGGCAGAACACTATGTACATAATAATCTTAAAAAAAAATAAACACAATGTATTGCTGGTTCAAAGCTTGCTTATCATGATTGCCTTTGTGATTTGCTTGCTAGGTTTTACACACGCTGGAAAGACTGGGAATCATGGTATTCCCAGAGCTTCGGTTTACATTTTTCACTGAGGGAAGAACAATGGCAAGAAGACTGGGCATTTATACTCTCACTTGCTAGTCAGGTAAGGTTGTATCAAGGTTTTTTTCCTTTCTTTTTTAAAAGAATCCACATGTCCTTAAATTCTTTGGTCTTGTTTGACTAGACTATGCTGAAAACAATGTGAATGAGAAGGAAAGATGCTTTCCTTGCTGGTAGTCTATTTGGGTTCTAGGTATTGACTATTAGATTATCACGGCAGAACTCTGCCACTTAATTAAGGGTAAATCTCTTCTGTTTGTTTGGATATGAATGATACTTATGTGTAAACAAGGGATATTTTATTATATTTCTGTTGGACATTGCCACTTTGGGAGTCAGTTTCTCTGCCAAGGCTTTCTTCTTGGAAATGGAGTGAGATAGTATTGTTTTTACCCAGCAGTTTTCCAGGACTGGTAATGAATGTTTTTAAGAGAAATTGTCTTTTCTTTTTGTGTGTGTGTACAGCCCGGAGCAAGTTTGGAACAGACACACATTTTTGTACTCGCACATATTCTTAGACGACCAATTATAGTTTATGGAGTAAAATATTATAAGAGTTTCCGGGGAGAAACTTTAGGATATACTCGGTTTCAAGGTAAGCCATTTCTCAAGAGCCCTCTAGCAGTCTTGTTTACTATGATTATATAGTAGCTTCAGAGCACTCATGGGGGAAAGGGTCAGAGGAGCCGTTGGGTTTAGGAAGTAGAACAGTGGGGTGGGGTTGGGTGGTTGATAAGCACTTGTTCCTTGTGCTCTTGTTATTTATTTTTTTCTAGGAGTTTATCTGCCTTTGTTGTGGGAACAGAGTTTTTGTTGGAAAAGTCCAATTGCTCTGGGCTATACACGGGGCCATTTCTCTGCTTTGGTTGCCATGGAGAATGATGGGTATGGCAACCGAGGTGCTGGTGCTAATCTGAACACTGATGATGATGTCACCATCACATTTTTGCCTCTGGTTGACAGTGAAAGGAAGCTCCTTCATGTGCACTTCCTTTCTGCTCAGGAGGTAAGTAGCATGTTGTCCCTTGTGATTCCAGAAACCAACCTTCTGTGCCTTCTAGAAGTTATGGCATCTTTAGTGCTTTATACTTGTGAGTAGTGATTGGAGTGGTGTTGTGCCCCCCTCCCCCACACCACCAGTCAGAGACTGAAACTGATATTCTCAAAATTGAAAAGGCAGCAGGCTAGTTATTGGACTTGTTGCTTAAAGAGAGTTAAAAGAGGAGTATTATGGTGTTAGTCTTGGATTTCTAATAATTTTTAAAATTTTATTTTTTGGTTGAGGCAGTGTTCCTGTGTACCCCTAGCTTTTAAGTCATGTAGACCAGGCTGGCTTTGAACTTCAGAGATCTGCCTGCCTGTCTGCCCAGTGCCGGGATTAAAGGAGTGCACCATCATGTATAGATAAAGGGTGTGGGTATGGCTCTTAGGCTTTATAGAACTTTGTCCTCTGTCCTCTGAGTGAGTTGTCAAGTTCTGAGTCTTTGGTTTAGTCCAGAAACATGGGGTCAAGGGAGAGGCAGCAGTATAAACCAGGCAGTGAGGATATAACAGAAGAACCAGAAAGCCCACTTTCTAGAAAATTATTTGCTGTTTATTATATATTCTAGTAATGACCACAAAATACACAGTACCAAAGAAAATAATCCATAGACCATGACTTGTACAATTCTAGCCCAAACGTAACTTAACCAGGAAACTTACCTTGTCATGTCTGTAGTCATGCCTTTCTTGGTACTTTCTGTAAAGTTCATGTCAAGTATATTACCTTGTAGGATGTCCTTTCTCTCTAACCCCAGTTTTTAGGAGGCTATTTCTTCATATAATTGTAACCATAAAAACCTGGCTTTTTAATGATACAACTGACAGAAGGTTGAAGTCAGCTGAAACAGTTGCTTGCTTTCACTTTTTCATTATCATAGCAGCAGCTTCGGGTTGTTCCTACCAAGTGTCTGACCTGCTGTTGTGTTGCTTTGCCTTCTCTTCATGTTCCTCTAAAAAAAAAGCTAGGTAATGAGGAGCAGCAAGAGAAACTACTCAGAGAGTGGCTGGACTGCTGTGTGACAGAAGGGGGAGTTCTAGTGGCTATGCAGAAAAGCTCACGGCGGAGAAACCACCCCTTGGTCACACAAATGGTAGAAAAATGGCTTGACCGCTACAGACAGATCCGGCCTTGTACATCTCTGTCTGATGGAGAGGAAGATGAGGATGAGGAGGATGAATGAAGACAAATGCACTTAAGGAACAAAAAGACCAAGGCATCAGATCTGAGATGACCCCAAAATTAGTGTGGTAGTTTCAGCAGAATATACAGCATGGAGTGAGCCACACCCTCCCTGCAGGATCTGCTCCCAAGTATCTTTCTGCTCCACACCCATTGGAGATAACGAGTGCGTCTGCATGAGGAGATGGAGAACTTTGGTTGAACTAGTTTGTAAAAAAGAAAAAACAAACAAACAAACAAAAAAAAAAAAACCCACCAAACCCTAATTTTATTGACAGAACTTTTTTCTTTCAAATTGTAAATCTGTCTATGAATGTATCGCATGTGGTTGTGTAAGAAGTTGTGTACTAGGAAAAGTGCACCAGCATCTTCATGTTACTGAGAACATATTCCCAGCATGGGCACTCATAAAAAGCACATGGCAGATAACCTTATTGAGATACTCTCATTAGAACCTGACATCCTGCTCCCACCATAAAAGACCCATTTTCCATTGTTTCAGAGATTTGGAAACTTTGTACAAATTACCCACGGCAAGATAAAAAATAAACAAGCCTTTATTTTATTAATAATTTAGTTCCTCTTGTGCCCAGTAAAATAAAAATCAAATCCTTAGGAACAAACTGCAAGAAAAACTAGCATTTTTTTTTTTTTTTTTTTTTTTTTTTTTGGGAGTGATCTTTACATAGAAATTGTCCTTTTTTTGGAAGAGGGTTTTGTTCTCTGTTTCAAGTTTCCTGACTTGCCCCTTTCTTTATTTAGATATTTATTTGTTTGGAAGAGTGCCCAGTAAAAGGGGTTCTTACTTGGTTTTGGGCAGGTGCGTTTTTGCACTTAAGTCCCTGGATGGATGGATGGCCCATTTGTCACAGGGTGGATTGTGAGACTGACTGTTCAGCTCCCAGGTGGCCATATAGAGGGTTTTCAGATTCTTCCTGTCTTTGTCACCTCTGCTCTAAAGCAGATGCTGTATTAAGGGCATGCCTTTGCTTAGGCTGATTGGGAATACAGTTCAGTACAGAATAAAGATTTTCAAATGCAGTAAGTATGATCGATTTCTCTTGTGTAGTCTGAGAATTTTTGCATGTTGGTTAGTTGTAGCCATTATTTAAAGTTAATTCTATAATCTTAGAAAAATTTTATGGAGTTATTTGACCACTTCAGGAATATGTTAGTATTGTGTAAACATGTCTGACCTATCTCAGGAATATGACACATAGTTTCCTGCTCAGCACTTAAGAGTGACGTGGCAAGCAGTTGCTATGTAGCAAATATACACTTCCCTTTTCCTCCCCTTTAATGAAAAGGCTATGAAACCTTTAAATCTTGTTTTCTGATCAGATGATATTGAAGTGTGCACAACCTTCAGTTTACTGGAGTTCCAAAATAGAGAAAAGCACCTATGAGCTGTATGTCTTTAGTCCTTTCCCTTGTGAACACTTAGTAAAAAAGGTGTTCCCAAGATGAAAGGTCATTTCTGTTGCATGCTAAACCCTGGGAAAGTAGTTTTCACAGTAGGTCCCGCCATATAAATGATTTGTGGTATGAATAATGGTAAATGTTACTGTTCCAGTGGTTAATGTTTTCCTACAAATTGACTATCTGGTTTTCATTTTGACCAGTGAATGATAACCAAGTCTATAGAAAGGCTTCTATTCTAAGTACTTAGCATCCATACCATCTGTAATAAGTTGAGATTTTTTTCAGGGAGCAGAGACACCTCATCCAAATGAAGAAGCCAGAGAACAGTGGAAAACTGCTCTCTGGCTAAATCTGCATTGCACCCAAACCTTGTGGTGCAGTCAGGCTCAGGACTGAGCCTTGTTCTGTGTACTGTGGTTTCCTGAGTATCTTTTCCCAAGCTCCCCCCTGTATTTATTTATTTATGACTTATGACCGACCGGTGACTCTGACCACATATAATTTGATGGGTATCACACTCTTCCCTGTGGGAAAGAATTAGCGATGGTTCCATTTCTCAGGCTAAAGACAGAAATGGGGCTTTATGTAGTTTCTGTAGCAGACTGCCTGGCTGTGAAAGGCCAACACTTTTGGTAAATCAGTGCTATGTTAAGCTCTTGAACTAAAACCAACAGCCATAATTATTGTCCCAAAAAAGTGTATGCTGACCCTTGTCAAAGATTA
Source organism: Phodopus roborovskii (assembly GCF_943737965.1). Taxonomy (NCBI): domain Eukaryota; kingdom Metazoa; phylum Chordata; class Mammalia; order Rodentia; family Cricetidae; genus Phodopus; species Phodopus roborovskii. The sequence goes on from NW_026126480.1 coordinate 41,144,380, forward strand.
TACGTGGCTGGGTGACAGGTATAGGTATCTTTAGACTGACTCTGAAAAGTAATACTTTTATAACTGTGTGGACTCTGGTTCTTTTTCTAGGGTGAAACCAGTACTTTCTTTTTATTCTGATGTTGTTCTTTGGAGTCAGTTTATATAATCATTTCTAAAGGACTGTTTGAGCAATCATGATCTAATTAAACAAAACCTAGGCACACCATGGATTCAGATCTGACTTCTTCTGTTTCTGATCTTTAGGCCCACTGTGCCAGACATAATGACTATAAAGTAAAATGCTGCTGTATAGACAGTTGGGACCTCTTTTTCATTGGCCATGTTTTCCATGTTTTTGAGAAGACCTGTTATTGTCAAGGGAGTGTTCTTACTACCTTTGTGCTTTCCATGTGTGGTCATTTTATAGGGCAGTTAAGATGGGGCACTCTTGAAAAGAAGGCAGGCCAGGAAGTTGGGAAGGATAAGGAAAGATTTAGAGTATAAAACTTGGAATTGTGGGACTTTAAAGTGTTCAATGGTATTTTAAAAGGTAAGTAGAACTTTGAAGTTCTCTGTGGCCACAATGATAATTATTTTGTACCCCCCCCAAAAAAAGGGTGACAATTCTAAAAGTTGACCAGTTTCTAGAATTTACTTCACTCTAATGCACTGCCTTATCTAATTTGGACTGTGAGGTTAGACAGTGTCACCACAAGAGTTGGAAACAATGTGATGACATCTCAAGGGCTAACTAACTTTTATAGGTGAGATGTACTTAAATGTCAGGACTTAACAGAAATTTTAATTACTTTTATTGAAAACTGCACTGAATGCTAAATGTCCACCTTTACAACAAACAAATACAGTAACGGTAACTCACACTAAAACAAAACATACTTCTGATAGCCATTATTTTTCTGTTTGGGACAGTTTAAAGTTTTTTCTTTTTGTCACAAAAACAGGAATGTACCTATACAAAGGCTCAAAATAGGCCATCTTTAGAAACAAAAAGGCAATGATTCACAAAAGACTATGAATAGAACATATAACTAGCTGATACAAATCTAATAGGATTTGTTAAAATCAGTCACATCTAATAGCACATCTGAAGTGTTCTTGTATAAAATATCACGTGAAGAAAAGAATTTATCAATGTCTAAAAAAGTGGGTTTGTTCATAGACAATCTGACAAGTTACCATAAAAAGTGTTTCCTGAGACATAAGGAAATGCAACATTATTCTTCTTGAACCCTTCTCGTCCAAGACTTTCCACTCAATAAAATAGCTGAGGATCTGAAACTGAGAAAATATATTTGAGTACAAACAGCTTGTGAAACTTAATACTTTTTTCTTTTTGTTCTTTTCCTTTTTTTTTTTTTTTTTTGTTTTGTTTTTGCATCATCAGAGGGTTTTTTACCGAACTCACAACCAACTTTGCCTGCTCAGAGTTGTCACTTGTGTACTTCTTCAATCCTGTGCATGTAGATGTCTACACAGGCAAACATGTCCTCCCCATCTTGTCTTAATCTTCCTACCAGCAAAGGTGGCAACCAGCCCCTGGAGAGCAAAGGGACTAGTCTTGATGGGGATTTCCTTTCTCTCTCTTTTTATTAATATTTGGAGCTCTTGATGCAACATTCTAGAGCAAGTTGCTCAGGACCTGCTGTGCCCAAGGGACTGATAAAGGAAAGCTCTATTTATTCTTTGTGATTTGATGCACAGATGAAAAACTTAACACACAATAACAGAAGTTGGTCGTTAATAAGTCACGTCCTAGTCTTTCCACACTTCCAGAAGCAGACACCATCTTCAGGATTCTAGTTCTTGTAGCTTTAACACGGCAACATCAGTGATGTCCAGGATCAGTTTTAAAGACCATCAAATTCCTTTTCTTAGTTCATCTGTTTGCTACTGTCTCTTGGTCCCAAGTTTATCTGAATGATTACCTTGTAGCAATATCTGCTATTGCTCGTTGGGGTGCTCTCTATTGTCCCCATGTTTTGTGGGCTGGTTGGGGGAGGGAGCTTGGGAAGGATGTGCCACTGTGGGGAGGTTGTGAGTCACCGGGATGCCTCCTGGGATGATCCCTTCCATTGCTGCAGGAAGCCCTCCAGGAGCCACCCCGACAATGCCTGGGGGATACCTGAGGAGCACACAGAAACAAGGCCTTAAGTTCAGGAGAGCTACCAAATTCTCATAAAGGGTTGTTATCTTTTTCCCCAAAGCAAAGAAAAACTAGGTTTTTATATAGAACTGTGGAATGTAGCACACTGAAGTTTTAATTAAAAGCCATAGACAACAGGAAGGTTTTTGTATATACTAATTTGTGGAGGTTTTGTTTAAAGCACAACAAAAAACAATCTAAAAATATCCAAATACTCTGTACAGGTTAGACTTAAGCTTCCAGGAACTGAAAAACAGACATGTGGCTCATTAGCTACTGAAGAAACTGATATGATGGTTGCTCAAAGAGGAGGGCTGGTACAGTAGTAGGCTGTTGGTCTAGTATCTCTATATGAGGAAACAACACGAGGTACTGTGTATGAGGGTGAGCTGCCTACAGAGCATATGGGTCTATGGGTACAGTGTGACCCAGGGCATAAACTCAGACCAGTGCTTTGTAAATGAGGTAGCAAGGATGGTGTCTCACACTGGACACACCAGCACCTCTCCAGACCTTTGTTAAGTGCCTTCTAAGCTTTAACCCTTAGCAGTCCCATGAAATGTTTCAGAGGACCAAAAAGTCTTATTTGTTGAAGGAATTGAGAAGGCTCTTAAGGGTAAACACAAACATGCACAAGTGGCAAAAGTCCTTAAGATTGGCTCCAGGTTTGGTGGTTCATCAGAACTCAAGGCAGGGGGCATAGGAGTTTCCACTGATTGGAGGCTAACCTGCACTAGAGTGATACATACCATCTGACAACAAACAGCACCCTCAGATAAACAAAGGCCAGACTGAGTGTACTAGGAAGACTCATGTGCTCTATATGTATATACATAGCTTCTTCAGAGCTCTGTTACATATAAAACCAGGAACACGTGACAATGCCCTATCAGATTTCTAGCTGTCTTGGCTGGGAGTGGGAATATCACTCAACATTATAGTACATAGTACACTGGGCCCCAGATGGGAATGTTGTTAAGTGTTCACAAGCTGGGCTGTGGCTTTCCCCACTATCTATGCTCAGTGGAATTAATTTCCCTAGAGCCTAGCAATAATGGTAAAAGGGGATCATGGGAACCTCCAGAAATGACACTATTGCTTCCTTTAAGTGTATCTCTTCCTATTAGGTTTTCCTTGGACAGAAGAGTTGAACATGGAATTATTAATATATTCCCCAAGACTTGGTCTCATTATTTAAGAGGGGGTTTTAGCAGGGGTTATATCACCTTAAAACTCCAGAAAAGAACTATGGAGCCCTTCCCCTGCATGGAATATGAGTGGGCTTTTCTTGCCTCCTCTTGTCCTTAGGGATAAGATGCTACCAGGTCCAGAAAACTTCACTTCTCCTTCTCACCTGTATGTGGCACCATTGAGCTCAGGATGAATTGCTTGCTGGTCGATGACTGACCAAGGAGCTGAAGTAACGAAGAATTCTTTGTTGACACAGTTTCGCAAGCTTTCTGGGATGCGACCTAGAGTGGGAGGGTTATGATTAATCATGTGCATATTACAAGCATGTGCTTAGTGTGTGTGCGCCATGGCACATGCCTGGCAGTAAGAGGACAATTCTGTGAGGGTTCCTGTGATTGAACTCAGGTTTGGAAGATTGTTCCTTTAAGCAGCTTGAGCCATACTTGCATTTTTAAGGCCACAGGATGTTCCTATTCTATTTCGCGGCTTTGGCTTAAGCCACTAAGACAAGGGCCTTCTTCTGTCTTTGGCTACCCTCTGTAATAGGGAAGCTGGATTCCTCTTTGAAATTTAGTTCTTAGTTCATATAACTCAGATACTTTTAACTAGCAGGATTAGAGAGGACGGCACCATGTTGGGGGTGGAGGCTGCTCACCTGTGATTGCTCGGCGGATCTCAGTGGCAGCTGCTTCCCTCATCTCCAGTGATGCTTGTTCACTGTACCAGGCTGTGTGAGGCGTGCAGATGAGATTTGGTGCATCTTTCAATGGGCCCTGAGCGAAGCTGGTGAACGGAAATGTAGTCAATAAAAATGGAGTTTAATACAATTACTACTCATTATGGGAGGCCTCGAGGCCATTTGGAACAGTAGCTGTGTATGTTAGCAGAGAAAAGGGAAAAGCCCTGTGTCAGATTTCATTAGGAAGGGAACTGGCGAACAAGTCACCATAACTATGAGAGCAGGTATACCAGATTTGGGGGGGGGGGGGGGGGGAGTCACTTAAGGGATTCCTTCCAGTCAGAATGAATATTCCAGGATCTACACATAAGAGACGACACCACCACTTTGCTTTTCTGTCCCAGACCTCTCTAATGTCCTTTGGGGATCTTTCTACAACACTGCAGTGTCTCGAGGACCCTGATCTAAGCACTTTTGCATAATTTTCTACCCAGGTTATTGTGTTAGAAAGTGTTTCAAGTTCAAAGTGTTGGACGGGATTCCTGATAGGAAGACAGAAGCGTGGCAGCCACACACATACCTGAATGGCTCAGACTCGTGCACATCAAGGGCTGCTCCTCGTATCCTTCCCTCTTTGAGGGCCTGAGCTAGGGCTTTCTCATCCACCAGACCACCTCGGGCTGCATTCACAAGGAATGCTCCTTGCCTCATCTGCAGAAGGAAAGAGGAAGCAGTCATACTGTGGGAATCTCTGGAATGGAGGCTTAAACTATGAGGGGCTGTTCATGGAAAGGGGTTGGGAAGAAATGGAGGCCAGACTGTTCCCTTCTTCACAGGGCCATGAGGTATGGAAGGCTGGAACTGTCGTTTGGCTGCCTGAAGGGATGGATGGGAGCCAATTGGGCTATAACCCTTATTACTGATTGTCCCAGGGTCATTTCCCTGCATACAACTGTGCCCATGAGCTTGCTTCCATTGCCCATGGCAGGTGCTGTAAACACTGGCAGAATATCTGGGCAAACTTGCTTTCCCAGTTACCTGCTTGATAGTGAAGTCGTTGATGAGGTGGTGGTTATGCTCATTCAGATTGCAGTGCAGGGAGACACAGTCACTCTGATACAGCAGGTCTTGCAGGGTGTAGACCCTTTGCACGCCCAGAGACCGCTCTATCCCATCCTGTAAGTAGGGGTCATAAAATATGACGCTGAATCCAAAGGCCTTGGCTCGAACTGCAACTGCCTGCCCCGTGCGACCTGTGCAGAGACAGAATGTTCAGGTGAGTAAGGCCTGCAGAACCTGTGTGCTGTCCCCCTATGTCCAGGGACCTGAGATAGTCTGCATTTCTGGGAAATGCTACCAAGTTACCAAAGTGTGTCCCTGACTGTGATGATGTTATATCTGCCATGGGGCTTTATAAAAGGTGTCTGTGGGTCTGTACACTTAAGCATAGGTATCTATAGGCCAGAAGAGCACATCTGTGCTGCTATGGCTAGTCTTACGTCAGTTTGACACAAGCTAGAGTTACATGAAGGGAAGGAACCTCAATTGAGAAGGTGACTGATGAAGGACCCAAGCCCATTGTGGGTGGTGACATCCCTGAGCAGGTAGTCCTGGGTTCTATAAGAAAGCAGGCAGGCTGAGGAAGCCAGTAAGTGGCACTCCTTCATGGTCTCTGCATCATCTCCTTGCCTGTTTATGAGTTTCTGTCCTGCCTTCCTTTGGTAATGAACAGTGATAGAAAGTGTTACCTCCCCAACTTACTTTTTTGGTCATGGTGTTTTGTCAGCAATAGTAATGATAACTAAGGCAAGTTGGTACTAGGATAGTGGGGGTATCGTTGTAACAGACCTGACCATGTTGTTTTGGGGAGGATTGTGGAAGGACTTTGGAACCTTGAGCTTGAAAAGCTATTGAGTGTTAACACTTAGTGAGCTGTCTGTTCTGTAGGAACTTGGAAGAACGTTGGGAGTGAGCTTGGCAGTAGTGTTGCACACCTTTGTTCCCAACAGTTGGCAGAGGCAGGCTGATCTCTGAATTGGAGGCTGGCCTGGTCTACAGAGTGAGTTCCAGGACAGCCAAGGTTACACAGAGTCCCTGTCTTGAAAAACCACAAAAGAATGTTGAGAGACATGCAGAGGATAGAGACCTGGCTTGTGAAGGTTCAGAAGGAAATTTAAAGACTGTCATAAATGTTGGCTATTTTGAATAAAGATTCTGTCATTCTGGTGAGCTGTGATTAATAAGAGACTTAAATGAAATCTTTGTGTTACTGGGAAAATTGATAATTGGTTAACAGGAGCTAAGAAATAAGTGGTGATTAATTAAGGCATGAAAGGGTCATGGAGAATGGCTAAGACTCACTGTGAGAGGCCAGGAAAGGGCATTGGTGAAGGTGCAGCCTCAGTGGCAGTTGGAGGCCCAGGACTAAAGGGGTGATGGGTAGAAGTTGAGGCTTGGCACCATAAGGAAGGCCTATGAGAGACTATTGGTCAAAGTGCAGCATATTGGAGATGCCAGTATCGTGTGACCACCAAGAACAGGATTCACATTGGAGTGGTGCCAGCAGGAACCTAGAAGAGAAGCTGTGCGTGTTGCAGGGCAGAGTTGGAGAAGTGACCCAAGCCCCCGTAGGGATGCCCAAAAGATCATAAGTGAGTTGCAGACACTGGACACTCAGTTATTTATGTTGTTGGAGTTCGGTTTTGCTCAGACGGGAGGATTGTGACTTTGCCCTGGTTCTTCCCTCTTGAAATAAAAGAGTATTTATTTGTTGACTTTACTGGAACATACATTTGAGGCTTTGAATTTTAAAAGATCTTGTATTTTTAAGATATTAGCTATTTTAAAAGGGACTAAAATGCTAATGTGCTTGAATTTGTTAAGACCGTGGTTTGTATTTTTAAGAGATTAGCTATTTTAAAAGTGACTAAAATGTTAATGTGCATGAATTTGTTAAGAAGTGAGGCAACCTCAACTGGGAAAATGCCACCCCAAAACTGGAGTTACAGGCATTGTGAGCTGCCTAGTGTGGGTCCTGGGAACCAAACCTGGGCCCTCTGAGGAGCCACTCACAGCCTTAGCTGATGTGCCACCTCTCCAGCCCAAAATTATCCTCCTAACCAGGGACATTTTCAAAACTGTCCATCAGGACGTCACGTGCCCTTTCCTCAGGTCCAAATATCACTACTATGCTTACAGTTGCTCATCTTTGTTTGCGTAGTGGACTTTTTAACTTGAGTGTCATTCCTTGATGCTCTCTCAGTATGTAAATGTCAATGTTTCTAGACTAATGTCTTGGATTTGCCTTTATGGGGAGTATGATGGTCAAAATACCATTGCCCTAAGGCTGGCAAACAGGCTGGCAAACAAACTTTCCATATTATAATGTATGTCAGATAGCAGGACAGGAAAGCACCTGAACTCCTGATCCCAACAGTACTTCCTGTTAAATGATGGTTTTTAGCTTGAAAACAAAATGGTTTGAGGTATAATGTTGGACTGGAATCTACCTAGGCAAACTCCAAAGTATACCTTTTCTAAAAACCCTGTTCAAACCAAGAGTAGTGGTGCACGACTTTAATCCCAGGATTTGGGAGGTGGAGGCAGAGGCAGAGGCATATGGTTGTCTGCTCATATTTAGTACCTGCATATCTGAAGATCCGTGAAACACCACGGAGTCTTCCCCAGAATAATTAACTCAGACCCTGACTGCTCCAGAGGCTGGAGTGGGATGATGCTCTGTAGAAAGATAAGTTCCCTTGGAGTCACCCAGCAAATCCCCCCTCTTTTCAAACTGCCTCTCAGAAGCCTTGACAGCCTCTCAGAAGCCAGCCCTGAGCTAAAGGTGCTGTGAATCGGGAAGTTTTCTGCAAGCCAGAATTGAATTATGTGTTCCTTATGCTGTCTTTGAGCCAAGAAGCAGCAGCCATGTATCCCCTGCTCCCACCTCATGCTCTAGTTACAGAACAGGAAATGGAGGCAGAGAAGCCAAATAATTCCTCAAGGTTATGGAGTTAGTAAATGGTGGCAACCAGCTAGGAGTCCCATTGGAGCCCGTGTGGATAACAGCAACAGCACGTGTCTACCTCACATCCCGATCAAACTTTCCTCAGTCCCCTGCCACATTTGCTGGAGACTCCCAGGGCCTCTGCTCAAGCATCTCCATGGCAACAACCAGGTCCAGAAAGATTGTGTCTTGTCCCATTCTCACAAGAGATTTCCAAGCCCACAGCCTGGCATTACCCTGAGGCTTGAATCTTTAAGTGACTTCATGCTACTGCTGGGGGGGGGGGGGGTGGAGTGTCATCTGTATTCAAGAGCCTTCAGGACCTATGGCCTAGGCTGCCTCTCACCACGAGTTTCACACATTGTACAGCCAACCCTTTACCCTCTGCCTCAGGGAGATTCTTCCCTGCCACAGTAGAGGGTGCACTCCTGCTGTGTCACTGACCAGGAACAGACACAGACTGGTAGCACGGGCCCAGATCTCAGCCCCCCACCACGTTCTCTCACTGTTCTTGATCCTTGACCTCCCCACCCCAACCCTCTCACCAAATCAGTCTCAAGAGGCACATACCAAAGCCGATGAGGCCCAGTGTTTCCCCTCGGATCCGAGCAGCTCCTGAGGCAACCTCGCGGATCTGTTCCACGCTCTGCACCCGTGTGCCTTCTCGTAGGGCCTGGTACAGCCATGTGTTCCGCCGATACAGATTGAGGATGTGGCAGACAGTGGAATCGGCCGTCTCCTCAACTGCAGCAGATGGGATGTTGCAAACAGCGATCCCTGAAAGGGCAATGGCCAGGCTCAGAGGTGAGCAAAGCCCCAGGATTCCCAGGCACCCTGCTTAGAAATGGATGCCTATGTCCAGGGTTGGGTCAGGTTTTCGGTAGGCCCTCTTCGTCTCAGGAGTCCTTACCACTAACTACACCCAAATCCAACATGGCTTATATAGGTTCATGTCTTAACTCACAGCCAACCCAACACCCCTTCTTTCCAGCCTTAGGCCCAAAGGAGTCTTGAAGCAAACAGGAAGCTAGTGGGTGCTTCAGTCCCAGCTCTACCCGGGCAAGGACAGGAAGGACTAGAAATCCACTCTTCCAGGCTCATTCTGGAGCTATAGGCAAGAGACTGACTACACCTTATGTACCCTAATGTAAACTCTAACACCTTACTAATTACTGTTCATACACAGCTCAATGCAAGTGTGCTGACACACACCTCTAACCCTAATGTCGAAGGCTGAGGCAGGAGGATATTGACTTCAGAGTTAGCCATGGTCCTAAAGCTCATGGTTTGTCTGATTCTGGCAGAAAGCAAGAGGCCTGAGGGCACCTGAGGTGGACCTGTCAGACAACGAACTAAGCCCCTAGGAGGGGTAATGAGCACCAACTTCCCTTGAGCAGGGGGTGTTGGGAAAGGGTAGTAGCTTTCCCTGCCATTCTTCGGGCCAAAAGGCTCCATTTTGATTGACAGGTGCCATCTGGGCAGCAAGGTGCAGCTACCTTCAAGGGGGCCTTGGGTTCTGTTAGCTTTTCAAGTATGGGGGAATAAGGAAGAAAATCATTGATAGCCCCTTAAATGCCTTAGATCCATGGTATTATGTCTCATCCTGCTACTATGGCTGTCCTGGGGTCCAGTGATAAGGGACCACCTCCTAGGAAAACAGACGGCTCACTAAGAAGGATGGCACCATGAGCAGGCCAACCTCACTGCCTGGCTGCAGTTGGCTTCTCGGGGCTACAGATAAATTTGCTAAGGGACCTTGGTGGTAGAAGCTATCTTTCCTATGAGGCAAAGAGCAGTAATCCTGCAAAAGACAGGGGCCCTGTGCATTTGAAATGACTCAGCACAGGATCTCAGGCTATTATTAGATTGTAATGACATGTAAGAAACCTTAGGCACTAAGGACCATTTTCAGGTTCTGATTACTGCCCCGTGGGTAACCAGATCCAGCTGTGTGCCCAGCTGTGGCTCAGGGATGTCATAGCTTAGCTGACCAAAGACAATCAGTGCAAGCAGGTCCCCATATGATAAAGGCAAGGTAAGAGTTCTATAAAAAGAGGGAAACCAAGGCAGGGTGTTTGCTCAACTCAAAACCACAATGTGGATATGTCTGCAACTCTAGAGATCCACCTGCCGCTTCCTGCCCAGAGTGCTGTTGCCTCCTCCCGGCTCAGATACATATTTGAAAACAGGCATATTTGTTCCTATCTGGAAACATCGTTTCACTTTCTTTTTCTTGAGACAGACCAGTAGCTAAGGATAGCCTCGAACTTTCTCTGCAAACCAGGGCAGCCTCAATTTTAAGAGATCTGTCTGCGTCTTCATCCCCCATGCCATGATGGAAGGTATACACCACCACACCAGGTAGTTTTTCGATTAAACTCAGGTATGTAGCCCCACATCAACCAAAAGGTCTCAGAGGGGCAGTAACTGGAAAGGAACATGGCTGCTCAAGCTGGGGACATAGAAAGCCGTCATTACCCAGGACTCTGGAGAAAAAACTGACTATGATTGCTTCCCCTTCACCTGGGGTCTCTGCCTTCCCCGTGAGGCTGTCCTACAAACATACTGTGAACATAGGCTGGTGCCACCGGACACTGCTTCCTTTGCCCTTTTCTTACTGTGGGATGCAAGCCCATAACTGTTGCTCTAAACGCAAAGAAACTGAAAACTAAAACAAGCACCCACCCCTCTCAAAGGCTCAACTCTGAAGGGAAACTGGGTATCAGGGCTGCTTTGGTGGCCAGCATGGCAAGTGTATCTGGGCTATATAGACAGAGTCTAGGAATCCCAGGAGCCCTTGGGGGTGTGGCACCAGCAGGCCAATGGTATGAGCATTGCTATGGCCAGGGTAGTGTGGCAACATTGGTACTTGGGTTTCCAGTTATTCGCCTCGTGAATAAAAAGGTGGCACACTCCAGGAACAGACCATATACTGTGGCTCTGAGGCTCCTCCCAGTGACCCTCTAAGCCCAGGCTCAGTGTCTTGGGCCTGTGTTGCCAGTGTACACTACTTTTCATGGGAGTGGACATTCAGGTACCCTACCTTCCTTCTTAGCTTTCTACCCGCCGTCTATGGTTTCCTCTGGGAAGCACCCTAGGATTGGATGGTGGGCAGTGGCCAGCTTGTTCTGGTGTGCTCTGTGAGGAACTCATTAGTCTACTGCTTATCTTATCAAGATCTTTCCAGCCTCTGAACCTGCCGGGAGCTCTGGGGCTGGGCAAAGGTGCATGGGAAAATGGAAACAAGACTCTCTAGGACAACTGCCCAGCATTCTGAGTTCTGTCCATTCCCCTGTCCACAAAGCATGGCTTCCAGGCAACCAGTATGTCTCTCCGACTCACCGAGCTCACCAGCAGCCTTGATGTCCACGTTGTCATAGCCACTGCCAATTCGCACGATCACTCGCAGAGCCTTGAACTTCTCCAGGTCTTCCCTGGTGAGGGTGATAGTGTGGTACATCATGGCACCCACAGCCTCATTCAACACCTGTGGGCAGGGACATGAGTCACAGGTCAGACAGAGTTCCTGGGTACACAGGGCTCGGAGCTGTTGTTAGGATTCTAGGATGGAGACACAGTGGAGTAAGTGCCTGAGGACGGCACAGCGGGCTAAGGATATCAGGATTTCCAAACATGGCATTCCTGTATATGACTACTGTGCTTACTGACATCAGCTGGCCTGGAGGGGCCCAGGTAGGGTGGGGTGCAACCCACCTTCTCATGGATTTCCTGAGTGGACTGTGCATCGCAGAAGGCCACAGTGGCCAGGTCCTTCAGGATGGGCATTTCCACAGTACAGTCTCTGCCATCTAGCAGTGCCACTAGGGGGCGGGGATGCAGGGGGCCGTTCATGATCTGGGGGCGGATACCTATAAGGAGAGAGGAAAAGTGTGGTAAGTACACTGTGGGGAGGGTGTAAGGGGACATCTCGGTGGGGGGTGGGGGGGATGGAGTGGGAATGAGGGATGATGGTGTTCCTAGGTCACAGGTTTAATAACTAGAGGTTAATAGTACAGGGTTCTGGTATGAACTTGCTTCTCTCTAAGACACAGAGGGGCGATTGTGTAGCTCACTTGAATTGCCCTTGCTCCATGAAGTTGCTCCATGAAGTAAAACTCTGGGCCAGTGAGATGGCTCAGGGGGGTAAAGGCACTTAGCCATCCAGCTTGATGCAGCCTCAGGGTGACTGACTCCCACAGTGCAGAAGAGAACTGACCCCCTACAAGTTGTCCTATGGTTTCCACATGTGAACATGCACAGACACACACACAACACACCCCTACCCCTCTTTCTTTCAAGAAATATGAAGTTAAAAAAAAAAAAAAAAAAAAAAAAAAAAACCAAGACCCCTAGACTGAGGCCACACAGCAGGCCCAGCTCACTACGGGGTATACCACTGCTGGGCTGGTGGTCGTGGATGCTAGAAGGAGTCATCAACAATTCTTGTGAACAAGCCAGCAAGCAGCATTCCTCTATGGCTTTCGCTTCAGTTCCTGCCCTGGGTTTCCCTTAGCAATGGATTATGACCTGAGAGTTGTAAACTAGAACAAACCCTTTCCTCCTGGAATTGTTTACAGTTCAGTTTTCATCACAGCAATAGAAGCCCTTAATACAACCCTCCCAACAAAAGCTCCTGGGCTGCCTTTGAACTGCTTGGGAGGGGCCTGGGCATGTGGGATCCTCTTGCATCACACAGGCTCATGGAGCTAGCCACATACTACAGTGAGAATGAGGAAAGATATGTTTCCTCGAGAGCTGTGTCCACCTTCCGCTGGTACTGTCACTGTTTTTGCATGCCAAGACATCCTCACACCATACCCACACAATTAGAACAGACAGTGAGCCCAGAGCAGAGTGTGTCTTTGTCCTAGTCTCAGGAGAACAAGCTTCATTAAAAGGGACTCATAGGCCATCTCTGTCCTAATGGCAGCCAGATAGACCCTGATGTTGAAGCATGAGTAGTCCCAAGTTCTTCAATCCCTTCATATGGCCAATGGCAAAGTAGTGAGCAGGGCACGCCCCAAGTCCTCACTGGCCCATGGCTCAGGTAACTGACAGGTTGGTAGGTACTAAGAGAAAACAATCGCCTCAGTACTCCCTCTGTCCATAGTACGTCCAGGTGAGGTTCCTGGAGATACCTACTGTCACCAGATGAGCAGCTGAAGTATATAAGGTTCTGATGCTACCCTGCCTTCTTTTTACTAAGGGAGCATGTAAAATGGCCAAATTCTAAGAACATGGGCTGACACCTTCCCCAGACTCCCAAGATGCTTGGCTTTGGATAGTGCTACCAGGATGGTTCCTTGTACAAGTCAGAAGTTTGGGTATTAATTAAGTAGTAGTTTACCTTACCTTGTCAATGAGCAAGACAGTGCCAAGAACAAACCAGAGCCATCCAGTACATCTGGAGTGGCTGAGAGCCACCATCTAAAATGTCCATCCACAGTACCAGAGCATGTTATCTGTTACCCGGGTAACAGACTCCAGGTTGCCTAGCAATCAATCAGTTCCCTCCCTGACTCGGTCTCCTTTTTCTTTGGTGAATCCTGTCCTTTGTTCTTTCCTTTGGCTGAGGAGGGGTGACAGTACCCTCAGGACACCTGGCCAAGGCCTGAACTATGAATCCCTGTGGATTAAACTCTGAACGGGGTGGGGTGGGAGAATGAGGGGGACAGAGACCTGTTGGCTGGGTAAGGATGATACCTTGGAACTTAGCAGAGGAGCTGAGGACTACCTGTCCACTTCATATCAGGGACACAAACTCAGAGGTAGAGAGAGCCCTGGTGATCTTAGCATACAACTCCCAGCAGACCCACCTCCCAACTCTTTCAACACTTCTGACAAACTGCCCCATTTTACAGACTAGGGTGCCATGGGAACATCCCAGGGTAAAGTACATTAATGACACACATATGGCCCTCAGAGGTGGGGAATCTGTCCTCTGGTTGGCCCCTGGCCTGGAGCCATGGCTCGTTTCTTCAATTGGCAGGGGAATTTTTGGGAGAAGGAAGCCCAAGGCAGAGTACCTAATGAGAATGCCTTCCAAAATGTTGTTTAGGATGCCAGTTACTAGGATACTGCTCATGCCTTTTCCACATAGTCAAACCCTGAGACTGACAAGGACCTGGCAATGAAGTCGCCATGATCCTCCACCTCCCACATACTCGGGAGACACCTGATGACAAAGTGTTCAGTGATTACACAAAATGATGATATATCCCTCTATCCCCTCCACAGACTTGTTCTGCCCAACAACAATTAGGCTTGTTATGGGAATGGGGGCAGTGGCCCGCCTGATGGGTGGTGCTGAGAACTCAGTTCCCTTGGTGTCAATTACTAGCCAGCTCCAGGACTGCCTCTATACAACATGGATCTTACTCTTCTATCTCTCTGGAGCCACAGAGCTACAAATCCCTGGGTGTAATACTGCTTGGAGATGAAGCCAAGCGGGTCACATTTACACTGGCCATCTGGCTAATACCAGGTTCAAAGGCCTTGCAGACCCCAAGTGACCTCTAGAAAAGAGACATAGGCAGCTTCTGGCCAACCAGACGCTGAGTCACTGTAGATGGAAAAAGCACTGTATGACACTGCATGTCCAGAAACACATGATCTCATCCAACATACACCCAAATCTATGAGCAGAAAACACCATCAAATCCCTTAAAGTATTAGAATGACCCTCCAGGATGGAAAGGCTGGAGTTACCTCCTGGCTTGGGATCTACCCGTGGCTGTCATGCTTCCCAAAGCAGCAGTACCAGAAGGGAAATGTGATCCTGTTCCACAATTGCGCCCTGTTATCTCTGAGACCCACTTTCCATTTTTTTGAACATTGTATGAATAAAGATGAAGAAAGACAGGAATCCATTTCTAAAATACTGTCTGAATATGTTTCTGTTGCTTGCAGATTAAGAACCTAGGTTTAAGGGATGGAGGGATGAGATTCTGTGGTTAAGAGGACATATTCTTGTTGAGGACAGAGGCCTCTCCATTCCTGGCTCCCACATGGTGAAGTTACATCTGGTAACTTCAGTTCTAGAAGATGTGTTGCCCTCTTGTGGCCTCCATGGGCACTGCATGCACCTGAGGCATATACACATACACATGCAAGCAAAAATACCCATACATACAAAAACCTGGCTGCCTTTGGATTCCAAGAATTTGAATACCTCACTCCAAAGCAAAGTAGGACTTGAGACGTGGGCCATAATGTAAGCATGTTCCCTAAGGGTTCTTCTCTGGGACTTTGGTCCTTGGTTCTTAGTACAGCGGGGGTATGTGTTCTTGGAAGGGAGTAAGGATTTCTGAGTTTCTGCAGAGGATGTTATATATGTGAGCCAGTCCTGTGCTTCCCATTACAGGTACTGTCACCATCTTCTGTATACACTCTGCACATGATGTTATCTGCTGTTGGGACAGAAGCTGGCAATGTACTCTGGAAGCCCTAACACTTTACACTGGCCAAGCTGGAATCAGGATTCAAAGACCAGGAACTCAGGGGTGGCACTGAGGCACAGCCTCTTATATGCTTAAGAGAGTTTGCTGGAACTTTAGATGTTTCCCATCAGCTCTCCACTTTCTGAGTAGCATCAGATTGCTACCTAGAGGCCATTGATTTTAAACTAACTTGCTGTGCTGCAAAACCTAAGGGATACACACAGGAATGGCAAGGTCAAGGCAGTCAAGCTGACAGGGAGTTAAGCAGCCCCTACAGAGATTTCAAGATGAAAACGTGTCGTCCATGGAGTGCTATGTGCCTGGCATGATGTTAGGTCTGTAAATGATTCATTACCAGCTCCGAGACCCACAAGATAACTGGTAAAGCACCAGAGTCATATGGGTGGCTCCCAGACTCATCCACAGGGCTACAGAGCCTAGAAGGCGGAACCAGTGATAGAGATCTAGGAGGTGCTACCATCTGCAAGGTATACCCCTCACAAGGCCCAATGGAATCCCCCAGTGTCTTAAGACCAGCCTCCCCATTGGTATGGATTTTTCCCTATTACATGGTCACTTTCCAAGTGGGACCTGACCCTCCTGGCTGAGCACAATTTCTTCATTTCTAGAAAGTCAGGTGGAAAACCATAACTGAGATGTGACATGCGTGTGTGTGTGTGTGTGTATGTATGTATGTACACATATCAAAGGCTTGGATTTCACAATGCAAACCCAAAATTGAGGCTCAGGTCAGGGTGGGGGCTCCATGCTGACACAGCGGTCATGTGGCTCAGCCTCAGTGCACCCCGGCATATGACTATGTGGAGAGGAAGGTGCCTTTGTTCTGCCAACACATTTAAGCACATCATAGAACCCGTCCTGCCAGTGTAGGGATATAAGAAGGTTCTCAGAGCAGTAAATGCAGCAGTGGAGCCCAGCTCTGCACCAGGAAGCCTGGGAGAATCTTAGAGGCAGCCATTCAGATGGCAAATCTTGCTAAGAGTCACCTCTTTATGTCACACCAGCTGAAAAGTCAGAAGACACCACAGGGATCAGGAGCCTCCGCTTTTGTTGGCATAGCTCTGAGCTCGCAGACCTTGTGGATCTGGTGTCTCAGCACCAGGGTGCAACCACAGGGCAAGGGAACTCCCAGCCAGGAACTAGTGACCTTGAATGGAGGGAAGGTGCCTCAAGGTCAGTCAGTGTTTACCCACCACAGAAACAAGACGAGCCTGGAATGAAACCATGTGGGGACACACCCGCACAGGAGGAGGAGGCAGGGACCACCAACACAAGAGGAAGGCAGCAACAGCTGCACAGTGGGGCAGACACCTGCTAAGAAATCCCATAATCCCCTCAAACCCGAGCGCTAAGCTGTGCCAGATTCTGAGAAGAATGCCTAGGATTAAGAACCACTGGCTGAGAGGTCTCCATTATTTCTAGAATGATCAGCTAGGGAGCAAAAAACTTTAGGTGCACCCCAGAAGGGCAAGGTAGCTGGGCCCAGGAACAGGCAGAGATGGTTGAGAAAGGACTCACTGCTACTGCATAAGTCCCAAGGGGCTAGCTAGTCACTAGACCTCTCCAGGAGAGAGGCTGAGGCCTTCTTAAGGCAGGAGTTAACTCAGGCCCTGCAGACTTCCTGTATGTGCACCTGTATGTTTGGGTGGGAGGCCTTCCAGAGGGAATATGGAGCCTACACTGGCTCAGTAACAGGAAAGCAAACTTAGAATACTCTCCCACCCCAAAGAGACCAGCATCTGCTGTTACTTCATCTGGCTCCACCCAGAACCCCAAGACAGACATCTCCATAGCTTGTCCAGAGCACGCAGACAGGAAAATGATAGGTACTTTCTCCTCCCATGACAGCCATGCTTGCACTTTTCTGGTACTGGGGTTCTGTCACTTGCCAGTCTCCAGCAGCTGCTGGTACTCAGAAATGAAATGACTCCTAATAATTTCCTTGTCACCAGAAGCCAGCCCATAGACAGCACATCTCTGCTGACTGCAGACTAGTATTGGGTCCCTGAAGAGCACTGACCAGGAATGGCGTGTTAAAGTTCTCAGCCAAGGACATAGGCTCTGCTGGTGTTCTTGCTAAGATGGGCCGCATGTCCTACATCCCTGGTGGCCTGCCTCACCAGGGTGGTCCCTGAGCGCCAAGGACAGAAGATGGGTTGGAAGGATGAGGTCCTGGGTCTGGTTATCTCTATGCGGGAAGATGAATCAGTTCCTCAATGAGTGAGACGCCGAGTGATGGAATTTACTGCTTCCCACATCACTCTTTCAAAAGCAGGTTCTAATTTTCCAACACAGAAAAGAAAGTGAGGGCAAGGAGCATGCTGAATTCTCTCAAGGTCACAGAGGAGGGCTTGACTCAATTCCACTTTACTCTAGAGCCTGAGTGAGAAGTGGTGTAAAGCTGTCTGGCTGGCCCACAGGAGCATTCACAAGCACTGGAACAGTGACCTAAACCTCATGCCAGGGATGCATCCAAGAAAACACATCAAGCCTTCTAGAAAAAAATACCAAAAGCACCTCCTATTGCTGCCTCAGTGGGGCAGGTTGGTCTTCAGATTCCTCATTCATTGAGCAGACCCACCTACCCACCCATCAAAGACAGGAGTCCCCAGTTCAGAACCACACAGGGCCAAAGATCTCACCAGGCAGGTTTCTTCCCTAGGTGGGGTCTTAGGCTTTGAGCCCTAAGAGAAAAACTATCATTCTGTAGCACCAAGGAAGAGAAATACTTCAAACTCCTTTTGATTTTACAAGGCTTCTGAGGTTCACCCCTGAGGAGCTGGTCCCTGGAGTCCTCAGAGCTGTAGATATATGATTTAGTGCCCTTTCTCCCCAAGCTTGAACTGGGGATACCTGGTCACTGTTCACAGTGGCCTGTGACTCAACATGTACTGATGCCGCACCAGATAAGATATACCCTGGCCCAGAGTAAACACAGGATTCCACAAAGCTGTGTGTGACTTCCTCTGAAGGAACAGCCTTGAGGCAGCCTGTGGCTGGTGTCTCAGATGCCCTGAGCTTTGCATGCACCACTGGCCCATGGGCCAGACAAGGTGTGATGAAACCTTGAGATAGCAAGGGGACTCCTGGGCTTCTGCCAAGGCACTGACTCAGAAGGCACATCCTCCCACAAAGCCTCAGGCAGAGAGAATTCAGGGACCACACTTCTGCCATAATGAGCAAGATCGGGAGGGCAGGGGTGCAGACTGCCACACTCTGAGACTTCCCAGAGCCACTCATTGTAGCCTAGGTGACCCTTCCACACAGAAACTGTAAGAGAAGGCTCCAAAGGATAGGACCCAAATCAAGTACCTGCCAATCAAAGCTCCCTGTGTATTTCTGCTAGTAATTCCATGTGGCACGTGGGGCGTTTACTGCACATCTGTTTCTCCCACTTTCAATCAGGCCAGAGAAGAAAGATGTGTTCCACCTCCCTCTGATGCACTAGCAGAGTTTTCTAGAGAAAGTGCAGCCTGGAATGTGTGTCAAGACACCTCTCTCCCCTTTCCTGTCACGAGACTCATTTACCAGATTTTGTTGGAACTGTGCACAGGCCAGCCAAGTGGGAAACCATTCTTGCAAGCTCGTGACCAACAGACAGAAAGAGCCACACACTTCTGCAAAGCCAGGACAGAGTAACGCAACAGAGTAGCATTGCTCATGACTGACTGCAGGCAGGAACCACCAAACAAATACCTTCCCCCTGAGTACAGCCTATGCCCTGTGTGGTCCCAGAGCAAGGCCTGGCTAGTTCCGAGGCACATCCTTCCTGGCTTTAAAGAACACAAAATTCCAACCTCCCACGTCACCCATGTAGCTAAAACCTGGAGGCCTTTTTCTGGTCTCCAGTCACTGCCTTGCAGTGCAGCCCTGGATGCTTCTAAGAAGGAGCATCGTGACAGGATGTGAGTAGCCCTTAAATGCTAAAACTGTGCCCATGGCCACAGAAGAACACCAGAGATAAACACCATGGAAGACTGGAACAGAAAAGAAACCTGCCCAAGGCATCTGGAAGTGGATGGGACCCACACAGGAACTTGCAGAGCCCATGGGGGGACCCTGGCATCTCACCCTGATGTCAAGGTCATTGTGCTCAGACTGTCCTTACTGAAGGCTGAGAGCACCCACTATGTTTAAGTACCTGGGGTCCCGGACCTAGCACAGGGCTTAAACACAAGCTAGGGTATAGAGTGGGGAAGGGAAGCCTTGGCCAGCCCAAGGGATCTGTGAGGATGTATGTGCCAGTTTCTCTTGGCACTTGCAGGGCCTTTTGTGCAAAAACCAGGAGGCAGCAGCAACTGGGATGGCAAAGGCCTGGGAGCCCCCTGTGCTCACACCCACAAAGGCACAGCGAGAGGCACAGCTAACTCATGCCCGAGGACTAGGATTGTCTGTGGGCAGCCTCGTCCCTGGGAATGGAACACATGTTATCTTGCCCCTCCAAAGGGGGCCGGTGCCCGGCAGACCTGGCTCAGTACTCTCTCTATATCACCAAAGTAAGCACAGATGTTACTGTCATTCTGAAGCTAAGGCAGCCCCTGGGGGCCAGCAGGAGAGAGGAGAGGCCCCGTCTGCACGAGTTTTTAAGACCCACAAAGAAGGTGACTCTTGAGGACTCTTCTGTAGGCTCACCATCTGTGAGGCCAGAAGGCTGACTTTCCCAAGTGTGGCAGCTGGTCGGGCTCTACCACTCCTTTCCAAAGTCACTTTTTCTAAGTATTCTAGGTTCAAATTCCCACATACAGGGAAACACTAGATAGAATGTACCAAGTCACATTTATCACTCTCTGTATTAAGGGCATCCGACAGAGAAGTCCTCAAGCAGGGAGGGAGGCCAGCTTTGAGCAGTGTAGATACAGGAAATGGACCACTAAACTCTCAATTGTCTAGACAAGATTTCCTACTGTCCAGTCTAGCCTGGATGTGGGGGAACTACAGAGGGAGCAGCCACTCTCCAGGGCCCAAAACTACCAGGAAGAGTCAAGTAACTTCAATTGGAGAGGGGCTTTGATGAGCCTGAATGGCAAAGACAATAACACAGGCACCTGCTGTAAGACAAGGAAGGCCAAAAATGCACAGGAGAGATGCTTCAAGGAAGTAAACTTCAACCCTAGAGCCAGCAACTCGTTAGCTAGGTGTCCAATCAAGAGGACACATCAAGGTCATTAAGAGAAGGTTCCCCCGTAATAAAAACTCTTGGGTTTGGTCCCAGAAGAATAATCTATTCCTTGTGTTCAGGCTCACCAGGAATGATCTGTGTTCTGTCCTGGTTCCCTGGTTTCATTTTTTTTTTTTTTTTCTTTGCCCATTTAATAGTGTCCTTGTTGTAGTTGCTGATAGCTTGGTCCTGGTCCTCTAGGGACCAAAGAACAGCTTGCCTTCTATTTAATGAAGAGACTGCTCTTCACTAAGGAGGAAATTCCCCAACTCCTTATAAAGCAAAGAGTTTGGTCATGTGGTCAGAGCAGCTCAGGACCAAATGTAGCCCTGATGCAGGCAGCAGATAGGGACAGAGCCACACATAGGCCCTCCTTGGGCTCAAGATACCTAGAGTGGTGAATGGATACAGTGCAGAGCTTCGAAACTTCAAGGACGCCATGTCCTGCATCCTTACAAACCCAAAAGCCCACCCTCAGCATGAAGAAAGCGCTTCAAAGAGAGACATTTGAGGGAATCACGGGGGCCCTGTGGGAGCAGCCCACATCATAACTCTGATAGCACCAAGGCAACATTTCTAATCAGATCATGTGTTCACATGGTACACCACACCATTGGATAAAAACAGCCATATATTTTTTTTTTTTCCAACTGAACTTAAAGAGTCCTTAGTAACAGCCCTGGCAACGAGAGAACTAGAATGTAGGTTTCAGGTACTTCATTTGTGCAGCTAACATTAAGAAAAATAGCTGGGGATAAGGGAGGTGCGTGCGTGACTGCATCACACACAGGAAAGAAACTGAACCCTGAGCGTAGCCCTTGGTTGAGCACTGGCAAAATGTGCTTTGTAGGATCTAGGAAAGATGGGATGGAAAACGGCCACTGCCATACTGGTGTTTTGCTTGATGCTCCTTGGCATCTAGTATAGAGAGGCTCAGACTCTTGGCCACTGGTGACAACACGTGACAAGACACTGTGTCAGCGGGCCATGTCAGTGTGGGCTGGAGAGCCGACCCACCAGGTGCCATCAGCTAATCCTGTGCATCTGCCTGCCTTGCCTTGCTGTTTTGAACTGCTTGGTTGATGGGCTGGGACAGGACTGGCAAATAAGCCTATTGTGTATATATACCAAACAAAGAAAACACCAGTATCCACATTGTGTCTAAAGAGCCAGACAAGACCCTTAAAAAACACCCAAAACAATTCTGCTGCTGCAAATATTTGACATTACCTCACCATAAGGGCAGGAGAAAGGGGGGGGGGGGGAGGAGTTAACTTCCAGGCATTCCAGGATCTCCCATAATGGGTGGAAACAAACAGTTTGGTGAAATCAAAATGAACAAATCAGTCAGGCTGACTAACCCTGCCACAATGAGTAACATACATGACGACTCCATTTCAAGATCAGAGGTTGCCATCTCTGAGCCCAAAGGCAAGTCAGGCTGCCCAGCAATGTGCCTCGGGTCTCAGGTGCTTTTCACCTCTCTGGGGCTTAGCACCCCCCTGCCTGAAGGCATGCCTATAGACACTCCATGAAGTCTCCTGCTGCCTTCGGCACACCCCGATCTGGTTGTAGACTCCATGAAACAAACCTGTCACCCAAATGCCATTCATACAGCTGAAAGGCAGCCAGGAAGCCAAGGCCCTGCCCCCAGCCCTGACAGGGTAGAGCCATAATGCCACACGGAGTGTACGATAAGGAACAAGGATGGCAACTGCTGCTCTGGGATAGATCATTTGACAGAGAAATTTATTTGCTGGCAGACTTCCGACTGCAGGCTTGCTCGGCACTGGCTCGCTGCCATGCAAATGAAATAAAAATCAATATCCTTGGGTCTGTAAAACAGTGTATCAACAATCACACTCCAAACAACTTATATAACATACCTCACCCTGTACCCGAATAGCAGTGAGTATTTTTGTTCTAACACAGCACAAAATAAACAGAAAGGGGGTGGGGGGGACAAGGCAGTTTTGCAGGACCTCCTCCTTCAGCAAAACCTTTCCAGGACTTCAATGAGGAGATAATCTTTCTGTGATTATGACCAAACCCTTCCGTTGCTTAGCAACACATAATTAAGGAATATGTTTTCAGATCCGCTTTGCAAGCCTAGCCATTATCAGATGAAATTACTGGAGCAACAAATGTCATCGCCATGCAAATTAGTTGGTTGCAAAGAAAGAATGTTGGATTGAGACAGAAAGAAGGCTCAAGCCCTCCAAACTTATCGACTCCCCTCCTGGCTCACATGGGTTTCAAAGTTAATATGTAATCAGACTTTAAAAAAAAAAAAAAAAAAAAAGGCAAGGGACGGGGGTGCAAAGACAAAATCACTAGCAAGAGAAAAACAAGAAAAAAAGGAAAAATACACAGGGTGGAGTAGGAAACCACCCCCAAGCAGTTAGCCAGTCTCTTTATGAAAACAAAGTGCCTGACATGTCAGTCACTCTATGCCATCCTTATAGAAAAATCTATCTTAGGGCTTGTAAGGCCAGGTCCCTCCAAGACCGTTTTAAAGGACACTGTAGAAAATGTACAGCATTTTCCACTCCACTACTCCTCATCTCCATGCTAGATAGTTTTAGAATGCATTTTAGGATGTATTTGAGGGCTCGGTAGTTAAGAGTACTTGCTAAGTGACTCTGGGTTCGACTCCTAGCACCTAGATCAGGCAGCTAACATCCACCTTTAACTCTAGTCCTAGGGCATTCAATGCCCTCTTCTGGCTTTCGGGAGCCCTGTCACACATATACAAATACGCAGGCACCCGTGCATACACATAAACCAAACCAAAACAAAAATTAATATAAAATGGTGTCATTTTCTAAATTATGTATGTTGGATGGCAAAGGTGAGATGAGAACTGACCTTTTATTTCAGTCAAGACTGCTCAGAGGACGCCCGCCAAGAAGTTTAACCATGGTGTCCAATGAAAAACATGCAATGAATCAATCACGCCCGGCTTTTGCTGGGAAGAAAACCACCTAGAATTCCTCCCTCCCCCTTCAACGTGGAATTATTATCTTCCTCACAAACAAGCAGAATTCCCAACCGTATTTTCTAAAACGAGAGGCTAAATCTGTTTTTTCAAACAGTTCTAAGGGATTTCAACATGTTGCTTTGTTTAGCCCATAACTGTGGAAACAGACGTGTTCTTATCGGCAGTGGGGAATCTTTCCCTTTGATATGTGTGCTGGACTTGCAGAGGGGTGCTGACTACATTGCCAGGCATTTTTACCAGCAAATTATCCATGCACAATTTATAGTAGGCATTCCACCACATACTCTTGGCTTTCCCAAATCTACTCAACGGAACTGAGAACCACCTGTCTCACACATTAAAAAAAAAAAAAAAAAAAAAAAAAAAAAGGGGGGGGGGCGGAGAGACAGTCTCTCCAAATGGCTTCTGATCCTCTGCTGAAAATGGCTATGTTTCAGCAGTAGGAGAGGAAATCAGCAAACTGCAGCTTAACCTGCTACATAAATCTGTAGGATCAAGAACAGACCACGGGAGGAGGAAACTGACCCCAGCATTCACCCTGGTGATGATCTATCTGATAGGGTGGGGAAGGGGGGCAGGGGGGGCGAGGCACATTATCTACTCTGTAAGTATCACCAGTGCCAACAAACCATTCCCTTCTAACCCTCTGTACCCTCCCCTGACCCCTTGAACTCCCGGTCGGGAAGGGTTAAGTTACTTGGTTCTGGAGTCAGCATGGTTGACACGATGATGGGGGCCCCTGTCCGCCGAGCCACCTTCTGGTACGGAGAATGAGGTGTGTGGAGGCTTTGGCTGACTGGTGGCAGAGAAGACAGCTCCATGGGGACCGTTGCAGGTTTCCGCAGGAGCTGGGGGCTGCCATGAGGGCTGGGCAGTGGAGGGGTGGTCACACTGCGCTCCCTCTTCAGCAGTTCCATGGGCACCGTGTACGAAGTGGAGTAGGCTGTTCTGTGACTCGATTGAAGGGGGACAGAAGGGCCTGGGTTAGTCAAGGCTACCCCAGCTTGTGAAGGGTATGAGGGAGCCAGCCGTGCTGTTAGGGCACAAGGAGTAGGAGAACTGTACCCAGAGTTCAAATGTACGTAGGGGGGCTGGGCCCCCACCACTGGGGCAGAGTAAGTAGCTGCTGTCTCCAGGAGGTGCTGGGAAGGTGCGCTGGAGGGGCGGCGAGCTAGATCTCCAGCTCGAGGAGTTGGTGCCTGCAAAGGCCCAGCAGGGTGAAACTGCAGGGCTGTGGTACCCAGCGAGGCCAAATCATTGGGCAGCAGTTCACTTCGGTGGCTGAAGCTACTGGACCGAGTACGAGATGGAGGGCCTGTCCGGTCCTGTCTCCGAAATTGCATCTCTGTCCTGCAGCTGCTGGCTAGGCGGCTCAGGACCCGGGCCTGGCCCAGGTTGGGTGCAACGGATTTGATGTCAGCATCCTCCAGGGTGGCCAAGACGGCTGGGGAGTCGAAACCTTGCTGTAATAGGGCAGCCAGGGTGGCCTCGGCCACACCCTCTGCCCGAAGCAGGGCCAGAAACTCGGGGTACACTGTCCTTTTGCCCCCAGGCCCCTGGAACGTAGACAGGTCAGCTTCATAATTCTCATAGGTCAGCTTTGAGTGGACATTTTCCCGGGTAGGCCCATAGCCTCTATTCAGGGAACCTGGGGCTGCCCCTGTGCTGTTCTCGGTAGGAGCAGCTGAGTTGGGGTCTACAACCAGGCATGTTGGGGCCACCTGTCTGGTAGGCGTAGAATCAACAGTTCTTTCACAGACATCATTGTAGACTTGACTGGGGGTGGGGGAGTGGGTGGGGACCTCCATCCCTAACCTTGTATCAGGCTGTTCCCTTCCATACCTCCCAGGAGATGGAGCCCTGCCATGTGCCCTCTGCCCGTGCGGGATGGTTTTACCCCCAGATTCCCGGTACAGTTGGCCAGAATCCTGCAGAGCTGGTAACTGGCCTTGTACCTGCTCCCACGGCACTCTGCTGCCAAGTACTCCGTAGCTGGGCACCGGCCGGCCGGCTCCTGGGTCCCGATAGAAGGGAGGCTCCTTGGGTACCCTGGTGCCCCTGGATGGGTCGCCATAATAGTCTTGTGGGAGCATGGAGCCACGGCCAGACATCACTGCCTGTCTGCTGTCGTAGAAGGCGAAGTCAGGCACAGAGCCCTTTCTTGACGGCAGCGAGTTATAGAAAGCTTCTCGGGGTAGGTAAGGTTCAGTGTCCTGTGCGTAGTGGTTTAGCAGCTCACACCAGGTCCCTTCTCCAGGACCACACGTCAGAGAACTTCTCCTCCCTGGAGGCCCAGCATTCTCCCAGGGGACCTCATACCAGCCAGCAGCATCCCAGCTCTGAGAACGGCCAATATTGATGTGCCTGCTGGGAACCGGCATTGGCAGAGCAAATGACTACGGCAAAGGCAGGGAGGAAGCCTTTCTTTATAAATCTTCAATTACATACATCAAAACCAGACCTGGCCGCACGCAAGCCCTCCCGAGACGGCAGGAACAACCAACTGGGGGTTTCTGTTTCAAGGCACGACCTAAATTATTAATCCTCTGAAACCTTAGTAGGCAAAAAGCAGACTCACGGTAACTTTGCCTCACTCGCCAACGGTAGCCTGCAAGGTCTGTCCTGTGTGACTCTAGCCCAGGCAGGAGGCTCTACTCCAGCCTTCCGGGCCCTTTCTGGTGTCTGTGCTCACATGGCCCGCAGCTCCTGCAGCGTGAGGATTAGGAGCTAAATAAAACCCCTAAAGCTTTTGTTCCATGTGACATCTCAGACTGATGAAACTGGCCGCCTGCTTTAGCCAGGCCTACAACAGGCAGCTGGGAATGATCCCACATGGGTTCTCCCCCTGAGCTTGAGGCCCCCCCCAATCCCTTGTCCAGTTTTTTTTTTTTTTTTTAAATCCCTCTCGGGGGAGCCCCTGACCAGTCCCTGTCCACTGATGGCAAGAGAAGCAAACCAGGACTGCTTAGCTGTCTACCCATGAGACATTAATCCGAAAACACACAGCTAGAACATCAAATGGAGGTGTACAGGAGAGCCTTGCGGCTGTTTCCCGAATGTGAGGTGTTCTGAGAAGCAGACTGCAGTCCCTGGCTTTTAGAGTCTGGTTATTAGAGATTAAACAGGTTTCACTGCTCTAATCTAAAGAGACTCGCCACCTTAAGATGATCGAAAGACAAATTCTTGTATACGTCCAGGGGAAAAGACCCAGTCAACAAGGGTCAGCCACGAAGGAAGAAACCCAGGGACTCCTGTGCTTCCATGTCACCCTGTGTGACATGTGCAGAGAGCCTCAACCATCCTTGCCTCTGCCCCACACCTGCGTCATAGACTTCACAAAATAAACCAAGGTGGCGATCAAGAAGTATATTTAAATGAGATAACTGTATAAAGCCATGAGACCAAAGAATCATGTGCCTTCACCTACTTCCCTCTTAACCTAAGATTTAACTAGAACCTTCAACTAGAGAAATACCAACCATTTAAATGAAAAGATTTAAATATAACAAGTATGGAAAATACTGTGAGGTGGGAATTTGAAGTACGATTTCTTCTGTGGAGCGGGTTTATGGTGATGCCATGAAAAGATTTAAATGTAACAAGCATAGAAAACATACTGTGGGGTGGGAATTTGAAGTACCATTTCTGTGGAGCGGGTTTATGGAGATGCCATGCTTTCACCCAGTCCTGGACAATTCATATCAAATTCTGGGACAGGAACTGTGTAAACGGCTGATATGCCTTAAGGAGATCTTATCCCTCCGAACCAGCTTTCCACTGACAGATGGCACCTGCCAAGTGCAGCTGCGACCAATGCTGGACCACGGTGCAATTGACCTGAGCACATGATCCCAAAGACTAGGAGGGACCATCGTGATAACAGCACTGCCTCCATTCCTGACAAAGAGACCCATTTCCTAGGATTCAGCAAGAGGGTGAAGAGCCTGTGCATAGCTCAGATTCCCACACATGAAATATACCTTCTTTGGCCAGCTCACTGGGGATAACAAGCAGAGAGGACCAGGTAAGGAAGACCAAGGGGACCGGCCAGGACACACCCAAGCTCGAATTTACAACTCTACCTCTAAGAAGGTTCATTGAGAATATTACACACCCCCACCCCCCCAAAAAGCTACAACATACAGTGCAAAGCTATACATTCCAGCTCACTACTTAGTAGGGTCCAGGGAAAAGCACACACACGGATATCTGTTGCCTTCAAATGGTAGCAACTGCTCAGTGCTTTGGTATTAGCCTCTGTTGTGATACAGCATCAGCTCCAAAAGGATCTACTTGTAATGTGGACAGGACCCTCCAGATATAACTAGACTAATTTGGTAGCTGTCTGGGAACTATCTCTCACTCTAGGGGGCTCTAGGTGCCTTACCAATTTACTGCAAGGAGTTTTATAATGGCCAAGTTCACAAATCTAAAACGATGCAGAAAACTGCCAACTGGAGAGCTTGCAACAAACCAGCAATGCCTCTTAGGCATCCCTTGAAGCACTATGAAGGCATGATCACAAGGGTGGAGCAGTGGTGGAGGACACAGGTTCCAGCCTGGTGTCCCCTCTGCAGTAGAACCAAGAGGCCCAGATTCCATTCACAACAGCCTCCAGCTGGTTCTGCCTGGAAGCCAACCAAACTCACGAAGCCTCAGCTCTACAACTCACCAAATATTATGACAGATGTTTTCTTCTGTTAGACTAACACCTGTATCTGGACACAGACTTTTCCAAACACCCCACCCCCAGCATTTGCGAAAGTATTGATTTTCTGAGAACTGTCTGCCTAAAAAGGGCAGGATGGGCCCACTTTCTGAAAGGCTATGAGTTTCATGGATGTAACTTTTTAATCCTACAAGAATCCCCTCCATAGAAGATGATATAAAGTAAAAACACACAAAGCTTGTCTAAAGTAAGAAACAACTCATGCTCTGAAGACAGAAAATAAGAAAGAGTTCACTGTGAAAAAAAAAAAAAAAAAAAAAAAAAAAAAAAAAAAAAGATCCAAATGGCCAATACAGAGCTGCAGGTAACGTTCGCTGGAAGCTTGTTCTTGAATGCATGAGGCCAACAAAGCTCTGAGAATAAGGGTAGTGGTAGCTGGGGGGAGTGGGGCCATGACACCCCAGAGCCAGCAGCTTCTTAGGGTTGCTGTGGAGGTTAGTGGGTTACACACTGCCTTCCGGCTAGACAGAGTAAAAAATAGGCCCAAGCTGTGCCTACTTCCTACTTTTCAATGTGGACAGGTTGTGCTTGGCTTAAAAAAAAAAAAAAAAGCCTATTCTACTGTGACGATCAGTGATCTAGCATTTGTGCTGGAGTGCAGCTTTCTGACTTGGGGGTGGGGGTTATTTCTTGTGCACATAATGCCCTTTACTTAAAAGGGGGGGGGGTTAAGGAAAGGGTTGGAGGCCACTTTTATTCAGGTGACAGGAGCACATGAACAGAATTGTGGACCGTGCCGGTTTACTCTTCAATGGTAAAGCACACAGCGGTACTCTCACTATTTGTGGGCCTGGAGCATTAAGGCCAGGGAACATACCCTGCTCCCCGGGGGAGGGCATAGGCTGCAAAGATCTTCCGTGGGACCTGGAAGCATGAGCATCCACCCTCTTTGTGGGTCCTGGGAGAATCCACTTCTCAGACTCCAGTGGGGAGGGGGAAGAAGCATGTTTTACACATGCTACTCCTACGAGGACATCGAGGATGGAACCAACACATGCTCCAAACTCTGAGGAAGTGGGACACATGAGGAGAGAAGCCAGCGGTGTGGAGAGCCACGGTGCACCAGCACAGGCCACCTTTGAGGGTTCTTTCCAAGCCTAGTGGTGGGTGTTGCTGGACAGAGAAAGGAAGCCACAGAAACAGAAAGGCACACCATGGATTCTCCCTGCAGACAGAAAGAGCAGGAACACAGCCAAAGCAGGTAAGCTCTTTAGCAAGAGCTCCAATCACTGGCCAGAGCACATAACAGTCTGAGCAAGAAGACCTAAGCTGGGCTGCAGGGGTTTCGCTGTCCACTGTAACATTTGCAGCTTCTGAAAGGGGAGCAGGGCAAGATGCAGCAGAGGGTCCCAAATGCTTTGGGTATTTGGAAGCTAATTATACTTGCTTGTTCTTTGTATCTTGGTAAGGAAGTCTTTTTGTCTTCCCTCACTTTTGATTGGGATATACAGACTGTTGTGTAATAAACTTGACTCCTCCCCCCTCCAAGTATTCACTGGAGATACTTGTGACTTTATCTGTCTTCTGCCTATTCCTTTCCTCAAACCACACTTCCCCTTCTCAGGGACTGCTTGGAAAAGTTGGCTGGACCTGACAAAGCACCCCAAAGTGTGGGCTATGACCAAAGACCAAACCAGAAGACAGCCAGGGTCTCCAATGGCACCATACATCCTTGAGCCCCAAGACAAAACCTAAGCAGCCCACATTCAACTAGAGATATGATGAGCACAGACAACCATCCAGAAGCAAACTGACAAGTCAGTGCAAAGAGACAATTGCATTTGCATTGGACCAATGATTGAGGGAGAGTGAATTCAGCATGCAACTAGAATCTTAGCTGCAAGTAAGGCCTGGCCAGGAGCAGACAAGACTATGACCCCACTCCTCAGGTGCCAGGGAATAGGAAGACTGAACTTCCACAGGCAGGGTCACTGCTCCAACTCATTGACTCAAATAAGACAAAATGGTATTTTTATAACATGTAGATTATTGCTTTGGTGTTCCCATGTGAGCATTTCTTTACAATGATGAGCATTATCTGGGACTTTTTTTGTATTGTAGAGTTTGGAGCCACATCTAGTTGACTATTGTATATTTATTTACACAGCTAAAGTAATTGCAGCTAATCACTTAATTATGGAAATGTGCATAATTGCCTGATCTCAACATATAATTAAAATGTATAGCAACATTATGAATCCCATTTTTAAGTTGTAGGTTTGGGGGGCCTTCAAAAGACAGCTTATTAAAAAATGATCAGGGGTATCTGTGGACAGTAAGGTTCAAGCCTGCTCCTATGCAAAACCCAACAAAACACAAACGCATAATGTATTCAATCACAAAAAGGACAGGTGAAACCAAACAGCATCTTGGATACAGAAATTCAAAACAAGGAAACTAACCACAAACAAAATGATCCTGGTTCTGTTCCTGGTCCTGGTCCAGGTGGAGTGGGCTCTGATGGGCCTGCTAGAGAACCCCATTAGGTGACCCTCAGGGGGATTTGGGCACTTTGCTACTCAGGTTCCCTCAATAAACCAGAAACAGCTTAGGGATCTTAAGGATGGGAAGACCACACAAGTACCTTCTTGAGAAATATGCTGAGGTACTACACAGTGGCAAACATATGCAACTCAAGAGTGGAAAACACTACCTGTAAAAGCACGCTGTCCCACATCTACAGCACCCACTGTGTCCTTCTTGGTGACCAAGTAGACATAGAACAGCCATACTTCTTTCTTTTCTTCTGTGCTCAGAACTTTTATATAAAGGCAGTTCATACCACTTCCTTGTATTTATTTATGCATTTGTTTAGCTAATCATAACTCAGCTGGTACCATTCTTGGAACTGTTTTTTCCACACTTCTAAAGAAATACTTGAACACCGTAAAGTAAAATCCATAATTCGTTTTATTATTTTCCAAATCACACCCTCAACAACTATAGGAAAAGAATGTATCCAGGATATGTGTGATTCTGTCCATATCCATTGTAAGATGACCTAACAAAAGGTCATGGGCAAAGCTGCAGTGGAGTTCTACAAACCCAAACCCTGGCTCCACTCTGCAAGGCTGGGTGACAGCATGCCTGGTCTGTGACCCAACCACAAATTTTTGGAGAAAACCAAACTAGTCCTGGCATGATCCAATAGGGTATTCAAACCCACACGTTAGTAAAATCTACAAATGGACTGTGTCAATTATGTCATAAACCAGAAAGAAGAAAGCCAGTACCTAAATTATACATCAGAGGGAAAGCAGGTTGCAATCTAGGGATGAACAGGCCATGTGATCAAAGGCTGTTCCATAATTATTCCATACAACGTACTCCAGGATTGTCTGAGAGCAGGCATCAAGAAAACCAGCAGAGAACAAATTACAGATATCAAAAAGGGTCGATTACAAAAGCACATTCAAATCTGGCTTTTAAGTCGGCCTGAAAGATTTTATTATTCCAGTTGATTTGGATGGAGATCTCTCTCTCTCTCTCTCTCTCTCTCTCTCTCTGTGTGTGTGTGTGTGTGTGTGTGTGTGTGTGTGTGTGTATGTATGTGTGTGTAGGCCCACATTTCATGTCCCAGTATAAAGAAAGACAGAGCTTCAGGACATGGTCCCTGGCATTAACTCTGAGCAGAACACACAGACATCCCAGAAAGAGATTAGAAGGGGCTAAGGGCTTCCAGTGGAGAGTTCTGGGAGAAGGATTCTCATAGGGATAAAGCTAAGATTTTATCTGACCAGCTCTCCCATGGCACTGAGAGAGTCTTGCCCAACTCTGGCAAGGGATCCCAGAAATAGGTAGGTGGTCAGCAGGTTTGTGATCAAAGAGATTTAAGGGGTTGTTAGCACTGTCTGAAACCAGAAGAAAAGGTAGCTTTCCAAAACCCAGGATATGTATGCACTCAATCAATTAAAAACAAAACCAAGCAGATGCGGTGGCACACACCGATAAACCCAAGACTAAAGGCAAGAGGATTGCTCAAGGACAGCCTGGTATACACAGCAAAACCTTATTTCAAAAAAATAACAAACCAACTAACAACCCACCCACCCACCCACCCAATGCCCCTAAGAGACAGACAGGAATTATCCTTGGGGTGAAGTATTATAGGAAAGGGCAGAATAACAGGACAAGCTCTCTGGAAATCTATGCTCAACAGACATGGTGCAAAGCTATGTGTGTGCTGTGTGGTAGCTGCACAAGGCCTTCAGTCCAGGGAGCTGAGCTCTGGGAATGGCTAAAGAAAAAACAGCTGTCTTGGGAACCAGCACAAATCACCAGCTAATCAATAAAATGGGCCCTACCCATCCAGACCTATGGCCGGCATGGCAAGGACATTCGGTTCACAACCTCAACAGCTGTGACTTCCTTAGACATGGGGTAAATGGGATCACAGAAAAAGAGCTATACCCGGCAAACCTGGAAAACACAATTTCTCCTGATTCTGCAAGACCATGCACCTCTAGATGACTAATGTGTGACTGAACTTTCCGTTATAAACCAACCTCGGTCAAAGTTATGGGGATGAGTAATAATGCTGGTGAATGACATCAGAACAGAGGACATGATCAATGGCTGGCCCAAATCTGGTTCACTGAGTTATAAAAGCTCCTCGATCTTGTTCTTGTTTCTGATTTGTCATCTTTAATGGGAGAGTTATGGGAGGAGTCTTCCCGGATGCTAACCTTGCCAAGTTGGCTCCCCAAGGCTTTCTGGAAAGAGGATTTAGCAACTACCCTCCAAGAAGCTGCTTTCTGCTAGAAATCAGTCAATTTCTACTATCAGGAGAGTTCAGGCTGTTAGACTGCTCTGTGAGACACTAAGTCCCAAATCTTCTATCACAACAATGATCCTAAAGTCTATCAAAGGCCAAGTTATTATGAGACTCTCTTCAGACTAAGGAGATATGACACCCAAATCAATACGCAACCCTGGTTTACTACACAAATGGACACGATAAAAACAAGATAGCTACAAACAGACCCATATGGGAGACACAAACATGTAATCTGCATTGGATGGTATCTTAGGGAATGATTATGCTATTGTGGTTATGTAGGAAACTATCCTAACAGAAGACACATGCCATGGGGTGGTGACAGGAAACCACTGCCATCTACAAGCTTGTTTCAGATGTTTCTGGAAACAGTTCACATAGCAAACCACACACACACACACACACACACACACACACACACACACACACACCCCTCATAAAAAACAATCAAAATACTATGTTAGTAAACACAATTGAAAAAAATACTGGCATTCATTGACACTAGTCTATCAATCTTTCTATAGGGTTTAAATCATGTTGTCAGAGACCAATAGCAGAAGTTTAATATTTTTAATGTTTACTTTTAAAAGCCAGTTAAATGCCAAGTTCCATAAACTAAACTATAGCAGAACCCAAGGGACATGGTTGGCTAGGGGGTGGGGTTCTTGCATACTTTGCACAGAGTGCTCAAGGGCTGTCTCAAGCAGAATGGCTTTGATGTCCCCCCATCCCATGTGGCTTGAGCTACATCTATTTAAAGGACAAGCAATTCCATATGGGTGGCTGCAGGGAAGAGTGTGGGGGTGTGTATGCCTGCCTGTGAGCTGCTAGGGCAGCCATTGCATGTGTACTCAATAGGAAATGCACCTACCATACCAAGAACCAAGGCTAGCCCTGCAAACACTCCCAATAACTCCCCTAGACAAGGATAACCCCGAAGCACCGATTCTGGGCTGACCCAATCCATATAAATCCACAAGTTGCAGGCCCAGGGTTCTTTGGTACTAATTAGGAAAGGACAGTGCTTAATCAATGTTTCAGTTTTATCCCCAGGTTTCCATTAGATTTTAATTATGTTTATTTTCCCTTTCATGAATAAAACACTTCCAGACATTTTCAAAGATACCGAGGACTTGAAAACACCAAGAGGGGCAGGACTGGGCTCCTCAGAAATATCTTGGAATTCATTGTTGTAAATATCCTTAATGGAAAACAGATAAAGTCTTGAAACTTCAGGAAGTTAAAAAAGCTGGCCCTGATATGTGGTGTCTTTCATATGCAAAATAACCCTAGGTATATGGAAGAAAGGGACCTCACAGTCTTCAGCCCTCCCTCACTTTCTGCCCAACCCTGTCAAGTCAAAAGGATTAGCCAAGGACTTAGTGTAGCCAGTGCCTGAAAAGGTAGGGCACAGGAAGAGAATCTGGAGGCCCTAGTGTCAGTGTGACACAGCCAGGTCCAGCTATCTCAAATGAGCAGGTTGGAGGGGATCTGCATGAGGGGCTATGTGTCTTTCATGAAAACCCTTCAGCCATGCTGGCTCTTACCTTCACAAATTCTGTCCAATCGCTGTCTCTTGACTCTGTGCTTATCCACAAGGGCCATTCTTTATCGAACTTTGCAACTCTCTGATTCAAAAGGCAAAGCAGTCCGCTAAGAACTTAGGGGAACTCGCAGGAGTATGCGTGCATTGCGCCACTATGAACCCTGAAACAAGGAGAAAAGAATCCTTAACTCTCTGGAGACCTCCAGGACACAAGGTCATTCGTGACTTCCTGACACTTTCTAAGAGGGAACCTGCTGCTCTGGCATTCGGTGCTTGCTCTCCCCCCCCAAAAACATGGGTGGGGGCTGCTCCACGTGAGCCTCAGCCAATGCCTGTTCTCTACCTTGGATCCTTCAGAAAGCAAGCAGGCAGGGGGAAATTTGCCACACACGTTGCTGAAAACAGCAAATGGCAGTGCATGGGCTTCTCGGCTATGGACACCAATTACAGACCAACCTCTATTATTATTTCAACTCCAAGGCCAGAGACCAAGACACAGCTGGCTGGATCTGCCATTTATTGCTTTGAACCACGGAAATGCTACACCACCAGGAAAATAGCCTCACCGACAGCTCTGGAACACTAGGCTGAGGGTCCTACTATATAACTGCATGGGGGGAGGGGGTCCATGGCCACTGTGACTATGTCCCCAGAGGCTCTCTCTAGGCCACTTTTCAAAAGTGCTTCCTTTCCATGATGGACTCAAAGGGGTCAGCCACCAAAACCACATGCTGCAGCACTGCGCAGCACAGCACAACACAAGCTCCCTGCTACACTGTGTCAACATGGGCTCGGCCTGGCCCGCACCATCTTCTAGAACCTTCCTTAAATGCAGAGGGGACTGTCAATGACTGACCTTGCATTTAACCCTACGGTCCTGGACTGTAGTTCTGGATTAGCAGGGCTGTTGTGCCTTTCTAAGCATCCTGTGATGAATCAGGATCAGAACAGAAGACCCGGACAGATCACAGTTGCCCTGAAAGAAGTACCCCCTTCTCTTTAAGCACCAGATCAAAAACTGTAAGCCAGGCACTATGGAGTCTCTCCTTCAGAACTGTAGTCTGTCAGTCACTGCCAGAACAGCAGGGACTCATATTCGCTGGTTTTCTGTTCTTCATTGCAAAACATCAAACCCAGTGTTGTTTTAAATCTAATGGCAATACGTACACACACACACACACACACACACACACACACACACACACACACACTTGAACACACATGGCTGTTCTCAACTATCAGGGAATTATGCAGAGAAAGGAGAAGACAGAAAAGTAAGGCCAGGGGTTAAAATGAGAAACTCTGGTGGCATATGGACATCAATTATGCCGAATGCCAGGAGTTACTTTATCAAAGGTCCAGGCACAGGTCTGACTAGTAAAAGGTAGGCAGGTTCTTGGTAATTAATGGCTAATTTCCCAGCAATGAGGCTCGTAAGGCATCTTAAAGATTTATAGCAATAATTATGTGAATTTGAGGGTGAGGGGGAGATAGGGAAAAGCAGTTTCTAACCATATAAATCATGACCACAGTATCCAAAGGCTATAGGACTCTCTTAACACAAGCAGCTGCCTAAAACAAGCCTGTCACCACATGGACACAGAACTCTTAGTGTCGTTGTGGGCTTTCACAAAGGTAGCCGTGTGTGTGTGTGTGTGTGTGTGTGTGTGTGTGTGTGTGTGTGTGTGTGTATGAGAGAGAGAGAGAGACCCTAGCTCCAGGAAAATGGAGTGGGACAGAGGGACCAAGACCTATGCCAGCTACAAATGCACAGAAACATCACCCAAGTCCACAGGCACATCAGAGAGCCTGGGCTAGCCCTTTTACTTTGCTGAGGCTGAGGCTCTGATGTCCACACTACAGTGTAGAACCTCCCAGCATAAATGCAAGCCTCGTTGTCTACCTCATCCAAAGGCCAAGTTAATATTGTGAAGTGCAATGGAGATGGGAAACCGCCAGCATTATGATCAGCGGCAAGATGGGCTCTGCACCCTCCTCCTCCAGTGAGGCGTAATCATTCTTTTTGCTTTCCTTTGAATTTTAATTTGTATAATTAGACGGCTTCTTGAAAAATTGATAAGCAGAATCTCGATCATGCAATCAGAGATCAGCCAACAGCTTACACAAATGTCTGTGTCTTACTTCTGTGACCGATTCCCATGTTTGGCTTTCCTGGGGCTCTTCTGTGGGGTCCAGGGCAAACCCTGAGTGGGGGTACCACCCATCACATCAGCAGTGAATATAGACTTGTGGTAGTGTTGCCCAGCCTGGGGGCAGTGACAAGAGATAGCTACTACCCCCTCCTACAATACTTTGCTTTAGAATGGGGGGGGGGGGGACCAAAAATATGAAAGACACTTTTCCTTTCCAAGAAGGAAGCTATTTTATGAAGACTAACACAGCCACTGTACAAATGGCAGGCACAAAACACGCCTTATAATGGAGCTCTGCACAGTGACTTCAGGCGTGTGTCCACACCAGAAATGCCCACACTGCACCAGTTATACTGGCTCTGGGCTCCCAGGCATCACACACAGATATCAAATAAATCTCGAGTTGTTACAAAAACAAAAAAACAAACAAAAAAAAAAAAAAAAAAAACCAGGCTTGCCCTTTAAGTCAGTCCTCATTCCCAAGTCATAATCTTCCAGCCAAAGGAATTTGTAATAGTCATCTATTGATATCATTAGTCAAAATGTTCAACAAAAATACAAAAGTATGCATAAGGAATAAAGAAAGAAAAAGTGCTGTGGTTCTTGAATCCTAGCAGGAGGAAAGCCATGGGTGGGCTACAGAATGACCTGATGAAGCTGCTCCCTTGCTTGTGGATCGGGGAAGTCATTCCTAGTATGCCACCAAGTCTATAAGACAAACATTGGATCTGTTCTACCTGCTTGGGTTTGGTGTTGACACTTCCTACAAAATGCCAATAGTACATCTGGCCTAAGGCAGGAAACAAATGCCAGTAAAGTTCAAAGTCAAGAGGAAGTGGATCTCTGGGAGTTCAAGGCCAGCCTGGTCTGTAGTAAGTTCCAGGACAGCCAGGGCCGTTACACAGAGAAACTCAGTATGGCTGTAGGACTGTGCGGGGTGTCTTTTCATGGAGGGGCACCTCACAGCAGAGAACCAGAGAACACCAGGCCAAATCCCAACCCAGAGATAAAAATGTCTTGAAAACTATTTGCTCAAAGTGAAATTTAACTTATAATAAAGCTATTATTCCCACACATGGTCCTGGGCAGCAGCATGGTAAAACTCCCTGCAGTCTGGTGTATCCACACAGTATATGCCACTTCCCCATTAGTTACTCAGGAACTAGATTTTGATAGCCAGTTGATCTGCTGAAACCCATGTGTTCAGCAACGAATCTGCTTAATGATCAACAGCAAGAATCACAACATTGGCAATTTGGTTATGCCAAACAAAAGCCAAAAGTCCCTCCTTTGATCAGGAAGGGGAATGTTGATGCTGAGGATAAACAAAGACCGGTATTCTCTACTCCTCAGGCATTTACTGCAGGCCCTAAGACTCAGCAGACCTGGAAGAAGCAGGCAGAGAAGTAAGCCAAAGAGATGTTTAAATAAGACAGCTTTTGCAGGACACTGTTTCATGGCGGTGTCAAAGAGATTCAAGAAAAGTTCAAAAATTAAAAAGACCAACACATTTTACAATTATCCACCCTTGACATTAAACTAAAAAGAAACCACTTGTTTGGGATGATAAGCATTTTCCACCAATTACCACCAACGGCTACCTCTTGGCCAAGCCAAGCCACCATGCAATTGTACCACAAAAATCCCAGCCTTCACAAATCTGTTTTTAATGAGGGTTCTCTGTCTCCATTCTACTTTAGACTCTACAAAGACCAGATGGAGAAAGTCAACTGCAGAGCAAGTGTTCCTCTTCAACACTGTCTCTCAAAACGAAAATGCTTCTAACCCGTTTAACACCACAGACAGCTTCCCTTCCCACCTCCTTATGCATCATGTTAATAAAAAAAGGATCCAGTCTTGCAACATTGTAGTTAAGTGGACACCCCTCCTTGTTAATCACAAACCAGGTGCAGACTTAAAAACCTCAGCGCTGTGGCTATCTAATTCAAGTAGAAAAGGGTCCAAACATAGAGAAGGCAGCATCCGGGAGTGTGCTCATGCACGCATACCTATCGAAGAGAAGAAAGGACTCCCTGTTGTGGGCATAGGTGCAGGCAAAGTGTCTCTCAATGATGGTTCTAACAAGAATACCTGCAATACTCGTTTGGAGGCAGAAAAAGGTGCTCATGCCTCAACAAAGCTATTCCATGGGCTTCAGGAGCCAAGTACAACCAAAGACTGCTAACAAAATTACTTAGTTTGCAAAGAAATTACTAGTCAATTTCTAAAATGATTGCTATGAACAGAACGTTTGTATGTCCCCTAAATCCTTTCATGTTCCTCACGAGGTACCTACCATTCAAGTGAACCTCTGAGCTCCCCTACCCTGGAATGTACACACAGCCTCTTTCCAATCTGGGTAGCTCCAGAAGAACGTACAAGAGTTGGGGATTTATAAAGGTAACATTACTTTCATCACCTTTTACTTGCTTGCCTGTCCCTAGGCCAACAACTATAATTCCATACTAGAAAAATAAAGACAAAATATCATACCATGTGATCATATCAACTCAAGTAGATAAACTAATCCAGATTGCAAAAATAAAACAAACTGTCAATACTTAGGCCAGGTCTCCCAGATTCTATCACTATTTCATAGAATCTGGAGGGTACTCCTTGGTGACAGAAGGCTGGCCTCTATTAACTTTTATGTGGCCTGGGTTTGAGCTGTGGTGTAAGAGAGGAAAAGTCACATAGTTGTGCCATGAAGAATCCACCAGGCCAGAGGCGTCCCGGTGCAGGGGGAAGGGATGAACTTTAAAACCATGATTTTCCTGGAATAAGCAAGTACATTGCTACTTTGCGCTGGGATTCTCAGTTCATACAAATACATTTCCCAGTGTTAAATGTGAGCCTCAAGACTTCTAAATATTTTCATTTGCTAAAAGTGATAACCAAAGCATGAAGATTGGGCAGAGAGAGCAATGTTCCTAATTGGTTGTTGTATTTGGGTCATGTTGGGAATCCACCGTGGGTCTTCCATTCTCCAGAAGCTCTCTAGAATTTTCACACATTTAAACAGCCCTTGTCCTCCAAATATGCCTTGAAAAACAAATATTTTAGTTAATAATAGAGGCAGAACAGAGGGGATAAAAGCAAACAAACAAACGTCTATTCAAATTAAGAGGCACAGAAATGATGGCTTGTGCTCCAGCGGCTTAGTCTGAAGAGCCTCTAACTTGCTCCCACCCAGGCGCAGGATAAATGCTCTGTAGCTCAGGAGCTTGGCTAAGCAATATAATGGGACTGGCAATCTTGTACTCTAGGCGACAGAATAGCTGTCTCTGGTGACATATTCAGTGCAAGACGTGGTTCCAAATGTTTTCATTTGAACAAGTAGAGGATGCCACCATCAAGAGACAGAATCCACAATCTTGGAAGTGCCAACAGAATGTTTGCAGAGGGGTTACCACACAGCTGTTGGGTGGGGATGGTGACCCTGTACCCAAAGGAAACGGAGGGCAGAGTGACAGACCGTGACAAAAATACATGCACACGGTGTATTTTCCTGGGGCCTGCTGTGTGCAAGCAAGGGATGGGTAGCCACCAGCAACCTTGACCCAGGAGACGGACCACAGTGAGAACAAACAGCAAGGAGATTACAGGCTACTGACGAGAGGCTTTCACTAAATTACAGCATACTAGATAACAATGTTATATATTAAAATATATTGTGGACACAAGTCATTATAACCAAATATTTGGGCTCATTGTTAACCTGGACTATTTGTCTGTAGAAATTATGAGTTCTAATGTAACTCTGATTTGGCTCAAATTAATTCTTATTAATTATGTCTATTTAAGTATCTATTAGAAGGTCATTTACAAATTATAATGATAAAAACATTAGAAAGCAAACTAAAATATCTGAGTTAGTTTATTTTAAAAACATCTGTACTTTGATTTTGTTTTGAGTACACAGAGACCCCCTTAAGAGATCCTAGTGGCTTACCTATTGACATGTGGGGTCCAAAACATATTTCATAGTCCCTGCATCTTACTATCTATACAAAAGCAACAGAGACAAGACACGCCCCCATCCAACCCCTGCCCTGTGGCCATCCTCTGTCTTGCTGGGAGCAAGATCAGCCTAGGGGAAACATAGTGGCCAGCAATGGGTCTCTTCAGCCAGCAGAGGGCACTGCTCACCCTGCCTGGCCATCCCAGGCTGCACACAGCTAGTTTTGCCTGGGTCTCAATGCAGACTGCAGGAGACCCCACAGAAAATGTTATCAGCTATCCTGAAAGGAAAGGCCTGACCACTGCGTGTTTTGGGAAGCGTGAGAGACCAGACCAAAGGTACCTGGCCTCCCTCTAGCCATGAATGCTGATTGGTGGGAATGTGACTAGCAGAGAAGAGAGCAGCACTGCCAAGCCCTCCCCATTATCTCACACTTGCACTGGGAGCTAAGTGCTCCCCCCACTTCATAGCTCAAGCTGAGGAAAGATAGTTCAAGGTTCCTGACTGGGGTGGGCGGTGTGTTTGGCCCACAGAGGGGCATGGGCTGCCCTATGGGGTGATTTTCCATTGTGCTTGCAATTCTCACCCAAAGATGTGTGAACAAT
Organism: Phodopus roborovskii; assembly: GCF_943737965.1. Taxonomy (NCBI): domain Eukaryota; kingdom Metazoa; phylum Chordata; class Mammalia; order Rodentia; family Cricetidae; genus Phodopus; species Phodopus roborovskii. Next base: position 41,185,792 of record NW_026126480.1, read on the forward strand.
GGTGATGGTTGAAGGGAACTGACAGTGATGGGGTTTACGAGATAGAAGAACTGTGGGGGTGTGGGGCTTTGCAGCTCTGCTAAATCCTGATAAGAGTTCCCATCAAACTGAAACTTGGGGATGGAGGAGGGTGTGCACAATTGAGCAATTGTTCCTTGACCCTAAGGCCCCTTTGTTGTAAGACTTCAGAGTAGATCCCCATCCCCCCAATGGCAGATATTAAGTGGAGGAAGGAAAAGCAAAAAGGATTTCCCATTTTAAAATAATTGTATTTTATTAGTTTATTTATCCGGAGGGGAAGCATATACCACTGAGTATGTGTAGAATGCTTGGGAGTTGGGTTCTCCCAACCAGCCTGGGTTTAAACATCCAGATGTCAAGCTTATGTACCCAACTACCTCATTGGCCTACATTTCCCAGTCTTACATAGGGAGGGATGAGGCCAGCAGAGTCTCCCTCCACCTGCCTGCCCACCACCTTTTCTAGTCAGGAGCCCCCAATGATGCAGGGTTGCTTAGTCCAATGATGTTATAAAGGGACACCAAGCCTCACCTAACATCACACTCTCCACAGAACCACCACCTTCTCTGACCATTACTTCAAACAGTTGCTGTGGCAACGGGGTGCCACTTAGATCACATAGCTGCTTCTTAATATGCTATAGCAGACTTAGTTCTTGGAAAGAAATGTTCCAAAATGTGGGAGATGCCAAGGAGTCCCAAAGAGCCCCAGTTTCATCTCAGTGCAACCTCCAAAGGAAGAATTCCCATCTCCTTTGCAGTGGCTCTCACATAACAGAAGCTGCTGGAGGCAAGGATCAAGTGGGACAGGTGTGGTGGCACACGCCTTTATCCAGGCACTCGATTTGGAGGCAAGGTGGGTGGATCTCCAAATTCAAGGCCAGACTGGTCCACAGAGTGAGTTCTAGGACAACCATGGCTACACAGAGGAGAAACCCTGTCTCAAAAAGCAAAACAAAAGGGACCAAGTGGCATGATTTCAATCATCAAGGATTTGCAATTGTCCCACCTCAACCTCCTGTGCAGCTGGGATGACAGTTCTGTTACTGCAGGGTCTTTAGAAAGGAAAAGGCACTTGGTGAGTCTATTTTTCTCAGCTCTCCCCCTTATTCCAAAGGGACAATGAGAGAAATCCTCATCTTTGTTGCCCAGCCTGTCTGCCTGGTGACAATGTCACTCCCATCAAAGACTCCTGCCCTCTTCAGTCACCTTCCCAAGTCTCACCCAGGGCAGGGTCCAGAGCCATGTGTGGCTGCCGAAATCCCAAGGCCTGAGGAAAATCAAGTCTCTGCTTCAGAGGACAGAAAGGAGCAAAGAAATGGCCAGTGTTGGATTTGCCAGCATCCCAGGGTGCTGTGGGTGAGCATCTCAGAAGGTACCCTGTGAGGGGACAGAAGGCAAAGAGAGCACCTCTGTCAGCCCCACCTGGCTCTGGAGTCCGCCTGGGGGCTGGATACGAGGAACAGTCAAGTGGAGAAGTAGACACTCGGCCTTGGTTTGAGGCAGCTGGGCACTGACCAGAGGCTGCATCATGACAGCAGTCCCCCTTTTGGGGGAACTTGCTGAGTCTCCAAGGACAAGGGCTTACCAATTTATCCAGCTCCTTACAGGTTCTACCAGACCCAGAAGTCCACACATACATAAATCTCTTTTAAAAATACAGACATTCGAAGCACTGTTGCGGGACTACCATTTATGAGATCTGTACTGTGGGATGGTGAATTTCCACAACAAAGTCCTGAATGTCAAATAATTTACAAACAAAACTTTTCAATAAAACACTGAAACACTGAGGCTCTGGTCCCTTGGGGACTCCCACTGCCTGGCATCCACATCCTTTTTGCAATCTCTGCTCATAACGGGCAGAAGATTCAGGTCCGCACATCACTTCAGACAGAAGATGAAAGACAACTGTGGTTTCAAGCACGGCCAGGCTCTTGCTGGCACTCTTGCAGGGTCACCAGCAATTATCTTTTAAGATGTTCTGTGGATTTAAAAAAAAAAAAAAAAAAAAAAAAAGTTCTATGGATGAGAGGCCTGAGCAATCACCATTAGTGGGGAAACCATGGTCAATATCCAGACTGCCATAGCCGGGGGTGGGGGGTGGGGGTGGGTGGGGTGGGGGGGGAGAGAGAAGGGAGGGAGAACACCCTAGCCACAGGCACCCAGATAAACTGTGCAGATTTTCACTCAAGGACATCATGGCTTTGTGGTTTAAATCTCTACATTCTGAGGTAAATTTGTCACAGAGCAATAGGTAAAGCAACAGACAAATAAATAATATGCAGCCCATCAAATAAATGTACTATATATGGTCACTGATACAGTGTAGTTCAACAGAAGAGACAAAGCATTGGATCCATTCGTAATACATATTGACACCAAGCTCCAAGCATCTACAGACTGGAGAATACGAACAAACCTAATCCCAGCTGCCTACGCTGATATTAGGTCTGTAATATATCCACTCCATGAACTCCTGGGGTAAACTCTATTCTGATCACATTAGCACTACCTAGTGGCCCCAAGAGTGGGGTGTCTGCTACTATTTTCACTTACCCCAAACACTTTAATTCCAGGGTTAACCTCCACTTGTACCAAGGCACCCTGAGGTCTCTGCATTGACTCATGCACACCCTTAAACCTGGGAACATTAGCAAGAGCTATCAGAGCCTGGGCCCCACCCTAAGAATTTATTTCCCAGGCCCTCCTCTGCATGACAATGTATTAGGTAAACAGGCTCTCTGACTTCCTTGGAAGTGGTCAGCTCCCAGAGGCATTAAGATACAGGTAAACACTTTAGGCAGCCTGCAAACTTGCAGTAACAAATATGGCCAAGCATTCTTGTGATAGGAAACCATAGGTGTACGGTTAGAGATGCTGAAAGCCATGCCTGAAACCCAGGATGAACAAAGAAGCCCAAAGGGCTGTTACAGACACACGCAGAAGAGTCAACATGTGCCAAGTAACACAATCACAGGCTTCAACCCTTGTGGGGTCTTTCATAACATCGTGGGGGCATGGCATCCCTGAAGCCTGCTCCTCCTTACAAGTCACCAAACCTAACAAGCTGGCTGCCTTCAAATAACCAGTCTTCTTAAGGCCAGCTTACCCAGAGTCCATGCTTTCTTCTGACCCCACCTCTACAGGAACAGCTCTCTCTGCAGAAGCTGACTAGTGAAAAGGCCTGGAAGCAATCCAGGGAGTGAGATCCAGCCCCAGTGACCAGCTACTTCCCAAGGAGCCCCACCCTGTGGCTTAGAACCACTCAAAGGCCATGCTCTCTAGAACCTATAGACTGGTTTGAAAAGGCATTCCATAGGAAGACAAAGGGGGACACCAACCTGATGTGGGCAGGAGGTTTCTCTGAGGGACAGGACTGTGGTAAAAGGGGGTAGCTCCCAGTGGTTGGAACGCTTTACCCAGGCAAGCATTGTATTTTAAAAGTTAGTGTATACAGTTCTGAATAGTTCCGGTGCTCACTTACATGTGTGCAGTAGCAGCTCACAGCCACTAACATGACACTCCCCAAATCTAAGGCATCCATGGCACACAGAAGACCACCCAATGCAGTGACTATCACTTCATAGCTGAGCCCCACACATCTCAGGTGTTTGCAAAAGCACAGGCATCCCAACGCTACGCCAGATGTCCTAAGAAAAGGCTACTGCAAGTTGGAGAGAATTACTTAATGAACCTTGTGGCTTATTTCACAGAAAGGCTGAGAACCAACTCTGACTTCTAAAGTTCTGACTCGAGTGAATGAGAGGTACTACCAAACTAACTCCTGTGGGCTCAGAACCTCTAAGATGGTCATTCTCAAATCCTGTAGGAACCACATGATAACAGCCACAAGAGCCCCAGATCCCAGGCCACACCCCACTCGTTGAGTTCAGGGAGGTTTTCTCTAGCCCTTATTATATTCTGTGTTTGCCACCCTGTAATCTACCCCACTAGTTAAGAAAACTCCGGTATCCCCTCTCTTCAGCATGAGGAATGGAATACTATGGAACATGGGCTGATAACTCAGAAGGCAAGGCAGCCAGAGGGAACTCAGGAAGGGTTAAATGGGTTCTAAGAACAAAATGGATGAAAATGGCTTCAATACAATTTGATGAGGTCAGCGAGTATGGAGGCCTAATGAGGGTTGTAAGAAAAAACATCTGGCGATGTCAAAAGGTCAGCAGGAAGTGAGTGGGGTTTACATGGCTCTGATTGGCTGGGCTGATACTCCTGGAAAGAGACACACATGGCTTAACTTAGCCCTTGAGGGCCAACAAAACCATTTTCAATTGTCCTCTGACCAGCCTGGCCTCTGGGGTCCCCTGTCTGGGACCCTGACAGGCACAGTCTCTGTTCACCCACAGAGGGCCACTGGGACTAAAGCCCTCTGAAGCAGAAGTCTTTGGGGTGTGGCTCCAGCATCCCCAGCTTCATTTTGTTCTAGAACATGGTCAGGCCACTCCACTAGCACTTGTTTCAATAAATCCATCCCCATGAAAACCAAAACAAGAGGTTCCTTTGGAATAACAGGAAGTGCTGGTACACAGCATGGCTTAAAATAGGGCTCATTTCATCTGTTGACAAAGCTGCATCCTCAGAGCCAGCTTACCTCTCTCAGTGCTCCTTAGGGGACCCAGGCTGACCCACCCACCCCATCCCCCCACCCCCCACCAAGGGCTCAGGGGAGTGGTCTTTGTTACCTGGCCCTTCTTCTTTTCTGTTCACAAGACCCAAAACAGCCTGGTGGGAAGTCAGGCCAGCCCCACAGCAGGGATCATGTCTGGTGCTTTCCATTAACAGGGATGTGAGGCATGCTTGCATCTTATGACCACAGGCCTTTTTTGTTTATCAGTGACACAGGGCTCAAATGGGCAGTGGTGGTACACACCTTTAGTTAATCCCAGCACTCAGGAAGCAGAGGCAGGCAGATATATCTCTGTGAGTTCAAGGCCCCAGTTTGGTCTACATAGTTGTGTTCCAGCATGGCCAAGGCTACACAGAGAAACCCTGTCTCAGAATCAAACAAGAAATAGGTCTCCATGGCCTTAACTTAACATGCAGTGCAGCAAAGCTGGGTACATCTGATAAGCTACGCAGGAAGAAGACAGGAATGGCATCTATTTCTCCCCAACAGTACTAGCTTTAAGGGATGCAAGCACTGAGAGTCTTCCACTGATGGCCTGAACAGCACACATACAGTGAATGGATCCTTGTAAGATGCTCCTGGGCAGCACTTGGTGTGCACTCCTGCCTGCAGCCCAACTGTCTAATCATTTCTCAATCAATGGTCTTTAATTCTGGAGGAGAGGTGGGGAGGTGCAGAGTCTCAGGTAGGCTAGGCTGCCTCAAACTCCATCTGTTGCCAATCAAGACCTTGAACTGGGATTGCAGGCTTGCACTGCCTGTGTGCAGTACTTGATCAAACCCAGGGCTTAGTGCATGCAAGGCAAGCACCCTGTCAACTGAGCTACTATGCCAGCCCTGCCATCTTTTTATAAGTCCAGTGCATCCTTTCAGTGATGTACCACATATACGGAGAGTCATTGGGGGCCAGGGGGCCAAACTAGATGCCATCAAAGTCAATGCCTGACGTGCAGATGGAAAGAGGTTTTATACACAGAGGCTCACAGTGTGACCTACCTGGGGATAAGACACTTTGTTCTTGTATCAAAGGTTTAAATAAAAAAGGAATGAGGTAGGTGGGTGGGTGGACGGACACGGACACAGACACACACAGAGTGGGGGAGCACAGACAGATGGATGGACAGACAGCGCATGTACAATGCCAGATGTTGCCAGATACCAGTGGGTTCTGCTGGCTTATTATTATATACAGGAGGATAGCTACAGAAAGAAAGCTACAAAGAGTAACGTATAATTTCTTATCAGGCAAGTGGAAAATTGTTTCTAGAAATGTAGAAAGGGGAGTGAACAGGCCGTAGGATGTAACTTAGCTTGGTTGTAAGAAGTGTCAGCATTTATGCTGGCTCACACCTACATCGCTGGATCCATAGGAAGATGCTGGGCTAGACACCATCACACCCTTCCCTACCAACAGTCCACAACCTTAGCTTTATATTCAACCATGACCGTGGGAACAAACATGTATGTGAGTTGAAGCCCCAGGGGGTGGCTCACAGGTGCCACCTTGCCAGCCTTTGTCTGATTTGCTGAAGGGACAGGACAGATCATGTATTGGGGGACTTGTGTAGGGTTTGGCTTTTGCTTATCTTTTGGGTGCTGGGACAGAAAACAGACTTGGCTTCAGGACCTCCCGGTTCAGTAGTAAGTTCAGCACACTCTAAGCAAGGCCCACTGCCCCATCCTGGGATCGCCTCACTCCAGGCTTCTTCTTTGGACTCAGCTTGCAGGGTGGGTGGGAACCCGCCATCCAAGTCATTCTCTGAGTGAACATAAGTGGCTATGTATGCAGTGGGTCCACACAAGCATTCCCCACAGCACTTATTTTAAAGCACGGGGTACTATTTTTACCCTTCACAGAAACACTGCCAAGGCAATCCACAACACAGGAAAACAAAGGCTGTAGCCTCTTGTGATACTCCACTTCACACTTCCACTAAACAACTCAATCGTGCCACACCACCCGCTCCCTTGTCTCAGGGACCACTCACACAAACAAAGTCACTGGGCACGGAAATCTAAGGGAGGACTGAATAATGAAAACACCAGTTCTCACCCTGCCCGCATCATACTCCACCTGCTGTGCTTAGGCTTCAGCAGGGATGTTCCAGAGCCTCCATCTCCCCTCTGCCGACAGGACACTTCCAAGGGAGAGATGCTGAGGTACCATGGGGGCAGACCATGGTCAGGAGCAGCCAGGAAGCTGCAAGGAGGGGGTCTTAGAGTGGTACCTTAGTTTTATGAAGTCACATAAACCAAGTAACCCACTTTCCCACAGGAGATAGAAAACCTGGTCCAGGATTAATCTAGCCAAGGAAAGGGAAGAAGGGCTTACATCTGTGCATGATTGTATGCTGTTCTGGAATCTTCTAGCTGGCCCAGGAGGTATGCCTGAGGGTACCTCACAGCCAGCCCCTATTAGGCCCTGGCCTTGCAAGGCTAGCCTCTTGCTGGATTCCTGCAGAGGCAAACAGCCCTGGTATGTATCATTTTATTTGCACTCAAAACATCCTTCCTGGAGCTCACCCAACTAGCTGAGCACAAGGCTAGTGGCGGTATCTGGGATCGCTTTGGGGAATCTCAAGAGTTCACTACAGGAAGAAGAAGGAAGAAAAAAAAAAAAAAAAAAAAAAAAAAAAAACAAACCACCCAACAACTTTTTCTCTGCTGTGAAAAGGGCTTCAGGAGTGGAGCTGCCCCCTCTGCTGGAGCAGCTGGTAACAAGCACAGCCTCAGGGACACTCCCTGGGGGCAGAGAAGTGATTTCTCACCCCTAGCTCATTCAATAGCCATACTGCTTCTCAACCCTAAGCCTGAGGGCAACAGGTGTGCTGATGAGAATATTCCAGAGCCCAGAGAGTCCTGGGCCCCTCAAATGGACTCATTCATTCTCTAGAAACTTAATAAATAGCTATTGTTATCCTTTTCACCATGGTAGAGCTTGCTCAGATACACAGCCTAGGAGTGGGAGAGGCCTCGAACCTAGGGGATCTGCCTGTGTCTAGGCTCCAGGCTTAATAGGACCCAGACTCCCATACATTTCACTTCATTTATTTTAAATGCAAAGACGGAAAGGCCTTGCACCACTGCAGAGGCAAATGTGAGTGGCCCTGCAGTTGTACTCAGGGGGAAGTCTGTGCTCCGGGGCCAGCTGAGGCCTGGCTTCTGTGCCCTGAGTTCTAGAGAACTACAAAGAGGGGTTCCCTGAACTGGGAGGTGAGGAGTACACAGGTGCTCACAAACTCATACTGTGGGTTTACTTAACCAAAGGAGGATGCCCTTGTCCTTTAATAATTCACAATGCAAAACAGCTGCCATGGCGAGATGAGTAAGATTTGCTTTGTAACACTATCGCAGGGCAGGAGGAGTCTAATCTATGGAGTAGCCCTTGGTGTGTTTAATGCTCCTATAAACAAACAAAACTATCTGTCTATGGGCTGGGGATGGGACTGTTGGTGACCCACCTGCCTTGTAAGCAGGAGGGCCAATACATTCCCTGAGGAGCCAGGTGTGGTGGCATGCCCTTGCAATCCCAGGACAACCTGTAGATTCCTGGGTCAGCCAGTCGACCAGCCCAGCCTGCTTGGTAAGTTTCGGGCCAATGAGAAACCTTATCTTAGGGGAGGGGGTGGGGTGCCTAGGGGCGGTGCTTGAGGAACAAAACACTTTGTAAGTATCCTCTGGCACAACACACATTCATGGAAGAGCGTGAATGAACAGGAACTAACTGTGAAATGGGGAGAGTGTCGTTACTTTGGGCACTTGCTAGGAGCAGGCACAACTCTCTTCACATAGTGGAGTTTCTAGTTTAGTGGGCCAAGTGCTCTAGTGGGCTCTGAGTGTTGAACCTCAGGAAAGGGCATACTGAGCACCAACTGCCTCTGAGAAGCTGGCTAAGTTCAGATCAACTTTCTGGACCAGGGCTCTGCAGAGTGCACTCAGCCCCTTCAGCAATGCCCTGGGGAGCCTGGAACAGCTGTCCTGACAGACCTTGGCTGTCATGGCCCACTATACTGCATAACTGCCACTCAACCCAGCAAGAAAGACCCAGGAACTAACAGCCACACTGTGCTCCATAGAGCTTGATGGAGAGGTATTAAGTTATTCTGGGCACATCTTCCTTAAGTCTGGATTAGATTTATCTGCAAGCCACAGGGCTACACATGTGCCACAAAGCCTTTCATATCTCAAAGAGGAGTGAGCATTCACTCATTCACTGCCTCTGCTCTTTGACAGGAAGAAACCATGGAGCATACCAGGCCACCAGGGAGGCCGCCACCACAGCAATGCATAGGACATTCCTTACACAGAAGGACTTCTCAGTTCCCAATAAGCACAGAGATAAGACAAATTTCTCAACCTTTGGCTTCTGTCCAGCAGAAGCCAAATACAATTGCTGATTCCTGCCAAATTGAAGCCATGTAATGTATCAACTCATGGAGAGCACAAAATTAACAGTAGTGATTCAACTACATCACCTGAAATAGTGTGGTGTTTTCTGTGGTAGACAACTTTACGACAGAAGTTTTGTGAATTCATTCATGATAGGTAGGACAAACTTACAAAGTAAGTTGGTAGCTAGTTTGGACACTGGATTCTCAAAACTAGATTCCTCTCAGAGCCTTCTCTGGTAAAACCCCCAAAGGTGGAGGACAGACGGGGCTCATATGCAATATGCAAGAGCCACTGGTCACTTCCAAGGGACAGCATCACCCAGCATCACCCTGCACAGCGATGCTGCCCTCCGGTGACTGGAAATCTATAGCTCCCTGCTTGTCCCCCTGGTATAGAAATCCAGTTACTATCACTGCAATAGCTTGTTTTATTTCCTGCAAGAGGAATGAATTTATAAACATCTCACACAATGAGAGGTGTTTAGACATCGAGTAACAGGGCAGACAGACAGAGAGACAAGGGCAGAAGGGGCAGAGGCCATTTCTACTAGATATACCTGCTGGAAAGTAGAAGCCTCACTGTCATTTCCTGGGCTATTTCCGTTTATGCGGTCCTCTGTTCTAATGTGAACAAGGGCAAGCATGAGCACATGTGTTCCATTCCCCTCCCCCATTCCCAGTTATTGTGAAAGACTTCCTGGTAGGCAGACTGATGTGTGTGGTGGGGAGAGTTGGGGGAGAATGCTGTGAATCTCTAAGATGGCCAGCTTCTTAATGGCTTAAGGACAAGGCTGGATCAGTTCATGTCCCACACAGTTTCGGACCAATCAAACACTCTTTGTGTCTTCAGACTGACCAACACTAAATAAATTAGGGGAGGAAGTCTCTTCTGAGGCCCCCAGCCCAAGAAGATAGTGCTTTGTGGAGGGTCTGTTTCTGCTGCATGTGTCTCCTCACTCCCAATAAATGCCCTTCTTCAGCAGCTGATTCTGTTTGCAGTGTTTGAGATTTCTCTGCTGCTACCTGTTGCAGTTCAGACTTTTGCTGCCTTTTAATCGGCAGAGAGAAAAGGAACCTGATCCAGGCAGCTCCACTCTGTCACTTGGAACAAAACAACCATCGTATTCCCAGCTCAGCAAATGCAAGCCTTCAGAGAAAGGATTTTGCAAGAACCTCTGGAAACACAGACCTCAGTAAGGATGATACAAATTAAACAGCTTTTATAATCTCACACTGAAGACCCATGAGAGAAGGTGGCGTCATGGATGTCATGCTTGCTTTAGATTCTGTCCATGGTGCTCAGATCTCTGCTGTGATTATGCTATTTACAAAAAAAAAAAAAAAAAAAAAAAGAGCCCCCCCCATCCCACATCCTCTTTTAAAAAAAAGAGATAAACCTCTATTTATGTATAAGAAGTAGGCACCCATGCATGCTGGTCTACATGTAGAAGTCAGAAGAAAACTCATGGGAGTCGGTTCTCCCCATCGTTCATGTGGGTTCTGGGGGAATTAAACTCAAGATTTGCAGACTTGGTGGCAAGCATCTTTTCCCACTGAACATCTAATCACCGTCTTTGACTTAAGTTTTTATTACATTTATTTATTGAGTGGGATGCACATGCACCCACGTGGAGGTCACTTGCCACCGTCAGCTTTCTACTTCTACCACGTGGGTCCTAGGAATCGAACCCCTGCCAACAGTCCCATCAGTGGGCACCTCCACTTACAGGCCATCCCACTGGCCCAGGACCCTGTGAGTGGCTTCTGAAGTAGTGCTGGGAACAATTCAACTTCCCTGTGGTCACAGGCTACTAACCATGTGCTGATTTTCCCCGTCTCTAGTCACTTCTGTTTGCCCCTTTGTCAACCTCAGCTCCTCTCTGCCCCTAGAATGCGGAGGTAGGTACTCTGCCTGGGGCCATAGGAAGCAAGAATAAAAGAATGAGACCTTTCTGGTTTGGTTCCTTACCTCAAAGGCGGTTTTGTTCTTCTTTCTTGGTGAAGTTTTACATTTTAACATTTGCTTCCCAAGGTTCTCCACCCCACTGGTTTTACTACCTAATGAATAGAGAGAGACTATTCTGGAATGATTGTCTCCAGTATACCTGCAGCTAACCAACATCACTTTGCATAGATCAAGAAATGCCCAAGAGAACTGATGTTGGGTGATGGGTTGCCTGCTTCTAGGAAATCCACTCTGCTCTCCCTCGCTGCTCCCACACTCAGGGTCCTGTGAACACAGCTTAGGGTCAGGTGGCTGCTTCAGACTGACAAACTCCCTAGGGAGGTTGAAGGCCTCACTAGAACCCAAAGGAAGCTGTGAAACCTACCCAATAAGGGCCTGTTAATACTGTGATAATTCAGTGTGCTGTGTTCCCTTTGTGATTGGTGTGTGTTTCTGGGTACGTGTGGTAGGGTTTTAAATACTGCAAAGAATCCAAGGAAAAGCCATCATGGTTAATGCAATGCCTTCCTTCATTCAGCTGTTTACAGTCTCTCAAAGCAGAGCTACTTCTGGTTAAATCAAGCAGGCTCCTAGGAGGGTTTGTGCCTGTGGAGGTGGGTGGGTCTTGGAGTGGGAAGTAAGTGAGGGCTCCAGACAAAGTGGAGAGTAGAAGCCATGCTACCTGAGGGCCACAGTAAAGGAGAGGAAAGGCGAAAGGCATCCCCTCCCACCAAGGGCTCTGGTGGAAGGATATCTGAACTTGCTCCACCCACTTCAGTATCTATTAGCATGGTGGAGGAGAGAGAGGCCACTCCTCTACTGAGCCCCTTCTGTACATGTACCAGGCAGGCGATAGAAGGTATACACCCCTTAATAGTAGAGGGATATGTGTGGAGTCACAAATGAAGTGATGCAGCCATGCATGTGAAGCCAGGGGGATGGAAGGCACAGAGAGACTGGCAAGACAGATGGGCAATGCTGATGATGGCCTCCGGGCAGCATCTTTGCAATGGAAAGATTGAGTCTAGATAGTGGAGGAGGGCAACAGTTAGACATACATGACTGTGCTCTGGCCACAAGATGCTGGGTGTCATCTAAACTATCAAGATTTCTAAATGTGGTCCAACAAGAGACTAGTACTAGTGTCTCTTGGTTAATGCCTTAGGTGAACAGGTCTCAGGACAGCAGGACATGACTTCTCCCTATCTGCTCCCACAGATTTCGTTGGTGTCTCTAGCAAGAACTGACCAATGGTGAGGCCCCCGACTTCCCAAAGCTCGGCTGACCACAGGACTTCAATGCAGGTACAACCCCTCTGGATGGTAACAACTTCCCAGATGTTACCTATTACAGCGGCAACAACTAACTTGGCATCAGTTGGCCAAGCACTATGAGTTTTTTCTCATAGGAAAACTCTCCTATAAAATTCACACTATTGCCCGGGCTAATCATGAGAGACTTCAAACTACAGGACAGCCCAGAGACTAAATGATTATACTTAAAACCCAGATCACCCGAACTCCAGACCTGCATGAATAAACAATGTTCACAGAAGTAGCACACTACTGGGAAATGCTACCTATAGGGAAAATGGATGAGGAGAAATAAAATTATTCATTGCACAATCTTAAGCTCTTTTACAATCCCCAAACCATTCAGATCTTGCCATCTAGCTCTGGCTGTGATGGCCGCCAATGTCTCATTAGCAAGCTTAGTTCAAAGAAGGCCCTGACTTGTCCCTATGCTGAATCTAACATGAAGTTCCAAGATGTTTTGTTCTCCCTAACTCTAGACAGCTGTGGCTGCTTTAAAGGGACAGCCCCTTAAGTCCTAGATACCTGTCAGATAGGAGCCCAATGTGCATCCTATGAAACCATCTCCCAAGTGGGCATTCATCTGACTCATCACTTTAGAAGGGCCCATCACTTTAGAAGCTCATCTTGTGGTGGCAAGCAGCGTTAGATAAGCACCACCACCCCATATAACTGGAAGGTCCTCACCTCAGTGGGCATATTCAGTAAGAAGAAGCCACAAGGAGAGGAAGATGAAACACTGCAGGTGAATTTTGTTGCCAGGCAATAAGCCCTGCTGACCCCAACTCCAGAGGATTCTGGGAAGGGTTATGGTAGATCCAGAGTTCTGCTCCAATGACCTTCCTCAACTGCAGAGGCCATGTCTCCTCTGACCACATGGACTGTTTCTAGTTACCACTCTAAAAGGTGGGCAGGGTGGTGGAAGCCTGTAATCCCAGCTACCTGGGAGGTTATAGCAGGAGAACAGTAACTTCAAGGTCTGCTCAAATACAAGGACAGTTTAAATATGAAGTGACTCTGTGGTAGTGTTTGCCTGGCATGTGAGGGAGAGGCCCTGGGTGGACTGCCATATTAGATTAGTGGACAATGAAAATAACAACGTTCTTCCCCAAAAAAGACGGGCTTCAAATGAACAAGAAACACAGCACGCAGCATGTACCTGCGAGCTTTACCTGGAACTGACCCTGTGAGCTCTCAAATCCTGCCCAGCATGGTACTGCATCCACTTCCCTTGGCATTTAATTCTTAGGTTTTGTAGATCGTTGCATGTGACCTTATGCAACTCAATTACACTTAATATTCATTCTGTCTCTTGGGTCTACAGCTGGGAGATAAACTTACAGGAATGTACCAATATGCAGGAAGTGCCTGCGGCTAAGCAGGTGCCCTCACTGGACACCATCATCTCTGGACAGCCTGAAGGTTAGTCACTCCCACCCTCCCCCCCCCTTACCAAGTCTCACCAAGGCAATACCCACCCTCCTCAGGACAGTTGGCAGTGGCTAACAGCCCCTTCTGCTGATTTAAAATTATGGCTGCAAACCAACTTTCGCAAGATTTCTCGGTTTTCTAAAATCTGAGTCGGGGTGGTCTAGCCCACAAAGTATCTAAGACAACCAAAGTTTCCACTTACTTCCTATGTGAGATTCCTAGGGTAAAGACAGCACTCTGATCACTTTAGCCAATGCCAAGTTCATGGAGGATCGATCACCCTGCACGGCCTTCTGACTCGCTCCCACCCCTCCCCCCCAAACAGGTAGCTGAACAGAAAGAAACCAAGGATGTGAGATGATTTCCTTTTCCTCACAGAGAAATTGAACCATGCTGACAGAGAAGGCCACCCTCTCTAAATATAGACTTTAGTTATTAACAGTGGGTGAATGCTGTTTCATTAATTTTAACAAACATGATGCTAACTTAAGAGGCTAATAATGAGAAAATTTGGTAGGAGACACATACCATTTTCTCATTTTTTTTTTCTTGTTAAGTCTCAAACTGATCTAAAAACGGTTATTTTAAAATAATTTTTAGTCTCAATTTTTAAAATGTGGCCTGTTTTCCTCCCACTGCAGTCCTGTGGTGACTTCTCCCCTCAGGCTCACTTTGTGAAGGAGCTGTTCCCTCCACACTTGAATACTCAGGGTCCCAGGAGTGGTCTGTAAGTCCTGCAGGTGGTTTGTAGGCACAGCAGAGGCCCTGGTGTGAGGGAAGAGCTGGGCTGGCAATTCGGGCACGGCGCTAGAAGCCCAGGGATTTGGATCACCCTGGAGAAACCTGGACATATACACTACACACTCTGAACTGCTGTCCGAGGAAGGGGCAGTCAGTAAGCAAAAGTCAGTCTTTTGTGTGGTTGGCGCCAGCCCAAGCGCACAGGAAGTCAATCCAGCATGCCAACTGTTGGAACAAGGTGGAGAGAGGGCAATACAAATCCCAAGACTCCAGGAAAACGGAGCAAACAGCCACAACAGCCGGCCAACAAGCCCAAGAATGGACAAGTAGGCCAGGTTTTAAGAGGAAACGACAAAAGTCAGGCTCACTATGGTAGTTGAGGAAAGTGATGGCAAATAAAACCTCTAGCCAACAGACAACTCTTTAGACACAGAGTCCAATAACCTTCCTTCCAAGAACGAAAAGATTGGCAAACTAACTCAACTTTGCAAATTACACAGGGATGCAGACCACCGTATCAAAACTTGTTTCCAAATTCCTCTGCATAGACGGCCACTGAGAGCTGCCAGGCCAGAAGCAGAATGAGAAAGCAGGAGGAGGAATCTGGTGACTTTCATATGCACGGGGGTGGGTCAGTGCAGTCAGCAGCTCATGGTTGTGACAGAGACAGCAGGGCCTATGCGCAGATAGACCAGAGGTGAGGATGTGTTCCTCCCAAATCGTGAGGATACAATCCCATATGCCACAACGAGCCCCAATCCAGCCTACATAAAAAAGGCAACAAGCAAGGACAAGAAAGTACCAGACACCAATTTCTGGTTGTTCCCACCAAAGCTATGGACTAGCAATGGAGGTGTGCCCCACCCCCAACCACAAGCAAGTTTCTGGAGAAGCACAGGAACAAGCCCAAGGCAACAGGGAACAAGCTCTGCACTGCTGCAAAAGCTAACCAGAGAAAAGGTTATGAGCCTCAGTATGCACCTGCCCCTATGCAGCACATTGCTCTTTACAACTAATTATCTTACGAGGCTTCAAATCATTAACAGTCATTATTTACGTCATTACTTAAACTGATGGATAAGATGGATAGATAGGAGGTAGATAGTAGACAGACAGACAGATTAGATAGAGCAGAAGGACAAACCGCTGAGAGTCTACCTTCAGAGAACATGCTGTAAGGAAGGAGCATGGCCATAGTGGATCCAAAACAGGCTCACCACAGCCTTAAGGGGATCATGATTGATAAATCAATCTCAAGACTTTTCTCCTTATTGCAAAATTGCAGAGGCCACTGCAAATTCTACTTAATATTGGAGATGCCCATGTTTTAGAAAAGCTTAAACATACCTGACTTCTACGGAATCCACATTGTTTACCAATAAGCATTTCACACAAAATGGACATATGAAAGAATCAGGCATGTGACGTGTGTGTGTGTGTGTGTGTGTGTGTGTGTGTGTGTGTGTGTGTTTATGAGTGTGCGCCTGTGTGAGTGCAAGCATGCATGAGGATAACCCAGGGAGTTGTTCCTTGTTTTCCCCCCTTGTTTGAGATGGTCTTGTTTGCTGCTAGCCGGCTGGATTTTCCTGGGATTCTTCCATCTCTGTATCTCATCTCATTGTAGGATCACTGAGATTAGAGATAGGGCACTTTATATGGGTTTTGGGAATCCAAGCTCCGGTCCTCACACTTCTGTAGCTTATCTACTGAGCTGTTCCTTCATCCCAGCAAACACTTTTTTTTAGGAAGCAAAGCAAACAACCTGGATTCATATAGGGATTTAGATATAAAAAGAAGGCTTGGCAGATTTCTTCAAAAACATTCATAGATGATATATGGTTTTGTTGGGACCGACCTATTTAAAAAAAAAAAGGCCTGTGTTCAGACTTTCTGCAAGGTGCAAGCATCCACACATGAGGATGGATGAGTGGTCCATGGCTGAGCTGGATGCTGTGTGATGCCATCTCATTGAGCCTCAAATGACAGGAGGTTCTGCTCTTTACATACAGATGTGGACCCCTTGGGCCCCATCCTCAAACTAGTCAGTGGCTGAGATGCTGAGGAACTTTCCAAGCACTAGAGTAACAAAGACTTTCTCAGCTTGAGAGAGCTGCGCTAGACAATTCCTTGTGGCAGACTGTTCTATGTATAATGGTGTGTGTTAGCATTCCTGAGCTACACACCCTAGATGCCAGTAGCAGCCCCAACTCTGCTGGTGTGCACCTGTAACCCCTGTACTTGGGGATGTAAAACAACAGGTGATCAGAAGTTTAAGGTCATCCTAGTTCAGGGTGTGCATGTGTGAGACTTGGGGCAACACAGGATGCGCTGTACACAACCTGGCATTGCTGGCAATGTTAGTCAGGCCATAAAGACCACGCTGGAAGCTATCCTTTACAGCAACCACTGCCCTTTCAACACTAAAATAACTGTGGCGCACAGTACAATGTGAAAGCAAAGCCCTAAATTCTTTCTCGCCCTCCAGAAACTGCTTGCTGTTCCTTTAAGAACCTTGCACGTTACTTCCTGCTGCCTTAGCCTTTCTACCAGGTATTACATATCACCCTGAGGCTGTTCTTCCTCAACAGTTGCTGATTCAACAAGATAGAGAGATCTAAGTAGGGGAGATGTCACAGCCACACAGCTAGAGTTAGCCAAACCGGACTAGCCTCTGTCTGGGAATGACATGCTGCCTTGAAGCTGAGTCTGTCTGCCCTTTCCTTCCACACCTGGATTCTCTCCCCCAAACCCTGGCTTGCTTTCTGATGTATCTGCTGAGACATGACAGGCCTGTCTATACATACATGTGAGCTCCAAGGACGGCAGCTGTCTACAGAATCACGAAATTGCCTGACTTTGCCCACCACCAATTGCAGAGCCCAGGAAACTGAAAATGAGAGCCTGGACCCACCACTCTCTCACCTGGGGGGGCGGGACCCCAATTGCTGAACTGAACTCATGAGTAAAGGCACTGGCCACAAAATGTGACAACAGATTTGGTTTAGAACATCTGGTTTAGAGCAGTGTGTACAGCTCTTCCTGAGGACCTAAGTTGGTTCCCAGCACCCACACTGGATGGTTCACAACCACCAGTTCAAGTGGGACCTGATGGCTCTGTGGACACCTGTACTCAGGAGCCTATACCCACACACATGCATCATTAAAAATAAAGCAAATTTTAAGGCAGTGAGAATGGAAAAGAGAACAGAGAAGAAAATCATATTTTAACATAAGCATCTAACCTAAGCCTTGTAGCCAGAATCAGCCAGGATTTCCTACATTTCTAGTACAGTAAGACTGGAATGTCTTCCTAGGTGCAAGTGTTGAGAGGGTCCTCCACAGTCCAAGAGTTGGGAAGGATGATCCAAGGACAGATAAGGCCAAGGAGCTGTAACCTAACGAAGAGTTTGAATCCTAATGAAGGGAAAAGTCAAGAAAACAAGGGGGGGGAGAACCCCGCCCCCCTTTTTTAAATCAGTTTTCCTTCCCTGTTTATTTATCTGATGTGGGATGGCTGAGCATGAGACAGAGCCTCGTCATGCTGGGCCCTTTTGTTCTTGGACTTCTCATCCTTCAGAGTTACAGGCCAGTGAATCTCACTCACTGTATAGTTATAAGCCCACATCATTCGATCCTAACAGCATAGAGCAAATGATGGCACGGTAAGAAAAATCTCAACGAACCGATTTCTAACACAGACTGAAGTTTGGCGGGTTCTACTCAGGAGAATGCCAACACAGCCAATTAGGCCATAAAATGGGGCCTAATAGCACGAGGAAAGCACAACAGAAAATGCTTTCAAACACCACTACAAATGCAGAAGACTCAGAAGAGGGCTAAGAAGTGGGAGGCTGTGAACAGAAACTCCCGTGCGGAGGTGGCAAGAGTGTAAAGTGGCAGAAGAATTCTCTAGAGCTGGTCACTTGTGCCTCAATGCCAACTCCACAGAACAGAATGGAAATACTGATGGTAGCGCAGCCACAGAAACACCATTAAAATGACGGCTGAACCTTACTACTGCTGCTGCTGCTGTTGCTACTACTCCTGCTGCTACTGCTACTACTACTTTTGTAGTACACGGTTTCTGTGTAGCCTTGGCTGTCCTGGGACTCTCTGTAGACCAGGCTAGCCTCGAACTCACAGAGATCCACCTGCCTCCGCTTCCACTGCCAGGTGATCGTTCTATTTTCGTTCAAAGGAAATACAAGATGCCTGACCAAGCAGACCACACACAGCCTACTCATCTCCCTTTCTGTTCCCACGTCCCAGAGCCCCATAAACCAGACAACCTCGTGAACAGGGACACAACCCACCAACCTGGGCACCTCCTATCTTGCCCAAACCAGAATCTGCCTCTCAAGCAGGTATATTCAGACACTAGGCACACTGCCTTCCACTCGGGTGGGGAAACCACCATATTAACCCTGGACAGGCAGAAAAGGGGCAGCTAACCAGAGTTGCAGCCTCGGTTTCCCTAACAAGGATTCCTCATGCAGCGCAGGGCCCACACAACCTCTGCACCTTGACCTATAAGATGGGCCAATGCTACATTTTTGGTCTTGGAAGCCTCGGATTCTTCCAAGAACTTTTGTAAGAATACCTCACTCTGTCATGCCTCTTCCCTCACCCACATCAGGCCCTGGGACTTGAGAGGCAGAGCCTGCTCCCAAAGCACAGCTCACTGAACGACGGTGAGGTACTGACACATCTGACACCAATGCCAGTCAGGGCAGTATGGCTTTGGAGTGACCATAGGAAGAAGGTTAAGAGGGTTATGCTCATGCAGGCAAGAGGCAGCTAGCTCTGTTTCCAGGAATGTCTGTGACCCTCCAGATTTCTTCCCCTGAAAAGTGTAAACTTGTAAAAGTGCTGTTTCCTCCCCAGACCTCCTTCTTGGCCTTCCCCCTCTAAATGGTCTGTTCTGCCAAGAATCATCTGTCCAGAGACTTCCTGCTAGCCTACTAATTACAACAATGAGAAATAACCCCATGGTGATGTCATGCAAACTTTCACTTCCTGTAGAGAATGAATGAATAGGTTGGGCCAACGGCCATGCCCAGAATGCATCATGCCTCCATTTTGGAAGGAAACCAAAATGCAGACTTGAATATGCCATGAAAGCTCTGTTTACAGAGGCATTCTGACAGTTTTCTAAGTCACACAGAAAATGAGGTGTGCAGGATTGGGTAATGGCTCATTTGGTAAAGTGCTTGCAGTCCAAGTTTGAGGTCCTGAGTTTGAATATCCAGCACTCTGCAAAGGTGTGTGTGTAAAACCATAGGACTGGATCACTGGGGTATGCTGACAGCCTAGCTTTAAGTTCAATGACACCCTACTTCAAGGGAATAAAGTGGAAAGTATAGAGTAAGACACTCATCCTCTTTTGTTCCAAACCTGTAGGTTGTAACCCCTTGGGGTGGCTGAACAATTCTTTCACAGGGGTTGGATATCAGATATTTGCATTACAATTCATAACAATAGCAAAATTATAATTATGAAGTAGCAAGGAAAATAACTTTCTGGTTGGGGTCACCACAGCATGAGGGACTGTATTAAAAGGTCATAGCATTAGGAAGGCTGAGACCCACTGGGCTACTGTGCCTTTTCAGTAAGCACACATATGACACACGTACCCAAAAGGTAGAGTGATGAGGTAATCAGGTGGTCTCCATAGACACGTGCACTCACATGCACCACAAAGGAGGACACTGATGATGTGGAGATGGGCACATGGGGCTCCTGGGAAGCTGAAGAAGCCCCTTCCCCTGCAGGGCACAGTGGCAGCTATGGGTGACAAGGACACATAAAGTCAGGGGTTTCTTTCTTTTGCCCATGTTCCTAGAGTAAGAGGAGGAGCTAGACACAAGGACCGAGGCCAGGCTCCAAGCTGCCTGGGCTCAAACAATAGCTTTTACTCAGCTTCCCCCACCTTCACCTGACCTGGCTGCCACTACCAACCAGAGTTTAATCTTCTGAAGGGATCAAAAAATAAAGCTGTGCCCAATAACATGTTCTGGAAAATTCTATGCTTGGGAGTTTCAACAAAAAAGGCTTTCTCTGCAGCAGACAAACAGGAACTCGCCCAGAAGAATAGAAGAAACCCAGGTTAGCTGATAAAATTTACCTTGAAAAGACTGGTGAGGCTGGAAACTGTGTACCATAGACTTACTCGTCCCAAGCGGTTAATCCAAAGAGGGCTACAGCTTGGAGTCTCCCGATATCAGCCATCTTGGCCAATGAGAATCAAACACCAAGCCTCACTTTGGAAACAGGCACTAGCAGGGATGGAAAGAACATTCTGCTGCCACCATTGATTCTCCAGCCCAATCCTAAAACTATGCAGTGAAGTCATCACAACTCCTCCAGATACAAGCAGAGCTCTCCCTTCTCAGGAAGGTGCCTCAAGATATAGAGACTGACATTAGAGGGAACTGCTCCCATGGGACCATGGATTTCTAATATGCCTGAGAAGACTGTGTTTGTTTGCTTGGTTGGTTTTTTAAATCCAGGACCCAGATCTTGGTACCATTTATCTTTTTATAATTTTTATTTAATAATTTGTTTTATTTGTGTGAGCATCTTGCCAGTATGTTTATTTGTGCCCTGTGTACATCCCTGGTGCCAGAGGGGGCCAAAAGAGGACACTGGGTGCTCTGAACTAGAGTTACTGACTGAGTCACCATGTGGGTGGCTGGAAACCAAACCAGGTCTACTGTAAGCACTCTTAGCCTCTGGAGCTGTTTTACCAATTATCACACACATTCTTTTCAAGTGAACTCCACTGACCAGTCTACTCTCAAAGCCACCCCAATTCTGAGAGCTACTGGCCCTACGACCAGGGCAAGATAGATTCTCCTAACTCCTACAGCATTTTAAACTCAAAGCATACCTCCAACCTCTGACTCCAGGAACATTCTGCTTTGAGTTGATGGAGTGTCCAAGGCAGGCCAGGCTAGGAGATAACTGAGAGGCAAAGGCAAGCAGAGCCCACAGTGGATGTTGCAAAGATAGGCACATTCATGAGGATCTTTAGATACCTAAGGGTGTTCCTGACTCTCCCCTGAATCTTCATCTCAACACCATCAATGGAACTGTCTCTTTACACCTGTTTCCCAATCATGGAAACTGTGTATCTTACAGACAAAGGGGAAGACAACACACACTTATCACCTGCCTTCAATGGCCAAGCCCTCTCAAACTTCCTTCCCTGGGATTCAGGGGCCAGTATGATGTCACCTGGCTCTGTGGGCAGGTCCTGGTTCATCAGGCCACCCGGCTGCAGTAACTGCAGTAAATTTTGCACACCTTTCAACTCAGGCTGGTAGGGCATGTATACCTCCAGCAGGACAGAGGGGTTACGTGGTCTATGATTTACTTGGGTAACCTTCCTGGCTTAAAGCTATAGTCCCCTCAGTACTGGGACCCTATGCCATCAGGTTATATTTACACAGACTGAGAAACACAGTGACTAACTTTACTCGAAAACAAAGAAATGGAAAAATGTCATTTTGAAACATTTTGTGTGTGTGTGTGTGTGTGTGTGTGTGTGTGTGTGTGTGTGTGTAAATGTAATCAACATTTTGCCATGAACACCATGATGGGTTAAGAACAGCAGTCTATTAACTATTAATTATCCTGAAATGTATGGACTAACCAGCCCATTCCCAGAAGACTGACAAAAGATCCAAATAATTGTCAGGGCTAGTCATTTCATAGAATCAGCTCCAAAGTCAGAGCAAGGGATTACCTCGGCTGTGATTTTATTAAGCAGGCATCCTCTCAGATGAAACAGTGAGACCAACATGGAAACCACAAGCTCTTCTTTGCCGAAAACCACTTCCACCACGAGGCACCAGTGGAGAAGCGCTTACACCCTTTCCTGTTGATGGCGAATGTCTTAGGTAGAATTTTAAAGCCCGAGCTGGCACTCTCTATGTCTATTACTGGGCACCACTGCTAAACAGCTCCGAACCTGCCTGTACCTCAGCACTTGCCGTGATCCCGTCAAATAAAATCTTTTCCCGAGTTAACACTGCTGAATATTTATGCATCTAATGTCACAGCTTCCTGCAAAGTGCACAAATCATTTTAACAGAGTGTAAATCCAACTACCATGAAGGCATTTTACACTCTGCTTAACTTCACTAAGGGACAGGTAAATCAGGCTTCCATAAGTCTACTTAAGGAAACAGAAGTCAAAACTTACAGAGAAATATACCAGTCTCTGTGGACTTGGGAGCAAACATGTGCCTACACCCTCCACCAAGGTCTAACTAACTCTTTTAACAAGCACAGAACATGCCAGCAGGACTAGGGTAGTGGGGAGAGAGCCTGGGTCTTCACAGTACACCTCTCTACTATACCTCTGGGTACCATCCTCCTCACTACAGAATAATGGGGACCAATTGATCACAGGGGCCCGTAGATGTTCCAGCATCACCTAGGGGTGACATCTGGGCTGTCTTGAGTGTCCATCCCATTTGGAAACACAATCCCTCTGGCTTTTTCTAAAGTGAACTCAATGCCCTAAAGCCAAAAGGTCCCCAGATGCACACAAGCAATATAAAAAGGGGAAAGAAGGCAAAAGAAGACATTCATGCCCCCAGCAGCTGAAGTCATAAATTATTTACAGAATGAGGGAATGCTAGCCATGGCCCATCTGGAAGAACCTGATGTGGATCTCAAGCTGTGGCCCAAAGGTCGACAGCAGGGGCTCCGGTCTGAGGAGCCAAGAACCTGTGAATTCACTGCCATCTATGGCTTGCTGAGTCCTCAGGAGGTGACCCCATGTGTGTCGCATTCACCAGCAAGGAAAACTCAACACTGCCCTCTCCATCCGCTATTCAGATGCAGTAAGACACAACAGATAATGGCAGAAGGACTCCGCACACCTTCTTCCTTTCTGGTCAAAGAGTTCAAACATGACAAAAAGACACAAGATAAGCATAGTGCATCCACCCAAGGAAAGCATTGGAAAGCCAAAATAGAATGACAGTTCCTATATCTAACACACAGATGAAAGAGCATGTCCAAGGAAAAACAGAAGCAGACAAAGCAGCATAGATAGCAATATCCATCCATTTAACAGTCGGGGTTAACTATAGATCAGACAAGCGGGATCAACGTTGAAACTGGCGTGTTGTGAAGTTGCGGGCCAACAGGACATCCCGTTTAATTGAGGCACAGACCCAGAGCTTTAGTGTTGAGAAAATAGTGAGACATCATCTCACTCTGATCCAAGTTAACCTCTCCAGTAATCATGAGACCCTGTCTCAAAAAACAAAAAGACTAACCTAACAAAACCCCCATCAACCAACCACCACAGCCCCTTTAGTCAACAAGGCAGACCCAAACAGTAGTACTTAGAAGACTTCTTTCTTCTGCAACTAGCTTTTATTCTACCATAATTGATCCTTATAAGAAATTAATAAAATATCCTTTGCCTCAGGTAACATTTTCAGTTAATTCCGACTGCTCCCCCCCCCTTATGATTAGGCTACTTAAGTCACATCTGCATACTGCCTCCATGATCACTGTGCCCCAGCCAGGTGACTTAGCCTCTACTACAATATTTAGCTCAGATCAGGGAACTAGGAGACGTCTGCTTGGGGCCAGACTGAGCTAGACTAGGGGGCACTACTAGGATTGTTATGAGACCCAGGGCACACCCCACCATTACCTCTGCATCTCAGCTGCTAATACTCAGCACCCAGAGGTCTAATTAATTAATGCAGGCCTAATATTTTACCTACAAGGTTCTAAGCCTAACTCTGACACCAAATCCACCTATGAGGCAGTTGGGGCAGCACACATTCTCAACACACTTGTGCAAAGCTGCCCAAGAGCTGGGCCTAGTGGATTTAACATCTGCATGCAAACAAGGAGTAGGTCTTGTGCTGGAGGGAAGAAGTACTGAGGACATCTATCTGCAGCCCACCCCACAGCCCCACCAAATGTTGCTGGCCAAGCACTGTATGATAGGGCTATGCCGTGCACACGAACCTGTCCTTCAGGAACATGAGTTCAGACTCAGTTTCCTCATTCATCTGCAAGAGGAAACGATGCCATGTTACTATGGCTATGCAATCTACACCGTGACTAACTGGGTTAAAGGTGATGTGCTCGAACAAAATCCAGGGTCCATTGGCTGTTACTACCCTCCCCAGCCTGAAAACATGCCCCAGCCCACAGCTCTGAAGCTACTACCTCCAGTAACACAGGAGCGATGTGGCTGGGGGAGACCAGCCCAGTCATCTTTCTATTTTGAGCCCACAGCAGCCACAGAAAGGTGACTGCAGGAGTGAGTAAGTGTGTGACTCAGCAGGAGGTGATCTCGAAGCTACCTAGGGGGGGGGGGGAAGAGACAGGAACACCACTTTCTAATAAATCCCTTATATTCAGGTGCCACCCAACATGGTCCTCCTGTCTGGGAAGGGAGAAAAATGAAAGGTGAGGTGTACTCTGGAAACACCCTCCCCAGGCCCAAAACCTCAGTCCCAAAGGCCCTCAGTGGCTACCTCCGTTATGGCAGGGAGTTCTATCCAGCCAGGCTCTCAGAAGCACCTCCAACACTTTCTTTCCCTATCCATCCTTTGTTCCCTGGGCAGGTGTACAGTGGAACCAGGTTAGTCCCACCCAGGATGCTGTAGTCACCCTCCGATCTCTGCCTACATTTCCTTCCTTCACTTGGCCTCCTTGAAATCCTTGTTAATCTTTCCCACCCAGCTGTCTTTTGACCCCCCACTAACTTTCCCCCTTCTCTGCTACCCCAATCAGCCCCAGGGGTGTACTCAACACCTAACTACGAGCTCAGTCTTCCCCACATCAGCAAATCTTCACCAAAGCATATTTGTCCTTGAACATTCCCCAGGCTCCATGAAAACAAAGCCCACTCCTTAGCAACGGCACACCAGGCGCAACCAGGGACATACGACCCAGGAATGACTGCCCAACCTGGAGTTCCTCCAACAGCGCAAGTCGTGGCTGGAGACAACAAAAAGCACCTTCAGCCCTCACGTCGCCACCCATCACCTAAGCCTTCACAGTAATCTATCAACAGGAAAAAGGAGGCAGATTGCTAACAGCTGCCTAGTTCAAGATCAAGAGTTTTATTGGGGGGGGTGGGTTTTAAAGAACCACCAACATTTTTACTAACAGCAGAATTTTATCAGAGACAACTACCTCCTGCAAGACTCCTGCACTGCCCTGACAGCAATTTAAGCAGCTGAGAAAAGATGGTGTAGACAGTCATTCCAGCAGGATCCCGTCTCCTTCTCATGCACAAGGCTGACTCTTTAATGACAGTGAAAGAGAGCTTCACAGACATATGGGGACAGGAGCTACCCTGGGCGCAGCAGCAGTTACATAAAGTGTTTAGTGGAGGATTTAGCTGTTGTAAAGATCCTATTAGCCAGAGACAATTTCCATCCCTGACTCCAGGGAGAGCTGGAACCTTTCCTTCTGAAATCAGGGCAAACAGCCCCCAACAGCCGTGCTGATTGAGAGCTCTGCTCCAAGGGCATGAACAGATACAGTTTAGTCTGGTCCCATCCATTTCAAGCTGGCATCTCAGTCTCTTTCTCGTTCGTTCATTCATTCATTCATCCATCCATCCATCCATCCATCCATCCATCCATTCTTCCCCCTACCTCTCACCCATTCTCTAAAGTGTCATGTGTGGGTTCAGGCTGGCTTTGAATCAGAGTTTCTTGCCTCAGCCTCTACAGTGCTAGGATTTAAGATGGCCCTAACCTATTATGCATCTCACCAATCATCTCTTTCTTTGCTCTCCTCTAGCCCTTTATCCACATCATTTCCTACAAGGTCTTACAATGCCCCCCCATACAACACGGACCTAGAGATTGATTCAATAAAGATACCTCAATATACCTTGATGGCAACATAAAAATTTAGTGCTGGCTGGCACTATCATACTCTCTGCTCCTTCCTCCAGCTGGTGCCTGTGAGGGCTAAACTTTTGCTCTCTGTTCATTGACTCTCTGCCTGTACTTCCCAAGAGCTCCTTCCCCAAATTTCCCCCCAATGTGTCTCCTGTAGCTCTCTCTAATCTAATGTTCCCTTAAGAGACCATGAAAAAGGGACATTCAAAGTGGCTCCTGGCCCAAAATGTATGTCCTGGCATATATTCCTATGGAGAAAGCCCTAGCCCCAAGTGCCAGTTATTAGCCCAGGGGTGGGCCATCAGATGGCTGATTAGAGTACCAAGCCTTCAGGATGGGATGAGTATTGGGTGTGGAAATCAGGATGCTTGACTGATGGGAGATGTCATTCTGTAAATATGTAGATTAACAGAAATGGGTTAATACTTAAGACAGAGCTAGCCGATAAGAAACTATTACCTGGACAACAGCATTATATCTAATACAGAGTCTCTGTGTGTTAATTGGGGCTGGCGCAGCGGTGGGACCAGACTGGAGGCAGAGGAAAAACTTTACTCCCTACACTTGACCAGTAGAATGAAGTGGAGTTTATTAGGAGAAAATAATTTACGCAGGAAACAATGACTATGGCATCACTCCAGCCCCAAAAATGCAGACATTGCCCAAAAGGTCATGGTCAGCGCTATGGGGTGGGGAGTGTGAATATCTCACTACATACAGATGAGGGCTCTCCCCAGAAAGATACTTTTGACCCACCATCTGAGCATACTCTAAGGGGGCCTTCGGCAGACACTAAATCCGCTTATCTCCTTACTATTTCTTTTGTTGGTGTTTTGTTTTATAAGACAAGAGGGTTTCTCTGTGTAGCTTTGGAGCTTGTCCTGGAATTCGCTCTGTAGACCAGGCTGGCCTTAAACTCTCAGAGATCTACCTGCCTCTGCCTCTGCCTCCTAAGTGCTGGGGATTAAAGGTGTGCACCACCACCCGGCTCTTTATTATCTCTTATTTACTTAGCAATACTGAGAGTTGTGTTAGGCAAATGATGAACCATTGAACTAAATTTAGCCTGTTCCCCCTCCCCTTTATTTTTAGACAAGGTCACAGTAAATTGCTTGGGCTGTCCTTGAACTCAGACAGGCTTCAATTTTACAGCACCCTGCATCAGCCTCAGGAGGAACAGGGATTATAGACCTGCACCACTAAGCCTGGCTTTTGACTTGGACTTCTGGCATCCAAAGCATTCAGATTTCTGTCGTCTACAAGTTGCCTGGTTATGGCTATTTCCTATAAGAGCCCAGCAAGTCAGACTGAAGCAGCCTATCATCAATTTGACACCAAGCCAGCAGGCAAACAATGCACCCCGAAGTACTTTGCATCTACAACAATCTCAGTGACATGTCCAGTGCTGTTGCAGAGCTTGAAGAACTGCCTCACCTCACACACATGCACGTGAACACATGAACATGTGGGATGAAGAGGCGTGCAGGCAAAGGCATACACGCGCTTGCGCACACACCAATTTTTGAATGAATACATATGTAACAAGAACACGGCCTTGTCTTTCAGCTCTAATCTCAATCCTAAAGAGACAAGGGCCAGTCATCACCATACCCCAGGCTGGTCCTAAAAAGAGGGCCAGAAAGATTGAGATGGAACAAACAGGGTGTCCTGTGGGACTCCCTGTTGCAGGGAGTCATCCCATCGAACTCCCACTCCACCCATAGGCCTCACAATGCCTTTCTTAACTTGTTTCTCCTTGAGTCTTTAGCCTGGCTAAGAAGTTAAAAGCTGCCATCTAAGAAAACACTTAACTCATTTGAATACTCAAGACCTCCATGTTTCTTCAATACAGGATCCCAGGATGATCCCTTTGGGTGAGACCTGGTAGCCTGACACACAATCCACCACCATGCAAGAAGGTCTGTCTCTAGAGTAGGCTAGTGTAGCTCTCAGTGCCTTTACCTGTGCACCAGTCATTCTTCCTGGGCCCCAGCTCAGCTGTACTCTTGGGGACAAGTGTTCTTTCCTCAGGGCTTCCTGTACCAGACAGACCTTAGAGGAACTCTTTACACTCCAAGGATCCAGGTGCTAGGACAACGCCCAGCCCTGGAATCTAAGCCCTGTGACACTGAGTGCAATACAGCACTCCCTCCTTTGGCTCCAGATGCCACGAGGCAAGGGGAAACAAACCCAAGAGCTAAAGGAGAGAAACGAAATACCACTGAGACACAGACAAAAAGGACCTATACTATGTGTCAAGGATGCAGCACACAGAATGGCCAACAGCTAGATAGAAGGAGTGAAAAGCGGAAACGGTGAATGAAAAGTCAGCCCTCCACAAGCACGGACTGGACTGCTAGTATGGTTATGAAAAGCCAACAGGGAAGGTGCAAGTTGTAGACCACAACCTGGGGAAACGTGCAAATGATGTCTCTTTAGCACTTGAAGACATTGGAGGCAGCCCCTTCTGGACCTTCTTTGCAAAGTGAGAACTCCTCTGAGACAGGCATCACACACTTTAAGTAACAAGCAGTGTTATACAAGCAATCCAGTGGGGATATCTAAGTCACTCACTCCAATGACTGGGAACTACCCACTGTTTCCAAGTTGTAGATGAGTCAACACTGTCTGAATGGCGCTCCAGGAAATAACTTAGTACATCCAGTCTCTACAAGTCAGCAGCCCTGCGCACGACCTCACAATGTTGCCTTGCATTAAAACCAGAAACATGGGGCCAAGGCGACTGCTCAGTGGGTCAAGTGCTTGCCATATTAGTGGGAAGACTGGAGATTGTCCTTGGCATCTCCATGAGCCAACCTGTAACTCAGCTCTTGAGAGGGGAAGACAGAATTACCAAAGCAAGCTGGCTGCTTAGAGCAATCTCTCTGTTCAAAGACCCTGCCTCTGTATAAGAGGGACAGCAACTGGGCCCCAGCACTTCACCACTTACTGTGTAAGACAGCCACCTCCAAACAAGTTGCTTGATGAAAGGGAGACACCGGGAGCCCTCCCGAGCCCTCTGACACCCCCCCCCCCCCGCAAGAGTCTGGTTATCAGAAGCTAAATGGTAAAGTGCTGAATTGAGCCTCTTCACTTTTCCTACCCCAAATTTACGTTCTGCTTAGTCAGGTGCATCACACAGTACTACGGATTTTATGATAAATCAGACCAGTCTCACTCCAGCTTCCCTTTCAAACAAGCAGCAACTGAGTAACAGCTCTCACAGGACACAGTTGTTTACACCTCAAAACAAGCTGAAACCTACACAGAATATCTCGGCCCCTGACAATATGATGTGAAATATTTTTACTTTACCAGATCTGCCTTTCACAGATTTTCCACCAGAGTCAAGCATGCATGCACACACACACACACACTCCAAAACAATGCTTGGCCACAAAAGGATGGAAAAGTAAAGAAAACAATGCTAACTTCTTCTAAACACCTGGAATCTAAATTGACAGGAAAACTTCAAATCAGAGCAACTAAATCTGAATTTTTCTCTGAAAAGTTGACCAACTGGTGACAGCTACACAGTACAAGAAAGAGTGTGAACAGGAGGACAGTGTGAACTCCGCATAAGCCAGGGCATGTGTAGATAGCCCCAGTAGC
Organism: Phodopus roborovskii; assembly: GCF_943737965.1. NCBI lineage: Eukaryota > Metazoa > Chordata > Mammalia > Rodentia > Cricetidae > Phodopus > Phodopus roborovskii. The sequence goes on from NW_026126480.1 coordinate 41,215,792, forward strand.
TGACCACCCCAGGAATGAACAGCTAAGGAACAAATGGGTACTTCCAACTGGCCAAGCCCCTTGGTGAAATCCCTGACACATAAATGTCCAACCAAAGAAACTACTCCTAGCAACCCTGCTGCTTGGGGGAGATTGGCAGAAAGATGACAGTGTTGCCCTCATCGCTGTGTAGCCAGCATCTATGTCCAGATAAGCCCAAGAGGATGGAGGAGGCTGCTGTTTCTTCTGCCAAGTGCCAAGTGTGAGCATGGGCATATATATGTTCAAAGAGCCAGGGCCCTTGCAAACACTCACCTTTATACTCTATTAACACACGGCATATGGGTCCAATGTCACCCAAAGCCTAGGGCAGGGTAGCAGTATTGGTGTACCCTACTCCTCAGAGGGCAGCATGTCCTCCCCAAATTTAACTGAACTCACAGATCACCCTGGGGGGGGGGGGGTCCCAACCCTCTTGAATGGCAACCAGTACTCAACAGCTGAGGTGACCAAGCACCAACAAGGTCACCCCTCCCTGTCCGCCTGGATCCTTCTCCTACGACTGTTAAATATATGCCCACTGGCCCAAAAGTATCTGGGCTATGTCCTTCCAACTGAGGTTCCAGGCCTATCAGGAAAGCACCTGACAGCTGTACTGAATAAGAGAATTCCTGCTGACAAACGCTAGGGTATGAAAGTTCTTGCTAATCCTGCCTGCTGCCTGGGTGACGTTTGCCAACCCTGTGTACTTGGGGACAGCCACTGACTGCAGCAGGTCCTATTTTGAGCAGACTTTCCACATTAAAAAGCAAAGGTTAAAGATGGTTGTGCGATATATTGCCATTCCAGGCACATTAAAAAAAAAAAAAAATTCAGAGTCAAATGCGGAAGCAGGAGAGATTGTTTACCACACTGAGGTTTATACAGGGCCTCCCTGATCACCCGGGCTGCCCTGCCCCCACCTCCCCCCACACAGCTGGGTGGGAATTCACTGACCTAATATCATTGGACAGATAATTCCTTGCCTTGGGGAAAGACTGGCAAAGCCCATGGCATCTGCCGTTTCCAATCTATGCTCGGGAACACTAACTAGGAGCTTGTGCCAAGAAGGGAGGGGGAGGGGGTAAGCAGCACAAATGCCTGCGACAGTGGCTGTAAGTGAAAACTTAAAAAAAAAAAAAAATCCACCCCCAGCCTTGTGGGAAGTCACTGCTTTGCAGCAGAAAAGCCCAGCATTTGATTCAACTAAATCATCTCCAAGCCTACGACAGAAAATAATTGAATTAAGGAGTTGCCATAACTCATTCAACTGAGATAAAAACTCAGCCAGTGGGGAAGCAAAAGACCACGAAAAGACATTGCTGCAAAGATTCACCATCTTCTCGAGATAGTAAAGGGGGGGAAAAAGCAATATAATATGGTTCAAAGGACAGATGGGACTTCCCTAATTGTCCCCAGATTCCTAACAGCAGGGGTGGTAACTAAGCCATTTCAATTAAAAGTTAAAGAAACCGAGAAAGCAGGCAGTTAGGTTATGCCTGCAGCTGATAAGCCTCCACTCAGTCTGAGGGATGCGGCATCCCGACTTCAGACAGCCAAGTGTCAATGGCACATGAGCGGTGAAACCATCTCAACATGTCACCATGACAAGGTGACAAATAAATCTGTCTGTCAAAGGCACTGCCATGAGCATTGAGAGTAAAGGAGTCAGGCACCAGGCGGGAGGCAATGTCAGACAGAGGCAGGGCCTCTTCTAAGAGGCTTCCTCCCTCACAGGGTCCTCAGCCATGAGGTTTAAAGAAGGGAGCCGTGAGGAAGCTGGAAAAGCCTAAGCAGATGTGGAGGCTTGCGACACAGCACCGATCCACCCAGCAGAAGGCTGGGCTGACTGCTATGCCTCAAAAAGAGCTCTGGTGTGGTGTGAACTTCAGGAAGTCTAAGCAGAATATGAAAACGGACCCACAATACATCTCAACATTCCTTAGACTGGTGGTGCTCAGAGGATATTCTCACTCGGCGGACCGTGGGCAAAGTCTATAGACACCTGACTATATTGTGGGCAACTCCTCTGCTGCCAACTAGGGACAGTGCCCACAACAGGCCCACACTGAGACAGTGTCTGCACCAAAATGTCGAGAATGGTAGCCTGAAAACACCCATGAAATTTCTAAGGGATTAGGAAACATGTGGTGTTGATTACAGCCAAGTCAATTCTTCAGCTCGGGACACCGGAAACATGCTAACTTGAAGGCACCTGATGGAAAGGGGAAAGGGGAGGTGGAGAGCAAGGATGGAAACAAGTGTTTCTGTTGGGGGTGGGATTGGACAGAGGGGATGGGGCAGCACACCCTCCAGGGGTGCAGGGCAGGAGCACTGGAGTTCAAGGTCATCCTCTGCTACATCATGAATTTGGAGCAACCCTAGGATACATGAGACCCTGCCCCCCCCCCCAACACACACACAAAAGAAAAGAGAAAAAGGAGTGGGGAGGAGGAGTCTAAGCACTTATAATCAAGTATGGCTGAGGCAGCAGGTTACCACTGCCACACTTAGTATTTCCTTCTGATCTTCTGAGAGAGAGAAGACACTGGCGGACTCTGTCTCCCTGTACTCAAATCACCAACAGTGGGAGAAAAAAGAAAAAACACAGACACAATGAAAAACATTCTGCATCAGAACTGGCAGGGTGCCTAAGGGGTGAGGGGCTTGCTGCTAAAACTTCATGACCTGGGTTTGATCTCCAGAACTCACCTGGATAGGAGAGACAGGACACCAAGGAGCATACATGCTGTGACTGAAGCGCGCGCGCGCGCACACACACACACACACACACACACACACACACTCACACTCCAAACAAATGTACAATATTTTTTCACGATGCAACCAAACCACTACAGGTCCAGTATGGACCATTCACTATTTCTTACTTCCCAGCTGGGAAGTAGAGACACTAATCTATTTGATCAAACCCATGGCTAACACAACAGCCAAATCAAATCTAAAAATAAGTTCTCTGTCCTCAGAAGGGAGGTGGCAGCCTGTGATCACTGACAGGTCGAGCGAGTTATGTTGACCTGGCTCCTCTGACAGATTCCTACACATTGTGCTGAGACTTAGAAAGGGGGCACAGACACCAATAAGAAATACCAACATCTCTGCAGCAAGAAACATGTCCAGGACACTTGTTTAGTGAAATTAACTAGTGGTTTAATGCATGCACGAGGGTGAGGGGGGCCCGTCTGATATACAAGAGTGCCCCCGATTTCTTCAGAGAAATTAACATTTCAATCCTGTTTTTATCTAGAAGTCATTAAACTGTGCAACATGAATTATTGGAAGTGTAGCAGCGAATTAACTCTATTCATCAGCAAAGTCCAAACACTTTAGAGCGCATCGGTAATGAAAAAATAGCTCGGCGTCCTATCTCTTCTCATTAAAGGAAACCAGTTTCGCCTCTCTCAGTATATAAAGCTGTCTTCTCCTCCCATAATTTACATTACCGTAAGCCAGCTCACATTCTATAAACTACTACACACCTCCAATTAATTTTTTGCAGCTTTTGCCTTTAGATTTAATGAGATACTAGTGTATGAACCTGCTGACTCCCTGATTAGGTGTGTGCTACTGGTTTCCACGTTGGTGTAATAAAATAATCTGGTCCAGATAGGATCACTCCCGTGGCCGGAGTGCTGGAGGTAGCATACAAAGCAGGCCCCACACTTGACTTGTTTGCATCCAATTACAAAATTTACCAGCCTCAAATTAAACTGCCCCTTCTCATCAACCTGGAGGAAGAGAAAGCAAGAGGTCTGGTGCAATTCTCACAAGGGACCATTTCTCGAGGCATCTCAGTGAATGGCTGGGATGGATGGCTGCTTGTCCAAGAGTTCTCTGGCAGCTTCTGACACCCAGCCCCCAGAGGCTGCAGAGGCAAATGCCACTGAACACCAGAAACCAGGCTGCTCTGTTCAGCCTCCAGGCCTCCTCAGGTACACATGCCACAGGCAAACTCTACCCAGTTCACACCAGATGTGTATGGGTGTGTGGGGGGTATGCACATGTGTGTGCACGTATGTTGTGCCATCTCCGCTTGAATAAATAAGCAAGGGTGCACAAGCATTTAGGTATGCTTGAGACTGTGTGCATGTGTGAGCATGCAGCCATGTGAGTATGTGTCTAAGTGTTTGCACATGAGTGCATCTCAATGTGCCTGCGGGAGTCAGACAGAAATAACAGGTCACAAGCACTGAAGCTCCAATCTCGGTCAAGGCTCCCTTGTTACTGCCTTTTGCCAAAAGATGTAGATGCAAAGAACAGGCAAAAAACAAAACCAAAAGCCAACAACCCTAGTCTCAGACTGGCTGTCACTAAAGACTTACCCTGGGCTTGTGTTTTACAGTGTGTGTGTGTGTGTGTGTGTGTGTGCGCGCACCTTTGTATGTCTTATCCCAGGCTTCTTTTTTTACAGCTGGTGTGTGTGTGTGTGTGTGTGTGTGTGTGTGTGTGTGTGTGTGTGGTGCGTGTGTGCGTGCGTGTATGTGTGCATGCAGTGGCCAGAGCAGGGCATGGAATGTTTTCCTCTATTACTCTACTTTGAGAGTCTCCCATTGAATCAGAAGTTCGCCATTTTGGCTAGGACAGTTGGCCTTCAAGCTCTAGGGAGCCTCCAACACTGGGGTCATAGACATTCACAACCACACCTGGCTTTCTGACGTACGTGCTGAGGGTTTTAACTCGGGTCCTCGAGGTTGCAGAGCAAGCCTATCGTTACCCAATGAACCATTTCCCTAGACCCCATCTCTCTCTTATAAAAAGACAGCAAACCTACACTAAGGAAGGTACACTGACAGAAATCCCACCGCTATGAACCAAAGAATGAATGCTGAATTCTGAGAACGAGTTGCTGAGCCTTGGAAACCTGTGCTCTATTTCCCCCCATACAGCTCATCAGGGTGATGTCAGAACCCCACCCCACCCCCAACCCTGAAGGCAGAAAATTAATACTAGTCTAAGAATGCACGTACAGGCCAGGTGGTGGTGGCACAAGCCTTTAATCCCAGCACTGGGGAGGCAGAGGCAAGTGGATCTCTGTGAGTTCAAGGCCAGCCTGATCTACAGAGCTAGCTCCAGGACAGGCTCCAAAGCTACAGAGAAACCCTGTCCCAAAAAACAAACAATGAATGCGCACACAGGCTGAGCAGTGTGACTATGGATGGTGTGCCTCGCTGGGCCTCCTGGTTACAGGTAAAGAAAGGCGAGGCCTGGAGGAAGAAAGAGGCCCACAGAGTAATCCTGGGCCCAAGAGCTAGATGGGGAGGGGAGGGGAATAAACCAGACAGCCTAGCATGTCGACATGAGGATCCAGCAATAGCAGGCAAATCCAAGGCTTCTCCTGGCTTGGTGTCACCCCTTCCAGGCTGGATCTGTGAAGAACAAGTTCTAAATAAACTCAATGCTGCCAAGAGACACAAGCAAAGGGCCACATGAGAAATGTGGGGTACCTCAGAGGCAGACTAGAGAAAAGCCATCCACAAGCATGTGGCCCTCAGCTTCCAATCCCACACTACACTCAAAGTCCATCTGTCTGAAGAAGGTAGCACACCAGAATGTGCTGGGTTCAAATCCCAGCCTCTGCTCCTGCCAAGCACCATGGAGTCAGCATGCCTCACCATTCTGCTCACTGACAGGAATGCCTAAGGCTATAACCACAGCCTGTACCACATGCATGGGCCAGAGTTTCCAGCTCATCAAGAAACACACAGAACACAACAGCTGGCTTTTCAGAACCAGTGGTTGGACTACTCTGGCCCCTTCAAAAAAAAATTTCTTTGAAAATTCTCCTTCCCACTGTTTTCCTGACCAAGAAAAGCATGGGAAACCCAGCACTGCACCTTCCTTGAAAAGTTACCCACGTCCCCAACTGTGCTGCTCTACCCAGCCCCTGACCACTGTCACCACTTTCCCTGTGCCTTTCATTGTGTCCACCATGCCCCATACTATCCAGGAAGCACATAACCCTTTACAACAGCCGGGTCCCTCACTGACAACAGGGAAGGCCAAGCCACTTCCTGGAGGGGCACCAAGAGCCCAGAGCTGCAGCCAAGACTCGCCTGAGTGGTTGTCCCATCTCATGTCAGAACCAACAACAACCCAGTCCACTCTGATCAGAGACCTCAAAACAGATTCCACAGGGTGTCAGGCCTTGAGCACCAACAAAAAGGACCTCAAATCTGACAGGGCCAAGCCTTGAAGACATAGCAGGCCTTCCCAAGATCACCAAACCTTTGCCTGTTGATGAACAGGGCTATCAATTGTGTTTCTGGCATACACAGATGTCTGTTTCTAAAATCCCCAAATAGGCCAATTAGCATATTATAAAGAATTTGCTTCCATTTTCCCTTGACAGATCATAAAAGCCAAAACACAATGCTCGGTTTGAAACTGACAAGTGTATATAGCAGGAGAGGCAGGATTAGCAGCAGACAGCAGCGAAAGAAAACGGTATTTATAATGATTAGACACCTAATTAATTCTAAGAGTAGAATGTCAAAAGCTATACATGCATATCTTTGGTTACCGAAGCTCAACATCAAACAAGTCACTTGCGCTGTGTGAAGGGGAGCCCTGACACACTCCCTAACATTTGCCTGGAGGCTGTTCCGCTGGCTTTCCAGGTAAGCTGCTGGAAATGTATATAGAAAAGTAAGGGGAGGGGATGGGGAAATAGCACTGCTGTTAAGGTGTGTGCCTTGCCAACCATAAGGACCAGAGTTCGACTGCTAAAACCCACATGGAAATAGCCAGGCACAGTGGCATGAGTCTGTAATCTTAGCACTGGAAAGGCACAGACAGAGGGCCAGTGGGCTTGCTTGCCACACAGTCTAGCCTATCTGGGAAGTTCCAGGAGAGAAGTATACAGTGGCAGAAGCTATGCTTTGGCAGGCAGGCAGGCATGGACGCTTGCATGCATGCATTTGTTGGTGCCTGAGCAAACATATATGAGCATACACACAGAGAGGCAGAGGGGAAGGAGGGAGGAGAGAACACAGGGTAAAACGGTCAGTAACGCAATATCCAGAGCATCGATTTTTAAAATTGAAATAAGCTTAAATATACAAAACATATAAATATTAACAGGGTTTGAGGGTGTGTCCATCCCCTACTGTGGCAATTAACTCAGTGCAAAGGAAGAAATTCTCAGGCTCCCGTCATGTGAGAAAATCCAAAGCCTTTTGTGTTTCTTCAACTTGACTGTGGGTGGGGGAGGGGGAAGGACAGAGGATAATGCTAAGAGAGACAAAGGTATAATAACATTATTATTCTCTGAAACTTTGCGCTCTCTCCTTACTTGTGTGTTTCAACATGACCCTTTGGGGGAGGTGGGGGAGGAGAGGACAAGAAGAAAGAACAGCGTTAAGATGTAAAACCAAAATTAAGTTAATACATGCAGAGCTGTCCTTCCGTATTCTTCTAGAATTCTCTTCCTAGATTGCAAATCAAAATCTGCATTTAAATAGAGTATTTTTAATGTAAGAAAGAGGAAGCCCTAGGGTACAAGGTATTTCATTCAATACCTATGGGCACAACATTGCATTCAAAATGAGATGTGGCATTTTCAAAGTTAGTGAATAGATTACATACTCTGGATTGTCTGGTTATTACTGTTTTTACTAAATTCTTCTCTTAATAAGTGTGTTTCTTTTACAGCCAGTACTATTAATAAAAGTAACTTGGTATTACATCATTCTATCAATTTAATCTTGAGAAAAGATTGCATGATCCCAGATCTCAAAAAGCTGTGGGCTCTGATAACTCCAGCCATTATTCAGCGTGAAATTCAAACAGTCTGAATTCATTAACGTTCGTTGTTACAAATCTGCATTTTTAGACTTTGCCATAAAATGCAGGAGTCCAAACCCAGTGACCTGAATCTAACAGCCTTTCATGTGAAGTGGTGGGTGCTCACCAGCTTTTCCTCAAGTGGCTCCCAGATAAAACCCCATCATGTCCTTCTCCTCTCCCAGGCTAGGGGGGGAGAGCGGCGGGCTTTGGAGGACCTAAGGCCCTGCTATGTATGAGATGAAGTTCAAGTAGATCAAGTGTTGGAGGCTTGACCCCACATTCAGATGTGGTTATGTGTTTGGAGATGGAGTCTTTGGGGCATAAGCAAAAATTGCTAAGCCTGGGAGGATGGGGCCCTGTGATGGTGTGAATGGCTGCACACTCTAACTATGCATGTTGCATGAAAGTCCCATCTCTTTATGGTACACAAGGTAGCCATCATGAGATGACTGGGTTTCCAGGGTCCTCGACCCTTAGAAACTTATTTTTTATAAGCCAACAGCCTGCAGTGTACAGACAGAAGGTTCAGGCAAATTGTGGAGCCTCAAGCCATCAACTGGGACACAGAGGATGCACATTATTAGCAGGTAGGAGTCACCTCTGCTGTGTGTGCCCGTCACAGAAGCAGGTGGCTAAAGGTGATGGATGCAACATGGTACCAGCATGGCCCCACAAAAGTGAGCAAGAGCTAGACTTGAACCTGGGGATACCCAAACCTGCCACTGCTGGGTGAAGAAATACTACCACAATGGGAGGACTCATTCCATCCCCTAAGTCCCAGGAAGAAAGCACAGCCATCAAGAAGTCACTAAAAATGCTGTAGGCAAGAAAACAAGAATTCTGTATTCTTTTGTCTACCAAGTTTTCATTACACTTCATTGCAGGTGAGGCACCTTGGAGAACTGTGTTCACAGATGAGGAAGGCCCCTCCCATGATGAACCCATTGCCCTGTAAGTACTGTGTCTGCTACAAGAGAGGACAATGAGGACAATGATTTTCCCTAAGTGCACCAGGTACTAAGCCCTCTTCAGTACATTTTCATGGAATCCCAACTGCATGGAGATGAAATACTACTACTAACTCCATTTGCTATCAGAGGAATGAGATCTCAGGAATTACGCACAAAATGGCTTACTTTTCCCAAGGCCATTGTCGTCAGAGCAAGTCAAGGTCCAGCTGCCAGAGTTTCTTGGCCATGGTATCAGGACTCTGCCCCTCTACCCCTTACCAAAGCCTTGGAATTTTTACCTTCCCTTGCAAACACAAGAGAAAGCAGCCAAAGTCCCTGGGGCCTGCTGGAGAAAGACTGCTCGGGTGCGATTCCACAAAATGCTGAGCTGTTTCCCGGCCAAGTCTTGTGTCGCGTCAATCTGCTCTGTTTAAACAGAAGGCTTTCTGGCTTGAATCAGGCCTTAGAGTGCTGCCCCATAAGCCCAGGGGAGTCCAGGGCACAAATCAATATGGATGTTCCTTCCTAGAGGAAGCTGCAGCCTGGCGCTGTGGCTTGGAGGTCATCCTTGGCTGTAATTAGGGAGCGGCAGTGGGTAGCAATTGAATCATGAAAAGCGGGAGTACTGTATGCTCATCCAAATGAAGGTTTCAAACAAATGTGGGACTGGGGCTGTCAGTTACACTCAGGAAACACAAGCTTCCAGGTCTCTGATGGCGGAGACACAAGGCAGCTGCCACGGCTGGTCCCTGAAGGAATTTGATAGTCATCTGAGTTTTACCCCCAAGGGATCCAGGGCTTAGGGACTGAGAGAACCACTTGAGCTCTTGTGCTGTCCTCATTTGGTCACCACTTGGATCTAGTCCTGGGAGCAGAACTACAGCTCCTGTTCTCTATGAGATAGCACAAACCCAGCACTCCCCAGAGGGTGGGACAGCACAGGCAGGCTCCCAAGCCACACAAGCACATGCGGGGAGAGGAGTTATGCCACTTTCTGGCAGTGCAAAGTTCAACTCTAATCCAACTGCCATTTGAATAGCCTCACTTACCATCTCTCACTAGAAGCATCAGAAGGGACAAAGAAAGACCCCATCAGAAGAGGCTACCATCCTTGGTTACTGTTCCAGCAGTGACCACATCAGACAACAGGCCACCTTCCTACATTCAAGAAGCAGTGGTAATACAAGCATGTGGGAAAGGCAGGGGGTTCTTCAGCAGTGACCCTCCCAAATGATGTCCCCAAGAAGGCCCAACACAGGGCTGCCAACACTGCTGAGACAAATAGTCCAGGTCTCCGTGGGGTGTGGACTCCCATCCTTCTCTGTGACTCCTGACTAAACGTACGTAGAACCAAGTCCCCGAATTAAACAGAAGTGGATTGTGTCTTTAGTCAATACCTGGAGCTAGACACACTGTCACTGAATGCTTGAGAAAAGAACAAACCTAACTTGGGCTCCAGGACCCTTCTCTAAGGTGCCACAAGGCAAGCCCACTTATCCCCATATCTGACCACCAAGCCACATTGCCAATTCATTTTTCTGAGGAACTGCCAAGGACAGACAGCACAGGTTCCCTCTAACTTCAACAATGTATATATGTGAGCTATGAGAGACTTCCCAAAAACTGAGCAGTTACAATGCACAGGAAGCAGGCAACTTCACCTACACTCTCATCTCAAACCCTCCCACAGGGGGCACAACAGCATTTGGAGAATGCAAGTCTTCCTTTAAGCACATCCAGCTGGAAGCTCACAGGATGTCAGAACCAATAGCTTGGAAGGGGAGAACTCCGTGAGGCGGTCACTGCTGGCAGGAAATAATCTATGGAAAATGGAAGTCTGATAATGCTATCAGGGGCTCCAAATGGCTCTCCAGCAAAGGGTTGTAATTTTTAAAAAATTCTTGTCCATTAGTATTTCCCCTTAATGCTCTTTGGGGGGGGGGCATATATGATTAATTTTAACAGTTTCTGTTAACCCCACACGTTGTTGCCATTTCTTTTCAACAGTTCACTGGTGAGAAAATTTGTCAGCTCCTTGTGCTAAAAGAAACCACATGAACTACGTATAAATGTCACTATCAAGGCTGCTTCTCAGAAAAAGTTCCGAAGTATGTCCCACTTCCCTTCCTTTTCACAAATGGTCACTCACAGAAGACATTCTCATGGACCACTGCGCCCTGAAATGGCAAATTACACAGCATTTTCTTTTTAAAGCTGGCTATTTATCCTTAGCTGGTCTGAGTCTAGGGGAATTATCTTAATTGCTATGTGGAAAGAGTGAATTGCAAAAGGCATTCAGTTAGCAGGAAGACTTTATTTGTAAGCAGCTTGGGGCCAGGTGGGAGTTTCGAAGTTTGCCAAAAATAAATGAGTCAATCGATAAGGAAAGTAAGTGTGCTAGACTGGGGTTAGATGGATGCCAGGGGAAAGGACAGAGCCATGGGCCAACAGCATCCTTCTTTTGGGCCTGGATAAAACATTAGGCTGGAGCCCCACCTCTAGGAGAGCATGGGATTCCTGGTGGCTCTTGGAGCACTGCTTTGTAAAATGCACTTGACTCTGCTCTTTAAGCAAAGAAACAGGGAACTGAAACTGATTTAAAATATGAAACAAAAAACTCTGTAAGCTCCTCATCACTACCCTCTCTTAGGCTATCTGAAGGTAGAGCCACTGTTAAGGTTTCATTTGCATTTACAGTTATGAACCATTACAAGTTCATATTTTAAGCCTTCTGTTCTCTAAGCTGGGCACGTCCAAGCATATCATGGAGGAGGTCCTGCCATAAAAATCAACTCAAAATAACTTGACGTGAGGCCATGTTTAAGGCAGAAGGGGTGGGGAAGGAGGCTGGAAAGATGGCTCAGCAGTTAAGAGCACATTCGGCTCTCAGCACCCATGTCAGGTACCTCACAAATGCCTCCATCTCCAGGGAATCCCACTCTCTTCTGGCTTCCATTGGCACCACATACATGTACAAACTCATACTTGAAACACACGTCTATTCAAAATTAAAAATAAAAGGGAACTTTTAAAATAGGCGCTACCAGTCTGGTGCATTGATGAAGTCACAAAGCCAGCAACAGTAATGCTCAGATGATAAACTGTCCACAAGGAATAATCCCGCTCTGCTCTATTAATCATATGTGGAAGACTTACTATGAAATCCAGCTAAAATTTTAGTAAGAAAGCCCATCCTCCTGCCTCCTTGTTTTACACATTAATTTACACATTAATATACACCTCTGCAGCCTAGAACTCAAATAATAAGTATCATTTATTTCTCCCAACATGTCAGAGCCTCTCCTCATACCCCTGTCCTTTCTACTCTACAGAAGTCAAGCTTCATGCCTCAGGCAGAAGGTTCGGGAGGGGTCACTGATGTTTGCATCTAGTATTTCCACAGAATGTTGTCTGTGGTCCCTAAACCTACTGTGGAGACCTCAGGTGGATCATGAACTTCTGTGGCCAGTCATCTTGCCTGGCTTGCTCCAGGGAGAGGAAGAGAGGACCTGAGTCAACCCACAGCCAGCCCACAGGAAGATCTAGAGGCCAGCTTCCATGTCCTGTGAACCATGTGCTAGCCTCTTACAAGCTTAGGCATGACCTAGTGCCATTATATACTTAGGAAATGAATCTTCAGAAAGATCCAACTACAAATGGATTCTATCACTGGTGAAGCTGACCAAACCACTATAGCCCAGGGGCTCCCTGACCCAGATAAGGCTGGGTCATAACCCCTCTGTGAGTCTCATAGATATGTACATTACAATTCTTTACAGTAGCAAGATTACAATTATAAAGTTGCAAGAAAATAACTTCATGGTGGAGGGGTCACTACAGCATGAGGTGTTAAAGGGTCACAGCATTAAAAAGGTTGAAAACCACTGCCCCAGGGGAATGGTGAAATGTGGCCTTGAAGGCAAAAGTCAAGGGAGAAAATAAATAAATAAATAAATAAAAATCAAAAGAGGCTATCTTAGTTAGGATTTCTATTACTGTGATGAAACAGCATGGCCAAAGCAACCTGTGGAGGTTTATTTGGCTCACACTCCCACATCACAGTTCACCATCACAAGCACTCAAGCAGGGCAGGAACCTGGAAGCAGGAGCTGATGCAGAGGCCATGGAGGGGTGCTGCTACCTGGCTTGCTCTTCACTGCTTTCTTATTGCACCCAGAATCCCAACCCAGAGGTGATACCACCTACAGTGGGCTGAGCCTTCCCACATCAATCACTAATTAACAAAATGTCCCACAGGCTTGCCTTGCTCTTGATTTCCAAATGACTCTAGCTTGTTTCAAGGTGACATAAAACTAGCCAAAGTAGAGGCTGTTGGGCTTTTCTCATATGTCCTCCTGCACAGGTTTGTAGATACTCTAAGTCACCCCCAACAGACCGGTGCTAAGATTGGTAATTGTCCGAAGACCACCAAGCACTCCTGCATTAAGTGTCCAATGCCAGGGCCCGTCCACTTTAATGCCTGGGAAAGGCCTCTGCAGTCAAATGAAACTGAACCTTAACACGGGGCGTGCAGGGCATGGATGGGGAGGCGTCTCAGCCCACATACTCTCTCTCTTCCTTCCCAACACCCAAAATGAAGCTCTTCGATGCCAGGCTGGGGGAAGCATCTGCAAGCCTAGGACTTCCTGACTACACCGTTGTTCCCACTGACCTTGCTCCATGAGAAAGTGAAGGGGCCGCCCAAGTAGAACCTTTCTCACAACCCTATAACCTCTCTCTGTTGTCTTGTTCACATGTGAGATTTAGCTTGGTTTCCTGGGGGTTACCACACTTGCTGCTTCTGGAAGCTGAGAAAGCCAAGCTGGAGGCCACAACACCAGCTGTGACCTAGATGTGACCATCTTGACCACAGTTAGAACCCCTAAACTATAGAGGAAGAATGGGGGTGAAATCCCACCAAAGGACTCAACACTTTGAGACTTCTTAGCAAGACCTGCATTTTGTGCATGACCGGGGGGGGGGGGGGAGCATGCTGAGAGTAAACTAAGAACCCCAAAGCTTCGTGCTAGTACAAGACTTTGCCACGTCCAGTCAATATTCTCTCTGCCACATGCCTTATAGACTCCCTCAGGGTTAAAAAAAAAAAAAAAAAAAAAAAAAAGTCATTAGATCACAAGACATCCCTGAGGTTGGAACTCCAAAAGCATAAGCACCATGGCCATTGCCAGCCAGCCGATTCCTTTTTAAGGACATCCATCTACCATCTTACAAAGTAACTGAATGGCAAGAAACCATCTCCCTAATTCATTTTTATTCTTTTTAATTAATACGTCGAGAAGTCCTACTACTGTTTCCATCCTGACTGCATTTCCTTGTAGGATAATTTCCGCTGACTTCTATCTCCAGCAGCAGGAGCAGGAATCTCTTGCTACTGGACTGTATTGCTTCAGAGTTAATTACATGTATTTTGCTTTGATAAATGGAAATACCAGATGCAATTAATTGAAAGACAATCAATATGATCCTGCCATGAGACATCCCAGGGAAGCATCCAGAGGCTGCCAGCAGATCTATAGTCATCTGCTAATTGAAAACACCTTGCAAAAGGGATTTTAGAAAACTCAACTTTTACCTGGAGATATTTTACAGTAACTCACCGATATAAACGCGTCCACAAATTCTACAGCTCACTCGATGGGCTGTCTTGTCTTTTTAAGGGGGTGCAGCTTCATCGGTTCACAACCATTTATGGTGATGAAACCCTGAAAACACAACGAATCGAGTCAGTGAGGATGAAGCACCGATTCTGTTTACAAACCAGCCATCCTTTAATTGCATTTTTCCAATGCCTTCAACTTGAAGCTACCAGGTTATTAAATGGTTTCATTAAAAATACTATTTGTCTTGCTGTAGCTGCACGGCAGATCAAATTAAACAGTGGAGCACCAGAACAAATGGATCCCTTCCATCCACTCCGACATGAAGCCAAGAGTGCAAAACCAGAAAGGTGATAGTGTCATCAGCGTTTAAATGTCACTTGGCTTCCTTTACAAGGCCCACATAGCACACCAAGGGAGCAAACAATCAATACTTTCAAGCAAAAAGTATTAGCAAGTGTTCTAAGAAATACAGACTTATAAAGTGCATTTCATAAGCTCCTGGTTTATAAGTGCTATTAGCATAAATGCTGACAACTGCTAATCTACTGAAAGTCTGAGGAACGGCTGCAGCTGTCCATTAATAGAAAGCATTTTAACTCACTACTGAAATTGATTACCCAGTTAAGAATTCAATCCTAACGTTCAATAAAAATCGCACTTTCTTGGCAAATGCAATATGAGGCTAGGTACTGCATTAAACAGCACTCACATTCATTTAAACCTGGTACCATCCCAGTCACCTGACCTGCCTCTCATACTGGCAGAGCAGTAGCAAGGTAGGCAGTGAAGCCAGTCCTGTGGCTGAGAGAGAAAGCCAGCATCTGGCCTGAAAGTATGACCATGTGTCTTTCTCTATGGCTTTTCCATCAAGATGGAATTCCACCAACGGGAGCTGGTATGCAACTACAGAGCCCACACATATGAAGGCACCCTGCTAGAAAGGCAAGAGACACACTTTACGGTCATGAACTGTTGCCTCCAATCTGCCCTCTCCCAATCTCACCAGTTAACCTGAATTCCAACATTTGGCTAACATATCCTCATCATCACCATAATTAAATAAACAAACAAACAAAACCCACATGCCAACAATGGCCATGAAATTGCTAACTGGTTTCCCAGCTTTTCCAATCATACAATTTTAGGGGGTAGAGGAGACCAGAGAGAGATCTCACTATGTGGTCCTGGCTAGCCTTTAATTAAGTCACAGATCTGACTGCCTCTGCCTCCAGAGTACTACAATTAAAGATATGCACCATGATGCCCAGTCCCAGACACTCAGATCTTAAAATGTCTTAGTTTCCTAACAGGCAATTTATTGCCCATTGCTGCACACATGAGCACACACCTCTTACAAACAAATGCCCCACTTTAAAGAAGGTGGCATAATGTAGACATTCCAGGCTCAAGGATCAGGAACAGAAGGACATGCACAGCATTTGAGTGGTCTAGAGCCTCCACCACAGTCAAAGAACCTATCTTCTGAGGTGGTAAGCACTCAGCCTGACAAGCTCATACACTTTTTAAAAACCCATCCTATGGTCCTTTCTCTAACTCCTTCCCTTCTGACTTTATTCCATGTTCAATATTCTTGTTCCTGAACACAGGAGGGAATCAAGTATAATTATCAACGCAGCTGAACTCTGTGTAATGTGGCTTGCCCTAAAGTGCCATAGGATTCTTTTTCCCATTTCCAAATGTTTGTCTCTCTCTAGCTTCTTTATGTATAAAGAATTTCCAGGTGTAGTGATGTGACACACACCTTTTATCCCAGCACTCAGTATACTGTGGTTCTTTATCTCTAAGTGAGACTGAAAAGAAGAAAAAACAAACAAACACTAACTCCCAAAGAAAGGGTAAGGAAATTACATACCCACTTGACTGACAAAACTGACCCTTTTAGAAATAAATAAGGAGGAAAATAAATTTAGAGGGTAAAGTGCACTCAGACAACCAAGTGGGCAGTGGGCAGAGGGTTTATAGTCCACAGTCAAGTAAGTGCATAGTAGGGAGGCAACTGTACCTTGAAGAGGGCTTTAAAAGGAAGGCAACGCTTTGTGGAATTCTAAGCTGGAGATCTGGAAGAGCAGCCTAAGCAAAAGGTGACGGCTTATTTAGTGGATTAAATGTTAAAAGGGCTTGGAGGACTGTCACAGTCTTTAAAGCAAGAACCATTGTTACTTGAAGGTTGGAGGAGGTACCTACAGAGAGCGGAGCTACAGAACACCTAACGAATTCGGTGACTTGTCTCAGCAGATTCTTGCTGACAGTGCAGTGTGCAGTGGTGCCCGGGGATGCACCAGGGGAAATTTTCTTGGCAGGTTTCTCTAAGAACTTCCAGGAGTATACAGTCAGACACAGAAATGACTTAGCTGATTAAGATCACCACTGTTCCTAACTTGGGGACCCTAGGATGCCAAGCAGCCTCTGTACAGGCTTGCCTGGCAGTCTGTCCTCTACCTTTCTTGCCATCTACTCTCAGCAAGGTCTGTCACCAGGGCAGGGCAGCCTAATTAACCCTCACATACCTCTTCTTCCACTTGGGGGCAGAAACAGTGTGTGATGCTGCACACTGAACTACAAATGGTGGGCACCGTGGGGCTGCTGAGGCGCTGACAGTGAAACCAAAAATAAATGTGGTGTAAGGGACAGCAGCTGGAGGGGTGCAGCCTCTTCTATGGAGCCCTACTTTCTGTGCCCCATGGTGATCCAAGCCCTGAGGCTGCCACAGCTCCTGCATCTTGTATCATGTAACTGGCCCACCAAGCACAAGCCTACTTCAGGAAGGCCTGGCTCACTGGTATGAAGCAATGTGTTTTGTTTGTTCCGTGGGGGGAAAATCATGTACACAACAATGTCCTCTGCAGGACAGAATAAATAGCCCACATCAGACATGGGGAACATGTGCCAACATGTGCCATCTGGGAGGGTCTGGGATGCTGTCACTTTCGAGAAGGCAGGTTCTCAATCCCATCAACTACTGATTCATAACAAATAAACCACATTAATTAACTTGAAAACAAGCTCCATCAAGAATGAAAAGATTCTGAATTCTTGTGCTGTCCATCATGGCCACTTGGGTATCACCACACTTAAGGTCCAACACCCTATCTAACACTTAAGGTCCAACACCCTATCTACCTGGGAAATCCAAGAGTGTCAATTTCAAGAAAGACAACATTATTCAGGCAGTACTTTACAATTCCAGGCTTTGTGAACTATAAGTTAATCAAGGAATAGGAGACAGGTTGTTAAGAATGTGAAAAGCTACCTGGGTGGTGGTGGCCCACACCTTTACTCTTACTTAGCACGCAGGAAGCAGAGGCAGAGGCAGGTAAATTTCTGAGTTCAAGACCAGCCTGGTCTACAGGGTGAGTTCCAGGACAGTCAAGGCTACACAGAGAAACCCTATCTTGAAAACCAAAAGAAAAAAAAGAAATAATGGGAAATGCTTTTACAGCCATGACTTGAGAACTGCTTTCAACTAGTGAAAACTATAAGGCAAGCCTTGGAACCACCTGAGTAAGGAGAGGAAAATGTCCAAGCCTTAGCTGAGTCTCCACAATCTCATTGGCTCATGGAGGGTACAGGGAGGAGTTCTGGGGGGGGGTCACTGGAAACAAAAATTACCTTTTGATTATTGGAATTTGCTACTCAGGGCTGGTGATGGCCAAGTTTTAAGAGGAATGAAGTTAGATCCATGAGCCTTGAGGTTACAACATGACATCACTGAGTTTCCAAACCCAAAACTGCCAAGTTTGCCAGGGCACCCAGGGATGGGGTGGGAGGTGGCGTCTATAGGGAGTAGGTGGACTAGAGTGTACAACCACCTTCTCTAGGAACAGGTAAGCGGGGTATGCCTATCAGCAGATCAGAGTTCCCCAAAAACCAGCCTGGCTCCAAGAAGCCTGACCCATCCCAAAGTCTTCAGCAAAAACTCACCAGGGCACCTTTCAGTCTCTACCCAAACACATTGAACAGCGGCTCTCCTCTGGCCTATCATTCCATAAACAGTACCCAGGCCAAAGTGACCAATGAGGCACAAGCTCCTCTTTTGAGATTTGGAAAAAATAGATACAAGAGCCTAGGCTGAACCAACTAGGCATCCTCTTCACCAGAGACAGTGGCACTAGGCACCAACCAACACTTGGCTGAGAAAGAACAGGGGGTCCAGCTCGGAGTCAGCACAGATGTTTGGGGCACGGACCAGTATAACAAGATAGAGCCTGGACACCGTTATAAGCTTCAGTGTTACGGTTTGGAAGGCATGATGGAAAAATGGGTGTTCACAGCTTTTGAGAATCTGCAGGGCAAAGTCCTCACACAGCAGTTAAGGGGAGTACTGGTCACCTAGTTCTTGGAACCATGTCTGAAACCTTGACATGCTATCCCTAATCTGTTACTGAGGAACAATAAAATGTCACTGTATGTGGGGTTAGGTAACACTGGAGATAATATGTCACTTATACCTACGACACAGACTTCAAGCAATCCAAACTAAACATGGAAAATAAAATACAAAACATATTCAGTATTTATTTTAAAAATTTTCCAGTGAATTTCATCTTTTAATGTATTATTTTAATGTGTTAATGTGTTATTAATGTATTAATGTGCTATTTCTCCATGCTATGATTAAATGATTTTCTAAAATATATAACAGAACAGTTACTCACTATTTGTTTTAACTTTCTTCCCTATCTCCCTGTGTGCCTCCATGTACTGCAAAGAGCATGTTTCCTGACACCCAGAAAATGTTGCAAGTTGCCAGGTCAAGAGGGACAGGGCTGAAGCTAGGAACAGGGATGGGTGCTACCCAGGCTGCCTCTGTCTTGTTTTCCAGCCACCTGGACTTGGAACAACAACACAGCCAAGTATGAAAGAAATGGAGTGTCCTTCAGAGTTTAAGCCACTACAAAATTTTTCTCTTCCATTGGGAAATTTCAATTCAGAAGTCAGAATCACAGGGATCAATTATAAAAAAAAAAGGGGGGGGGGGCAGAGACAGCCTTGGAACACTGGCATTCAGGAGAACAGTAATTTGTAAATGCTAAATGTTAGTAGCCTCATTCACACAATGTGCCAGTGCATATATGTCTGAAAAATAGCTTGAGCCAGGCATGGTGGTGCATCCCTATAATCCAAACATTTGTGGGGCTCAAGACAGGGGAGGGACTATGAGCTCAAAATGACTAACCTGAGCCAAATAGCAAGTTTAAGGGTAGCTTTAGCTACACCTATATAGGGCCTCAAAAACAAACAGTATTCAAATATCTTATGTGAAATTAGGTTCCAGGACTTGCCATTTTCACAGTTTTCATTGAAGCATGCATGTCAAGGCCAGAGGCCAGTGTGGCTTCTACCTTGAAGAACCACACAGACAGACACAGCCCCTGCCAGATTTGTGCATGAGGTTGGCACCACTTGCTATTCTCAGAGCAGGTAACAATATCAAAACTTAACAACCCTTTCGACAGGATCTGTTCCTTATTAGTCTCTGTGCTGTGTGGATACACAAGGAAGGAAACTAACAGGGTGATGGGCTTACTTATGTAAATCATGATGACACCAAAGCCCCGCTGGGGCATCTGAGAAATGGGGCATGGTATGCAGGGGCAATAAAGATGTCTAGTTCCCTTGGGCACCTACACAAAACGTGTGTCTACTTCCAGGTTAGGTTACTCCTACCAATAGGGAAGGGGGGAGGGATTTGACATCTCACTGTATTATTTCCGCTACACCTATATGTGAATCTCATATATGATTACAGTGCTGGAGAGATGGTTCAGTGGGTTTAAAAAAAAAAAAAAACTCCTGACATGTATGTGAAGACCTAAGTTTAGATTCCCAGAAGCAAAATAAAGCCAGGAAGGTAGAAGAATCATAATTCCACTACTCTGATGGTTGCGATGAGGCAGACACAGGAGATACCAGGGCGGTTCCTGTGGACTGGGGTCACTGCCTTCTGGCGACTGGACTGTAAGAACACACAGCTCCCTGAACCATGACCTTCTTCCACTGGAGCTGGCATTTCCCAGAAAGCCAGGCTGGCTTGTTTTCTTCCAGCTGCTACTTCCCAGTCACCCAAGGCCACACCTGACAGAAGACTGCTGACCTAGGGGGCTTAGGATGAGAGAAAATAAGCCCCTAGGGCAGCTGGTTGAGTGGGCCCTATGGAATCAGAAGTCCCACCCAGCCCAGCCTGGCTGAATCTACAGACAGCTGGCTGGAATGGGCTACAACTGTCCCAGCCACCATGTGTACACTGGGCTGGCTGGCTTCCAATGCCCAGCTCACTCAAAGAAAGTTCTGGAACTGGAGTGTTCCAACACATCCCCAGGGTTGTTGGTAGGGCTGCCTGGCTCAGGGCAGACCCATGGTTATGCCTCTGCTCCCCAAGCAGCTCAGGGACCCAGTTGGTGGCCTCAGCCTCTGTGTTAGCCTTTTATACCAGGCAAAAGGTCTTTTCGCAGCACTTTTCTGTCCTCCCACGTCCTGGCCGCCTCCTTTTAAGGAGTGGAGTGCTGGCTCTGCAGCTAGCTACTCACAGTTACTTCCCTGCTGATTCAAAGAATCCAAAAGAAGAAAATTACAGGAGTGTCCTTGCTATTTCCGCCTGCATTGTCTTCAGGCTTGCTCTTTTCTCAATTCATCCCTCCCAAGTTTAGCCCTACTATCACCAGGCAACAATCATGAAAACACCTCTTTCCCCAAAATGCCCGGTGACGTATACTGTGTGCATCAAAAGGATTAATACTAATACTCCTTTTCCCCCTAGATTTTTATGAAACGTTAAATGGCTGTTTTCTTGATTAAGTGAGCCACTTTCAAACCACCAGCATCACTTGGCTCCAAAGCTGCTGGGGGGGGGGGGGGAACCCATGAATCTTCCACATGAATAAAAATTACATTCTACATAAATTAAATATATAATTTGATTAAACATGTTTATGTCTTTGTGATGACATTTAAAATAGAAGTAATCATTTTCTTTTTTTTTAAACAAGAAAAACTCTTTCAAATATAATTCGAAGCTGTCAAACCAATCTTCTGCTACAGATCTTTTAAATGTCACATACCTTCAAAAGGAGATGGCAGTTTCCTTTTAAATATGCAATTCCAAACAGTGTGCTCTGAATCAGGACTGTATTAAAATACACCGCTGGCATTTATCCCGACTTAAGTAGCGCCCTTTCCTCCTCTCTCCGGGTGGATGGGCTTCTATGCTGGATAAGCTTAGAAACCGACAGAGACCTCCCTCCCCAGGACAGGCTCTCTCAGTTCAGCAAAGATCGGGTGAATGTCACAGCAGTTGGCTGCAAACCACGGGGCTTGACACCAAGCCACGCTCTTCATACCTTAAGAGGGCAAAGGTGTCCTCGGCTGAAGTCTAGTTCAACCCCCACCCAGATGGCTCCCTGAACTCTGTGTAACCCAATTTTGGCATAGCATTGATGGCCCAATTGTAAGACAGTGTTAATCAGATGCGAGGAAAACTCCCAACTCATTCTCCTAAGTCAATGACCTACATATTCAATTGCTTATTTGCCATCCCGGTAGCAAACACCATGCTATATTTAAACGCAGCACAGCTATAACTTTTTTTTTTTTCTAAAATGCTTAAAGACAAATAAGCGTTATTGCTCCAGCCTTCTTCCTCTTGTTGGCATCAAGCATTTGGGGAACTCTAAAGAGCCCACTGTCCCATCTTTCTAACCATGGAGGCAGGAAGAGCCGTTTCCATAAGCAGCAACATTCCCAGTACAACTTCAGCAAAAGCAGTCAGGTTCCCTAGCACCTGGCTCACAGTAAGTGCTCAAGGGAAGAAAAACATAAGTCAGATGACTTCAAATTAGTTAAACACAGGTGACAAGCACAGTCACAAAAGCACACAGCACATATCAAGGCAAGGACTAACATCTGAATTATGTTAGAGATGAAAGAGATGAAAGCAAAAGGAGTAGAGAATGATAATGAAAGACCAGGTGGAAGACACACCTCAGTTGCTACCACCTCTTAGTATTTTTCACCCAAACTTCAGGAAGAACTCAAACTCAAGCTGGCAACTGAATGCCTATGGGCAATGTGAGGTGTCTGGGCACAGAGTCTGAAAAAGCAAACAGGGAATACACCCAACCCCCTCACCCCAGATGCAGATACCTTCACCTCTTAAGGAAAAGCAGCACTTGGGGAGGAGCTTACAGGATTGAGCAACTTCAAAAGAGCCAACCAAGTAGACTAGTATGGAGGCAACTTCCTCATAGAGCTCAGGTGGAGCCAGGGAAGCAAGTCACTCAATCCTGAACTGGAACTAACCAATCACAAGCACCAGGCAGTCATCTTGAAGAGTAACAGAATTTAGCTGGCAGTAGTGGTGCAGACTTAAAATCCTAGCACTCAGGAGAGAGACTGACTGAGGATCAAGGTCAGTATGGACTATATACTTTGCCTAGTGGCAAAGACCCACACAGGCTGTGTTGCACTGCTTTGGGGAAATGTTGCATATACATACACATCAGAATACCTATAGTAAGGGCTACTCTAAAACAAGGAAAGGTGGAGAGTAGAGGAACAAAGAAAGGAGGAGGAAGGAGGGCAGGAAACAACAGTAGCAACTACCACCAAAAATCTTACTCAAGTTCTAAACCGGCAGTCATGAAACTTAACAGTCAGAGCTGATTCCAGTCACTGGGGCTTGAAGCAATCTGTACAAATGCCAGAGAGGTGAGGGAGAGCGTACTCAATTTCTCTTGGATTCTGGCAAATTTCTTTTCATGGGTGGCAACGCCCTCTCATGGTGCAGAGAAGACTATGGCATGTAACACATTTTGAAAACTGGCATTTGGTATATCCACAGCTGTATAGGGAGCTGTGGATGAGCTGGAATGCATCAGTGGGCCAGACTCGTCCGCTCAGTCCACAAGCCTGGCACTTGATCCTTCCCTATGAAGGCGTCTATGTTTGCCTCAGCCCTGCAGAAGTCACCATCTCCTCTCCCAGGAACCAGTATTCCAATACTTGACCTTGCTATCATATCAACCTGTGAATCAGACCGAATCTAACATCCACACATAACACATATGCATATGCTCATATGATGGTTTGACCTTAACACAGTGACACACCTTCAACGGAAACTGTGCTTGGAATGCGGAATCTTGACCTTCCCCCAGGCCAGTGATGCGTGCTATACAGCCTTCTATTAAGGTAGCAATGGGCCTCAGGTAGCAGCAGCTGGGACACCTGGCTTTTTTGGAACAAAATCGGACCATCAACTGGACTAGTTCTCAAGTCCAACAAGGAATCAAATGACCCTAGAAGGGGCTGGCTCCTCAACACACCCCTTCCCTCAATATTGTGCCTCTGACTATCCAGGTCCCAGACACAAGCTCAGGTTGTGGAAATACAACCCTAGATTAAGTATCTGGTGGCAAGGAATCTCACAGGCTGTGTGGCAATGCTTTTGGAGGGGGGGAGAATCAGGTCGAATACATACATCAGAATGCCAATCAAAGTGCCTCCGCCTCAGTGTGGGAATCCCATGCCAGAACTGCCCACACCCACCTAGCATTGTATGCTAAGTCCTCAGAGTGGTTTCTGGAAAGAGGAAGGCTATAAATAAATAAATAAAACTGAATCCACTCAAGGTCACTCTGGTAACCCTATAAAACATGCCTCAGAAAAAGCCCCAGAGAGACCTCAGGAACAAGACTGTCATGCTTCCTCTAGACAGCTCCATTGGGAAGCCTGGCACTTTGATAGGAAGAGGCAGCAGGAAAAGGGAGAAGGGAAGAACCAGTCACACAGAATTAGGAAAAGTGAGTGAGCTCTCCTCCAGCAGGGACTCCACACCTTCAGAAAAGGGCGCAACCCCTGAAACCTTCTTGTTAATGGAAGACCAAGGAGTAAGTCCAAGTCCTGAACTGGCTCCCCACATCCAGTCAAGCAGAAAGCCATTAAATAGGTTACTTTTTTGTTTGTTTTGTTTTTTTGACACAGGGTCCTGATACCATAGCTTAGCCTGTGAGTACATAGTGATCATAACTCTACCACAGCCTCCAAACCATTGTAATTATAGGCATGTGCCACCACAACCTGTGTTTTACAACTTGAAAATGTATTGACCAAAGGGGGAAAGCTTCAGGCAAAAAAAAGTTTTACACCATGCCAATATGCATCATGCTGTGTGTTTATGTGTATTGTATACACACACATGCATTATATGGAAAATTCTAGAACAAGTAACATTAGCCTTGTTGAGAAAAACCAAGCTAAACCTACCAACCAGCCAGCAGTCAACCCGTGATTGCCTGTGGGTGAACTCTAATGTGGTAGAGGACATGGTTCACGCAAGGCCACCAGGGAACTTTCTGGATGGAGCGTTATGTTCTGTATCTTGATGGGGTCCAAGATGCAAGTGTACCTGTCAGAACTCATTGATGGCACACTGGTGACCAACATAGGTCATGTGGCTGCTCTTTTCCAGCCAATCCCCATGCAGCCCACTAATACTACCTGTACATGACAGGAAGCTAAATAATTCTAGGTGAAGCTAAGCTCTGAAATGCAACCCAGTAATGAGTGTGGTCAAGACCAAACTGGAGCAGAAAGCAGAGGTGGGGTGTGCAGTGCTGGCGAGAGAGCCTCAGGCGGCTTGGCTATGTGCTCAATGTAGACTGACACTAGTAACCAAAGATCAAAAACAGCTACCAAGGTAGCATTTCAGAGAAACCTCAGCAGTTCATCAGGGCAGGGCTTGTCTTGGGGATGAAGACCACTGCTAACAACCAAGGACTGATGCAAGACCCAGGACTTTCAGGGGTGCCTGGTTAAATACTGTCCATACAAAAATGCAGGCCAATAAAGCCTGAGTTTCCTGGGCTGGGAGATGGCTCAGTGAGTCTAGTGGCCTGCCTAGAATCCCAGGGCTGGGGAAGCGGGAGGCAGAGAGATGGGATTCCCAAAGAGAACTGGCTATCCAGCTATTTCTTTGCAAGCTCCAGGTGGAAAGGAGGGGAGGAAGACACACTCTGTTTCACCCACATGCACATCCTCCCCCCCACCTCTCTCTGTCCCTTCCTCCCCCCCCCCCACATACACCCCAGCCTTCGAGATCTCTTCCCAGAAAAGGACCAGAATATGAGGGTGGCAGCACTGTCTTCCACATGGCTTTGAGGCTTGTTCCAGCCAGCTCCTGGGGCACCTGACTCTCCCATTTCAAGCCTTGTGAGGGCAGTGCGGCCCTTCTGGTTGAACAGCTGTGGAAGAGCATAACTACTTCTGCAGGGTCCCTATGGAAAGATGCTGCTAAACAGCACATAACTCTTAACAAGGCTACCATTAAATAAAGTTGGCTTCTCAATCTGAAGTTCCTTTTCCATGGTAGGTCACGTGCAGCTGTACTTACAAGCCTCTCTTGGTACACCAAGAGGCTTTTTAAAGTATTAAGTAGAGGAAAATACACGTAACTTCTCAGTTAAAATATAGTGTGGACACTCTAAAAGGTCGAGGCAGCATCTACTCCATTTTCATTGCCAGATGGCAGGACACTGTGATAAAAGCACAGACTTCAATAAAAGACTCAACTGCTGTGACCCGAGACAGAATCCTAGCTATCTCTCTCTCATTAGGGAAGATCCTGAAATCACCTGGTGGAGGCTCCTCATATTAGAGGGAGGCACCCTGAAACCCTAAGAAAGAAATTGGCCTCCTGATCCTGGGTCCTCTAATCCACTGACTGTAAACATTTATTTGTGGGTTAGACTCAGGCTCTTCCACACACAGAAGCCAAGCCAAGCGGGACGCTAGAGGACCTGGGAGGGAGGCTGAGCCAGGAGGGTTACAAACTTAGTTGAGACCCTGTCTCCAAACAGAAAATAAAGGAAGTCTAGTGGAGCACACATGCCTGGCACATGAGACTTCTGGGATTCATCCTCAGCACCACAAAACAAAATGTAGACCAGTCTGTCCTCCCACTACACACAGAGTGTGTAGCTTTGGAGCCTGTCCTGGAATTCACTCTGTAGACCAGGCTGGCCTGGAATTCAGAGACCCACCTGCTTCTGCCTCCCAAGTCCTGGGATTAAAGGTGCGTGCCATTACCAATTGGCTACTTTATAAACCACACACAAGGAAAAAACTGCTGTCAAAATATGGCATGGGATTTATTTAATGACCGACCATTAAATTCCAGAGATGTTAAAAAAAAAAATTGTCAACCAGTGAAATACAAGTGCTCGAATTGAAGACCTCCGATCAATAAGGGTAGGAACACAAGATTCCCACTTCACAGATAAGCCTGGAGCTCCCCAGGGTTAGGAGACTTGCCTCTCACTCCACTGGCAGAACAGGGAGGTGGTTCCAGCTAGCCTCTGAATCTGTGCTGGAACAGGGTTAAACTCTGCACAGCTGTCTCCGGCCACACAAACGCCAAACAACCATGCCAAGCTCAAGACCTCACACATCCAGAATCTGACCAATGGCACACCAAGCACTTCAGTAGAGAATATTCAACTCTTGATTGAAACATAAGACATGAGTTTTCATCTGTATAAACACTTCACCAACAAAATTCCATGATATTCAAGTGAGAACGGGTGGTGTAAAAATTATCAAAAATAAGAATCCAATTCAGTAAACTGTTGAGTGTTATTTTCACATCCTAATGAATTTAGTTTCAATAAACACAAATTAAGCAGATGCTCTCAAAATTCTAATGGTATGGTGCAAAATGACACTCCGAGCCCCCCCCCAAAAAAAAACCCATAACGAATGACTCTGAATTCAAAGTGTCTCCCTCATGGTCAATGTATGTAAACTTGGCTTGGAGCCGGCTTATCTGGACAGGGGCTGAAGCAGCAATGTGTTTGTGACACAGTGCTAGGGAGATGGGCTCAGTCAGTAGAGTGTTTGCCATGGGGATCCAAGTTCAAATTCCCTGGCAAAGACGAGGTGCAGGGGGCCAGGGGCACTCAAGGAGTGTGGAGAATGGGTGGGCCCCAGGGCTCTCAATCCATGAGCTCATGGTTCAGTAAGGGCTCCTGTCTCAGAAAAGGTGGAGAATGGATGTCTGAGGTGTTCTTGCACACGAACATCAGAGCCCTGAGATCCCTTATCCCTGCTTCGGTGGGTCAGCACACAAATCAACAGAGGGCGTCCACCTCATTAGAACCATCAGCATCAAGTGCGGACTGCTGGGCAGCATCACAGTATTTGGAAAGAACACGGAGGTATTAAGATGCAGACCAACATTTGCTCAACTCTGTTCATACAAAGGAGTCAAGACCATGATGGGGAAACCCACAGAATCAGCTGACCAGAGCTAGTGAGAGAGGTCACTGACTCAGGTCTGACAAATGGGGAACCTGCTTAAGACTGATAACTGGACTCCCTTAATATAGGTGGCAGTGGTGCAACTGGGACAATACATGAGGCCACTGGCTGTGGGATCCAGATCTAACACTAATGCACAAACTGACTTAGTGGAGCCCATTCTATATGTTGAGATACTTGGGGTGTGAGGGTGGAGAGTGCCTTGGTCCTGCCTCAATGAGATGATGGGAAAGATTTAGTAGACTTCCTACTCCAAGAAGCAGATAGGGGAGCGGGAGAAGAGGGAGGGGGAACTGAGAGTGGAATGTGAAAAATAGATTAATTTTTAAAAAAGGATGCAGGCCCAGGTAGACTGAGACTACTTACCTTGCTGTATATGCTACAATCTGTGTCAAGCCTGTCATTGCATTGAAAGCACCCAAGTTCAACCCAGAGCTGAACAAACTGACCACAAGTATGCAATTAACAGGCTGGATAAAAAAAAGCCAGAAGCCAGGTAAACACACTGAAGCCCAGGCCACACGCTCTGCAGCCTAGTGGGACACAGGTGGGCATTCCTTAAGCTGAGTCCGTCCACCTGAGAACAGAGGCTTTGGTTTGGAGACTAATCAGAGCACATCTGAACAAGACTATACAACACCTGTCCATCAGTAATGTGAGCACCAGCCAGATCTACTGGACAACATTTTCAGACTCACAAATAATAAAGTCAACAAATTCCTCCGGTTGTTTTTACAAAGAATCTTAAAGCCTAACCACTTCCCAACCTGGGAGCCTTGGGGACAAGGATGCCTCATTCTTGTGGAGCCCACTATATGGAAAGCAGTACCCAAGAAACCATCCTATGTGGCAAGCACACACGACATTCCCAAGACTAGAGTTTATTCTGTGAGTAGAAATCTGGTTCCAAAGAGGAAGCCTCAGAAGCAAAAAGTTGTTTAAGGATGTGATGACATTAAATGAGAAACTAAAAACTACATTTCTAGGTAAGACTAGAAAACCACAACAAAGCTGTGCCCTGGGTCACAGAGCATTTCCCACCTGGGGGGAGGGGAGGTCAGAGGCAGGCAGATCTGTGAGTTTGAGGCCATCCTGGTCTACAAAGCACAGGACAGCTAGGGCTGTTACACAGAGAAACCCTGTCTAAAAAACAAAAACAAAAATCAAGACTGCCCAAAGTACTCGATTAAATGTTGTGACTCTAAAGGAACCTAGCACTAACTAACTACCACTCCCTGTTAGTAATGCACCAACATTTCCAGCTCATAGGTAGGGAGGCTAAGGCTCAACATGTCTTGTGCAGGAATTCACAACAGAAACTTAGGGTTAGCTCAAACCCATCCAACTGGAGGAAATGGGTGAAGATGTCAGCATGGACCACCTGGCAGGGGATGCAAGACCCTCTGCTTCCTGCCCCTGCCCCTGCCCCAGCCTCCAAGACCAGCAACCAGGGTGTGGTTTTAACTGAGTCCTCAGGCAGGGGACACATGCTACTAGACCTTTCACCTGCAGGACTCTGAGAAACAGCTTCCCAATATGCCAGTACAATTTGCCCAGCGCCTCAGCAGCCCTGTCTGCAGGAATTCAGTGTCAGGAACCTGCCAACCCACACTCCAGTTATCCCTACCATCATTTATTCCATACCCCAGATAATATTACCTCCTGGGCCTCTAGCCTTTGTTAGCCAAAGATGAGTTTCCTAGGGAAAGTGGCCCTTTTGCTATGAAAATAAACATGACCCTTCCCCCATCCACCTCCCTTGCCTTTATGGGGTTCATTCCCCCCGACCTAAGTCAGAGCATTGGAGGTTCAAGGTGCCCAATCTGAGTCCAGCATGAAGTTGTTTCCTAGGCAACAGATGCTTTTTTCGGCTTCCCAGGGACCAGACCCTGCTCCCAGATCTACTTACTTCACAAGGACCTAAGAAATGACTGTTTCACTTTGAGAAACATAGGTAAAGGTGCTGGCTAGACTGTCTCACAGCAACCTCATCCTCTAAAGTATCTCCCTGTTGGGAGGTAGGGGACAGGGTAACACAATGGAAAAGCTATATATAAGATACCCCTCACCCTGTTGATCGGAAGCTAGGCATCCTTTTTCAGGGTAAAGTGGAGGGGTTTCAATGGTCCTGCCCTACTGTGTAGCTCAACCCAAGGGAGATACGTACCACCATCCAGGTAATATGTAAAGAAAGAGCTGAAGTTCTCACAGCAGCCCTTAGCTCCTATGTTTAGTTAGACTCTGCCGAGCATGGGAGGAACAAAGTTAGGTTTCTCTGTGATTGTGTCTTCCACTCCCAGGTGAAACTGAGAGATGCTTGGTGGGACAATGGATGGAGGTCCATTAGAACCACCTGAACCTTAAACTAGCCAAGGCAGGTCTCTCCCTAGGCCACTAATAGGTTAAGGGTGGGACTACAAGCCTTTGAGAATTTCCCCAGATGATTCTCAGGTCCACACAGGGATGAGGATGCAGAAGTATGGAATATGAGGCAGTCTGAACAGAAGATCAAATGAAAGAGGCTGTGGCCTAGCCCCTACCCTTGTGTAGGTACAACACACACACACACACACACACACACACACGCACGCACGCACGCACGCACGCACGCACGCACGCACGCCACCTCCCCCTTGGACTCTCAATTTCCTACTTCTGGGTTTTAATTGTCCGCTGCCCTCTGGGAGGGTGATGGGAGCCTTTCCACAGGGCTAGGTCAGACTTGTTCAGGCCACCACCCCAGAGTCCTGCAAAGGACAGGCCACACACACTGTGCTACCCTCCTCCCCATGAGGCAACAGGAGAAGTAAGTAAAGGTCCACCTCTCTAATGCAGGAGAGGACAAGAAATGAAGCCCACAAGCCTGTTCTTGTGGGCATTGTACCCTTAACACCTCCCAAGCCTCCTACTTAGTTAGGAATGACCTGCTCCAAAACAAACTCCTGCAGGGAATGCGCTTGCTTGGCCTCACTGCATACCCCTACATGCCAGGGCTTGAGGAACTTGAACCCACAAGATGTCATCCAGAACACTATTAAACCCCCTCCCCCAGCGACATGTAGGAGCAAAGACAGAGCGTACATCCTCTCAAGAATGGTAACCGGAAGCTTCCCTAGTGGCATAACCCACAGTCTGGAAAGAATCAGGGGACTCCAAATGGACTCTGGGCAGACAGAGGGGAATCACCACCAGGAAGAGAACTGTCTATTACAGGCTTGTGTATTTAATATAGTCTTCATATTCTTTCATTTAAAAATCTACGCTTCCCAGCTGAGGCTTCACACAACTAGTCAACAAAACCACGACTCGCCGAAATAGAAGGGTAACACCAGCAACTCTGAAAAAACAGTTTACACAGAAAACAAAAAAATCATGGTAACAGAGATTTGCAAAAGACGAGTTTTCACAGTGCATGTACCAAACCCAGCCCCTTAGCCTGATGTGGCTGAATGACTATAGTGAGCTGCTATTCTCAGGACCAACACCCCATCCTGCCTTTGCCATCCTGCCCTGCCCCAGTTAGCTGCAGCCGGTTCTCTTCACGGATGGGGAGCTGTACATTCCAACATCAAGGGTCAGACTTTATCTTCTAAATGCACAATGTGCTTGGGCCAAAAACAAAACAAAAGGCCTTTCCAGGATGCTTTCCAAATTCCTGAAACACACTGGGTGGAAAAATGGAGCCCCGTTTCCTCTTATTTTTTAATCTTACACTGGCTATGTTTATAATAAAATAGAATAACTTATTTATTTGCTTACCTTACTTGGAAAGACAATAAATTGGAAGGGCTTCATAAATCTCACAGGGAATTCCTTTAAACAAGGATCGTCAGCAATCTGTAAATAACCCCCTGGCAGCCTTGAGCAATCACCTCCAGCACACATCTTGTTCCTCCTGCCTTTGTACTTAACTACTTGCAAACAAATCAAACTGAGAACCGCACTTGCTTATTCTTACACTAGTAAGACAACCGGAATACAAGAGAGGTATTGAAGCAAGGTTGTGATAGGTCTGATGAGAATGACCTTCAAAGTTCAGAGCCCATGAAGATGGGCAGTCTCACACAGAGGCTTCAAGCACTGTGCTAAAAATAAGTTGAAATAAGAGGCAAAGGTGGATAATCAAACTTGCACCCTAGAAAGAGCTACAGTAATCAATTTACATATCACACAAAAGCATAATTACCATGACTAAAAGGGACAGTTCTCCAAGCTAAAAGGTTACAAAGAAATTCAGCCCAGCTAACCACTATCCAAAAGTGACTATGTATTTTCAGCCAGGCTCAGACTTACAAATGCTACACACCTTGACCTCAGAACCTCTGACTTGGGTGTGAGACTTCAGAAAGCAAAATACACTTGTCAGTGAACATTCTTCCCTCGTGATTAGCTGAACAAAGTAAGTGGACTGTAAGTTTCATTGAGGTTCTCATATAGCACCAAAAGACCCACCATGATCTTTCCATCGATAACCATGCCTGCTGGGTAATAGAGCCCAACCTGTGGGGTATGACATTTATATGCTGAGCATCACCCATCTGAAAATGCTTCAAAACCTTGAGTGCTGACACAGCACAGGTAAAAACTTCTGTGTATGAAAGCCGCTAACACTGTGAAAGGTTAACCACTTACATCTGTGAATCAGGGAGAGGTAAAAGATTAACCAGCTCTGCATTTAGACTCTGGATCTCATTATTTTTATTTATTTATTTATTTATTTATTTATTTATTTATTTATGCAAAGATCTCATGGGGAGGGAGCTGGAGACATGGCTCTGTGGTTAAGAGCATTGACTGCTCTTTTTTTATTGTTTGTTGAGACAGGGTTTCTTTGCATCTCTGTCTGTCCTGGAACTCTTATCTGTAGACCTACTGGCCTTGAACTCTGTTGGCATTAAAGACAACACTACCTCAGCATGGCATGTAAAAAGTATATCTTTATTCATTCTATTGGTTCTGTTGTTCCTCCAGAGATCCTTGATTAATATACCTTACATCAAGTGGGCAGTGGTGGCACACACCTTTAATCCCAACACTTGGGAGGCAGAGGCAGATGGATTTCTCTGAGTTTGAGGCCAGCCTGATCTACAAGGTAAGGTCCAGGACTGTCACACAAAGAAGCCCTGTATGGGGGGGGGGGGAGTGGAGTGGGAATCAAACAAAAATATCTCATTATATATAGGCAAATATTCCCAAAATTTGAAAATTCCAAAATGGAATGAAACACTCCTAATCCCAAGCATTTCAGATAAAGGGTATTCAATCTGTGACTATGGGGGACTGGTGTTATTTCTTAATGAACATCTGAAAAGGCTCCATCCAACACAGTTGGTTTTCTCCAATGCATAATCACTGGGTGGGCCTTGCAGCTCAAGCTCAAATCCAGATCAGGCACTGGGCTTCCCTAATGAGCACATCCAGCAAGGGTGTCTCCCTCCTCCAAGGAGCAAGCCTGGGTTTTCCGATCCACAAGGAACACTCCTATTCAAAGGTGGAAACAGGACAGCCTGTGTGCCGGCCACCATCAGACCCTGTGGCTGCTGAGCCCTGCAGCTTTGGGGTGTGTGTGTCTGTCTGGCTTCGTCTTCCACAGAACAAATATTCTGACTGATGAGGTCTGTGGACTGCTTCCTGTTGGGTGACAGCTCTTAGTAAGTTTGGCAATGTTCTTTTTGCCAGCCAAGCACTTTCCTCCTTATGCTTTTTTAAAGAGCTTATTTAATGTATAGTTAAAAAAAAAAAAAAAAAAAGATGCATGCACCTGTGAACCCATTGCCACAACTCTGGTGATAACCATATCCCTCTCCAAAAGCTCCCAGCTGCTGCCCCTTGCTTATGTTCAATCAAAATTCAGTGTTCTTATCCCATAAGAAACCCAACTTTCAGGTTGTCCAAGGATGGAGGAGAGAATGGCCGGCAACAGGGTTGATGTCTCCCCTTTGCAGCCCCTCTCATGCTAAGACCTGGAAAGAAAGAGCCTTCTGCTCAGAGTCTAGCACATCACTTCTATTAACTGCCCTTGCCCCATGGCCCAGGAATCTCTGAGGTATGTGCCTTATCTACCTTTTAGTTGCTAATCCAGGTTCCCCTTCAGCTTACTCTCAAGCTCCCAACCCAGAATACTGTTAGCCAGTGTCCATGTCTCTATAACTTAGCCGCAGCGCACATCAGATAGATGACCACCCTAAAGAACCCAAAGATGTACAGACATTCGTCTAAGGCAGGAGGAACCCAGGTCTACTTTGCTGTCAGCTCCCACACATCTAAGGCTTTTGTCAGACAACACTGGGTCAGTGAGAGGTAACCACCCAGACCTGGGATGGACTGATTAGTGTTAAGAGGGAAATGATGGCTCCGGCAAAAGCCAGTAATTTAATAAATGCAGTGATTCCCCACTTAATTTTCTTAAAAATTCATAGCCAGGTGGAGGTGGCATATGCCTTTAACCTCAGCATTGAGGAGGCAGAGACAGGCAGGTCTCTCTCTGATTTCAAGACCAGCCTGGTCTATAGATCCAGTTCCAGGCCAGTCAGAACTAGAGAAACCCTGCCTTGGAAAAAAAAAAAAAAAAAAAAACCAGAGATGTTTCATGCTTACTTGCCAAACCGATGGGAATATATTAAAAACTACCAAGAAAGCAAGCAACTACTCACATCCCAGAGTGCAACAGGGCAAGTGGCCCAGTGTCTCACGGTGCAGGCTTCCTCCAGCGCCTCCTTAAAATGGCTTCATATACAGAGGGACCAGTGACGTAGGTAGGGGCTTAGGATTGGACACTACACTCAGTAGAGTAGTGGATCAATGTGGCTGACCTTCCCCACCTGGGAAGTTCTCCAGTTCCCTGGGCTTTTCACAAACCACACTCCTTGACCACAGGAAGGCAGCTGGACCAGCTGGCCTCTACCTTCAACAAACAAATCATGACCAAGAGCCACCCGTGGAGTCCTGGAAAGACGAGCAGTCCCGGTGCTATGAGCATCACACCACCGAGCTATCTCCAAGACCAAGAAAGGATGAAGCAGCCAGTATCCTGGCACCATGGCAGACAGAACAGACAGACACGTGTTCCCAGGTCCTTCCAAGAGGGGCTGGCAGCACACCATGCAGAGGCTATGGAAAGGCAGTGAACAGCTGTTTTGTGTCCCCAGGGAGCCCAAGGATCATGGCATGGCCTTAGATGCACCAGGCCCTTAAGTGTGAGGACCCAGAACTGCTCATCTGAGATGAGAGGGTACTTTGAGGTGACAGGTGGCTTAATGTGGCACACAAGAGTTGGGTTTCAGTGACTGGCTTTTAATACTAGCTGTCTAGAACGAGCCAAAGTCTGTCCTTAAGTCTTAGGCATGCCTGGCATGGCACCAGTGGGAGGTCACCCAGGCATCCCATCTGCTGTGCTTGGGCTATCCTTATGGGCACGGGCAAGCCTTAGTCATTACAAGGGACCCAGAAACTCCCAGCCTCTTGCATGAATGTCTACCAACTCCTATTAACTTCCTAAGCCTTTTTACTAACAAAAAGAAGCAACTTGTCTCTCAGCAAGATGGCTCAATGGGTAAGGGCACTTGCTTGCAGCCAAGCCTAACTACCTTAGTTCAAGCCCAGAGCCCAGACAGTGGAAGGCAAGAAAGTTGTCTTTTGACCTCCACACGCCTGCAGGAAGGAAGCAGAGTATATTCCAAAACATAAAACTGTTTTACAACCTAGTGATATTTATCTCATTTTGCAAAATTTGCAGAATTGCACACTACACGTGAGTTCTACTGTCTACAAGTATATCTACATGACACTGTAGGGAGTTGGCACCCTTTAAAAAAAGTAAGATCAAAGACTTTGCGGAATAAACTGTAAAGCTCATTAACACGTCAGTGGCCTTGCAGTCTGGCCCTGCAACCTTCTACCCCGGCTCCTTGGAAAGCAGGAACGGGAGCAGGGGTTTGGAAAACACTTGCAGATTTAAACTGATGCTACAAACAACATAGTGAGGAAATAAAATCTTATGGCTACCTCTGGTAATTTCATGGCCAGGGAAATGAGAAAGGAACACCCCACCCCCACCCCCGCCAGTCCCTTTCCATATCAGCTCTAACCTCACCATAGCTCTTACCCATCACAGCTGGTGCCATCACAGGCCCTTTTCAACCAGTGGTGCATGCCTTTAATCCCAGCACTCAGGAGGAAAAGGCAGGCAGATCTCTGTGAGTTAGAGGCAGCCTGTTCTACAGAGCTAATTCCAGGACAGGCTCCAAAATACAGGGGAGCCAGGTCTTGAAAAAAAACAACAAAACAACAAAAAAGGCTGGAAGAAACCACTCCATTCCAAGTTGCTGGAGGAACTGCCTACCCCAAAAAGGGTGCTTACAACAACTCTTCTGCATCAGATCGCGTCCTGTGAGTCCACTGATTCATTTTCCCAGGCACAGCAATGGCCTCCTCTATATGAAATAACTTCAGCTGGGTTGGTAGCACACACCTTTAATCCAAGCTCTCAGGAGGCAGAATGAGTCGTTCTGAGTGAGGGCAGCCAGTGGAGATCCTGCGGTGCAGCCCAGGCTGTATCTCATACTTGCTATGCAGCTGAAGACTGACCCTTCCGCCTCCATCTCCCAAGACTACAATTACAAGCATGTGCCAAGCTTCCTGGTGTTTATGTAGTGTCAGGGATGGAACCCAGAGCTTCAGGCATGCTAAGCAAGCACTTCATCAGTTGGGCTACATCCCCAGACCCTGGGGATAATAACCCCCATCATCATCAAATGAAGTCAAAACTCCCAGACATCCCTCCTCTCCAGACTCATCCTTCCCAATGGTCCTTACTCCAGAGATTGAAACAACAAAGGAACACTCACTCACACCCTGCATGAAACCATAATGCTGGGGGGAAAAGGGGCAGCATCCCCAGCAAGTACCTGGAGCACACACCTGGGGATGATGCACCTAGCCATAACACTGCAGGAAACGTCCTTCTTTCCCAGTGGGCCCACCTAATACAGCTCTGGGTCTGAGGATGATCCAACCTCACATTCCAATCCCAGTTGTCACTGAAGTTCCAGGTCTCCCTGGAACTACAGCACATAGTAGAAGCTCCACCTGATTTTAACAAAGAAGTAACCTTATGTGACACCTCACTTTGGAGGTCTATTTTCGTCTGACTTACTAAATTACAAAGCTTTTCCAAATCGCTTAAAGATAGATCCTCCAGCGATGTCTAACTGTTTAATTGGGAAGTGTACTAAACTTAATGAGACTGTCTAAAACTACAATATTGCTTATGGGAGTACCTCTGCTCATGCATAGGCTTTATTCTGCACTTAATCTCTATTAAGATGTCTGTATGAGAGCAGATAGGTGTGCTAGACTTCATAAACACCATAAATCACAAAGTCATTGTTTTGGTAGAACAAAAGCAGCCCCCAAAAGAAGTTGGTGTGCCCCAAAAGATTCCACTTTTCATATATTCAAGCAGGTTAGCCCCTTGATTTTCCTTTCAGTGTCCCTAATGTACCCAAGCTTCATCAGTAAGCCAGGCAACAACCGTTTCAGGTCATGGCTGTAACAGCTCTCATATGATACTCCAAAAGCACCTGAGAAAGCAGCTACCCTCACTACAAGTGAGGCTGCTCTGCCTGAGGTCCCAGTTACCTACAAGCAAACTGAGTGAGGTCCCTTAAGCTGTCCCTCATCCGAAGACACCTGTGGACATCCTTAAGTTCAGTTCACCCCCACTGTCCTACCCATCCCACCCCCCTACCCCTACCCCCCCAGTGAATTCAGGAAATTACCACTAGAGCACTTAGACTCACACTAAGAACACGGCTACTCTTTATACAGCTTGGCACCAGTGGAGAGCCATCTCCTGGTCTCACTTTATCCAGAACTGTGAGGTGATCGATCCACATGGCTTTGACAAGGTGGAAAGTGGGAAATAACCATCATCCCTTACTGTGTCTCACAGGGTTGTTAGTAAAAGATAAATAAGCCAATGGGTGACAAGGCATTTGTACAAACAGAAAACGAAGTAGCAGCTGAAGAGATTACTCAGTGGTCAAGAGCACTGGCTGCTCTTCCAGAGGACCTGAGTTCAATTCCCAGCACTAATATGTTGTTTCCTAACCATCCATAGCCCCAGATCTAGGGAATCAAATAGGCATGCACATGGTACATACACACGCAGACAAAGCATTCATTCACATAAAGTAGAATACATAAATCTTTAAAAGAAAAGGAGGCAGGGCATTGTAATCCCAGCATTTAAGGAGCACCTGCTGAAGGTCAACTTAAGTTAAATATTGAATTAAATAAAAGGCCACTGTGGACTACACGAGACCAGGTAGGTAGGTAGGTAGGTAGGTAGGTAGGTAGGTAGGTAGGTAGAGAAGGGAGGGAGGGAAAGAGAGAGGGAGGGAGAAAATCAACTAGCCAGCCTTAGAAACACTAAGAAAGGGGCTGCATCAGTTATCATACAAAGCCCCAGCAGCTAAGACTATATCAGGAGAGTAGTTTGAAGTCTGTCCTGAACCACAGTGAGTCTCATGAAAAAAATAAAAAGCATTTTCTACAAAACGCATTCAGTATCATCTCCCCCTACCCCTTTCTTTTTGACACAGGATTTCTCTGTGTCGCCCAGGCACCTGCTGCTTCCTGTGCTGGGATGTCACTTCTAAAACAGAAAACATTACTGCGGAATCTGCTTAGTGCCTAATATATTATTACCAAAAGGTGCTATCTGGAACAGTTAGGTTTGGTTTGTTGGTAGAGGTGGAAGCATCAATAACTCATGTATGTTAATGTTCATATCAGCTAGTATTTAAGCATACCAATGTCTACATAAGGCACAGAGACTCTTATCTATAATCCCAGGGGAAGGCATTCAGGCAGGAGGATTGCCACAAGTTCCAGGCCAGTCTGGGCTAGAAAGACCCTGTTTCAAAACAAACAAGCTGACTTCACGAATCCATCTCTGATGGTGATACTCCTTCATGGTACACTTCACCAAGCCAAATCTTCAAAAAGTTTCTTTTCCTTGCTGGCATGCTAGGACATGATTCTCAGCGCAGGCTCATCTGAATAAACACTGCTGCGCAGATACAGTTCAATGTCAAGTCTACCTGTACATGGAACCAGTCCCAAGAGTAACAGACCACACACACACACACACACACACACACACACACACACACACACACACACACACACACACACACACAACTTCCTAGGAATGTCTGGTGATGTTCTAGAGGCTTTTAACGAGAAGACAGAAAGGCACATGTTTCAAATTTCAAATGTATTCATTCAATCTGGGGGTTAGTCAAGCTATATAAAACCTTCTTTCAACCACGTTTGCATGCCAAATGTTCAATAACTAGACTCAAGTGTGTGGGTGTAGCGATGGGGGGGAGTGGTTTGTGTTTAAAGTAAGACAGACTGTGTGGTTGGCAGGTTCTGGGCTGACTACAGGAAGAACCACCTGGAGGAGTTTGCTAAAAATACAGATGTTGGGGATGGTCCAGCATGATGGCACACGGGGCCCAGGAGATGGGACTCCTAGAAGGGGTGCCCCGGGATACCCCTGCTCTGGCAGCCAGCTTCTCTGAAACTACCCAGCCATCAGGTCCTCCCTGGGGACTACAGGAGTCACTCATGTGAAAACCACGAAACCCACAGCCAGTTTCTTAACCCAGCATGCATAGGTCAACCTGGAGAGCAAGGGCTCCTTGGTTAAAGGATCCTGGCACACACCCAGGGGACCTCTCTGTGCTCCTGGGAGGCCCCTAACTCCACCCCTATGCCAGTCTGCAATGCAGAGCAAGCAGCCAACTAGAATTTACATGAAACTAAAGCAAGGCAGGTGAGAAGACAACTTACCAATCTCAGTTCTATTAATGCTGCTGGGGCAACCACAAAAGCACAGTGGCAACAGAACCAAGTCTGCAGATCCCACAGGCATCGCCATCATATGAGCTTACCCACCCTCACATAATCTGCTAAAGGACCTTCTGACTCAAATGACCATCCATCCATCCATCTGCCCTTGCATCGAAGACCCCAGTTTCCCAAGGGCATCTTCAAGGACTAGCTCCAAATTTAATTTTGAATGGCATGGATTGAGCACAAAGAAATTGTTGGTCCATGAAATGGCCAGACCTCCTAGGAGGTAACAAACAGTATCTTCCACATTGGCAAGTGTGCACAGTCTTAGCACTCACACCTGGAACCTGATGGGAAGCACAAAGGAATGGCACTGCCTAAAGGGAGCAGCTCATGCTAAAACTAGAATTAGTCTTGTGAACTTGGCAGGCGTTCAGGAAGCTAAGGCAGGCAGGTCAAGAGTTCAAGGCCAGACTGGGCTATGCAGCAAGACTCTGTCTTAAAGGAAAGGAAGGAAGGGAGACAGGGAGGGAGGAAGGGAGGGAGGGAGGGAGGGAGGGAAGGAGGAAAGGAGGGAAGGAGGGAGGGAGGGAGACAGGTAGGGAAGGAGGAAGGATTAAAATTGGAACCTCACTACTCACTAAAGACATATGCATGCTCAGCCTGGTTCATAATGGGTGCTTTGTCAGTATCTGGTAGTACATGAGGACCATGTCCAGGGTTTGAAGGGCCTGGATCAGAAACCTGCTTAGACATGCAAAGCTGCTACCCCATTGAATCTGATCCAGCTACGAAAGCTGTTCTTCACCAACCAAGAACTCACTACCTGCCCTTCCACAGCCAGCACAGAACCTCCTGCCTAGGAACCAGGGAAATGAGCTAGGAGAAAGATCAGTCCACAAGGGAAGGGGAGAAGAATCTTTTCTCCCCTGCCCATGCTGTGTCTCCCTGGCCTATGCAGTGGGAACTAAACTCTCAGGGGAACCCACCAAACCCTGGGCCAATTTTCTCAACAGCTCCCACCTGTCTCAAGCAGCTGGACCAGGCACTGCACCCATGCTGACTGTCCACAAGGGAAGACAGCCAATTTTTCTTTCCTTCCACGGAAAAGGAATAGGTCTCCAATAACACATGAATATTTTACTAGGCATTTCTTGGACTCAACAAATACGCAGTAGCATGCCACTGTCTAAAAAACGTCTTGAAAGTTTCTTTAGTTCATTCATTTGGGCCCCAGAAACCAATAAGAAGCAAAGCAAACCCAGTGTCCTTCCCTAGTCTGGTCACTGCATATTCCCAGTATCCTTCTGTAATGGCCCCTAGTCAGTCCTGAGGCTGTGGATTCTCTCCACTGTTCCAGATTGTTCCACACTCTGGATGCCTGATGGGGACCCTTCAACACACACCCACTTTGAAGGGCACAATGGGCTTCCCTGCAAGGGTGG
The DNA here is from genome assembly GCF_943737965.1 of Phodopus roborovskii. Taxonomy (NCBI): domain Eukaryota; kingdom Metazoa; phylum Chordata; class Mammalia; order Rodentia; family Cricetidae; genus Phodopus; species Phodopus roborovskii. The sequence continues at coordinate 41,256,829 of NW_026126480.1, forward strand.
AAGGTTTACTTCTTTATTTACGACAGATTTTTTTAAATTTAAGAAACCAATGTCAGTCAGTTCTGAACACTTATGAACATTACCTTGTGGGATCTTGTCACATACCTCTAGTCGACATACTCAGAAACTGAAGCCCTTGTAACAGGCTTAGTAAATGTAAATGCAGTGAGGGTTCAAGCATTTTGCCACACATTCCAGAACAGTCTACCCATGTGTTATCTTGGTGCCTCTACTAAGTTCACTCTTAGTTCTGTCTCCTGGATGAAGTTCAAGCATCCTACTAGCTCAGTGGTTCTCAACCTTCCTAATGCTTTGACCCTTTAATATAGTCTCTCATGTTATGGTGACTCCCAAATTTTGCCGCTACTTTGTAACTGTAATTTTGCTACTGTTATGAATCATGATGTAAATATTTCTGGAGGTAGGTTTGCCAAAGGGGGCCTTGTACTAGTAATCTTCCTCACCTCACCACAGTACACCCGCCCACCCCTGTGCTTCCCAAGTGGGCTGCTTTATCACCAGGTTGAAAAACTCCTGGAATGCAGCTTCAAGCCTGACCCCGCTCTAGGCAAAAGGAGCTGGGAAGTCTCTTTCTAAGCTTCCTTTTGGGCTAACAGTTACAAACTTAAACTTTGAAGCTCACAGGCCTAACTGTCATGCATGAATAGAGCCCAACCAACCAGGGATCACTATATCCCTGTGATCCTTGTCCTTGTACACAACAAACACAGCTATAGCAAGTTCCCAGTCACTGGGGGTGGGGGGGGACGATGACGACAACAGCAACCTCAAATGAGTTTGTGAGAATACCTGTAGTACACCTGACCAGCTTAGGAAGGAATGAACCACTAGTCCAGCATACTTAGTAAAGACGAGACTCATTCTTCTTTGTGTTTGCTTTATTGTTTGTTTCTGGAGACAGGGTTTCTCTGTATTAACAGCCTTTGCTGTCCTGGAATTTGCTGAAACTAGGCTGACTTGAAATTCTGGAGATCTTCTGCCTGCCTCTGACTCTGGAATGCTGGAATTAAAGATGTCCTTAATTCTCCATTTAGTTGAGAAATGAAAGGATGCTTCCTGGCAAGGGATAGGGGTCTCCATCCCCAAGTCAAAAGCGCTGCGAAAGACCAATGAAAACAAATGGAATAGCACACACACAGGATGGAACTACATTTTCAGGACACTAGGGTGACCCTCAATGGTTAAAGCCAACACAGGATACCCCTCCAACTGACCTCCTCTGTGGTGTAAAGCACAAGGGAGACCTGATTGAAAACTGGAGGGAGGGGAACCTTAAAATAGACAGTAATATAATCATTACCCAAGCTGGAGCAGGACCAGGACACCAAAGCAAACATGAGTAATTTGTTAAGAGACACCTTCCAGCATGTTTTCCTCAGGGTCAAACCTACTGTGTTCCCAGCCCCCACTCTTTCAGGCCCAACCCCCATCCTCACCCCCACCCCCAGCATAACTAAAGGGATTTCCCCAGCTCACACCTGTTCTCAACAGGGAAGGAAGGGTTACAGAGCAGGAAGGTACTCTTTTGATGGAAGCCTGTTTTTCAGGAAAATCCCCACCATATGGGGACCATAGTCCCAGAGCTCCTGCCTTGGGTGCCTTTGAGCTGAGTTAATCACCACAGGGGCAGGGCTGGCCTCTGGATTTTTAGGACACACCCAACTTCGTGCCATTCCCTTTCAGTTCTGATGGCCACTTTGAAAAGAAGACTAATCCTTTTGTTCTGGAGAATTCACTCAAATTCCTTACTAAAGCCAGTGTTACACAAATGCAAGGCTGCAATCTAGAACTTCCTTGAAAGGAAGTTTTTACTGGTTTTACATGAGTTGAGCGGGGACACCATCCCATCCTCCTTAGAGGGGGACCCTGCCCAGCTTCCTCCAAATATATCATGTGCAGAAATTGAGGAACAGTGGGGCATAGGGGTTCACCACACTCAAGCCATCCCCCAAGGATGGAGCACCGACACCATGATAACCCAGCCTACAAAATGGAAAGTCTTAACTACTGAAAAGATGATGCCCGTCCTTCAGCACTGCAAGCTGTCTGTGTTCTCCTTGGGGGGGTGGGGGAGTGTATTTTAGCATAGTGGGATATACAGGTGACAGAATGCAATCTGGAAAATTCTTTCCACACAGCCACAAGCTTCCAGAGGCCTCAGGTCTTAATAGTCACTTTAAAATTACATTGAAGAGTGGTTTGGAGAAAAGACTCAACAGTTAAGATCACTGACTGCTCTTTTAGAGGACCTGGGTTGAGTTCCCAGCACGCACACACAGGTAACTTAATTGCTACGAACGTTGTCATGTGTTAACTCCCGTTCTAGGAGCTCAGATGCCCTCTTCTGGCCTATGTGCACTGTGTGCAGACTTCTCATGCAGGCAAAACACAAATACACATGAAATAAAAATGTTATTTTTAAAGGACAGACTTAGTAGCTGCTCAGCAGACTGAGGCTGCAGAGTGAACTTAAGGCCAGCCTGCAAATGAAGAAAAATAATGAGATACAGCTCAATATGTCTGCCTAGCTTGTGAGACCCTAAAGCTAGACCTCCAGTACAAAAGTGCAATGAACCTACCAGCAGGTGGTGATGCACACTTACAGACTCTTGATTCCCTTTCTCTCCCACCGCACCCACAAATGTGATTTAAAATGTTTTAAGTGCAATAAACTTTTAAAGGCCTGGAGAGACTGCAGGAAGCACTCCTGGCTTTAGACTGTGCCACTCTTAACAAAAAAGATCACCCAAAGGACAAAATGAAAACAAGTCGGACTTCTCAAAGCACCAATGAGTTCTGGGAACCCTGTAGGGTGGAGGTAGGGTAAGACGGAATATTTCTGTCGAAATCTGTCTGAATTCTGGAACCTGCTCCCATGGCCGAGAGCAAGGGGGGAGGGGAGGGTGAGAGGAGGCTCCAACCAGAAAGTGTGAACTTGCCACATTCCAGCTCTGTGGGCAGATCACAGGCAAGTCACCTGTAAGTGCTTCCTTGGTTAGCCATCACTCCACCTTAGAACAATCGAAAGCTAATGTAGACCAGTCACAGCCAGATACAAGGGAGGACTAATTGTTACTCTATCAAAAGTAACAACACTGCAAGTGACTCTGAAATCATGAATAAGTCTACAAAGACAGAAGGCCAAACGTTCAGATTGTTTAACCATGGAGAACCACCAATTCAAAAATCTTGATCCCACTGCCCCTTAATGCCCAGGAACCTCCAGTCGTAAGCCCTAGACCCCAGTAATCGGTAGAAGACCTCGATCCTGGCCGTTATCTGTGTTAAACTCTGTGGCACTGTTTGTAAAACAAATAAAAGAGCACTGAAAACCACCGCAAATCCAACCCGTTCTAAGTATAGTCCCCCTGTGGTCCTTTCACCATATGGTGGTCCATGAACCTTCCTGAAGACCCCAGGCCCGGGACATTAAAAGGCCAGGATCAGTGTGGGCAGAAGCGGGGTGGGATCAGGGTCGTGCCACGCACCTGTGACTCAGTTGAGCTTAAGGTGGGGGCCAACTTAAGTGTTCACCCACCTCGGTGTCACCCCGCAACTCCCTCCCAGACCTGGAATCCAGCTGGTGAAAGGGAAGCCTGCAGGAGGAAGGAAGTGGGGGCTGGGAAGCAGGGCCATTTCCATCACCTCCTGCTGTTCGAATTAGCAAATGAAAAGGCAAGAGCAAGGAGTTTTCCCAGTGTCAGATGCCCCACCCTGGGCGCACAGATAGGCAGGCGGGGCCGCCAGGTGCGCGTACCCCAGGGAAAAGCAGCCCACTCCACTTTTCAGGCCCTAGTTTCCCTCAAAGTCGAGAAGTGAAAAGGCCCTCTCCCTTCCCCTGAATCCCCAGCCAGAAGCCGCCCTCTCCCAGGGGCGGGGCCAGGTGTGGCGGAGGCCTTCCTCTCAGACTCAGCCTGGAAGGTCGCGCGGGACACCGGAAGTCGTTCTGGTGGTGTCCCGCTAGGCAGAAGGCCTCAGGGGGTCCCGGGTGGCCTGATCCACCTCCAACTCTTGCACTGCAAAAACTAGGGGAGAGAAAAACAGCCCATTCGTAACTTGGAGGAAGTGACTCGGTATTTCTGTATCGAAAATAAACAGGAATTACTATTTACTCAGCTCGCAGGGACCTCGTGAAAATTAATGACTGTGAACATTCCAAGATCTTACTTGTAGACACCTCATATATGCATATGGATGTCTTGTGCACTCGTCATTCTTCCCAAGTGACTTTCACCACCAGATCTGAGAGCAACTGAGAAAGCGATGGGTGCTGCGCTGTCCGCACAGTATCTGATCATGGCACCCACCCGAGCCACATGTTCCAGTCTCCCCGAAAAGGGCAGGCAAGCTATCCAGCCAGCGGTGCAGATTTGTATATCTGGAGAAGGCAGGGAATATAATACTTTGAAAATATCGGTCATCCACTACACTAGGAAAGAAAATGAAAAGGCATCTTCCTAAGGAATTCTACCTATTAGGCTCAACCTCCACCTGGGTCTCTGGTGTTTGGAAAACTAGTAACCAGACCCACCCGGTCTTGCCCTACCTGGCCTGGCAGCTCAGACAAGCCCCCCACCCCCACCCCGACCCCTTGGGGAACTAGCTTGGTTGTGCCAGGCCACGTGATCGCCGAGGGCACTGTTGGGCTGAAGATGGGGGGGAGGGTGTTCCAGAATGTTAACCTCTTTCCTTTAACCATCCCAGAGTTTGGTTTTAAGAGATCTCTCGGCCCTGCTCGCCTGGCTTTCAGGTGGACCAGCCTAAGTGTAGAGACACCAGTGTGTGCTAGGTATTACCCCCACCTTTCCTCGGGGCGACCTGGGCGGAAACTAGCAGTAGAGAAGCACACTTTGTTTGAACTCCTGGACAGACCACACTAGATCCTCCATCAGCAATATAAGTCTGCGCAGGGTCCATTTAAAGGGAAGGAGCAGGGCACTCTCCCCAGCAACTCACTTTTCACCGGCTCCTCCTACCTCTCCCAGCACTCACTTCCAGGTTTTATTAAGCCTGTCTGTGCCCATAAAGCAATGCTTTTGATGGCCTCTACATTAAGGTGGTTTTCTTATTTAATTGTCATAGGACCAAGAAGAAGAACAAAGTATCCCATTAGGTCATGAGCTAGGTCTCTAAGTTCCTTCCAGACAAACTTCCTAGGACGCCATGACTCCAATAACGAAGTTTGTTTGTCCTGTGCTTGGTGAGATAGCTAGAGGCCAAATTTCAAGTATGATGGGTGCAGAGCCACAATGACGATGAACTTGCAAGACTGAGGAGGCCTGGTGCTGTATTCCACATTCTCTGAGGGCCTCACTCTGGGCTCCAAAAATACACTAAGCTACTCTACCACTACACTCTCCTAGGAAAGTCTTTAAAGCAGGCAATTTAAATCATAATTCAGGATGTTGTAATGCAAGAAAAAAAAAAGCACACTTCTGACCAGAATCCAGGAAAAAAAAAATCAGTATCATAAACCAGGTGTGTGTGACCAGGAACAAATTCAAGTCTGGTCTGTGCTACATGAGCCCAGACCCTCACCCCCAAAAATAATATAGGGTAAAAAAGTCTATTTCCTTTTTTAGTTTACAAGTGGAAAGGCTTTTTATAAGCATGATGAATAAAAAGCACCTTCCTGTCTTTATCTGAGCTTTTCCTGGCCACCAGAGGCCAAAACAAACCTAGTCGCCAGGTATTCAGGGGGGGGATGGAGAAGAAAATTCTATTACCTCGGACAGAAGTCATAATTCCCTATAAAACTAACATGACTGCTTGCCCCATTAGTCAGAACCCAACCATTTTATCATAGTTTCTATGAAATTTAAGTCCACTCTAGCAGTCATCTGTTAAATCTAAGTTAGGTGCACAGCTTAAAGCAGGGCATTTCTAAGCACCCACTAGAAACCTAGCTAGGGATGGACAGAAACTGCCAAGGGGCCTAAAAGTTATGACTGTGCACTGTTAAATACCACAGCCCTGGGAATAGGCAATTACCCACATGATTCCAGCTTGGATGGAGGCTTTTTAGAAGGTACCAGGAATGCCTGTCACCTGAGCCATCATATCATGGGCCCCATGCGGAAGTGAGAGGGAGGCTTTGAGAATGAAGACTCATAAATAGACCTTTTCAGAAAGACTAGCAGGAGCTACCAATGGGCCCTACAGGAATTAAAGACAAACACAGCTCCTTCCTGGGACTTCAGTTGCCTCAGTATCTGGCATATATACATTGTCCTCCTATATCAAATTTGAACATTGTCTTCCTATATCAAATTTGAAGGGGGGGGGGACAAGAAAAAGTTTTGTATTCATAGAGCTTTTCTTGGAAAAGCTTCTATTTGCTCTTGTAATCTTTCCTAAAAAAGAATGCAGATTGCTAAGAAGCCAAAGCATGCATTCCCTAGGAGTCCAGTAAGACCACCTTCTAAGAAAAACTCAGGAAGGGAAGCTGGCCAAATTTCCATGCCTGACCAAGGCGAATGAATACCAGGCTGGTTCCCATCCCTGTTCTGTTCTCCTGCAGAAGGCAAAACTGCCCCTTGGCTCCCATTGTCAACATTCCACACAAACAATGGCCCGGCTCTCTCACCATTGTATATTCTATATTCATCTGTGAATCCCCCTCTTCCACACAATGTGCAAAGCCCTTCTTTTCACAGGGGAGTTTCTGAATGCCCAAGTGCAGCCATAATTTAGGCCTTCAACGTTAATAATGACATCTAAAAGCAAACTCCAGATTAGGCCCAAACATTCATTTGTGACCATCATTAGCATCACATTGATGGCTTCTGGATACTTTTCATTAAATCATGATCAAAAGAGCCACTGAAAACCTTTAAAAATGGTTCTGAAGTTTTTTGGTGACTATTAAATATAATTTTCTAAACTCAAGAGATAGGTTTAAAAAAAACCTTTCATAACTCTATGACACATACTCCATTAAATCCAGACATGAATGGAAATTAGCTTCAAAAAAAAAAAAAAATGGGAGTTGGGGAAAGCCTCAAATTTTCCATACTTTCTATGGGGGCTGTAACTTTAAGTTGCAACCAAAATAAATTAGGACATGCTTACCAACTACAAATGTTAAGGTAATCCACCTGGGCAACACACCTAAGTTACCCATCAAGCATTCCTACACCCTCAAAACTTTTCAGCACACACAGGCCTCTCAAGCATTCCTGAGCTACTAGTCCACAGAAGGACTGTTACTAAGGTACCCAAGATTTCACTCTATTAAGTACCAGGCCTTCTTTGTGAGGGGTCAAACTACACTATTTTTTCTTTCTTGGGGGGGTGGGGTTTCTCTGTGTAGCCTTGGCTGTCCTGGAACTGGATCTGTTCATCTGTCTGACCTTGACCTCCACTTGCCCCTGAGTAATGAGATTAAAGGTGTACACGACCACCGCCCAACTCCCTATTTTTTTCTTTAAAGACTACAACATTGTGCTCTTCCACCTATGATGGAACTGTTATCACCTGGACATGGAAATATTAAATATTAACTGAGTTGTTCAAATCCAGTAAATGCCCCTTCCCAACCAACCACACATGTGTTGTGAGAACGATGATGTTTCCTGTGGCCTGCATCAGGCACCTGGGACACTTGGCCTGCTGCTTCTGGCTGATAGAAAAATTATTAACAGAGGGACCTAGATTGAACTCACATACATTATGATGACAGCTCCTCTATACTGAAATGACAGTGGTGAAAAAAAATGACAACTGGGGCCACCATTCTACTAATGCTGTAAACTCTAAAAATTTTTTCCATTTAGGAAAAGCATCGAGTACAGAAGGGATAACTTTGCCCTCGAAAATGATTCATGCCAGGGTCATGCCTTTGGCAAATGGCATTCCTGGCTACAACACAGCAGGAGTTCTCCCTGAAAGGTGTCCTTTTGGACATCCTTTTTTGTTCTTTAATAAGTCAATACGAATAAGAAAGGCAGGATGTGGTGGCACAAGCCTTTAATCACAGGATGTGGGGGGTAGAAGCTGGCAGACCTCTCGAGTTCTAGGCCAGCCTGGTTTACATAGTGAGTTCCAGAACAGCCAGGACTATGTATAGACCCTGTCTCAAAAAAAAAAAAAAAAAAAAAAAAAAAATTAGAAGGTTAACAAAGCATGCCATCCTGGACTTATTTTAATGCTCCCCAGTGACAGTATTTTTTAATTCAGTCCACTGCTGGTTCAGTATACCTGATGTTTCCTGACTGCTTTCTCAGAACACCGAAATTGGTACAAATCGATTTTCCTAGTTTGTTGTTTGCCACACTTGTTTTTCTAATTCAATTTTTCTTAAAAACACTTTCTGGACTTACAGGAGTAAAATTTCTGTTTGGAGTTTTTCAAGTTAAGAGTGAAGTTATTGATTATTCCCTGAAAGGGTCATGGATAGAGTAGTTAATAATTATTCCACTACCAAGTTTTACTGTTTCATCTTGTGTACAAAAGCTAGATTAACAATACCAGAGAAAGCAAACGACTCAGCAGGGACAGGAACAGGTGTACTTGAGTTTTATAAGGCCAAAATATTTCACCAAGTATGTCACTGGTGGTTTTTTGTTTTGTTTTGTTTTTGTGAACAAACTTTTAACTTTCTTAACTCTGAAGTGACACTTTTGCATTTTTCAGACATTTCCTCTAGTAAGTTGAGTACTAAATCCCACACATAAATTGCAACTCAAGCTTAAAAAAGGAAATGCATTTGAGAGACAAAGGTTTTTTTTTTAATCACAGCTAAGAAAAGGTAATTCACCCTGCCCCTCCCCCCACAAGAACACCCATTCAAGGGCCAGTTTCAAAGCTCCCAAGTGAAACCGTAAATAACTCACATGGTAGTAGCTCCCCTCAGCAGGGCACCACACCGCCCTCCACTCCCCCTTATTAACGTGCCATTACTAGGTGTGTGTGGGGGGTGTGTGTGTGTGGAATACTCCTTCAGTTTAAGTGTCTCCCAAAACTAGAAACCAAAACACACCGTATCAGGTTCGGAACTAGCTCCAAACCTGAGATCTTTTAATTCCCTCTAATAGCTGCTTTCCACAGAGACGTACCCAGGCCCAATCCCCTACCCCTGGGGCACAGAAAAACCAATCAGTGTCATAAATTCCCCCTAGCTTTCAACCCTTTCTTGAACGGGGGCGGGTGGGGGGAGGGGCGACCCAACATCAACACTTACACTAAACCCCTCAATGCTCTACAGAAATATGCTGGCTTATTTCCTTTGTTTGGTCATGTTATACTTGATCAAGTGTGAACGATTAGACTGGTTTCATTAAAGGCAAGTACATTCACGGCTAACATTCAACTTCAATGGCGACTATAAGCATATTTTGCAAGAGGGAGGACCTGCTTCTTGCTAGAAACCTACCAGCTCATTAACTTTTCTTTGGGGGGCTATAAAAAGGGCACTGGGATTTTTTTCCAGGAGTGTGTTGGAGCCAGACAAAAGGATATTCAATGTCCCAACTTTAAGATACAGTTGCTATTTAGAGAGAGAGAAAAAAAAGGAAACCTTGTTTTCACATTAAAGTTGCTGGGGCTGAAAATGTTGAATTAGCATTTAAAATATTACTTTGTAATTGCTGTTAAGAAGTACTCTTTGAAATCAAGTAATTATAAAAACAAGGTCCTTTAAAACCCCATTACTCAAGATGTAAAAGATTTATTTTGAAAAATGTTTGAAACCAGAATTATCCGAAGTAAATGGCAACTAGTTCTTTTAGAATCTATCTAAAGGCAGACAGCAGCCCCAGGAGCCGAACGCGAGGTAAAATTTAAACTGTCTTTGAACCCAGCACGAGGAGAGAAGGCGGTATCTCCTTCGAAGAGGTTTCATAGTTGATGCATCCCGTCAAAGTTAGAAAGCAGAACCACTTTTGTAAACCCCCCTACCCCAATGCAATGTTCCCTCAAAAACCACCCACCTCAGATAAAAATACACCCGACCCAAAGAATCGCAAATAAAGGAGTTTAGCATTTTAAATTTCCAATGCATTGAGTTCTCTTTCCTACCCTTCAAGCCACTCGCAACCAAGGGCTCTCTATTTAGTTCCCATTTCTGATTTTTAAAGAAAAGAGGGCAAATACCCAGGAAGGTCTGCTTCCCCGAGGTTGGGAGCTTGGCGTGGCGACGTAGGCCATTGCCAGCAGCCTCCAAGCACATCAGGAAATATTCCCTGCTCCCCTACAAAATCCCAAACGCAGGGGTACCCAGGAGCCAACCGCTCTTTGGGCGGCCTCTGGGAAAAGTAGGGGGTGGGGGCTGGGCATGGGTACCACAAACACGCGCGCGGTCTCACCCTCGGTGTCCGCCACCATCGTCTCCAGCGGAAAGCAAGCCACCGGAGGGAGTATGTGCGCGCGAGTGTGTGCCCGCGGTGACCGCGCCAAGCTCTCGGGCCCGCGGCCTCCGAGCCCCTGGGCGCAGCATGGGCTGCAGGCGACCCGCCACGCCGCGGGGCCTCCCGCAGGAGCAAGGCCTGGGCGCGCCGACACTCCCGCTCTGCCCAGCCCCAATCGCCCGAGGCACTGGGGAGGGCGCGAGCCGGAGAAGAAAAGGCTCTTCCCGCGGGTCGGTCCGGCTCCGCGGAGCACACCAGAACAGCGAGGCGACTGCGGCGGCCCGGCCGTACCCACAACACGCTGGGTCCCTGGTGCCCAAGGCGCGCCCCAGTCAGCCCCTTCTATAAAACTTTCTTTTTTGCTTCGCCCCACCCGAAAAGTGCGGCCCGGGCGAGGGCGCTGAGGACGGCCGGCGAAGGGAGAGGAGGAAGTGGTGCCCGCGGGAGCGCGGCCGGGCAGAGGAAATGCCCGCGCCGCCCGCCCCCGCCCTTGCAGCCCGCCCTGGCCCCCCGCCCCGCCGCGACTTTGGCGGGCCGAGCCCCGCGCGCCACTGGCGGCGGCGGCGGCAGATGTGGCCCGGCTGCCCCAAGGAGCCAACAATGCCGGGCCGGCAAAACAAAAGGGATCCGCTTCGCCTCCTTCCCGGCCTCTCACTTACACTCTCCGGAGCCGCACGGGATCCCGGGTCGCCAGGGGCCGCGCCCCCAGGGGCCCCGAGCCACGCGCGCCCCGACTTGTCCCCATCGACCCCGTCCTCTCCTTTCCCCCCACCCCCAGCCCTCCCGCCTCACAGGCGCAAGGCCTGCCGCACCCCGGTACGCTCGGACTCCTGGTCCCCAGGGATCCGGCCGTATTGTCCCCGCGGCGCGCCGCGCCGCGCGCTCGTCCAATATCGCCAGCAGCCCCCGCGCGCGTACCCACCCGGCTCCAGGAGCAAACCGGGGGCGCCTAGGAAACCGTCGCCAGACGCCGCCGCCGCTGCCCTCCGGACGCCGCTGCGCTCCGGTTTTTCTTTCCTTTTTTTTTCCAATCCTGATGGGAAGGAAGGTGACCGCCTACTTCGCATTCATCAACTCTCATCACAACAACAAAAATCCTGGCGCAAAGGGCGGCCAGCAGGCGCAATCGGTGGCGAGGGGCGGCGGGCAATAACCCCCAGGCGGGCGTCCACCCCCGGGCGCAGCGTGTGGACACGGGGCTGGGGGCGCTGACCAAAGATGTCCTCGGATGCCGGCCCGGTGTCCTTCGCCCTCCTCCTCCCAGAGTGGCGCAGTGAGGCGCGGGCACGGCGCCCCAGCCAGCGGCCGCAGGTGAAGCGGGGGCGGCAGCAGTCCCAGCCCTCCCCGAGGACCCCCCCCTTTACCTCGTCTTGGGTCGCCGGCGTCCACGGAGAAGGGCGCCCACCCGGGAGGCGGCGGCGGTAGCGGCGGCTCCCGCCCCTCCCACCCCACCCGGCGGCGGCGGCGGTGGCGGTGGCGCTGGCAGTGAGGCCCCCCCTCAGCGCGGCATGGCTCCCAGCTCGGTCTCCCGCTCCTCGGCTGCCGCTGGCTCCTCTGGGCAGCTCCCGAGCCACCTTAAAATGACACACGCACACAGAGACACACACACAAAAACTTAATCTCTCCAGCTCCGCGCCCCACCCCCTCCCGCCCTCCCCTCCCTTCCTTTCCCTTCCCTTCCCTCCCTTCCTTCCCTTCCCTTCCTCCTCCTCCCGTCGCCGCCGAGCCTCTTCCTACTTCCCCACCCACCCCACCCCCTTCCCCCGCCCACCGGCTCCCGATCCCCCCCCCATCCTGGCCGCGCGCCCTCTTGCCAGCCCCGCGGCCAGGCGGGGGCTGCGCTGGGGGTCCCCGGCCCGCGCCCGCGCCGCAACGCGCTCACCCCCCAGAGGATGCTGGCTGCAACTTGGATCCGGGGAGGGAAGGTCCTAGAAGCCGAGCGCCTCCCGGCTATTTGCTCTTCTTTATTTGTTTTCTCCTCCCGGAAAGGAGAAGGAAAGCGCAGAGAAAAGGAAAGGGAAGGACGGAAGCGGCGCGGGCCGCTGCTCCCGTGCCCTCCGGCTGCGCAGGAGCGAGGCGGGAGGCGAGGTGAGGGTCCCCGCTCGCTCGCTTTTTTTTTTTTTTTTTCTTTTTGCAAAGGCGGGGTCTCTCTTTGCAAACCAATGACACAACCCCACATGGTCCGGTCTCGCCCCTACAGATACTTCTCACTACAAATCGGCTCTCTCCAGGGATTAGCCGCTACGCGAAAGTGCACACTGGCGCAGCGGACAGCCGAGGGGGCCGGGCAAGGCAGGCACTCCCCAGCCCAGCCCCATGCCACCCTGGAGGCTCTAGGGAGGCGCGGGGGTCCCGAGGCCGGTGCGGTAACTCCACCCGCCCTCGCCTTCCTTCCTCCTCCGCCCCTTCCACGTGGGGCCCGCCACGTGGGGAGACGCGAGCTCGGGCGGGCCTGGCCGCGGTCCCCCGGGTGGCCCCGGCTCGGTAGGGCCCCACCACGCCCGCGAAGCAGACCTGCCCTCTACTCGGCCCCGAGGCTCCAACTTCCTCCTGGGCCCTGCGCAGGCCACCGGTGCCGTCCCAGGCCCGCGAGGTCAGGCGCGGGCCGGCCACAGGGGGCACTTGAGTTCCCCGATCCCAGATCCGGGAGACCGTGCCGACTGCGGGTGTGCGCGGAGACTGTTCTGTGCTGGAACTTGCCGCGGTGTGTTCGCTACGAGAAGCCAAATGTTTTTACACATAAAAGAAAAAAAAATGTCTTTCTACTGTCTGGATGTCGCTGGGGCTATTTTGAAAGCCTTGCCTTGGGTTGGATCCCCCAGCCTGTCTGAGGCCTTGGGGGGCCCGAGGGTCGCTTGCACGGTGCCCTTTCACGAGTCCACAAGTGCCTCGGTGTTCTGTGATTGGAATCTGGACTCCCTTCAACGATGGGCCACTTCGGCCGCGCGAGACTAGACAGCAACTGGGCTGGATTCCTTGGCCATGACCTGCGACATCCGAGCGCTGTCCCCGGAAGGGAGCCAGCTCCTTGCGCCCAGGGCCTCCCGAGCTTAATAACCAGACTTGAGGCGCGCTGATTCTAAGGACCCCTGTGGCGCTGAGCAGTGCCCTTGGGTGCAATTGTTTTTAAATCTGTTAGGAGTGCTAGCGACTTTATATGTTGGACTGTATGATCGAGAGGAGGGGCTTAATATCACAACTTTGAAGGCCACAGAGACCGCCATTCAGAGAGCCACTTCGAGTGGTGTGGCCTCTACAGACCAGAGAAATTTGTAGCGGACTTGGGCCGCGTGAGGCCTCTGAGCCCCAGAACCATCCCTGTGCGTTTTGGAAAGCACTTTATCTGGGTCTGTTTGCTAAAGTGCACACCCAGATGCCGCCCGCAAGACCGGCGATGTGGGGTTTCTATGATCGTTTTATAGTCAAACTGGTTTTTAAATAGTTTATAAATTTTTCTGAATGGCAATGAGGGAACAGTCCCTCTCAAGCCCCTAATAGGCCTGGGGCTGATCAATCGCAAAGTAGTTCATCCTGATTTCTGTGAGAGAATTCACAGGTGTGCACCCACCCCTGACCCCCTCCATCTTCCAGTTCTCATGGATTCCTCTAAAGAGTTCACCGCTTCCTCAGCTTCACTCCAAGGTCCTGGGGCCCAAGACCTGCTTGTAAACTGACCTTGTCGCATACCCCAGGCTCCTGTGCCACTGTTTCCTGCTTTTATGAGTTCCTTGGTTCTAAACTATAGTAGTGGAAGCTCCTGCTTCTTTGTGTCTCAGATCTTTGCCCTTCATGGTCCTCTATTACCACAGCCAGCTGGCTTTTCCTATTGCTTGTTCAGCTTTCCTTCAGTGTAATTTTGAATTCCACTTTAAAAAATACTTTGGTGGGCGCTGCGGCGTGGCTCAGCCAGCAAAGGTGCTGTCAAGCCCAAGGATCTGAGTTCAATCCCCAACACAGTAAAAGTAAAAGAGTAGACTAAGTTGTCCTCAGACCCCTTCGCATGTATCACACAACCAATAAGAAAATACTATGCTCTTATGAACTCAGAACTAAACATTATTTCTAAGCCTTTATTTTAAAATATGGAGCCCAGGCTAGGAGAAGCAGTGCAGAAGGCAGAACACTGGACTGGCTTATATGAGGTCCTAGGTTCATCCCTTGCTCCTGGGGACAGAGGAATCTGGCAACCACCCAGGTGACGTAGCACTGGTAATACTTTGGGGCTGGCAAGATGGCTCAGTGTATAAAGCACTTGCCCCCAATCCTGACAACCTAGAAAGAGCAAACTGACTCCCTCAGACTGTCCTCCCTCAGGCAAGGCCACCACACCCAAATAAAAATAAGTGTACTAACATTTTTAAGAAATGTAAGTCTAGGCCGGGCATTGGTGGTCCATGCCTTTAATCCCAGCGCTCAAGAGGCAGAAGCAGGCAGATCTCTGTGAGTTTGAGGCCAGCCTGATCTACAGAGCTAGTTCCAGGACAGGCTCCAAAACAATAAACATAGAACAACACCATCTCAAAAAACCAAAAGAAAAGAGAGAAAGAAATGTAAATCTGGGGCTGGAGAGATGGCTCAGAGATTAATAACACTCACTGGCTACTTTCCGGAGGACCCAGTTTCAATTCCCAGCAACCCACATGACAGCTCACACCTATCTGTAACTCCAGTTCCAGGGCTTCTGATACCCTCACACCAACATACATGCAGACAAAACACCAATGAACATAAAATAAGCCTTTAATCCCAGCACTCAGGAGGCAGAGACAATTGGATCTCTGTGAGTTTGAGGCCAGCCTGGTCTACAGGGCAAGTTCCAGAACAGGCTCCAAAGCTACAGAGTAAAACCCTGTCTCAAAAACCCAAACATAAATAAATAAATAAAAATTTAAAAAAAGAAAGAAATGCAAATCCAGTTATCATCAGCATGTGAATTAGTTCAGACACTGACCTTTTTTTAAGATGTTGAATATAAACAACAGAACCAGAAACAAAATCCCAGTGCTGGAGAGATGGTTCAGCAGT
This sequence comes from Phodopus roborovskii, assembly GCF_943737965.1. NCBI lineage: Eukaryota > Metazoa > Chordata > Mammalia > Rodentia > Cricetidae > Phodopus > Phodopus roborovskii. Next base: position 41,272,221 of record NW_026126480.1, read on the forward strand.
TAAAAGCACTTACTGCTCTTCCAGAGGTCCTGGTTCCAGTTCCCAGTAACCACATGGGGTGGCTTAAAACTACCTGTAACTCCAGCTCTATGGGAATCTGATGCCCTCTTCTGATCTACCTGATCTACGAGGGCACCCACATGCCTGTGTATACACACACACTCAAGTGAAAATCTGTAAATGTTAAGTATTTATTTATTTATGCATATAATATTTTTAAAATGTGTGTTGGTATTTTGGCCTATGTGTGCATTTGTGTGAAGGAGTCAGATCCACTGGAACTGCAGTTACAGACAGTTGTGAACTGCCATGTGAATACTGGGAGTTAAACCAGGGTCCTTTGGAAGAGCGGCCAGTGCTCTTAACCATGGAGCCATCTATAGCACCCTTTAAATTTTAAAAATATACACAGACTCTAATAGATACTTCTCTGAGGATGATGTTCAAATGGCCAATAAGCATGCTCACAAAATGTTTAGCCTCAGTCATTAGGGAATACAAATGAAAACCACAGTAAGATGCCACTAATTATCCACTGGGATGACTATTGTCAACAGAAGGGGGAAAGATGTGGAGAAATGGGAGCCCTTGTGCAGCGCTGATGGGGACATGAATGGTTCCTTCACAGTGGCAGCACCTCAGAAAGTTAACATAAAATTACTATATGACGCAGCAATGCCATTTCTGATGCTATGCCCCCAAAGAACTGAGAGTAGAGGGACTAGAGTGGAGAGTGACAGAGCAGGACACTCACATCCTCTTCTGGCCTCTGTAGTGGCATGAGTATGTACAGCTGAACACACACACACACACACACACACACACAGAGAGAGAGAGAGAGAGAGAGAGAGAGAGAGAGCACTTAAAAAGAGGAAATTCTGAATTGTCATATTGTCATAATATAGATGGACATTGAAAAATGCTAATGGAGCAAACCTGACACAAAGGAAAATTATCTATAACTCCATTTGCACGTGGTAAGTAAATAGGCAAAACCATAAGAAGCACAGTGGTGATGACTGGGAGCTGAAGGAGTCAGTGTAGGCATTACTGTTGAGCATTTAAAGGGCTTGCCCTGCAAGCCTGGTGACCTGAAGTGGATGCCCAGAGTCTCATGCATAGTGGGGCATCAATGTGTCCATACACACACAGAATTACAATAGTTTGGTTTTTATTTTATTTTATTTTATTTTATTTTTTACAAGACAGGAAAGCAAAGGCAGATGTGGTAGTTCATTTATGTAATTCTAGCTGGGGCAGGAGGATTGCCATGAATTCTAGTCCATCCTGAGCTGTAGAGTGAGACACTGCACATAAAATGGAAGAAAGGAGTTGGGGAGACAAAAAAGTTGGGTAAGGAGGGGTGGCTCCCAAGACTCAATTTCTGCACATTGGCAAAGTTGTGAAAATGAGAAAGCCAGAGATGAACTCTGACAGGCTGCAAATAAGAGCTCCGTGTGTGCTTTTATATTCAAGAGGAAGTAACATGGATTCACAACGGTTACAACACACATTTTTTTCTCATAGTATTTACCATCAGGCTAGGTAGGCCTGGTGGCTCGCAGGTGTAAGTCCAGCACTTGAGAGATTGGAGCAAGGGGGTGACTGCAGGTTGGAGATCAGCCTGGCCTTCCAGGCCAACAAGGGCTACACAGTAAGATCTTGCTTCAATAGGCCCACTCTCTATTCTGTTTTCCCTGATGGTCTGAATTAAGTTAAAAGTCTTGCTTTTGGTCATTAACCAAGCTTCAGAGTTTGTAATGCCCACATGGTACTGGGTGTGCAGTGGGCTTAAGCTCTTTTACCAAGCACTCTCTATTCCCCTGGCTTCCATCTTTCCTGGATGACTTCTACCTCCTCTGGTTGGTTGTATATGGTTCAGACTCCCCCATCCGAAATTTCTTTCCTTGTTCCAGGGATATACATTCCTTCTTTATTTCTAGATACCCAAATTTGGGCTTCTGGAGAAAGGGTCCTAGCTTTGCATTGAGAGGTCTGGCCTGGTGGAGGCCCAGAGCTCCAAGATGAAGGCAGGTGGTGTGCCTGGTGCGGATGGACCTTGATGTGAGGGGTACCGCATTGTGCCTACTGCCCTCACCATCCTCTTAATTTGCAGTGCCTATTCTTTTCCTTTTAGCCTCGAGTTCCATCTGGCCATAGTGAAAGGATATGGGGACCTTCCCATGGTTTGCCATTAGATCATGGCTCTGTATTCACTGCTAGAATCCAAGGGAAAGGGCAATGAGGTCTAGACTCTTCATCAACACCTGACATAAAAGGAGGCCCTATGGCGCACACCCATAATTGCAGCACTCCTCCAGGTGTGGAGGCAGGAGGATCAGAAATCAAGGTCATCTTCAATTACATAGGGAGTTCAAGCCTAGCCTAGGCTACTTGAGACACTGACCAAAAAAAAAAAAAAACCAGCCACCTGCTGGTTAGCGTCTGTAACCTCTGTTCTGTGTTGCTACCTACAAGAGAAACAAAGTATATCTCTGAGCCAGGCATAATGGTGGTAGACACCTTTGACCTCAGCAGTCAAGAGAGTCAAGAAGCATAAGCAGGCTGATCTCAGTGAGTATGAGACAAGTCTAGCCTACATAGTGAGTTTTCAGGACAGCCAGGGTTGTATAGAGAAGGTCCTGTCTCCAAAAAAGCAAACAAAAACTAACTAAAAAGCCAACAACGAAAACAAAAGAATCCCAATAACAAAACAAAGTGCATCTCCCTTGAAGACTTAATGAATTTGCTTCCTAACAGATCCTTAAAAACTGCAACCCACCTAGATTCATTGTCACCTCAGCCCACAGGAAGAATATTTAGTACCTAAGGATGCCATTCATTCTACTAGTATTTCCTTCCTTCCTTTCTTCCTTCTTTCCTTCCTTCCTTTCTGTTTGACTCTTATCCTTTTTCTTTTCATCATTATTATTATTATTGGTTTTGGTTTTCCAAGACAGGGTTTCTCTATGTAGCCCTGACTGTCCTGGAACTTACTCTGTAGATCAGACTGGCTTTGAACTCAGAGATCCACCTGCCTCTGCCTCCCGAGTGCTAGGATTAAAGGTATGTGTCACCACCTCCTTCCTTCTAGTACTGTTTTCTATGAAGCCACATCTTCTTTCTGTACTTGTGGTGGGAAAGAGGTGGTTAGTGGTGTTTGAAAAGGCATTGTAAACATTTTTATATGATCATATTTAGAAAAACTAAAACTTGTTTTAGGGGGCAGTATTGAAAGAGGGTCTCATGTCACTCATGTCACAGGGATTCTTGTGTCTTCACTTCCCTCTTGCCATAGCAGTGCCAGGAATACAGACACATACTACCACATCTGGCTGTCTTCTGTGGCTTCTGGGAACTTAAGCTCATGTCCTCACACTCTTTACCAACTGAGCCATCTCTCCAGTCCCCAGTGGTTTGCAAACATAGCATGATTTCATCTATTAGTAGGTCTGGCCCCCCAGAGGCACTCAGGCTATTGTTTGCCTGGTTGGGTGGGTGGGAGGATTGGTGGGTATGGGAATAGGTTGATGCTTGGGTAGAAAGATAGATGAGTGGGTGGATAGATGGATAAGTGGATGGATGAGTGAATGGCGTGGTTTGGATGGGTGGTTGAGTGAATAGATGGATGGTTGGGTGGGTGGATGGATGGTTGGAAAGGTAGATTGGGTAAGAAGGTATATCACTCATTGAATATGAGATCCAAGTTATTAAGGAATCATATATAAAAGGCTGGAGATCCAAGTTATTCACACATACAGCCTAAACCATTTGTAAATAAAAACAAACATGCAGACATAAGCATGAATGAATCTGTAGTGTAACTTTCAGAAAAAATAAACACACTGACACACTGAAACACTGCTACACAACATAGCACATTGACAGGCCTGCTGGCTTTGTGCCTGACCCAGACTGGACTCTTTTTTTTTTTTTTTTTTCCTGGTGGTGGGGAGGGTTGGAGGCAAGGTTTCTCGTGTAGCCCTGGTTGTTCTGGAACACACTCTGTAGACCACACTGACCTCAAACTCAGAGATCTGTCTGTTTCTGCCTCAGGCTGGACTCTTGGGGCAACCCCCCCCCCCAGTAAACTGGTAATAGTCCTTCACTGAAGTCTCAAGGGACAGGTTCAGATTTCCCAGTTAGCTATACGAAGGACCATGCTTCCAAAGAGCTCAGAGCTGGGCTGGCTACAAGGACATGTAACCTAGTAATACATGCTCCAGAAGGTCCCCCATTTGGCTCTGCTGTTGCCATGACAGGGTCTCACATAGCCTGCTGGCCTTGAACTTGCTATGTAGCTGAGGATGAACTTCAAATTCTGATCCTCCTGCCTCTACCACCCCCTAGTGCTGGGATTATAGGCATAAACCACCATACTCAGTTTATGCAGTGCTGGGCTTGAAGGCAGGCCTTCATGCATGGTTGGCATGCATTCTACCACCTGGAATACATCCCTTGCCTCTAATGTTATGATAAAGCATGGGGAACCATGAAGGGCCAGGGTGACAGAGGCAGGGGACAAACATACCAGGCAGACAAAGCTTAGTGAGAAGTTTTATTAGAAAGGTGAGCCGGGAGGAAAGAGAAAAGAGGTAAAGAGAGAGAGAAACAGAGAGAGGACAGAAGAGAAGAGGGAGATGGGAAAAGTCCTGTCCACCTCAGGGGAACAACAGGTAAGAGAGAGCATAAGTGGGTGGGATCTTTCTTTTAAAGGGGTCCTTTGCACCTGCCTGCAGATTAGTACTCATGGAACCCTGAGCTGACCAGAATACTTCCTGAGCGCATTCTGTGAGGTGACAGGGGCAGGCCAGCATAATTCCTGAATCCTTACACCTAAAGTTTTTTTTTCTTTAAGATTTATTTTTATTTATGTTATGGTGTCTTGTCTGCATGCATGCCTGTACACCATGTATGTGCCTGGTGTTCATGGAGTCCAGGAAAAGGTGCTGAATCCCCAGGAGGTAGAATCACAGGTGGTCATTAGCCACCTTGTGGGTGCTCGGAACCCGGGTCCTCTGGAAGAGCAGTCAGTGCTCTTAAATGCTGAGCCAACTCTTCAGCCCCTTAAAATTCTTCATGCTTTTGAAGAAGAGTTATTCAATGTCTGCTTTCTGAGTAGTGGGATGACAAGCCTTGGTCACCAAGTGTGTTTTGCCTAAGGCCCCTCAGTCAAGAGGGTAGACCTGGAATGGACAAACATCCTTAATGCCTTCAGGTTCTTGTACCTCAGCTGACTTGAGAACCAGTTTAAACACGAGATAAAGAATACCTCTGAATGCCTTTCTTAGTGTCCCACGGAGTCACACAGAAGCCACCATGGGTCTCAAACATCCCTTGCCTCTCTCGAGGTCCCATCCTTGCATGTCCAGCATTGAGTCCTATCCCTGGAATGTTCTTTTCATGTAGCAGGTAGGGATGTGACACACAAACCTTCAGAAATGTGAGCGATGTTGAGTAAGAAAAAAGTCACAGAGGCCACTGGTGCCACTCTGTGGGGTTAGTGAGGGGCTGTGCAAGGGAATGATGGTTGGAATGTCCAAGTTCAGGGCAGAAATGGAGTTGTCAGGCTCTATCTCCCTAAAACTCGTAAAGCTTTGAAGGGTTAAGGTTCTTTTGTACTTGAGATCCAGCCTCATGTAGCTCAGGCTGGCCCTGTGCTCCTGACCCTAAGACAGGAGGAAAAGAAGTTCAAAATCATTCTCAAGCGTTTTGCCAGTTTGAGGCCAGTCTGAGATTATGATACTTAAGGCCTAGCCTTGAAAAACAAGCAAATAAAACCAGTGAGATGCCACCCAAAACCCTGCTATCTGTTGAGATCATTTTATTCCTATTTGGTCACATGTTGTTCAGCTTTTGTCCCTCTCTGAAAAGATACTGCTTTGTTTGTTTGTTTGTCTGTTTGTTGTTGTTTGATTTTTTTTGAGACAGGATTTCTCTGTGAAACAGTCCTGGCTGTCCTGCAATCAACCAGGCTGGCCTTGAACTCACAAAGGTCCACCTGACATTAAAGGCATGCACCACTACTGCCAGTCTATTATTGTTTTTTTTTTTTAATATTAAGTTCAAGTTGGGTGGTGGTGGTGGTGGTGGTGGTGGTGGTGGTGCACACCTTTAATCCCAGTGTTTGGGAGGCAGAGCCAGGAGTATCTCTGTGTTCAAGGCCAGCCCAGTCTACAGAATGAGTTCCAGGACAGCCAGGGCTACACAGAGAAATCCTGTCTCAAAAATAAGTAAGAAAATAAATAAATAAATAAATAAATGCTGCCAGAAGGTCCCTAGGTCACTGGAGACATGTCTTTGAAGGAGCTAATATGGTCAGCTGCTGACTCCTCTCTTTTGCCCCTGGCCATACACTTCAGGGTTTTGTTCCTTCATGGTTTGCCTCTCCAAAGGCCTCAACTGACCAGGGACTAGTGCATCTAAAACTGTGGCCACAATCAACCTTTCTTCTTTATAAGTTGATTGTCTCAGGTCTTTTCTATAGTGTCAGGAAGCTAACTGATGCAGCCAGGTGCAATGGTGCATACTTTTAATTCCAGCACTTGGGAGGCCAGAGGCAAATGGATCTCTGAGAGTTTGAGGCCAGCCTGATCTACAAATAGGGACTCAAAACAGCCAGGGCTGTTAGAGAAATCCTGTCTCAAAAACAAAGAAAGAAAGGAAAGTTGACTGATGTAATTCCTAAACACAGTTGCATATTATCTAAGAAGAAAGAACTTCTACAAAATCTTAATACTTTGCCATACCAGCACTTAGGCTGTTCACTCTATAGTCAGGATACTGTAGCTAACTGTGGACTATCTGCCACAAAACAATGACAAGGCAAATATCAAAACTGATGAAATACATTGTTTTTCAAGACAGTGTTTCTGTGTGTAACAACCTTGGCTTTCCTGGAACTAGTTCTGTAGACCAGGCTGGCCTCAAACTCACAGAGATCTGCCTGCCTTTGCCTCCTAAGTGCTCAGATGAAAAGTGAGTTATCACCATCACCCAGCTCCTCACTTTTCTTTGCAATGTGTAGGTGGCCTCAGTTCTGAGCCAGGGGTTCAAGGATGGGGCTACCTTTGTCCAGGCCCCATTAAAAGCAGTATCTGCCTGTGTCATCACATGACCACTTATTCAGGTTTCTGTGTCTGAATCTTGTTTTTCTCCCCTTAGATGGTTATCAGTTTCACCCTGAGGGTTCCTCCTAGTCCAGAATTGCCTCACCTGATCTTGGTTACTGCTGCCAAGACTCCCTCCAAATATAGTCCCACTCACTGGTACCAGGGTTAGAACCTGACTCTCACCACACTTTGTCCATCAGAGATGAAAAACAGAAATTACTTAAAATGGTTACCTTACATGGACAATATTGACACTGTTATATCACTCTAAACAAAGCTGGACTTCTTGGGGAGATCAGAAGCCTGTGTTGACATAGCCTTTGGTAAATGAGCTGAGAATTTAACTTTTGATACAGGCCACAATCCCAACTGGGCTTTTCCCACGGAGGGATTTATAAATAGCCTCAGGTGTTAATTATTAATACATATAAAACATTTATTAAACATTAAACACGTTATTTATGCCAGGCTCCTTTGCCAGGCACTGACAAGACAAAGAGGAATCTGAGGTAGAGTTAGCCCTTGAGGAGCTCCTGGTCCATTAGGTCATGGTAGCTGGGTGTTGGTGGCACACGCCTTTAATCCCAGCACTTGGGAGGCAGAGGCAGGTGGATCTCTGAGTTCAAAGCCAGACTGGTCTACAGAGTAAATTTCAGGACAGGCTCCAAAGCAATACAAAGAAACCCTGTCTCGAAAAACCAAACCAAACCAAACAGGGTAGTAGCATTTGTTAACACGTGTTGCATGGATAGCACAACCCAGTTTTGTGGTCTTTGCTCATGTCCCATCTGTAATCTGCATGGGGCACTCAGACTGCAAATGAGGATCTCTTCTGGACCCCATGTGGTTCATGGCTCCCTCTGGGCCTCCCTCTCTTTCTCCATAAAGGCAAGATAATGATGAGGTTCAGCATGTAAAAGCATTTGCTGTGCAAGCCTGGTGGCCCAAGTTCAATTCCTAGAACCCATGTAACTGGAAGGACAGAACTGACCCCACCAAGTTGAGTCTGACCTCCACACGTGACCCTTCACGCCTGCTGCCTCCCACAGCATGCATGGTCAGACGCAACAATAATAAATATACAAGTTTAAAACTGAGTAAGGAAATGAGAGGAAGGAGGGGCTGGAGATACAGTTCTGTGGGAAGGATGCTTACTTAGAATGCATAGAGCAAGCCTGGGGTTCAATATCTGGTATACAAACATAAACTGGGTGTGGTGGTGCACACCTGTAATCCAAGCACTCGGGAGGTGGAGACAGGATGGTTGGCTACATGTGGGGTTTGAGGGATACATGAGATCCTGTTTCAAAACAGAAAAAAGAGGAGAGGCTGGAGAGATGGCTCAGCAGTCAAGAATGCTTGCTGCTCTTGCAGAGGACTTGGGTTTAGTTCCTAGCACCCATATTAGGCAGCCCACAGTTACCTTTAACTCCTCTTCTAGGGGATCTGATACTCTTTTGGCCTCTGTGGGTACTGTACCCATGGGGCACACACACATAATTAAACATAAGTAAATTTATAAAGAAGGAGAGCTTCAAACCTCCATCCTCATCGTAACCTACTGTACCAAAATAGACATTTGCTAGGCACCGATTGTGTTTCAGCAACAGTATGGTGTACTTGCCAAACACTATTGCGTGTATCTTCACAATCTTCCTATGAGATCTAGACTTGATATTATTTCCATTTTAGCTGAGTTCTGCTGAGCGTGCTCTCTAGGAAGCCAAAGCAGCATGATCTGGGGTCAAGATAGAATGACCCCACCTCAGAAAGGAAACTATTACCCTTCCTTCCTTCCTTTCTCCCTCCCTCCCTCCCGTCCGTCCGTCCGTCCTTCTTTCTTCCTTCCTTCCTTTCTTTCTTTCTTTCTTTCTTTCTTCCTTTCTTTCTTGTTTTTTCAAGACAGGGTCTCATTATGTAACTCTGACTGTCTGGAACCCACTAAGTGAACCAAGACAGCCCTGAACTCACAGAGATCCTCCTGCCTCTGCCTCCCAAGTGCTGAGATCAAAGGCATGTGTTACTATGTCCAGCTGAGAACTGTTCCCATTTTGCAGATGTAGAAACTATGGCTTAGTCAAGCATAGTGGTACAGGCTGTAATTCCAGTACTCTAGATTCAGAGGCAGGAGGATTGGTGCAAGTCTAAGGAGGCCATCCTGGTTTACACAGCAAGTTCTAGGCCAACCAGGTCCACAGAGCGAGATCTTGTCTCAAAAAACCAAATTGAACAAAATAAAAGAAAGGAAGGAGCTAGGCTGTGATGGCACACACCTTTAATCCCAGCACTTGAGAGGCAGAGGTAAGTGGACATCTCGAGTTTGATGCTAGCCTGGTGCACAAAGTAGTTCCAGGACAGCCAGAGAGAAACCCTGTCTCAAAAAAAAAAAAAACCACACACACACACACACACACACACAAAGGTGTGAATAAAGATAAATAAATCCTTAGAAGATAAAGTCTGTTTTCACAGGTTAAAGTGAATTAACTCTTAAAATAGGGGTCAGTTTGAGCTCTATGCTGCTAAAATTACTTCTCTGAGGAGACATAAGCCATATCTACCCCTCCTCCTAAGGTCCCAACAAACCAAAGTTTGATTCCACTCTGGGGAACTAGCAAGTTTATTGGACTTCTCTACAGAGGGTAGGTGAAGGCTTTCTTATTGGAGTGTGGATGATCTCCTGCAAAATGCCACTGGACAGTCTTTACCCAGCAGTGATGGTGACTTTCCTACAGACTCATAGAGTGATGCCTCTCCCTAGTCTTCTCTAGCCCTTGGCTCTTATATACTCTAGCCCTATATGCTCTAGCCCTTCCCTGAGGCAGACTTGAATAGAGCAGCTGGATAATTAGATGAGTCCCACGACCCTTCCTGTTCCTTTTGAAGGGATGGAAACAGTCGACAAGCCCATCTGGAATTATCTTTTGCAAGTGGACACTTGCATTCCAATTATAGCTGAACTCCTGAAGCTGGCAGCAATTTGGCTTGGAGAAAAATCTTACAGACTAAACTCTTTTTTTAAATTTTATTTATTTATATTTTATGTATGGATGTTCTGCATGCATACCTGCATGCTAGAAAAGGATATCTGATCCCGCTATAGATGGTTGTGAGCCACCATGTGGTTGCTGGGAATGGAACTCAGGTTGTCTAGAAGAGCAGCCAAGGCTCTTAACCTCTGAGCCATCTCTCCAGCCCAGGACCAAACTCTTAACAAGGTCACTGTGTCATCTTCCTTCATGATTGTGTGGTACTGATCTCACTTGTGAAGGGGCACTGAGCCATTGGTGAGAGTAGGGCTGCCAGCGAAGAGCAGCATCTTTCCCACATACCCAGTGGGAGCATGCTGCCAGGTCCCTTCCTCCACTGCAGCATTCCCGAAACTTGCCGCGAGCATTCCAGATCTGGCAGATTTCTCTCTGTGCTAGTTGCTAGAAAGCTCACCTCCATCCCAGTTTTTACCTCCTCTGTCAGCTTGACTTCATCTAAGATCTACTCCATAGCTGCTCCATACAGAATAGCTGCCTTCTAGCCAGCCAATGGGAAACCGTTCCCCAGAGGAAGGGCAAGGGAGGTCAGTGTATCAGTTTCTTGGATCTCCTTTGATCCTGTCTCGCACCCTCCTTAGGCTGCCTTAGGCTGGCTGTATTTTTCCACCAAAGATTATGCTCCCACAATTAAATATTGAGATCTACCTCACGTGTCTCCATTCTTTGTTTTTTGTTTATTTATTCATTTTCAGTTTATTTTATTCTATGTAGCCCTGGTCATCCTGGAACTCATGTAGACCAGGATACCTTGAAGTCTTTTTTTATTAATGTATTTATTTATTGATTGATTGAAACAGGGTCTTTTTGTGTAGGTCTGGCTGCCCTGGAACTCACTCTTTAGACCACTCTACGTCCCTAGTGCTGGGATTAAAGGCATGTGCCACCACATTCAGCAATGTCTCCATTTTTGAAGTGTTCCATTTCAGTGGTTTACAGCAAATTCATAAGCATTTTCAGTGACCCCCCCCTATCTAACACCAGCACATTTAGAAACAAAAAAGATTTATATTTATATTTTATGTGTATGAGTATTTTGCCTCCATATGTGTGGCATGTAATAGTAGTTTCTTGTCAGACCACTGTAGTTGCTTTTTACTCTTTGACTATTTAGCTCTTGTGGGGGGCCTGCTACTCAGCTCCCAAATAATCACACATGGAGGCTTATTGTTATTTATGAATGTCTGGCCTTAGCTTAGCCTATTTATAGCCAGCTTTTCTTAATTTAAATTAACCCCTATGCCTTTTACCTCTGGGCGTTTATCTTGCTATGATTTGCTGTGGAGTTGTATAGCTGGCCCCAAGAGTCCTCCTTCTTCTTGAGCTCCTAGATCTTTCTTCCCAGATTTCTCCTCCTTTTTATTTTCTCTGCCTCCAAGCCCCACCTTTTCTCCTGCCTGGCTATTGGCCGATCAGGTCTTTATTAGACCAATCAAGTGATTTAGACAGGCAAAGTAACACAGCTTCACTGAGTTACACAGATGCAACATAAAAGAATGTAACATATCTTTGCATCATTAAACAAATGTTCCATAGCATAAACAAATGTAACACATCTTTAATATTCTACAACAGAGCACCAGCAAGAAAATAACAGCACAGAAACTTATTATTAATTATGAAAGTTTGGTCTTAGCAGAGGTTTGTCCCACTAACTTGTATACCTTAAATTAACCCATATTTTTTTATTAACCTACATTCTACCATGTTGTTTTTACCTCTTCCCAATTCTCTGTGTACCACTCATTCTGTGTCTCTGTGATATCTTTCAAAGGGTACCTAGATTCATCTCTTACTTCCTCTTTCTCTGCCCAGGAGTCCTGCCTATACCTCCTCTTAGTTATTGGCTATTCAGCTCTATATTAAACCAATCACAGCAATATATCTTCACCCAGTGTACAACTAACCCACAACAGTGCCATATGTGTAAAGTGCCCTTATATGTCTTGAAATACAAACAAACAAACAAACAACAACAAAAAACTCAACTCTCATAAATTGTCTTCTGACTTCTTATGGCATGTGTACCCCTCCTACAAATGTATTTAAATTTTTTTTTTTTAAACAAGAGGGGCTGGAGAGATGATTCTGTGGTTGAGACACTGTCTGCTCTTCCAGAGACGCCAGGTTCAAGACCCACCACCCACAGGGCAGCTCACACCTGTTTGTAACTCCAGTTTCAGGGGACCTCAATACCCATGGCAAGCACCAATGCATACAAAAATAAAATATAAAAAAATAAACAAGTAGGATTACCAAGGCTCTTAAGCTCACCAACCCTGCCGCTTCTGAAGTATTAACAGGGAAGTCCTGATGGCTCCATTTTGAGGGTGGCTCACTGACTTGGCTGAAGTGAAGGTTGAGACAGTTCCCATTGAAGGGCTGGGCTGCAAAGTGGTCACAGCTTTTCAGTTCATGGGAAGGCACGGAGGAATGAATGAAACCCTCACTTTTCAAAGGGAGCTCCTTGGGAGGGCTGTCAGGCTGACAAGGAGCCATTTTCTTGCTTTCATCAGTCACCACTGGTGGCTGGGAACAGACTGTCCAACTCTGCCTGCTCCTGAGGATTCTCGAAGAGTTTTGAATAAGTTTCATTTATTAACAGGGAACCGTTGTGCTCAGGGAAATAGAATAACACTTGCAAACAACCCCCTATTACTTAAGGTCTGTTTCTTACTGTATTCTGGAAGAGCTAGCAAGAACAGCAGAGCAGGACAATGGGCTTCATTGGGGGGTGGAGGAACATGGAGCTAGGAAGCAAGGTCTCCACAGTCATTTGCTTATGCCAGATCCGGTGGCCATTTAAATCTTAATGGTAAAACCCAGGAGCAAGACAGCAGTTTAGAACTACAAAATGGCCTGTTGTGGTGGCACATGCCTTAAACCCCAGGACTTGGGAGGCAGAGGCAAGTGGATTTCTGTGAGTTCAAGGGGCAACCTGGTCTACAGAGCAAGTTCTAGGACAGCCAGGGCTACAAAGAGAAACCATTTCTTGAAAATCAACCAACCAACCAACCAAAAAACAATTGGAGCTTTGATGTGGTGTTGAGTGTCTGCAATCCCAGGCACTTGGGAGGCAGAAGAAGCAAGAGGATGCCTGGAGCCTAAAAGTTAGAGACCAGTCTGGGAAACAGTAAGTTTCTTTCTAAAAAGAAAACTAGACTATGGTATGGGGGGTCCATAATAAGACCCTTCTCAAGAAAGAATAACAACAGCTGGGCAGTGGTGGCACACACCTTCAATTCCAGCACTTGGGAGGCAGAGGCAGGAGGGTCTCTGTGAGTTTGAGGCCAGCCTGATCTACAGAGCTAGTTCCAGAACAGCCAGAGCTGTTACACAGAGAAACCCTGTCTTGACCTGCCCCCCCCCACAAAAATAACAAGAGAAGAGAAAAACAAGGAGCTTAGGGCTGGGGTCATAGCTCCATATGCACAGACCGCACTTGCTGAGGATCTGAGTTCTACGCCAGGGCTGGGGAGATGGCTCCATGTGCATAGCACTGAGGACCTGAGTTCTAGTTTAGCACCCATGTCAATGCCAAGCAGGTGTAGCAACTCACCTGTAATTCCAGCATTTGCAAGTGGAGACAGGGGAACCCCTCAGCAAGCTGCCCAGATAGACTAGTTGAATTGATGAGCTCTGGGTGCAAGTGGTCTAGGAAGACACAGTCCACACACACACCTGCATATATATGTGAGCCTCCCCACTCCAACATGCATTGCACATATGCACACTACTCCCACAAATTCACCGAATATAACCTGTAGACAAAAAAAAAAAAAAAAAAAAGGAGGCTGAAAAGTGGTCAACCAACACATGAAAGTATGCTCAACACCAGCAAAAACCATCAATGAAATGCAAATGAAAACCATAGTAAGGGCAGTATAATTCCAGCACTGGAGAGGTGGAGGCAGGGGAATTACCATGAAGGCCAGAATGGGATAGATGGAGTTCCAGATTACCCAGGGCTACAGAGTGAAACCTTGCTTCACAAATTAAAAACAAAGAACAACAAAAGCAAGAACAACAAAACAAAACAAAAAAATCTCCCTGAAGTTTCTCCCCCCAACACCCATTAAAGAACTAGAGAGAGAGAGAGAGAGAGAGAGAGAGAGAGAGAGAGGAAAAAGCATTGTTGACAATGTGGAGAAACTGGAGGGAACCCCAGTGCACTGTGGGAGGAAGTGCCAAATGGTGCGGCCTCCGCAGAAACAGCATGGAGGCTCCTCAAACAATCAAAAAATAGAAGTATGAGTCGATCCACAGCTCCAGCTTCTGGGCATAGAGCTGAAGAAATGCAAAGCAGTATTTCAAGAGACATTTGTATACATGCGCTCACTGAAAGGTTTTCCACAATAACCAATGGGGTGGAAACAAATCAATTGTCTGTTGACTGATTAAGAGATAAACAAACTGTGGTATTAAACATGCAACAAATGTCAAGAAGCTTTTAAAAACTAGGCACATGTTGGAATCCCAGCACAGGGAAGAGGGCAGAGGAAGACAGATCATGAGCTCACAAGGCCAGTTGAAGGAGAAGAGGGAAGATAAGGTGGAGATAGAGGAGGAGGAAGAGGAGGGGATGGGAGGAAAGGAAGTGATGGAGCAGACAGTCGAGGTAAAGGGGGAGGAATAAGAGGAGGAGATGGACGTATAGGAAGAAAAGATAGAGGAGGTGAGGTAGAAGATGAGAGTGAGATGGAGGTAAAGGAAGACGGGGAGGGAAGAGTGAAGTACAGAAAGAAGAAATATGAGAAGAAGGGAGAAGAGGGGAAAAGATGGGAGTAAGATGAGGGGATGAGGGGGTAGGAGATGGAAGCAGAGAAGGAGAAGGAATGAAGGATACAAAGGATAGGGAGACGCTGTAATTTATGACAACATGGGTGGACCTAGAGGACATTAGACTAAGTGAAGTAAGTCAGCCCTAGGGGAACTAACACTGGATGATTCTACTGGTACAAGGCATCTCAAGGTTTCACAAGCAGGAAAGGTAACATCAGTTCAAGGAAGACAGGAGAAAGGAGAATTATCACAATGCTCAGTGGGGGTAGACTTACTCAAAAAAAAAATGGCTAAGTTTGGGGCTGGAGGGATGGCTCAGTGGTTAAGGGCACTTGCTGCTCTTGCTGAGGACCTGGGTTTGGATCCCAGCACCCACTTGGCAGCTTACAACCATCTGTAGCTCCAGTTCCTGGGGATCTGATGCCCTCCTCTGGCCTCTGAGGGTACCAGGCATGACTGTGATACACGTGGACATAGGCAAAACACCCACACATGTAAAATAAAAATAAATGATAAATAAAATTAAAAAAGAAAAGGCACATCAGAACTTAGACTGTTTAATGTGCATATGTACAGAGTAAAAACTGGAAGGTTTATATAGAAAATACAGGAGGGCATATGGGGTTAGAACTAAGTTTTATACATATGTTTGTTTCTATTTTCTAAGACAAATTCATGCCAGTTTTGTAATAGAAATAAGCAATTAAGTTTTTGTTCCATTTGTGTATTTGTGTATCAGGTGATAATTTCTGGGAATCTACTCTTTCCTTCTACCATGTGGGTCCCAATGATCAAATTCATATCCTTAGGCTTGGTGATGAGCACCTTTCCCTGCTAAACCATCTTGCTGACTGTAAGCAATTTTTTTGCTCCTTTTTTTACCCCCCTAGACAAGGTCTCAGTATCTAGTGAAGGCTGTCCTCAAATTCACTATGCAACCATGCCAAGGTAAACTCAAATTTGAGATCTTCCTGCCTCTGCTTCTGGAGTGCTGATAGTGCAGACATGACATGAGCCATTCCACCCAGCCAGGAAATAACAAACTTTAAATGTTAGAATAGTGAGAACAAATTCCAGAGTACATTCCATCATCACACTCTGGGACGAGAAACGGGGGGGGGGGGGGGGGGGGGGCTGAGAAGCGACTTGCACCTTCTTCTCCTCCTCCTCCTTCTTATTCTTTTTGAGACAGGGTTTCTCTGTATTGCTTTGGAGTCTGTCCTGGAACTAGCTCTGTAGACCAGGCTGGCCTCGAACTCACAGAGATCTGCCTGCCTAGTCCTCCCGAGTGCTGGGATTAAAGGCATGTGCCACCAACACCCAGCTGATACTTTCTTCTTTATATGCTTTTGGCAATTTTAAAAGATTATGTTGCATTTGTGTTTGGGATGGGGTCTGTGAGCCTGTGCACACACACCTACTTGTTCTGCTTATGGAGCTCAGACTGCAATCCACAAGCCTTGGTTCTCTCCTTCCACTATGTTAGTCCCTGGGGTTGAACACTTATATACTGAGCCATCCTGCCAGCCATTTTTAATTAAAAACAAGCAAACAAAAACCTTTGAACATGTACACTTTTATAATTTAAAAAAGGAGAACAAAATCAAAACAAAATGTAGTTACTGTCAACCCTTTTCTCAATTCACTCCCACCAGATGTCTTTTTAGGGCCCTGGCTTTTAAGAGAAACAACATAAAAAGTGTTCATCATCAGAGCAGGTTGGGGGCCCTTCTCATTTGGGGCCCTCAGTTCTGGGGAACACAGGATGTTTGGTGGTTGGTGCCATGGTACACACATCTAGAGAGGATGTGTGAGCTGAGCTCATAACCAGAGGAGGAGCAGTGGCTCTTGGAGTAGAGTGTATCCTCAGGGCAGCGAGGCCCAGAAAGACGAGTGCCTGGTGTTTCAGACAGAAGAGGACAACATACTTGAGTGGGGACACTCTCCTGCAAGTGGGCACCACTGTCCGTTTTCAGACTCCATTCAGTGGCAGAGAATGCGGGGTGAATTTTCTGCTTTGACAGAGGAGGTGCCAGGTTTGGAGTGCTGCCCAAGTGCAGTGGGCCCAAGGAGCAGTCTGCATTACCTGAGAACAACTGCATTGTGGACACTCTCGAAGAGAAGCCTGCTCCCTCACACACAGTCAATCCCGCTTCTACAAGGAAGCATATATTCTACAATGGAGCACATAGCCCTGACCTCCCAGTGGATGTTGCAGGAACTTCAAGCCTGGGGGGTGGGGGGGGGATTACTATGATCATTTTGAAGGAAGTTTGAGATAGGTAAAGGTCTATTTTTAACTTGGAGTTTAATTTGCCACATCAAGTTCATAATGTGCTTTTCTTTCTTTCTATTTTTCTGTTTTAGGTTTTGAAGACAGGGTTTCTCTGTGTAACAGCCGTAGCTGTCCTGGAACTCACTTTGTAGACCAGGCTGGCCTCAAACTCACAGAGATCCACCTGTTTCTACCTCCCAAGTGCTGGGATTAAAGGCGTGTGCCACCATGTCTGGCTTCTATTATTAATTTTTAAATTACGTGTATGTATGTGTGTGTTTGCCTGTGGGTATTGCATGTGAATTCAGGTGCCCTTGGCAGCCAGAAGAGAGTTACAGGTGGCTGTAATTGCTGGAAGTAGGTGCTGGGAACTGAACACAGGTCCTCTGCAACAACAAGAAAGGTAACTAATGCAACATTACTTTATGCAAAAATCAAGATGGGCATTTTTAGGGGTTTTGACTCTATTATCAAATACTTCCCAATGGGTTGGATGGGTAACAGCCACTCCACTATCAGTATGCAGCCTTCTCCATCACAACCAGTGAAAATCATTTGCAGTGTGGTACTCAGATATCCTTAGACTGACAATATCTTACTGGGTTTGTTGACGTGTCTGAAAAGAGGAGTCACAGGGGTGTCTTGGCTGGGAGGTCTGAGGAACCCTAACCCTAATCCGAATCTCCTCTCTCTCTCTCTCTCTCTCTCTCTCTCTCTCTCTGTGTGTGTGTGTGTGTGTGTGTGTGTGTGTGTGTGTCTGTCTCTCTCTCTCTCTTGTCTTTTTTTGGGGAGGATTTCCAGATAGAGTTTCTCTGTGTAGCTTTGGAACCTGTCCTGGAACTCAATCTGTAGGCTAGCTGGTCTCGAACTCACAGAGATCCGCCTCTCTCTGCCTCCTGGATGCTGGGATTAAAGGCTTGTACCATCACTGACAGGCTCTGTCTTATCTTTTAAACAGGTCTTCATTGTGTAGCCCTTGCTGGTCTGGAACTCACTATATAGATAAAGCTGGCTTTGAACTCTAGCATCTATCTATTTCTGCCTCCAAAAGTCTGCCTATTTCCTTGAAAAATCAAAAAAGGAGGCTTGATAGATGGCTTGGAGCTAGGACCATGTGCTACTGTTTCAGAGGATCCAAGATTGACTCCCAGCACACATGTCAAGCTGCTCACAATGATCTGCAGCCCCAGCTCCTAGGTATCATGGCCCCTGGCCTCCCTGGTATCTGTACTCATGTGCACATATCCACGTATTTGAGCACACACACACACCTATACATAATTTAAAATAATAAAAACAAACAAAAAGAGAGAACCAGGAGACTACTTTTCCCAGGAGTAGGTTTACTTCTGAAAAGCTTGTCCAGAGGGTACTTGGGAAGGGCCTAGATGACTGGGGCTCCCATCAGTATGACAGAGCATTGGTCAAGCCCTTGAGAATGTCACAGGGTGCCAACCAGAAGTTTATTTACTATAATGTATAGTATCGTCGGGGACCATTGCACACAGACACTACCAATTAACTCAATCTAAGAATCACCATTTTTACAGTTAATAGAATGCTAGTCCAACACTCTAATTATAAACATGGCCCAAAAGGTCAGTCCAACAGGGAGCAGGGAGCCTCCTAATTAGGGAGGACTTTCAACACAGGCTTGGAATTGAGATGTGGAGGGTCAGATAGGAAAAATACACCGATCTGTACCAAGTCACTCAGGCCAGGATCATGGCACAGACAAATAGCATTCACCCATGCCTGTGAAGCCTCATTTGCTCTGTTCACAAGAGCTGTGGGAAATCTTAAGTGGGGAAGGGATGGTAGAACACGTGATATGAAAAGGAGAGAAGAGGGCTGGAGACAGCACAGGGGTTAACAACATTCCCTGGTCTTACAGAAGACTCAAGCTTGGTCTTCAGCTAGGAGTGGGGCCGTATGAGCCCCTTCTCTGTTCATGCTGGAGTTTTGGCTGGCTTGCTATTATACATGTCTTGTGCAGGTAACTGTAACTGCTGGGAGTTCAGGATGCAGTGGTCATGCCACACCCAGAAGACATCCATTCATAGCATCCTCCAACTCTTACATTCTTCTGTCCCTCCCAGATGCTGGGATTACCAATGTTTGCCACCATGCCTGGCTTTTGTTTTTGTTTTTGTTTTAAACATAGTATCTTAGGGTTTTTATTGCTGTGAAGAGACCCTGTGACCATGGCAATTTGTGTAAAGAAAAACATTTAATGGGGTGGCTTACAATTTCAGAGGTTTAGTTCATTATCATCATGGTGGGACATGGTGGCATGTAGGCCGACATGGTACTGAAGAAGGAGTGGAGAGTCCTGCATCTTGATCCACAGGCAACAGGAAGTGAACTGTCTCACTGGTCATGGCTTGAGCATTTATGAGATCTCAATGCCCACCTCCACAGTGACACATTTCTTCCAACAAGGCCACACCTTCTAATAGTGCCACTCCCTATGAGCTTATGGAGGGGCCAGTCACATTGAAACTACCACACATAGGTTCTGGAGATTGAACACAATTTTGCCTTGTGCTTGCAAGGCAAAATTTAATGGTCAGAGCTCTCCCCAGGCCAAGTATCCCCAGGCCAAGTGACTGGTTTCATTTAGAAATTGAACCCTTCCTTAGGATTCATTAAAATTTGTCCAAGTTCTGAAGTCAAGAGACAGAGTTGATGTTTGCCCTGCCATGACTTTCCAGGAGCCTCTAGATGCTCAGGACCCCCCATACTCACACCAGAAGGCAATGGGGTGACACTCTGAGAAACTGCCAAGAAGAAAATGAATAAAGGAATGCAGACTTCTAACCAGAGACCTAGGATACATGTTTGTGGTCCTAAAGGTGTCTGTCTTCCAGAAGCAGCATGATAAAAACCAGGACCAAGTGTCTGCATATGTGAAAGGGCCTTTGTCTATCACTTCTTTGGGGCTAACCACATTTTCTCCTACCCTTGCTGGCACCAAAAGTTGATTGGCCCTGGATACATTGTGAAGGAATCTGTGCCTGAGGTGAAGACAAGACAGCTATCTAGTAACCAAAGGCTCTAAGATGCCTCCTAGTGGTATGAGGTTTGTTCCTGGTGGGAAATAGGCTTCTTCCAGGCCATGGCATCAGTATGAAACTTGGAAGGATTGATAGGGTTCCACAGTGTAACAAGAGCATACATTGAGTGTTACCTACTGGTCCCTAGCAGAGTCCAAGTTTCTCTGCTGGAGTTGAAGAACTTCTGGCCTATGTCCTTCTCCTTTGGAATCTGCAATGGCTTTCCAGTTCACCTCTGCAAAGCTGTGGCAAAATCTCTTTCATGTGCAGTATAAGCCACACACAATATAGCCACATCCCTACATCTGTTGCCATCTCTTGCTTTCTCCAGCTCCATCCTTAAAGAAAATCATTTATTTTTACATGTATGAGTATTTTACCTCTATATATGTGTTGTAGAATATTGTTTTAAGATGTGTTACATTTGTTTATGCTGTAGAATATTTATTTAATGATGTGAAGATGTGTTGCATTCTTTTATGTTGCATTTGTTTAATTCTGTTACTTTGCCTGACTAAAACACTTGATTGGTCTAATAAAGAGCTGAATGGCCAACAGCAAGGCAGGAGAAAGGATAGGTGGGGCTGGTATGTAGAGAGAATAAATAGAAAGAGGGGCAAGAAAAAGAGAAGAAGAGGAAGACTCCAGGGGCCAGTCACCCAGCTATACAGCAAGCCAAGGAGAAAGAAGAAAGATATATAAAAAAAGAAAAAAGAAAAAAGAAAAAGAAAAACCCAGAGGCAAAAGGTAGATGGGATAATTTAAGAAAAGTTGGCCAGCAACAAGCCAAACTAAGGACAGGAATTCATAAGAAAGAATATGTCTCCGTGTGTATATTTATTTGGGAGGTGGGTGGCGGGCCCCCCAAAGAGTAAAGAGTAATAAAACAAAAACATATATGTCTGTGTACCACATGAATGCCTAGTGTCCTCAGAGGCCAGAAGAAAGTGTTAGATCCCCTGGAACTGGAGTTACAGATGGTTATGAGTGTCATGTGGGTGATGGGAACAGAATCTGGGACCTCGGGAAAAGTATTCGGTGCTCTTAACCATCATGCCATCTCTTCAGCCCTCAGCCCTGCTCCTTTCGTCTTCTGCCTGGAAGGCTCACCTCCTCACCTTCATCCAGTGTTCTTCCTGTTTTGTCCCCTCTCTGGGGCTGTGTGTTGCCCTGGCAGACCCTTGGCACAGCACAGGATGGTGTTCCTGGAAGTTTGAGTAGCCTGGAGTAAACCCTTCAGTCTCAGAGCTGAGGGCAGCAGCTTCTGTCTCTCTCTCTCTGAACGAGGGGAATGAACTAAGGCCTCCTTCGCCTCATGCCTTCAAGAGGACAGTTCCAGAAGGGGACTTCTGCCTCAGTGTTTCCTGTAACGATGTTCTAGAGTAAGTCCATGTGGATTTGTCACCGGCACACAGACCCAAGAACCTTCCTTGTTTTCTTGTCATTTATGCCTCTAAACACATAAGGGACATTTGCCATGTGTTGGACATGGTGATGCCACTAGGTACAAATGGATAGTCACAGATCCTGTCACAAAGGGCTTCTAACCAGGAGGGGAGTCAGTTAGTCACAGTAAGACAGGGTCTGAGAGTGGCCCAGAAGAGAGAGAGCTTATCTATAGGGGAAAGTGGCTAGGAAAAGCTTTCAGCCTTGGAAACATTGGTATTCATCTGAGAAAAGAGGAAGCCACACATGTGACAAATGTGTGTATATATGTGTGACTTAAGTGACCCTGTTTTTTATGTGTGCAAATGTCAGTATGGATAGCTAATACATATTTATGTATCTGTATATATGGGTACCAGAGTATGCACCATATGCATGTGTGTATGCATGTATGTTATTTTTATACATATGTGCATTGTGAATGTATATATGTGGGGGTTTGCATTTATGATTATGAGCATATGTGTTTATAAGTGTGTATGGTCATGCAGGTGCATAAGTGTCCACTGGCTTATAAATATCTATTCACATGCATTTATATGTGATCTATGTTCAGCATATATGTATTTTACGTGTGTGTGTGTAAGTAGTATGGTTTTTCCACCCGCCGCCTGGTTTGGTCCCGCCGCCCTGCCAGCCCCAAATAACACACAGAGACTCTGTATTTGATATAATGTTGTTAGTTAGGTACTAGTTTTTTATCGGCTAGCTATGTTTTAATTATTAACCCGTTTTTGTTGATCTATGTATTTTTTTTTACCGAGGAGCCGGCTGGCATTTCTGCTTTTTCCAGTCTCTCCATCTTGCCTCCTCCTTCCTACTTTCTCTTTCCTCCTTGTCTCCTAGTCCCTCCTATCTTCCTTTCCTATTGGCCAACAGAGCTTTATTCATTAACCAGTATGAGAAACATATACAGAATTACATCTCCCATCATCTTCTCTTTTCTGTCTAAAATAAAAAGAAGGGTTTCAACCTTAATATAGCAAAATATATCACAAAGCAGTTATCAAATAAGAATCACAGTTAACACTATTTAGTCCATTAACATTTAGTAAGATTTGAAGAAACTATTCTATCATCTATCCTATATTTGTGAGTCTAAAGTCCTATATGTAACCTATCTTTAATCCTAACTAAGGAAAACTATAACCATAACTGTTTTCAATTCCTTCATAGACCACAGAAGGATAGTATATAAACTCTAGAAAGAACAGAGACATCTCACCTTGCCAGTCACCTAAAGTTCTTCTGTAATTTTCCATTTTTAGCCCATAGGCCATAGTGTGTCTAGCAGACTCTTCAGCAAAGTAGGAAACTTTAAACTGTTTTCTTGTATTGGCAGTTTGTCAGTCATTTTTCTCTGCACCTTGCAGACTGTCTGGCAGACTCTGTAGCAATGTCCATCTTGAATCAGCAGTCAATTTTCTGTGGGTCCTGCATGTCCAGTTTATACAGCATAACATCAAACAGTCCAGACAAGAGCAGTATCTTGTCCAAATGGCTAGTCTTGCCATATTGAAAGCAAACTCCATAACGCGTTTCTTTAAGGTCCATCTTCCTTTCTGATGCAGGTGGTGTTTCCAGGAGCAGTTGTGTCTCATTGTCAAGAAAAACCCTAAACCATTTTAAATGCCATATTCTGTAGGTCTTTGAAAGGTTTGAAAAATTCCTATCCATTTCAAATACATCTCTATATATCTAGAAAACCTAACTAACACTATAAATTTTGACTATTATAGGTAACTATCTATAATTTGTACTAAATTATATATTACATTCCTAAATGAGTTATATAAACACAATGCCAAACAAGAGGAGAAATATACATATCACAAAATTGACCTTAAATTGTATCAATAAATGAAAATCCATTCCAAAACAAAGAATTCATATCTATACCATAATCCCCCTTTTACCTTTAAAAAGAATTAGCTGTGTTAATTGGGGCTGGCACGGCAGCGGGACAAGACCATCGGTGGGAGGAAAAACCATACTCTTTACATGTGTGTATATGTGGAAGTTTAGCATATATGTAAATGTGTACACTGTATGAGCATGTATGTATTTATATGTGTATTGTCTCAAACACATGCATCAAATATATGCATCTATTTGTGTGTTTAGCATATACATGTGGTATGTGTGGTTGCTTGTATGATTATGAGTAAGTGTGTCTATGTATGAGCACAAACTTGTATAAATACGCACTACTTTAAACCTGGCTGTCAGTCATATGCATCTATATATGTCTGTGGGTTCAGTGATTACATGTGTGCATTGAGTGTCTGGAAAGGCATGTTGGGCAGAGGAAACAGCAGGTGGTGGAGACATAAGGCCGGGAGTGGACATTGTGGGATATTGAGCGAGAGGTGCTAGGTAACAGATGGTGGGAGGATTTTTTTTTTTTTTTTTTTTTTTTTTTTTTTGCTCCTTGAAGACCACCTGAGGACTCAGAACTGAATCTGTGAGTCCCAGAGCATCACTGATGAGTAAGAGAGTGGTGTGCCAGGGCAGGTGCAGTGTCCCTCCCATAATCTGTGGCAGGATGCTTGAAAATATCCAGACAGGGGTATTTCAGGTGAGGGAGAGAACGAGGAGCCACTAACCAGTCTCCTGACTTCCGAGGGATTTGGCTTTGGCTGAGAAGTTGGAAAGAACAAAGAAGGAGGTTTGCCCTTAAATCTTGCTTTATCCTGCTCGGTTCTTTCCCATAACTTCTCATTAATTCCTTACGGATTCTGCACAACGCCCTGCTCTGCTGTGTGGCTGCCTGGGTTTCTGCCTCCTGGAGCCTCTGCCCTCAGGTGACCCTGGTACAGGGGAGGACGGCCCCCCACGCAGGCCTCCAACATCTTCCTGGCTCTGTGGAACCAGCCACAGGGCTCTTTTAAAAACTAAAGGCTGGATTTTGAACAAACTGTTTTTGTGGGAATAATTTTTATGCTCCCAAGTATTTGTGGGTTCAATTTTGCACACAATTAACTGTACTTACAAATGCTTCCTTGAGGGCACCATTAGTCACTGGCAACTCATTCTAAAAGAGCCAGAGGCTAATTGTACCCCCAAGTGAGAAGTTTCAGGTGTAATTAATTATTCTTTAATTATTAAATTTATTATGCATTGGTTGGATGCGCAGGGTTGTGCTCAGATGAACTCGCCAGCGGGAGGCTGGCTGGGATACGGAGGCCTACACCGCCTTCAGAGCTAACCTCTGCCAAAGAGACGTGTGCAGAGCTATCCAGGGCTTGCTGGCTGCCTGGCTCAGCGTGGAAAATCTCACAAGGGTCAATAATGAGCCAGCTCAGAAATCTTACGGCCTTAAAGACCTCCTAACGGAGGGAAGGAGCTGGGGGCGGAGATCGGCCACACTTGCTCTTTCAGCTGTGTGACGCCCATCTCTGAACCCTGCCTATAGGATGGGATGCTGAGGGAGAGTCTTTACTGTGTGGGCCCAGAGAGAGGATGCAACAAACATTTTGCCACATACTGGGTTGTTTTCAGCAGATAGCAGCCACCTTGAGAAGCAGGCTAGCAGGGGAGAGGAGGATGCTTCAGTTTTGGAACCCAGATGTCTATGCCAGCTTCGTGACCCCAGGCAAATTCTTATTTCCCCGGGCCTCAGTTTCCTCCTCTGGAAAGCGGGGATTTTTAACAGCCACCTGCTTTACTGGGTTGTTCCGGCTGAAGGAGTTGCAGCTCAGAAAGCATTTAGCACAAACACCTGCCTGTAACACGACTTCTAATAGGTCTTCATAATAAAAGTCCAGAGTCAGATAAGGTGTAAAAGCTGAGAGATCAGAGAGAAGGAGGAGCAAGCCAGAGCCACCTTTACCCCACTAGCTTCCCAGAGGAAGGAAAAGAGACCTAGTTTCTATTTCCTCCCGCCTATATTCCTTTCTCTGCACAGCCACCTCACTTCCTGTCTGCCTGTACAGACCTCCACACCCTCTAATCTTCAGACAGGCTTTATTTGTACAAACAAGATATCACCACACCTGCCTGTGTTGAACACATTTGCTGTTGTTCCTTTTATCCCGTCCAAGGCGGCCAACTGGTTTTCAACAGAGAAACCAGCCATCAAACAGCATGCCTGGTGTTAGGTACCAACAAGCAACTCAAGGGAAGTGGGCTGATTTTGGCTCCCACTTTGAGAGTTCAGTCCATCATCGTGAGGGAGTCACTGTCAGCAGAGGTGTGAGGTAGATGGTCACCTGTGTCTGTAGTCTGGAAGCAGAGAGACAAATGTCTGTGCTCAGCTCACTTTCTCCATTTTATACACTCTAGGACCCCCAACCCACAGGCTGGAGCTGCCTCAATTAACCTAATCTAGAAAAATCCCTCATAGCTTCTTGCAGAGGTGTGTTTCAACTGTATCTGAATCTAGTCAAGCTGATAATCAAGACTGGCCGACCATCAACCCTTTTCGACTCCCAAATTTAAACAGTTTATGCTGAGGCCCGGAAGAGTATTGTCTTCTGTAGCCGCTGTTCAAGGGGCCAGATTAATTGTCTAGAGCGGGTATGTTCATCTGTAGAGAGAGGGCACAGTCTTGCTTTCTTAGACTTTTGCATCTCTATGACTTTAGGCTATTACTTTAATTAAAAAATTAAAAAAATATATATTGAACGTGAATTGTGTTAGGATAAAGTATGTGTGAACCTTGGCAGATTCCACGGCAGGTGAGCGTGACCGAGGCAGAGGGACAAACATGCCAGGCAGACAAGCTTAAGTGAGAAGTTTTATTAGAAAGAGGAGAGAAGGCGGAAGGAAAGAGAAAAGAGGTAAACACACACACACACACACACACACACACACACACACACACACACACACACAGAGAGAGAGAGAGAGAGAGAGAGAGAGAGAGAGAGAGAGAGAGAGAGAGAGGGAGGGAAAAAGAGCAGAGAGAGGGGGGAAAAGAGGGATAGAACAGAAAAAGAGCGTACATGGGCGGAGGTCTTTCTTTTAAAGGGGTCCTTTGCACCTGGGCTACCCAGGGTGCTGCCTGATTGCAGGGGCAGGCCAGCATAATGCCTGAACCCTTACAAGTTGGAAGAGGCAAGTCTGATCTCAGAATGGAGGGCCATGGTCCGAAGGAACCAGAACAGTTGAGGAAGCTGTTTGTTGGTGATCTGAGCTTTGAAACCACAGACGACAGATTAAGAGGACATTTTGAGAAATGGAGCACACTAACAGGCTTTGGTCTTGTTACCTACTCTTGTGTTGAAGAGGTGGATGCTGCAATGTGTGCTAGACCACACAAGGTTGATGGGAGTATAGTGGAACCAAAGGGAGCTGTTTCTAGAGAAGATTCTTTAAAGTCTGGTGCCCATTTAACAGTGAAGAAAATATTTGTTGGTGGTATTAAAAAAGAATAACATCATTATAGAAGAATATAATCTGAGAGACCACTCTGAAAAGTACAGCAAGATTGAAGCCACAGAAGTTGTGGAAGACAGGCAGAGTGGAGAAAAGAGAGGGTTTGCTTTTGTAACTTTTGATGGTCATGACACCATTGATAAAATTGTTCACAAACACCACACTGTTAGTGGGCATAATGGTGAAGTGGAAAAGGCCCTTTCTGAACAAGAGATGCAGTCTGCTGGTCGTGGAGGTGGGTCTGGCAGCTTTATGGGTTGTGGAGGAAAGTTTCGGAGGTTGTTGAGGTATTTGGTTGTGGTGGAAACTTTGGTGGAAGAGGAGGCTTTGGTGGGAGAGGGAGTGTCGGTAGAGGTAGTAATGGAGGTGGCGATGGTGGATATAATGGATGTGGAGGAGACGGCGGCAACTATGGTGGTGTCCTGGTTACAGTAGTAGAGGAGGCTATGGTGGTGGTGGATCAGGACATGGAAACCAAGGTGGAGGATATGGTGGAAGAGTAGGATATGATGGTTACAATGAAGGAGGACGTTTTGGTGGAGATAGCTATGGTGGTGGTGGGAACTATGGCTTTGAAAAATATAGTTGAAAACAGCAATCAAATTATGGAGCCATGAAAGGGGGCAGTTTTTGGTGGTAGAAGCTCAGGCAGTCCCTATGGTGGTGGCTGTGGATCTGGTGGCGGAAGTGGTGGATATGGTAGCAGAAGGTTAAAAAAAAAAAAAATACAGCAGGAAAGGGCTACAGTTCTTAGGAGGAGAGAGAGCGAGTTGTCAGGAGAGCTGCAGGTTACTTTGAGACAGTCGTCCTAAATGCATTAGAGGAACTGTAAAATTCTGCCACCGGAGGACTGATGACCTATAGTCAGAAAAGTTACTGCAGCTTAAACAGGAAACCCTTCTTGTTCAGGACTGTCACAGCCACAGTTTGCAAAAAGTGCAGCTATTGATTCATGCAATGCAGTGTCAATTAGATGTACATTCCTGCAGGCTTTCATCTGTTGTAGCTTTGTCTTTTTTTTTTTTTTTATTGCATCAGGTATATTATATATTCTCCTGTAAATTGTGGTAGTGGTACCAGGAATAAAAATTAAGGACTTTTTAACTTTTCAAAAAAGATCTAAAGAGTTGCTTAGACAGCATCTCTATATATAGCCCAGGCTTGTGTGGAACTTACTATTTAGACTAGACAGCATCTCTGTATATAGCCCAGGCTTGTGTGGAACTTATTTAGACCAGGTTGGCCTCCAACTCCTACAGACCCTCTGCTTCCCAAGTACTGGGACTAAATGTGTCTTGCCACTATATTTGGCTTGATTAAAAAAAAACCATTTATTTATTTTGTGTGTGGAAGTGGCACATCACCGCATGTATGCAGCAGTTAGAGGACAACTTGTGGGAACCTGTTCTTTCTTCCCACAGTGGGGGTTCTGGGAGCCACACTCAGGTTATCTGACAGGCTTGGCAGCAAGTGTCTTTACCCACCAAGACATTTTGCCAGCCCATCCTTTAGGATTTAATTTTTATTTATTTATTTGTGTGTGTGTGTGTGTGTGCATGGTCATATATACACCTGCGTGGGCCCTCGTGGAGGTGACAGGTTTCTGAAGTCTTCGGTTGAAGGCTGAGGGTTTGTTTGTTTTCTGTTCATGTTCAGTAAGTGTGTATGCAGAGGCCAGAGGACAACATCAGATGTGTACCCTCCCTTTCCTCATTTCACCCAACTCCTCACAAACAGCTACTCCCTGCCCCTTATGCTGTTTTGTTCCTTGGATGGTGTATGTGTGTGTTCTCTGCTTCAGGGTTTACCCTGGTGTGACTGTCATTCCCTACAAGTTGACTTCTTGTTTTTAGCTTTTAATTTCTAAAAAATATATATTTATTTTTATTTTATATGCATTGATGTTCTTAACTCCGTGTATGCCTATGTGAGTGTGTTAGATCCTCTGGGACTTGAGTCACAGACAGTTGTGAGCTGTCATGTAGGTGCTGGGAATCAAACCTGGGTTCTCTGGAAAAGCAGCCAGCACTCTTAACCACTGAACCATCTTTCCAGCCACTAATTTTTAATTTGTTTGTTTTTGAACTGGCCTTCCCAAGTGCTGAAATTAAGGGCATGCACTACCACACCTTGAACTCACTCTGTAGACTAGGCTGGCCTTGAAGTCACAGAGATCTGCCCACCTCTGCCCCAGAGTGGTGGAATTAAAGGTGTGCACCATCACTGCCCAGTTTCAAGTTGACTTCTAAAGACCAAGGATCTTCTAAAGATCAGGATCTCAGGATCTCCCTCAGCAGCACCTTCCACTCCCAGGGTCCTACTTTCATCTCAGCGGGTAACTTATGGCACTTGTGAACTGTTTGTGGGGGCTATGTTTGATTTTAGAGCAAAAATTCATAGCCAGATGCTAGTTAGTACATGCCTATAATCTCAACACACGGGAGGCAGAGGCAGGAGGGTCAGGAATTCAAGAACAATCTTGGCTATCTGTTGAATTTGAGGCTATTCTGAGCTACATGAGACCCTATTTTAACAAAAAAGCAGCTAGAAAGATGGTTCAGAAGTTAAGGACACTGGCTGCTTTTCCAGAGGACCTAGGTTCAATTCCCAGTACCTGCATGGCAGTAGGGGAGTCAAAGTTACACTTTAAGTTTTAATTACTATGCCTAAGAGATCCATGAAACAAAAATGCCTCTGATCTGTAAGCCCCTTGCCCAAGGACAGACAGTTCCTGAAATGCTGGAGGCTGT
Source organism: Phodopus roborovskii (assembly GCF_943737965.1). NCBI lineage: Eukaryota > Metazoa > Chordata > Mammalia > Rodentia > Cricetidae > Phodopus > Phodopus roborovskii. The sequence goes on from NW_026126480.1 coordinate 41,302,068, forward strand.
TGTTTATGGGAGATAAAGAGCCACATGTTTTTCACTCCCTTAAACAAGTTTGTCAGACCCATCTGCTCAGATGTGCTTGATCACATTGGGTGGGAGGTTCACAGGCAGGAAATACGTCAGGATGCACGTTTGCCCCAGATTGGATATAGGTGAAGGTATGTCAGAATGTATACTTGCCTCTAATTTACTCTGATGAGAAGTACTTAAACCACTACAAAACTTAATTTGGGGTCATCTTCTAGAGATGGACCTAGCCAGAGCCCATCTACCTGGCTAGTATTTCGTTAAAGCTTGCTTCACATTTGGCTTTAAATTGGGGTAGCAGTCTTATTCTCCACTGGTGGGATTAAAAGCAGCTCATAATCATCTCTAACTCTAGTTCAGGGGATCCAACATTTTCTTCTGACTTCTGCAGAAGAGGGTGTTAGATTCCCTGGAACCAGAGTTACAGATGATTGTGAGCCACCATGTGGGTGCTGGGAACCGAACGGTGGTCCTTTGCAAGAACAAGTGTTCTTAAATACTGATATAACTCTGTAGTACTTTTAAAACCTTTCAGATCACATCTCCTTATTTACTGGGGCAGGGGTGTGCCTTGGAGCACATGTGGAGGTCAGAGGACAGCTTGCTGGAGTTGACTCTCTCCTTTCACCATTTGGGATCTGGGGACAGAACTCAAACTGTCAGGTTTGGCAGGCACCAAGTGCCTTTACCCATTATGTCATCTTACTGGTCCTAGATGGCTTCCAGCTTAAGGACACACATTAACAGACCATCTCAGGAGTCTCAAGGGCAGGGAAGAGACCATAGTCTTGTCATGACGCCACTAGCAAAGGCTTTTCATCATTTCATTCAAGACCCCTAAGGAAAACACCTCATTCAAAGTGGCTTCAAAGATCAAACAGGACTCACGTATTGAAAAGTGTTCAGTGCTCAGAATTAGGACTAGCTTCAGGTACAGCTAGACCAAAGACCTGAGTGGTATCCCTGTCATCCCCCTGCGTTGGCATAGTGGCTTCTGAACTTCCAAACTTCATGTCTGTTGGCTCTCTCAGTGGAGGCCTTGCCATCTCTGTTTGGCGTGGATTAGGTAATGCGTCCATTTCTTACTTTTTAATTTTTATCATAGATAAAAATCATAGAGTATGTCTGTGGGTCTAGATGCATATACACGCATGTGTGTGCGCTTGCCTGCTGAGGCCACCAGAAGAGGGTTTGGACCATTGGGAGCCGGAGTTACAGGTGGTTGTGCGCTGTCTGGTATGGGTGCTGGGAGCTTGGCTTAGGTCCTCTGGAGGAGTGGCAAATGCTTTTGAAAGCTGAGCCATCTCTCCAGTTCCTATGTGTTCATTTCAGAGCTAAGCACCGTGGCCAGAGGCATGCATGCGGTCATCTTGTTGATGCTCTTCCCTGGAGAGTACTGCCTGGAATATAGAGCCAACATCTGGGGAAAAGACAGAATCTCTAAGGGAGGTAGGGGGAAACTGATGCTCAGTTGGCCAGAAAATAAGTAAAAGAAAAGACGAACAAAGTCAAACAGCTAGCAGCAACAAGCCAGCCACCCGAGGACCTGCAAAGTGGGGGGTGAGGAAAGGAAACAAACTTTTCCAGACTACCAATGGCTGAGCAAGCAGTTAATTCTAACATGTTCATCCTGGTTTACTTGATCCCTCATCATAGGTAGGCAGGCAGAGAGATGCTGCCCCTGTTCCTTCCCTCCGGCTGGATTCCCATCGATTACTATCAAATGACTAACTTCAGCCACACACTACATTTTCCTGGGATTATCCCTTCGAATGAATTATATGAATAATAAAGTTTCAATGTTTCTTATCCAGCTATTAATCTTGGTGAGCACTAAAGCTCATTGAAAGTGCCGGTACAGTAGTTGGCATCCATTAATCAGGGGTGAAGGGGCCAGCCTGGCCAGGGATCAGCTCTGCCAGTGAAATATGGTCACTTCTCAGAAACTGGGGCTTTTACCTAAGCATTAAATAGCTCACGTTGTGGGTACTGAAGTCTGGAGGCTGTGAGTCTGCCAGGCTGAAGACCCCTCGCTGAGAATCTATGTGAAAAAAACCCCAGATCACGTTTAACCTTCACAAGGAACATTGGTTTTACTCATCAGAGAAAAGAGTCAATCAGGAAAAAAAAAAAAAAAAAAAACAAAACAGAAAAACAACAAAAAATGAACTTCATAAGCCCAAACCAGTCATTATTAGTGTGGCAACAACACAGTGCTTATGTGCAGACTAGTTTACGTTAAATTAAAAACCATAACTTATGTCTGAGATACTCCATTTTGTACATGTGAGGTTAAATATGGTTCAGAGCGGCTCTTTCAATTAAATTGTTCTTCCTTAGCTCTAGTAAATGATATTAAACATAATTTCCTGAAAAGTAACAGAGATCATTACTCTGTTTGCAAATTGATACTATGTTATTAAAAATAGGAAATGTTTGCAGGGATATTGCAGATCTCGGTGTTTTTTCACAGAGAACCTGCTAAGGGCCCCAGTTTTTGTCTGGCTTGTAGAATCATAGGGTCTGCGTAGATGGGATGAGGGTCTCCAAGTTAGTCCTGGTTCCTGAAAGAACAGGAAGGAATTTCCTAGAGCCCTTCTACCCTCTAAACATGACTTCAATGTTCCTTGAGTAGGAGCTCCAGTCTGCTAGCTTCCCAATAGTTTTGAGTTGTTTATTTATGTTTGACTTTATAGGCTGTCATTCCTTCTACATAAACCGGTTTTATGACTTTCATGGATTTTTATCTATGCCTGCCCTTTCGGAAAGGCCCAATGCAGTTACGAGAAGCAAGGGCAGCTGTCATCTGTGCTCCCCAGTCTTGGTCACAGAATGACTGTGTTCATACACCAGTTTTTGAACGGCTGCTGCTGCTCCTGGGTGAAGTCTGTGCCTGGTGAATCTGTTGTGTGGTTGTGCTATTCGGCCAATGGTGATTCGAAAGGTACCAGATGGAGGACTGAGTGCTGACAATCTAGCCCTCCACAAGGGCAGAATCTTGGAGCCAGCCATGGGGTTAAGTCAGAGGCACTGAGAAGGGTTTGGCCCCTGGGGATGCTCTCACCAAGTTGGGCCCAGGGACCACATGACATTCTTTGGGTAGAGGAGGGTGGAGGATTCCCTGATTTGAGAGAATCAGGAAGGACATGTTCCTGGATGCTCTGGCCTTAGTGAGTCACATGAGTGTTGTGACACAGGATGGAGATTCTCAAGTTGCATGGGGAACTCCCCAAATGAGCTTCATGTGTGATCTTCAGAACCATCTGATCTTCCCACTAAAGGTCTCACCCTTCCAGAAGGAGTCAATGTCTCTGAGGAACAAAGCCATTTGATGAAAGGGCTAAGGCCAGGAGCTCAGGGTGGACATTGCTGCTTGGCTGCTGGAGGGAGTCCAGGTCACCCTAAGCCTGCGCAATGCAGTGCATGGTTCCTACTATCTCTATCCCACCTTCCTGGGCCTGAGACATCCTGGATGCAGGCCTCACTGTAAATGAACAGTGTAGGCGAAGAACACTCATCTGCAAGGGAAATGCCAGAGAGACATTGCACTGAAGACAGACAGTGGTGGCACTCGCAAGGCAGAGGCAGGTAGATTTCTGAGTTTGAGGCCTGCCTGGTCTGCCAAGTGAGTTCTAGACAGCCAGGGGTACACAGAGAAACCTGTCTCAAAAAAAAAAAAAAAAAAGTTATGTTTCAATATGAACCTGCTTTCCTATTTCACATGAGTTTCCTATTTCACATGAGGGATTGACACAGAAAACTGACACTTAATGAGGGCCCTGACAAATCCTGTGACATTAGCTAGGAGGCTTGGCCCTTGGCCCTCTCATTTCATCTGTGCTGAATCATGAGGCAAACAGGAAGAAGGAGAATAAGGGTGTGAGAGTGAGGAGGGGGAGGAATAAGAGGAACTAGGCACTCAGGGAGGAGTTAGAACAAAAAAAAAAAAATCTCTCAGTTCAGTCAGCCCCTGTGGTGATATTCAGTTCAGGATCATCTGCCCCAAGTTCAAGTGTTGACCTTGTCGAATTACCTGTAGGACCTTGTGAGACCACCTTTGTGTCTTTGTCTCTTTGCCATCTGTAAAATGGGGATAAAGTGACTGATTTGTGCCCAGGAAAAATGTGAGGTGCTAACTGAACAGCCTTCAGGGTCCCATAGACCTCCATTACAAACTCCATTACAAACAGGGCTGCACAAATTCTGGGTCTGGTGGTCTGGCTTGGCCTGGCAGTACAGGCTTCTAGTTCCAATGACGCAAAAGGTTGGCATGAAAAGATTATAATTTCTAAGTCTGTCTGGACTTCAAAGTGAGTTCAAAGCCAGTCTGATGTTAAAAGATGTTGGAGTGGTAACTCAAGCGTAGAGTACTAATGCAGCATTGTGAGGCCTTGGATTTACTCTCCAGCAACCCACCCACCACTACACACAAATCGGAGGCTGGGCTGGTATTGTTTCATGAGTACCTGGGAGAGAAGATGAAGTTATTTTTTTCTGGGAGACAGCTGATGGAAATTGTATTAATCGGGGTTCTCTAGAGGAATGGAACCAATAGTGTGTGTGTGTGTGTGTGTGTGTAAATAATTCATTAAATCAGCTTACATTGAGATAATAACAACAGCTGTCTCACACCTGAGAGACGGAAAACCCAATCATTGCTCAGTCCTTCAGGCTGGACTGCTCAATAGTCCCAATCTGGCTACAAAACCCTGGAGGATTCCTGGAGAGCTACTGGTCCTCAGTCAACAAGGATCATCTGGACACTGTTCTGAGATCAATGAGGGAAACAAGAGCAGCAGCAACAGGATACATGAACTGTGAGGTAAGGGGGAAGTTCCACCGGAGCAAGAGGGGAATAATCTTTCTGTGGGGCCACCCCTCCCCTTTAAAACCTGAGATGCTACCAGAAGGCGCCACCCACATTTGGGATGGGTCTTCCCAAGACAAGAAAAGCAATTAGGATTATTCTCCTGATGAGGCTCCCTACTAAAGTAATCCTATTTTGTGGCACTTTGGCATTCAAACTGATCATTATGAAAGGTGTTAAAGTCCTCAGTGGAGGGCTGAGTCTTGGCAAAGTACTGGAAGTTCTTGGCACTTTACTATTTTTGTGGTTTCATGTCTTGGGACTTCTGATTAGGTTTTTTTGATGACAGAGGTAAAGGGAGTTCCGTCTTCAAACGGCACTTACAGAGTTAAATCCACAAAGGAAACAAGGGAGTTCCAGATGGAGAAGACCCTGGAGGGGAAATGGAAGCCAAGGAGAGCCATCCATTAGAGGCTGCATCTGCCCTCTCTGAGAGCATCTCCGTGGAGATCCATCAGTGTCGAGGTCATCGGGAAAGACCCGCAGAGATCAATGTGCCTGTGTAAGGTAAGCCATTTAAAATAATCATATATATGTAAAGGGTTTGCTTTCTCCCATTTGAAGAAAACGTGCCTAGAAATATCCATTTCTAGGCAAATGTCTTGTAACCAAAACCAGAGAGACTGTAAGATTCTACAGATGAACAAGGAGCTGGCACAGGGCCAAAAACCTTAATCAATCTATAAGTTAATTATGAACAACCCCAAAGTGATTGAACATCCTCCTGGTTAATATTCTCTCTCTCTCTCTCTCTCTCTCTCTCTCTCTCTCTCTCTCTACCTTCCTCCCTCCTTCCCTCTCTCTCCCCCCTCCCCTGACAGAGTATCACTACATAGCCCAAGCTAGCCTGGAACTCATTATATAAACTAGGCTGGCCTCAAATTCACAGAGACCTGCCTTCCTCTATTTCCTGAGCATTGGAATTAAAGGTTTGTGCCATCATGCCTCACTACTTTTATAAATTGATCTCTGAATTTCAATTTGGGTCCTTGAGAAAACTGCAAGAGGCATTAAACATCAGTGTATCCTGGGACTAGGGATGTAGCTTAGTGGGTAGGGAGCTTGCCTAGCATGCATGATGCCCCAGGTTCTATCCATAGCACCCAATAAACTGAGAGTAGTGGTTTACACATTTAACCCTAGAACTTAGCGGGTTGAAGGTGGGAGAATTTGAAGTTCAAGGTTAACTTTCAGAATATTGAGTTTGAGGCCATCTTGGGCTATATGAGACTCTATTTCAAAACAAAATAACCCAGCCAGTACACATGGCAGAATGTGTGTGTGTGTTTTTTTTTTTCCTCCCTGAGACAGGGTTTCTTTGTGTAACAGGCCTAGCTGTTCTGGAACTCACTGTGGATACCAGACTGGCCTTGAACTCATAAAGATCTACCTTCCTCTACCTCCTAAGTGCTAGGATTAAAGGTGTGCACCACCACCACCACCTGGCAGGCAGAATCTTTTGTTTCTAAAGCAACCAAATGAAATTATGCTGTTGATACTGGGTCAGGAGCCTGTCTCCTATTTCAAGCAGTAGTGGCCCTGACGGTGGTCCCTAAGGTGTATCTTTGAAACCAAAGGGATCTGACAACTAGTTTGAAGCTCCAAATTTTACCAAGCTCCCTTATTTTGCAGATTAAGAAGTAGAGAAACAGAAGGGGGTGACTTAACCAAGATCATACTCAAGGTGAATTAACCAAGATCATACTCAAGGTGAATGAGGCAATTGTTAGTACTCAGGCATCTGTACTGGGCTGCCCTTGGGGTTCTGACGGGATACACCCTCAGCTGCAGCTGCTAAGAGCACCATCTGTGCACATTCACTATGTTCCTTTTTAAAAGGGCCCTGCCCACCTCCCATCTCTCTTTCTTTCTTTCTCTCTCACTCACGTTGTCTGTTCCTCTCTCTCTGCCTCTCTTCTCTTCTGCCATTCCTGTCCCCAGAGGCCATTTCCCTCCCCTTTTTCCACCTCCCCCCAAAAACCCCTCCATGCTCTGTCACACGGCATTTTTCTTCTCACTCCTGTTTCCTCCTGTCATGAAACCTTCAGTGACTATGAGGGTCAGCTGGCTAGAGACTTGGGGACTGTTCCCTGCTATGCCTATATTTCAGGGAGCTACAGGATGAGGACTTCTGGGTAGCTCATCTCACATAGAATTGCTAAAAATCCTGGTTACCCCTCTTCTGGCTGGAATATGAACATTGACATAGTTATGGGAAGGATTTATTTCCATGGCAAAAAGCAGCACGCAAGATGACATTATCTTTGTTCTTGACTTTCAAATGTGGTTCTGATAAACATGTGATGACTGGAACCACACAGGAAACCCAGAGTGAGGGCAACAAACAGCCTAGCTTCACTCCATGTCTGCCCTCCAACGCTCCTCATTGCCTCCTATTGGCCAATCTCTCCCTACCCCCAATCGTGGGAAGAGGACCTTGCTGAAGTGTGGGCAGAGAGGGGCATGTCTCTGAGTCACTGGAAGCTGACTTTCACAGCTAACTTAGATGCCCAGGGCAGGAGGAGGGAAAGCCCCTTAGCCTTTGATGATGAGTGTGAATTTGTTGTACTTGACCTGCTATCAGGGCACTCCCTTCTGTAGTAAGTTCTAGAGTCATGGGTCTCTTGGACTTGCACTTGAGACAACTTTAGCACTGCAGTTAATTTTGTTAGACCCAGGTCTTACAGCTCCCATTTGGCCTAGGCACTGCACCTGTGGGGATCAGAAATCCAAGCCTTTTGTGCTTTGAGGAGGGTGAGAGAATGAGTCATAGGAAGACCACACACTCCCTGCCTGGAGGACCTCTATCAAGCACAGGGCAAAAGGAAGGGCAAGGAGTTTGTGGTCCCCAATTAAATCATGGATAGAAATTGCCCATAGGATAAGCCCCAGGTGGTCCCTGAGGCCTTTGAGTGAAAACTAGGATGTCAGCTGCTGGCTCCTCTGAGTGGGCAGTCTATGTAGTTTGTTGAGACTAACAATGAAAGGTTTGCCTGGAAGCCAAAGTGGGGCCAGGAGGCCTGAATTCTTCTCCCTCTGTACTGGGGCCCTGGGGGCTTCCTGGTACTCTAGGAAAAAGATGAAAACAGAAGGTATAGTTCCAAGTCAGTTAACAAATGAGGACAGTGAGGCATAGACTGCCAAATGGGATAGTGATGGAAGGCCTGGAGATCAGGGAAAGAATGGAGCTGGCTTCCGGGATGCTGGGATCTGGGTACCATCAGTGGGTCAGCCACCCTTCCTTGCCCTGCTCTGCCTTGCCCTGCCCTCCCCTTCTTTTCTCTACCCTATTTTCCTTTCCACTTCCCCTATTCTTCCTGCCCCCATTCCTTCTCCTTTCTCTGTCCTTTCTTATTCCTGCCTTTTTCCTCAGGCTGGTATGGAACTCAGGATCCTCCCACCACCATGTTCCTACAGTTAGGACACACACATGAGTCTTTCACCACATCTCCTGCCCCTCATCAGTTGGCTTTTAGATGCTGACTTTGTCACCTCTGGTGTCAAGGATATGGCTGCCTGTATCTCTAGATAAATCTCTTCTGAATGCCCGACTCTTCATTCCAGGATGGAGACTTCTGGGAAGACACGTGGGTCCACGGCATGGTCTGGTCCATACCCAGTGACAGGAGCATGTGACAGCTGAGGACTGTCTTCTGTAATAAGCTCTGCTTGGGGACTGGGGATTGATAGTGCAGACCAGGCAGGCAGTATAATCAGGGGCCCTGGGAAAGGACAGAGTGAGACAGTCCCAGCTTGTCTCTGTTCCAAGTCCCATAATGTAGTGAGTGGAGCCAGCTGTAGACAGAGTCCCCGATTTCCAGCAAGGCTGTAGCTTGGACTTGACTTTGAGCAACCCTGCAACCTCTACTCTTCTGCTGCTTCCATGCTTGGATTAGGTATCAGGCAGAAATCACTTCTTGTGTCACAGGTTTTATTTGCTTATTTATTTTAAAATTATTTAATTTTATTTTATGTACTTTGGTGTGAGGGTGTCAGATGCCTTGGAACTGCAGTTACAGAGAGTTGTGAGCAGCCATGTGGGCTCTGAGAATGTGGACCTCTGGAAGAGCAAGCAGCCAGCTCTCTTAACTGCTGAACCATCTCTCCAGCCCCTATTTATTTATTTATTTATTTATTTATTTATTTATTTATTGAAACAGGGTCTCTACATATCCCTGGTTGTCCTGGAACTCACTACGTAGACCAGGATGGCTTTGAACTCATAGACACCTACCTGCCTCTGCCTCCTGAGTGCTGGGATTAATTGGGTATGTGCCACCACACCCAGCTGTCACAGGCTTCATCAAGCATGACAAAGAGTGAACATCTAAATCAAGGTGAAGCACCCACAGCTACTGGTTAGATTTCAGAATGGGCCTACTGACTCTTAAGTCACCTACTCCAGCCTTGGCACCAGACCCTGATTGCCCTCAGGTTCATTTTGGAGCTACCTTTGGGAATGGGAAGGAATATCTAGGTGAGAACAGCCCAGGCTGCCGGGCCTCCGGGAAGCCCCTTCCTGGATGAATGCCTGCTTTCCAGGCTCTGCGTTTCTGGGGGCTGTGAGTCTTACTTAGTTAAATAACACATTTTTAAAAATTGTTGTGATTCCATACTGAAGCTTCCCATATGGTTAATTGGAAGTGTTCTCACCAATATTGCAGGCTGTAAAAACTAATGAGGTAAATGGAAAATTTATCAAGTGCCACAGTTAGACACTAACGTATTGCTTAATGCTACACCCAGGCAGATACTAACATACTGCTCGATGCTACACTTGGGCCTAACAAAGTCAGAGGGGCTCTTCATCCCCAGAGTGAGAATGTGAGGGTCAGTCAGCAGGGCTGGGAGCAGTGGCATTATGGGAGACTCTTTCGACAGCCTTTCTTGACCTGTCTCCCACCCACTTCCTGCTACGTGACAAATGAGAGCAACCAGTGATGTCCAGGTCACAGTACCACATGCTGGGTGGATTGTAAAGAACAGGGTTGCTTCTGTCTGTGCTTCTGGAGGTCAAGGTTGCCACAGCTGGTTGCCTTCTTGCTGGCAGAGTTCCAAGGTGGCACAGGGTCTTATATGGTGAAAGACAAGGAATGCTCACTGGAGTGTGTCTCTTTTGGTCTACTTTATAGGCAGACATCAGTATCCAGTCATGGGTACCCTGAGGACCCGAGCCAAACCTTGTCATCCCCAAAGGCCCTTTCTTTAAACCCCATAGCAAAGATTTCTAATCTTTTGGTTTCCCTGGGCCACACTGGATGGAGAAGAATTGTCTTGGGCCACACACTAAGTCTAGGAATGTTGAATTATAGACAAGGTTTGCAAGAGCATACATACATTTGTTTTTGTGTGGCACACTGTTATACTCTGGCAATGGAAGATGTTCCCACTTTTAATACCACTCAATAGGGATTAGATTTCAACATCTAACATGTTAGGAACACATTCCAGCGATGTGCAACCACAGCAAGCGCCATGTCTACATCACCACATATACGCCAGCATTCAGTTAGGAGTGACATCACTATTAGGGACAATGGGCAGAATTTAACCATGCTGATGCTTTGTGCATTGTCTCATCCCAGGAGAGGAAACTGGAACTCAGAGAGGGAGAAGTTAGCTGTCCAAGACCACACATTCCTAAGCGGTCAAGGCGAGAATTTGAACTCAGGCTCAAATACAGTTTCTGAACCCATCACACTGGGTGCACAGAACCTATTTGTTCAATCAAGCAGCATCTAGGTGCCTGAGCCATGAAGCTCTGGGTATCATAGTGCCCTGGAGGCAAGGGAAAGATGCAGGACAGAGATGAAGGTGCTGGCTGCCAACCCTCTGTCACAAATTAGCCTTCTGTCCCCACTCTAAGTTTGTTCTTCCCCTCTGGACTCCACTTTGTGTCCTGGGAGGCAGACCTGTGTATATATGTCATGGTTTGCATGCCCTGAAGCTTCTATTTGGGTAAGTCAGTGTGTACATGTGTTTACTGGACAATGATGATCTCTAGTTGATAGTTTATGAAGTGTTTAAAAGTGTATATTTTTAGACTTATGTGTTTTAAAAATGTTGTGCATCCATGTGTGTGTGGGACAAGTGCACATGAATGCAGGTGGTTGTGGAGGTCAGAGGCATCAGACCCTGGAGCTGGAGTTATAAGTGATTGGGAGCCACCCAATATATGTTGGGAACTAAATTTGGGTCCTCTGGAGGAACAGAATAGACAGGTCTCAGGGCTGGCAGGGGCTGTTCTAGGAGGTGAATGAAGCTTCTTAGAAGGAGCTGGCAGGCTTGGTTGGAGTTATATTCTGACCATCTTACTGATGTATCTGGAACTGGCTCTATAAATTGAGTTGATTGCTGTATAGACTCCTTTTTTTTTTTTTTTCCTCAAGAGCCTACTCTTGCTTTTGCTTAACCATTGGTGTTTCATTCTCATCCAGTTCTGAGGTCTGTTTATAGACTCTATTCTGGAGATTGAAGTTCTATGTTTTGGGCGTGGCTAATGCACACTCTTTTCCTCTTATCTCTTTTTTGAGACTGGGTCTCTTGCTATGTTCAGGCTGGGCTTGAACTCCCAATCCTGCAGCCTCAATCTTCTGAGTGCTGAGCTAAGGGTGTGTGCCACCATGCCTAGCTCATCTTTTCTTACTAACCTGATGAAGTGGGCTTCAATTCATCAGAATCAGCTGAAGTCTGAAACTGGCATTGTACTAGGAATCCCCACTTGATGGAGACACACTTTGGGAGTAAATGTACTGTGAAGAGAATCAAGATCCCCTTGGACTTGCCTGGTCCTCTTGTGCTGTCTTCTTGGTTCATCATTCACAAGATAAAGGAACTCTTCATCTTTATGCAGTCTTTTAGGTATCAAGGACAATGGAGCATGATTCCTTCTGCTTATTCTTCTAAATCCTGAAGCAAGGAAGCTGCCCTTCCATGCCACTGCCTCCTGTATCCCATCAGCCAAAGAACTGTTCACTAGTTAGATTTACAGTGGCTCTGAAAACTCTGGTTTCTGGATATCGTGTCCCTTACACAAGAGAAGGAAGACTTACCATGTTTCTAGGGGAGGCTGATGAATGCTGGAGGTTTGACACTCAGTGGGCCTTGGTTATGAATGTGAATGAGATGTTAAGACAGTAGCAAGCATTTTAAGATATTTGTTCAAAACCCAAAACCTCACAAGTTCACTCATTCAAGAAATATTTATTGATGGCTAAGAAGATGGCTTAGCCAGTAAAGAGCTTTCTTGTAAGCAAATGGGCTCAGGTTTGATGTTCAGTGCATGTGTATTCACACACACACACACACACACACACACACACACACACACACACACATCAAATAAAAAACCCAAGAGGATAGTGCCTGTGCCTGCTGTTCTCTGGCTTCCACACATATGTTACATATATGTATGTGTGACACACAGACCCATGTACACTAACACATATTTATTGGGCAATCATCAAGTTCCAGGGCAGCTACACACTTCAAGATGTGTGCAAAGCTAAACTGACCCTTGCCCTGTGGGGTGCACAGTCCTTTAGGGGAGCTGGAAATTCAGCAAGGCCACAGGTCCATAAGACTTTGTAGATTCAGGGTCAAGGGCCTGGGGTCTGAATTCAGCTCCTTAGGTTCTTCTACCACTGTGGATCTGCTTTCTGATGCCTGTGGGATATTCTAGAGAAAGAAAAGGAAAAGAATCTTCCAAAGCCTTCTTTTGGAGTATTGTAACAAAATACTAGAGAATGGTAATTTATAAAGAGAAATAGTTTGCTGCCCATTTCCAAACACATGGTGCTGGCATCTGATGGGATTTTCATGTTGTGTTATCCACCATAGAAGGCAAGTAGGCACCTGAGTGTGAGAGCAGTCACTCAAGAGGCATACTTGTATGTTGTATGTGTGTGTGCATGTGTGCACTTTGTATGTGTGCCTGTGCATGTGGGTGTGCCCAGAAGCTAGCAGTCAATGTTGAGTGTCCTGTTTAAGGCAAGGTCTCTCAGTGAACAGGGAACTCACAAATTTGAGCTTCAAGGATTTTTTTGTCTTTGCCTCTCCAGCATCAGAATTGTAGGTGTTCCCTATAGTATCTGAATCTCACGTGGACTCAGGTCCTCATGACTTCATGACAAGCACTTTACTGATTAAGCCATCTCTTAGTCCAGTATTTGTGGTGCACACGTGTGTTCGTGCGTGCATGTATGTGTGTGTGTGTGTGTGTGTGTGTGTGCTTATGAGTGTTTTGCTTGTCTGTATGTCTGTGCACCACATTTGAGCCTTGTAGAGGCCTGCAGAGGCCAGATAAGGACATCGGATCTTATGGAACTTGAATTATAAGCAGTGGAACTGAAATTATAGACAGTGGCTATGAGCTACTATGTGAGTGCTGGGAATAGAACCTGGGTCCTTTGGAAGAGTAGCCGTTGCTCTTAACTACTAAGCCTAAGCCATCTCTCCAACCCCCTCTCCTCATTACTTGTTTTTTCTTTTTCTTTCCTTTCCTTTTCTTCTTCTTTTTTAAATAGTCGATTTCTGAGATACAGAGTCATTACCAAGGCCATGTGATTAATTCATGTTCAAGGACAGACCCTTATGACCCATTACCTCTTACTGGCCCCACCCCAAATGCTGTTGCCCTGTGGAGGTCACTTTCTCTCTCTCTCTCTCTCTCTCTCTCTCTCTCTCTCTCTCTCTCTCTTTCTTTTTCTTTCGGTTTTTCGAGACAGGGTTTCTCTGTATTACTTTGGAGCCTGTCCTGGCACTAGCTCTATAGACCGGGCTGGACCCGAACTCACAGAGATCTGCCTGCCTCTGTCTCCCAAGTGGTGGGATTAAAGGCATGCATGCCACCAATACCCAGCTCAGAGGACACTTTCAATCATGACATCTCTATGAACAGCAGCACTCTGTAGTTTCTGGCTTTTCTACTGCCTGCTCTCCTCTACTCTGAGGGCATCTGCATCCGTGAACAGTATCCATTGCATGGGCTGCCAGGCAAGCTGCAATGGACCTGGGCTCTGAGCCCCAGCCCTGTGGGAGTGTGGCAGGGAAAGTGTCTGGCTCCAGTTAGATCAGCCTCCCTTTGATGAAGCCTAGGAGTTGGGAGGAGCTGCTGTAGATGCAGGAGGCTGCTTCTCATAGCAGGCTTGGGAGCCCCCAGCACCCTGGGGGATCATCTGCTTAGAGCTCTCCAATCAGCAGGCCACCAGAAGGGAGACTAGGCAGGTATAGAGGCTAGGGAGTGACACCCAAAGGAGGGGAGACAGAGTCGCCATCCAGGCACATGGCCAACATGAACTGGAGCCAGATCTAAGATTAGAACGGGTAGGTTTGTGACGCTCAGACGGCCACTCGAGCTCCCAGCCCATGCTGTCTCTTGGCAAGGCTCTTCTTGTCCTGCTCTGACTCAGACCCACCCTACTTTTTCTCTGGAATTATTGTCACTGTCATAATCGGTCTAATAAAATACTCATCTGATGACCTATTAGTAAGGCATGTTGTTGACAGGAAATGTGTATTCTCCACATTTTCTATTACACTGTCTATTTCCTGCTTCACTTTTCTTGGGAGTTCAGGAGTCACTGGAGATAATAACGTATTGACAGAAAGAGAAAGTGGGGGAGTATCGTTGGAAGTGGAAGATTTGGTTCTATTTCCCGGCAGGGGTTTCTGCAGAAAACCCACAACTCATTTCCTGGTGGCTTGCTTAAGAGGTCATCTGCTCCTCTTCCCTCAAACAGATTGTCCTCACTGCCCTCAGGACTGATGCCTGGGCCCTGTGTGGATGCCAGGCCTGCCGTGTCTGGGAGCTACAGTTTGGAAGGAGGTCCTCCAGAGTCTGCAAAGTACGTGGAACTAATGTTTCTCAACAGTTATCAGGGCTCCATTGAGGATGGTGGAAGAAGAAGCCAGTAATCATTGAGCTTTCTGGGGCTGGAGAGACAGCTCTGCAAGCATGACGACCTGAGTTCGGGTCTCTAGTACACACAAACACAAATACAAACATGCCTGAAAAAACAGGTTGGCAGACAGGAGGATCTTGGGGGTGGCTGGCTGTCAGCCTATCTCCAAGCTCCAAGTTAGAGGCTGTCAGTGACAAAGCAGGATCTTTTGATGTCCTCCAGACATACACACACACCTCTCACTTTTACCCCTACCCAATTTTTTATTTTCTTTTGGTGGGGGGCAGTGCTTCAGGAGTAGTAAAAGCCCAGAGACAGATATTGGGGCTAAAGCTGAAGATCAGAAAAGCAGCGCGGCCAGCCACTAGAGAGTCCTCACCTTTACCAATGCTCAGACAAAAAGGGTGATCCTGTCCTCAGATTGCATCTCCAGACTGTATTGCTCTCCACCAAGCCTCAGACTCCCTCAGACTGCAATGAACTCCTTGTCTCGTCCTGCCTTATATTCCTCTCTAGTGCTGGGATTAAAGGTGTGGGATCCCAAGTGCTGGGATCACCTTTGTGTGAGCTGTTTCTTTTTCAGACTGATTTACTCTCATGCAGTCCAGGGTGGCCTTGAATTCACAGAGATCTGTCTGCCTCTGCCTCTGGGTCTCCAGCTTTATTTATTTATTTAGCTATTGAATTGCAAATAGTTCACAACTGGGTGAGGAAAAGAAAGGGAGAGAGGGAGCAAACATGGCAGGTCAACATTCCTAGTGTGCCTGACTACCTCTTTTAGCACTGAAACACCTCAGTCCCCAGGAGACTGTGATGGTTGGTCACCCTTAGAATGAACGCCATTTGTTGAGCAGTCATGTCCAGGCTTGGAGCTGGGTGCCCGAGAGCTGAGTAGGACACCTTCAGGACAAGAGAGAGAGAGATTGATGCCAGTTTAAGGAATTAACCCAGCTACCTTAGGCTAGCAGTTTACTGAGTCAGGTAGCTTAAAGCAGAGGGGCCTTGTGCTTCTTGCAGCCTGGCTGAGGGGTTTGTTACATTCCTGTGGGGACAGCGCCCCCTGTGGAATGACACCCAGGTTGCTGGGCAAGTCAGCTCCAGTATACTGAAGCTGGGCACAAGAGTACCCGACTTCTCTGGGGTGCTGAATAAGAACAGACAGAGGAGGGCCTGGCTCACCTGTCAAGACCTCACCTTCCCTGGCTCTTCCTTGGCCATCTAGAATGGGCGGGACTCCTCTCCAGGGCCTCCACAGCTACAGTTTACTTTCCCATTGAAGTATTCCCACATAACCGGAACTGTTCTTCCTGAAGGCCTGTTGGGCCTTCAGGGCCATGTCTTGGTTTCTTCATCAGGCCCGCAATGGTTGTCTATGTCCCTACACTTCTACCAGAGGGGCCTCTGAGTTGTGAATTGGGAGATGATTTGCAGTGGATACCCATTGTGTTTGGATATCTAGATATTTGTCTAACTTTTCCTTCCAAACCTGGGTCTTGAAAATAAGTCTCACCTTTAAGAAATGCCACAAGCCTAAGAACCCAAGAGACCAATAGAAAAAAGGAGGCTTAAGTTTATGGGAGTAGCCTTGGGCCAACACTTAGGGAGAGAGGATGCCTAGGCCTGGGGACATAAATGGAGACATTGGAAGCCTTTGCCACCTTCTGAGGTAGCATGGATACATTCCTGTGGGCTTGGCTTCTGATTACTTCTGTCACAGAGGGTCTCTGTCACTGACCTACCTGGATCTCCTTTTCCCTATTCCCTGGGGAGTGCCAGAACCAGCATGACACATAGTATGCACTTAACACACAGCTGGCACTTGCCCAGTATGGGGATTTTGCTGGGGACACTGGTCAGTTTGATAGAAATGTCCCATTTAGGGATGAGCACTCAACAGCCACTTGCTCTCCGAGTTTGGACCAGTGAGAAGTCTGCATTGACCCTGCTTTCCACATGAAGAGACTTCCCTGGGAAGGCCAAGAGCAGCACTGACCTATGGGAATGAATATACATGTTTAGAAGGCAGTTTGATAACATGGTCATTTAGCAAAAGCAGCAATAGCAGGTCCCCTCTCCCTCCCCAGCCATGGGCTTTTGACTAGGTCTACAGTACCAGGCATAAATGAATTCCCTCTTGTGGGGTGGGCCCCAAACGGAAGCAGAGGGCAGTTGATTACCTCTACAACAGTCATGCTGTGGTTGCACTGCTGGGTGCATCGTGCCTGCCAGGGATTTAAAGTGCAATTCAGTGGCATTAAGTACGTCCATACATTTTGTGACTGTCTGCATCATCCATCTCTAGAACTCTCTTCATCTCTGAAACTCTCATCATAACCAGCTTCCTCTACCCTCTGCCCCAGACACTTAAACATTTCACTTTCTGTGTCTATGATTTGAGAACTGTGGGAATCCTGTAAATGTGGAATCCTACATTATCTGTCCTTCACGAAGGGTTTAGCCTACCTCACATCATATGGTTTTTCCCTTTTAAGGCTGCCATTATATGTATATCCCATAGTTAGTATTTTATCTTCTAACTATTTTAGTTTTTAGAGAGGATCTTACTACATAGGTTTAGTTTACTTGGAACTCACTTTACAGACCAGGCTGGTTTAAAATTCACATAGTTCTGCCTGTGTCTGCTTCCTGATTGCTGGGCTTAAAGGTATGTGTCACCATTCCTGGCCTTATTCCCCAGATTTTATATATATAAATACATACATATATATATAAAATACATACACGTGTGTGTGTGTTGAATGTGTGGCGTGTCTCTGTGTATGTGGTGTATATATGGTGTATCTGTATATTGTATGTCTGTGTGTATTTATACGTGGAAATGAAATTGTGAGTTTGATGTCCTTGGAGGCAAGAGGTATCAGATCCCCTGGAGCTGGAGTTAACCTCAGTCCTGGGCTGACATGAGTATTGGGAACTGAACTTGAGTCCTTTGAAAGAGCAGAAAGTGGTATTAACCACTATGCTATCTGTCCACCCCCCACACTGTTAGCTAGTTGCTCCCATCTTCTGACTGTTGTGAATACAGTACAGGAGTTTTAAAATCTCCATTTTACTGAAAGAAAGGAAGTACTTTCCCAAAGATACTCCAAGTCATAGAACCATATAAGGACAGGAGGAAGTCTTAAATCCAGACCTGTTGGAGGTTCCTACATCACATTCCTCGTGTGATGAAGCAGATGTATAACTGAATGAATGCTGTAGAAGGTAGGTGCTAAATTGTACTAGCAAAGCCAAGAAAAGCTTCTGTAATATAGCCTGCCATTTGATTGGTTCAGTAGTGAAACATATTAGCATAGAATGCAGCTACAGATTGGTCCCAAGAGGGGGAGCTATTTCTCTATGGGGTAATTCAGAAGACTCATGTTCTTTCATGTTCAGCTCCACTGTCCCCTGGTACCTGGGACTCCTCTACCTCTAGGCATCAGGAAGGGTGAGAAAGCATGGGAGAAACTCTCTTGCCACTCCGAAGTCCCTAGTCCGAAAGAGCCTGTCTCACCAGGTGGTGGTGATGCACGCCTTTAATCCCAGCACTTGGGAGGCAGAGGCAGGCAGAACTCTGTGAGTTTGAGACCAGCCTGGTCTACAAGAACTAGTTCCAGGATGGCCTCCAAAGCCACAGAGAAACCCTGTCTCGGGGGTGGGAGGAAGGAAGAGCTCATCTCACCCAGGCTCATGCCATTGGTGTAAACCTGTCCAGGACCATGCTTCAGGGAAGGGTGTCTGGGAGATAGAGTCCCCACTGGGCAGTTGTTCCTAGTAGCCTCATTGCCACCGGGAAGGTGGAACAGGCATTCCTGGTTGGATCACTTGTGAATATTGTATGAGCCAAGACTGTCAATGTTTGAATGGGATTTTTCATGGAGGATGCTGGCAGAAATGCTTGAATGTTCAGGAGGCACAGAGAGCAGTGTGAACACCAATACTGTCTGGACACAGCCCCTTTCACATTGGCTAATCTCCCTTTCCAGCTTCCTCACTGTCACGGGCTATTTCACGGGTGCATCAGTGTGGAAGCACGTGCCTATAGACGGCAGATAAAGATCTTTTAACCTTGTATTTCCTCTTGCATTGTCATAAATAGCTCTGCAATGCCATTCCAGCGAGCCTGACAGCTCCTACATTGAGATCTGGGTGCAGCAGCATATCTTCCTGTTATATATAAAAAAGAGTGACAGCATTCATCGTTTACGGTGACATCAATGAAGTCTGCTTGTAGAGGTTCCCACTCTATCCATTCATAATGCCTTTTATGACTTCAGGCTTTTAAACGTGGCATTTGGGTCTATTTTTCAAATGTACCACCATTATCAGCTCAGGAAGCCATTCTTCAACATTTCATTTTTCTAAGAATATCTGGAATATCTTAATTCCTGTGAGGCTTCTCCGTGGGGCAGGCTGGCAGGTAGAACTTTAATGTGAAAAAGAAGGAAATGAAGAGGCTGTTGGATCCCTCACCTTAGGATATTACTCATCTCACATCCCTCCTCCCCCTTTTGTTGTAGTCCCCAGGTTAAGACTCTATAAGACATGGCTGCCTTTGTGTGGGGATGATAGAGGGCAGCTATAGTGTGGGGCCAGTTCTGACCTGGAAATATTGCCAGATCTGCCATGAAGAGGGCAGAGCTCTGTGAAGTTGGAACATCTTGCCTGGTAGGGCTGTGAACAGCAACACAAGTTTGTCCTTGCTTCCCAAGAGACTCCACAGCTGGTCAGCAATGCTCTCATGGTTCTCGAGGAAGAGACCCAGGTGGAGAATCAAATCTTGCATCTTTCTGGATGTTTCCTGTCTTTGGAAGACCACCTCCCTTGATCTTCTATGTCCCAGCTTTGTCTTCATCTGAAGATCTTGCTAGTTGTAGAAGGCTGGGAACGATCTCTCTCTAGTACAGTTCCCTTGGACAGGCTGAAACCTCTTAGACAGGGCAAGATTTGACTATTGATTTAAGGGAAGGAAGCTGTTGAAAGTCTTGAACTGCTTCTCAGCAGCTGTTCAGGCCATGTTGTAGACACAGCAGACCCTCCAAGCATGGGGACATTTGCCTGGTTTTAGCCAACAACAAGCCCTTCCCTTCACATGTGCTTTCTAATTACAAATGAGTTCTTGTGGGCTTAGCAATAGTACATAACATTGGTCCTCTCCAGGAAGAAGCAGAGATGATGAAGGTGTTCAAGCGGGGGCTTTAAGAGCTTGTGTTAGAAAAGGCAAAATAATTGCAAGATAGTAACTAATAGACGGAAGGAAATGTGGCAAACCAGTCTTGTACAAATGGCACCTCTCTTATCATTGAAAGATAATTACTGTCTGATGGCTGTGTGTTTCATAGTCTACCCTTGGAGTTGTTTGGAATATTAGAGGGATCCCCCCCCCCAAATGATCCCAAATTTGACTTCATCTCTGAGGTACTTGAGCTTTCTCTTTGAAGCCCGGAGAGACTATATTTCCTGAATGGTTATGGTGTAGCCCATGTCCCCTGGCATAGGGCACTGTGCTGTGTTTGCCCCACAGCACTGTGGATAAGAAGCTAAGAGTTGGTGTCATGAGTTCAGGTCTCTGACATTGCACATGGTGACCAGGGGAGGTCACATAACCTCTGAGAGTCCATTTTCACATGTTTGGAGTGAAGCTAAATAGTACATAGCTTAGGGATGAGGAGGGAGCAGGATGGTAGCTTGCTAGCTGAGGATGTCCCAGGCTGAGCTCGGTCCCCAGCACCATTAAGACAATCATACACAGATTGAAGGATATGGAGAGAGTGACTAGGTTAAAGATTGACTCCTAAGAAATTAAATGAACAGCACTATCACAGGGCTTCACCTGATATGTATTGTCCATTGCTGTGTAACAAAGTCCCTTTAAATAGAGCAGATGAAACAAGGACTTCTTACACTTCCTGCTCATAGGGAGCGTTGGTGGGGCTGAGCTGGAGACATAGCCTCTTTCACCTCTCTGTCTTCTGTGGGGCTGCAGTCAGCTACATCTGAAAGCTCAGCCATGGAGAAACCCTGTTTGATGCTGTGCATGCTTGCTGTATGCCTGTGAGCTAAGGGAAGGGCATCTAAATTCCTTATTGGCCACTGGTGGAGGGTGATTCTTGTTTCCTGCCACATACACCTTTCCACAGGCTGCCCTTGATGTGAAAGCGCACACACACATGCACAGAAACACATGTGCACATGCATACACACTGTGGCTTGTGTGTGGAGATCAAACTAGGAGTAGGTTCTCTCCTTTTACCATGTGGGTCTCAGGAACAACTCAAGCTATTATGTTTTTTCTGCAAGTGCCTTTACTCACAGAGCAATGTCACCAGCCCAAGGTCAAAGCCTTTTTGGAATCTAATCTAGGGAGTGACATTTTATCACCTTGCTCCCACTCCAGGAAAAGGTGTCACACCTTGAGGCAAGATCACTGGAGTCACTGGGTGGTGGTGTCGGCACTTGCCTTTAATCCCAGCACTTGGGAGGCAGAGACAGGTAGATCTCTGAATTTGAGGCCAGCCTGGCCTACTGAGCGAGTTCCAAGACAGCCTCCAAAGCTACAGAGAAATCCCGTTTTGGAAAGCAAACAAACAAACAAAGATCACTGGAGTCATCTCAGCAGCCTCCTGCTGCAACATGTGACACTTGGCACAGGAGCAGACTGCCATCAACAAAGTGAGAGAATTGCAGCTCTGAGATGGTTCTATTTACGCTTTTTATTAACACATAAAAAAATTGGTTCTTTGAGAATTTCACACCACTCTAATTCCACCCATCTCCCCATCCTCTGTTGCCTACCACCAGCCTTGTAGTATCCTCCTCAAAGGAAAGACAAAAAGAAACAATAAAAACAAGATAAATATAATAAATACAAATAAGGATATCAGTATCAATAAAAACAAACAAACAAACCAAAACAAAAACCACGTTGATCCTCCATCTTTGCCACTGCATCAGTTGCCTCTTCATTCATCCTGGTGGGGTTGGGAGCTACTGTGTATCATGCAATGTATCCTTTTGTCCAAACAGCTTTGCTTGCAAAGGTTCCTTGTATAATGTGTGAGGCTAAAGGCCTCTGGCTTCTGGTGCACCATCAACACCAGACCCTCACAGAAACTCCCTTCCAACATCCTACTGCTGGTCTTTGTCATGGAGATCCCAAAGCCATGCTTCTGTAGGACCAGTCCCTTAACACACTCCAGCAGGTTGTGGATGGGCCAGTTCAAAGCCCTGGATATGTACCTGGGTGGCAGCCAAGCTGATCAGTCTGGGCCACTGGGACCGCCTCCCTTGGGTGATGGGTGGAGCCAACTCCCCCATGCCTGTGGTGAGAGGTGTGGCCAACTTTCCTAAGTATAGGGGAGACAACTTTCCTATTTAGGGGTAGGGCCAGCTTTCCCATGCTGGGGTCATCTGGGTCCCTTATCTCAGGGCCAGTGAGGGGAGAAGTCAGCTCTCTGGTGAGGAGGGGGAAAGCTCTCCCTGAGCCAGTGAGGGCCAGGGCCAGCTTAGCAAGGCCCTTGTACTTCAACATATGGTTCAACATATGGTTTTCATGGGCCTCTGTGGTAACATGGGTAATGGACATCAATATAGACCCCAGACATGGCCATCAGTAGCAGCTTGGGCCCAGGTGTCACCATGGTCCTAGGTGGCAGTGTAAGCCTCCTGTTCAGCATGGGCCCAGCAACAGTGTGGTCCCAGGTAGTGGTCCAGACCTTCAAGAGTTGAACAGTCCCTGATGGCAACAGGAGCCTTTGCCGCAGACCTCAACACAGATCTTGGTTGTGGCAGGGCCATGGACCCAGACATGGCCCCCAGCCACAGCTTGGGCCCAGATGTCAACATGGTTCCAGGTGGCAGCACAATCTATCCAGATCTGCATGGTCCCAGCAGCAGCAGCATGACCAACATGGCTTCAGTGGCAGCCCAGACCATGGACATCGATGCACTCTGGCTGGGGTGTGGCCATGGACCCAGACATAGCTCAGGCCCAGATGACTCCAAGGCCATGGGTGGCAGTGCAGGCTGCTCAGGTCAACATGGCCCAAGCGGCTGCATGGCCCTTGGACCCCAACATGGTCACAGGTAGCAGTCTAGAAGCTGGCATCCTTGTGGATTTTGGTGGCAACTTAGGCAATGGGCATCAACAGAGACTCTGGCTGCAGTAGAATCACAGACCCAGACATGGTCCTTGGCTTGGATGGCACCATGGCCCCAGGTGGCTACATAGGCCACTCAGATTGGCATCATCCTGGCTACAAGGTAGCCCTCAGACAACAACGTGATCTGAGGTGGGGGTCCAGACTGTATCCACATGGCCTTCAATGGTAGCCATGGATATCAACACAGACTGTGGCTGTAGTAGGGCCAAGAGTCCAGACATGGTCTTTGGCGGTAGCTTGGGCCATGATGCTACCATAGCCCTAAGTGGCAGTATAGTCCACCTTGATCTGTATGACCCTGGCAGCAGCATGACCTTCAGACACCTCCCTGGCCTCAAGTGTCAGCCCACACCCTGGGCATCTATACAACATTCAGTGGTAACAGGAGTCACTGACATTGATGCAGACAGGCCCTTGGGCCAGTTGACATGCTGGCCACTCAGCAAGGGAATCCAGCTGCAGCATGTCCCTTGGTCCCCAACATGACCGCAGGGGCTAGCATAGAGCCTGGGCATGTGTGTGGCCTTTGGTGTAGACATGGGCCATGGACATTGGTAGGACCATAGACTCGGATGCAGCCTGGATCTGAATGCCACCATGACCCAGGGCGGCAGCACAGGCCACTCAGATCAGCATCACCCTGGTTGCAGGGTGGCAACATTGCCCCAGATGGGGGCCCAGACCCTAGGCATTCACAGGACCCTCAATGGCAACAGGTGCTATGGATATCGATACAGACCCTTCCTGCAGTAGGGCCACAGACCAGACCTGGCCTTCAGCTGTAGCTCAAGCCTGGATGTCTCCATGGCCCCAAGTGGTAACTCAGTTATTCAGATCAGGATGGCCCCTGAGGGGGCATGGCCCTTGGACATCAACATGATCACATGTGGTGGCCCAGACCCCAGGCGTCTTAATGGCCTTTTGTGGTAACAGGAGCCATACACATCAACACAGACGTGGTCCTTGGCGGCAGCCCAGGACCAGATATCACTGTGGCTCCTGGTGGCAAGCAGGCCTCCCCCAGCCCATTCCTCACCATTTTCACTTCTTCAGATCCACCTCTCTCTTTAGGATATGAAGTTCTCTGTCTCTCTTTCCCACCCATACCCCTCCATTCATTTGCTCACAGTGGGCCCATGGCTTCTTCCCTCTGCCCAGGGCAAACTGTCCTGGGCAGGTGTTTGTGTATTCATCTCCACCACTTGGTCCTCTACGTTTGCATTTTAATTGGAATAGATTTTTTTTCCCCCATGAAATGATGTGGATGGAACAATCTGGAATAAAACCTCCTAGTGACAGCAGTTCTAATGTATCTTCCTTACAAAGTACCTTTGACCTACTGTACCTTATGCTCCTAGGATCTTCTTGCCAACTTATTCTGAGCACCTGATCTCTGAGATCAAAACTATCATCATTAGGGGACCCTTTAAAGCCTGGGGCTTTTTAAACCCAGGGACCAAAGCCGTGGAGGTGGGGCAGTGCCAACTGCAAACAAGTGTGGGGAGTTTGAAAGGGGCCAGTCAGAGCTCAGTTACTTGACCTTGGCATATTGGAATGTGGGCAGGGCCCAGGGTTCAGAGACAGGTCCTGTCGGGGGAGACACAGCTGCTGCTCCCTTGACTGGTTCATATCAAGCAGAAAGTGTCTACGGGCGAGCCATGCGGCTTGTGGGTTAGAAAGACACTGGAGCTGGTAGGTTGCATTTCTAAGACATTTGTTTCACAGGTGTGCGGACTTCTCTACAGCAAGATCTTTTCTGAGCTTCAACCCCAGTTGGAGGACATGAGAGCTACTGTTCTTCCAGCAAAGACAAAACTCAGAGGGACAAGGACATTGACCATGGTCCCCTGGAGTGAATCTTTGATGCTGGGGATACTGAAGAAATACCATGATGTGTTGGAGTTGGAATGCCTGGAGAGGCATCTTCTCTGGGCTCTTAAACCTGAGTTACCCTCCATGAATACTCTTTCTAATCACTCAACATCTACCTAGGTGTATAGATAGATGCAGGTGTAGAGTGCAAAGAGGGGCTTGTGGGAAGTGCCCTGGAAGCTGCAGAAATGGAGAAGGCTGGTAGCTGAAGGATTTAGACTTGAATCTCAACTTCTCTTCCCTGCAAGGTGACCCAATCTTTCTGAGCAGGTATTTTTGTGTTTCTCTGATAGGAACAGTTGTGCTGGCTATCTCCTGGGTTTCCTGGTTTGTGTGAAGTCTTGTGTTGGCAACTATGAATTTTAATGCAAGCTGAAAGGAGTTCTGGCATTGATTAGTCATGTCTGCCATGGGTGAGGAAGGGTAGCAGAGGTGTTCATTGTCCTTGTCTGAAGACTTCTGCTGACTTAGAACAATACATGTGAATCTTCTTCATGTCTGGTTGCTATCACAAATCCTTGTGTTTTTCTTTCAATTAACTCCAATTCAGTTAATGACCAAATAGACACCTTAGAAAACACCGAGTTAGTCATCCCAGGTGTCTTACAAACATCCCTGAAGTATTGACAGCAGAACCTACTCTTTCTGAGTCATGCTGACCCCACTTACCAGGAACATTTGTACCCAACTCATCATCAGAAGGAAACATCTCAGAGCTCTAGGGCTGCAGAAGCAAAGTGAAGGAGAAGCCAGTAGACCAGCAAAGGTATTAATGTGGTGTTTTTACAGCCAGAGTGCCTCGCTGTCATCAGGAGCAGCCCCTTCATGAGATATAAGTAATTTGTGCAGGCTGATCCTGGTTTTCTCATTAATATGCAAATGAGGCATGCCAGTTGTTAGGTTAGAAGAAAGCTGTCATGTTTATTGTGACAGATTTAATGGATGTGTTTGGATTGTGCATTCAATGTGTTTTCAAGAGCATGTCTTATCTTTGTTTAGGCAGTAAATCAAAAATGTAAACAACAATTCATTAGCATCTGTCAGAAGCTCAAAGCCACATTGTTTCACTTGACAATCTTCCCAGAGGTGGGGAAAAAAACCCTATATCTGACTTATTCAAGATTAGTTAGAAATTGCACTGGCTTTCCCCTCCTTTCCCTCACCAAATGTGTAAGCAGCAATTTAACAACAGTGGCTCTACTTCTAGAGCCAGGAGGGTCGCAGGGCCATAAACAGGGACCTTGCATCTTGATGCATCTTACATGTGTTGCAGAACTTTGGCACCCTCGTATGCCCTATGGTGGTGACCAGGTCTGGGGAAGTCATGTTGAAAACAAAATAATTGGTAGAAGCATTGCTTCATTCCACAGAATGAACCACTGGGAGAAAACAGTGAAATGTTAATATAAAAAAGTGAGAAATAGGATTAGGATCCAAAGGGACTGGGGAGATGGCTCAGTTGCTAAAGTGCCTGTGTTGACATTTTGATGCTAAAGATTCCACAAATGAAGTCAAAGATTCCATACATGGGCTTGCAGTATGGCTCACTGGGGAAAGGTACCTGCCACCAAGTCTGATGACCTGAGTTCAGATTCCCAGCACCCACACAAAACCCTGGCTTCTGGCACAAATCTGGAGGCCCCAGTGCTGGGGAGGCAGGAACAAATGGATTCCTTAGAACTCATTGACCAGGTACCCTAGCTGGACTGATGAGTTCCAGCTTCACTTCCAGACTCTGCCTCTAAAAATAAGGTGGTGAGTGGTGAAGGATGACACCTGATGTCCATATCTGCCTACACACACATACATACACATACATACTTATGTACACACACATATATACACATACATACACACTCATGTACACACATGCATACACACATATACACACATACATACACACATACACACACATACATACACACTTATGTACACACATACACACATGCATACACACTCATGTACACACATACATACACACATATACACACATACACACACATACATACACACACATATATATGCACACACACCAAACACATACACACACCACACACATACGCAAACACACACACAACATACATACATACACACACCACACACATCACACACACCACACATTACATACACACATATACACCACACATATACATATACATATACACATATACATACATACCATACATACATACATACCACACACACACACACACACACCATACACTACATACACATATACCACAACACATACATATACATTACATACACATACATATATACATATACACACACTACACACACATATACACACATATACACACCACAACAGATCACACAATATTTACAAACATATACACCACACACCCATACACACACACACACACACACACACACACACACAGCTTGGGTAGGGACTCAGGGAACTGTAAAAAAAGGAAAGATGGGAAAAGAGGATGAAGAAACATCACAACCATGGCAACTCTTATGATGGAAAACATTTAATTGGAGCTGGCTTACAGTTCAGAGGTTTAGTCCATTATTGCATGGTGGGAATCATGGTGGCATGCAGGCAGACATGGTGCTGGAGAGGTAGCTGAGAATTCTACATCTGGATCAGCCGACAGCAGGAAGAGAGAATGACGCTGGGCCTGGCTTGAATATATAAGACCTCAAAGCTCAACCCCAATGACATACTTCCTCCAACAAGGCCACACCTACTCCAATGAGGCCACACCTCCCTATGGGCCTATGAGGACCACTTCCATTCAAACTGTCACAGAAGACTAAGAGGAAAACAAATTCTGCCCTCTACTTTCTGTTGAGAGACAAAACATGAGATTTGGTCCTAGCAGCTTTCTAACAGCCTCCTAATCTATGTAAGTCAGGTCTTACATAGAGTTGTGCTGTCTTAATGTGTGAGTGTGTGCATGTGCATACGTGTATGTGTGAGCGCGCACAGAGCCTTGGTGTCGAGGTGCTTGCAATGCACCTTGGTGAAGTCAGAGGAGTTGCCTCTTTCCTTTCACCACGTGGATCTCAGGGATCGGAACTCAGGTCTTCAGGCTTGGCAGCGGGTGCTGAAACACCTCAGGGCCCCGTTTGTGGGATCTTAGGCACTAAAATCGTAGAGCGTAACTGAACTCTCATTCTCTGGTCTCTCCTGGTTTCTAATCAGGGTTCACATTGTTCCTCAGCTCTGCCCTTTCTTTTTCCTCACAAACAAGCTTCTGTCCCCCGCTCTGCATTGTGTCTTCTCTTCGCTCTGGCCCTCCTGTTGTATCCCCTGTTCGTGTCTCCACCATGCCAGATGATAGCTCTGACTACCCTTTCCCATCACCTCCTTGTCTTAATGGTAGAGGCCTTCCTTCTGGGTGGAGTTTCCTCTCAGGCTCTCTTTTGGCTTTCTGATACTCTCAGGGTGTTCTTGACTGCCAGCTCCTCTTTTTTGACCCCTCCCTCTTTCTTGCCATCAACCTTCCATTCCATACTGCTTTCTCTTTAGTAGTCACTCAGGAATCAACTCTTTATTGGAGTCCCCTATTGGACCTCTTGTGCTCAGTTACTGATGCCAAATTACAATGCTGTCTGTATCCTTGATCATCACTCCCAACTCCAAAGCTCCAGTAGAGTGAGGTGGACCCCTGACTCCTCCCAACCCAGGTACCCTCATTTGTTTCCCATTGGCTTCCTCTGCAACCCCACAGCTCCTGCTGTTAGGAGGCTTCTGCTACCTGAAGCTCAGAAACAGTCCCACTCCAGCCAAAACCTCTCGGCTCCTTCTCTGCCCTGGAGAAAGAAGAGATCTTTCAAATGCCATTCTTTTATCCTTTTCCAAGCCTGTGACAGGTGGCAAGATCCTCTTCTGGGAGCTCTGTACCTTCATTCTTCATGAGCTTGGCAGCATCAGCCTATTGCTAGGATCCCTGGCCCTGTGACTGAGATGGCCAGCTGTGGCTGCAGGATATTGTGTCCTTCTTGGTTCTGTACTGTCCTCAGGTCCTGCCTACTCCAGGAAGCCTTCCTAGGAGCCGCCTCTGAATTTTCTTCTCCCAAAGCCTGCAACTCTTTCTCCAGTTTCAGTATTATTTACTATTCTGTTACTGTGAGAAAATACCATGGCCAAGGCAGCTTATAGAAGAAAGAGTTTATTTGGGCTTATGGTCTCCAAAGGTTAGCAGTGGGCCTGGCGGCAGACTGCCGGTGGCAGGCATGATGGCAGGAACAGTAAGATGGGAGCTCACATCTTGAAAGACAAGCACAAAGCAGAGAGAGTGAACTTGAAATGGCTTTGGGGTTTTAATAAACCCTTCCTTCAGCAAGACTGCTTCTCTAAATCTCCCCAAACAGCACCAGCAACTGGGCACCGAGTATTCAAACAGCTGAGACTATGGGGGACTTATTCAAAGCATCATATCCAATCCCTGCCTCCATAGGGTCATGGCCAAATCATAAAGCAAAATCCATTTAGCCTAACTTCAAATTTCCTTTGAACTATGCATTCTTGCGCCAGGGCCACCAGTTTTGGAGTAGTCCTTAAAGATAAGAATGGCTTTGTAGCTGGGCAGTGGTGGTGTGTGCCTTCAATTCCAGACCTTGGGAGGCAGTGGCAGGTGGATCTCTGTGAGTTTGAGACCAGCCTGGCCTATAAAGCAAGTTCCAGGACTGTTCCACAGAGAAACCCTGTTTCCAAAAAACAAAAACAACAACAAAAAAAAAGTTTCGTGGATGAACATTGGCAATTCATGTGATGATAGGGAACATTAATACAACTCCTAATGAAGCCAAACTCCATCTTCTCCACAAAGAATCTTGTTCTTCTGAGCCTTCCACCAGTGTTATAGAAATGCATTAGGAATTCCACTGATCAACTCAAATCCATCAATAAAAATTTGCGAGAAGCCTAAAATATTTACCATCTGTTCCTTTGCACTCACTGTGCAGCAAGTTCGTCTCCGGAGTAGTGGGATCGTGAGTGTGGACTGCCACACTCATTTTACATGGCACTAGAGGGGACACTGAGGGTTTTATGTACATTGGACAAGTGCCGCACAAACTGAACTACATCCCCAGTCCTGCTATCCATGTCTTCATAGAGAAAGGCTAGAGCCACCTTACTCCTCTCTGACCCCCCACCCCACCCCATCCAGGCCCTACCTTTCCCAGGGACCATGGAGACCACTCCCTAGCATTGACCTTAGCCTAGAAGGTTGGGAACCTTCACTTACAGCTCTCATTAAGACTGACAGCACGAGGGGCTGGTGAGATGGCTCTTCAGGCAAAGGCACTTGCTGCTACAGTGCTACAGTAGAAAGAGAACCAATTCCTGACCTTTAAAGTCAGTCTCTGACTTCCACACACATGTTGCGGGGCACATGTAGGTGCTCTCTCTCTCTCTCTCTGTCTCTCTCTCTCTCTCTGTCTCTCTCTCTCCCTCTCACTCACACACACAAATTACACCAAGAACTAAAAGGGTGCATGAACCTTCTAGAAGAAATTACCATTCAGTGCCACACTGAGTGGGCATTAAAGTAATGGATGAACTTGTCTAGGAGATGCGGGTACACGTAAATAGAAAGCTACGAGCCTGAACAATAACACTCCAGGCCTTTCCTTTCTCTCTTTCTTCTTCTTTTTTTTCTTCCCGAAATGAAGCGAAGATCAACATGCAACTCACCCCAGCAGGCTTTATGTCAAGCAATTAGGAAATGGGACGATGAAAATGTTTATTCAAAAATCAATGACTGTGTCTTAAGAGGGCTTAAGAAAAACCACATGAGTAGAAACCCCCTACCCCCACTCCCAGTGCAGACCTCAGAGCCACTGTGGTCCAGAGAGGCTCCAGACAGTAAGGGGTTAAGATATGGATTTGTAACTCTAGATTTGAAGGAAGACCCCTGGGTGAGCTTTTCATTGTGTCGACTAAAAAATGTTTTAAAAATCAATATCACAGTATATAAAAGGATCTTCTAAAGATCATGTCAGCCCCGTCCGCAGCCAAGTGGACCACAGTGACTGATGGAAGAAGTGGGCATCAGTTCTCTGAGGCTTGAGGTTGACAGGATAGGAGTAGCTGTAGGATTCTTCATGCAGGTAGAGAATCTTCCTAAAGAGCACTAATTGCAAGCTGGGTGTGGTAGAGCCTAACTGTAGCCCCAGCATTTGAATGGCAGAGGCAGGAGGATCAGGAGGCCAAAGTTATCCTGGGCTACATGGTGAGTTCAAGGTCAGCTGATCTATATGAGACCCTGTCTTGAGCAAAAGATAACTAAAATCCAAACAAAACAGTATGCTAATGGCTCCTTGTAGGAGAAGGTAGTGCAGATCTGATCCTTCCTATCAGTTCAGTTTTTAGCCAGAGACAACAACTATACTTTTTCTTACTGTCCTCAGGTTGAAGTTGAAAGCTATGTAATCATTTGATAACTATGGTAATAGCTAAGATTCATTCAGCATGCATTCAGTTTCTTCTGTAAGTCAGGGGCTGGGTTCTGTGCTCTGAAGGGCCAGACATAAAATTTGTCATCAAAGTTTTGTTCCTAGGGAGTTTAGATCAAGGCCTTACAACTTAAAACAAAATAAACAAACAAACCAAAATAAAAAAACTTAATTTTTTTGGTATTGTGTGTGTGTGTGTGTGTGTGTGTGTGTATGTGTGTATGTGTGTGTGTGTGTACATACAATCATGTAGAAAGTCGGCTGGCCATCTCAAGTGTCCGTTGTCACTTTACACCTTGGTTGAGAAGTATGGTGGTTTGAAAGGAAATGGCCCCCCCAAAGGAAGTGACACTATTAGGAGGTTTGGCCTGTTTCAGTGGGGGTTGCCTTGTTGGAAGAAGTGTGTTACTGTGGAGGCAGACTTTGAGGTCTCATATATGCTCAAGCCATACCCAGTAAGTCAGACCACTTCCTGTTGCCTGTGGACCAAGATGTAGAAATCTCAGCTCCTTCTCTAGCACCCTGTCTGCCTGCATGCTACCTTGCTTTCCTACATGACCATAATGGATTTAACCTCTGAACTGTGAAACAGCCACCATAATTAAATGTTTTCCTTTATAAGACTTACCATGGTCATGGTGTTTCTTCACAGCAATAGAAACTCTAACTAAGACAAGAAGTGTCTTTGCTTCTTGAAGCTTTATATAACCATGACCTAGCTGATCCACAGGCTTCTGGGAACTCTTTTGTCTGTCTCCCTTACTGTGGTAGGAACACTGAGATGACAGATATTCTACCATACCTGGCTTTCATGTGGGCTCTAGGGATTCAAACTCACATCTTCATGCTTTCTCAGCAAGCCTTTTACCAACTAAGCCATATCCCTAGCCTGTAAAGTACTTCCAAGGCAACCTCCAGTCAATGGTAGTGGGGATTGAACCTAGGGTCTCATGCATATTAGGAAAATGCTTGACCCCTGAGCTATGGTCCCACCTCTGGTTTTCCAACTTTTTAGCCTTGATCCATTGGCAAAAGTTTGTCTTGTCTACATTCCTATGCTTCTTAATAAGAACTATGCTCATCTGAGTACTCACATTTTACAGTGTTCATTTCTGCATTGCACAGTGAAACATTCATCTAATTATTCTTTATCAATAAAAAGTGTGAGTTATACAACCCAAATGGTCAGAGAAGCCGCCGAGTAGCACCAGTGACCTCCTATCTCTTCCATTCCTCCATCCTAAGAGCTCAACTCCTCTTTCAGCTCCGCCTCACTACTTCCTGTCTCCTATCTGTCCTCAGTCCTCCAAAGCTTCTATGGTTAATTTTGGTCATCTAGTGGCTAGCTTCACCCTCTGAGTAAACACAAACTTTATTGCCAGAATATGGTCGAATTATCACACAACGGCACAGAGTGTTGATATTTCTATTGTGTTGAAAGAAAAACAAAATGCTGTTTGCCATCTGAAAAGTTGATCTCAAGGCCCTCTACTAATAAATGTATGTGTGTATATAATATAATTATATATATATATGTATATGGTATATACATAATTATGTGTAATATGTATCAGATTAGTTAAATAATATATAACTAATATACAGTGGCCTGAAGTTTGAAAAATCCCTCTCTAATTGGATAGCACAAGTGTAAACTGTGCTTGATAGTAGAGAGAGGCTGGGGCCTTCTGGCTTGGGTGTCACAAAGGAAGTGACATTTAAGATGGGCCTGGTGACAAGGATGCTGTCCAGTAGCTGGTCTGAGTAAGGAAAGAGTCATAAGATTTGTGGTAACACATGTTTTTATGCTTTAGCTTCTTTGTTTTTTGAGTTAGGATTATGCTGGGTAGTGTTCTTTATATTTTTTAATTTTTATTTTATGTGTTTGCATGTGCACATACATGTATGCATGTACACCACTTGCATGCAGATACCTATGGAAGCCAGATGGTATTGTTGGATTCCCTGGAGCAGGAGTTAGGGATGGTTGTGAGCGAGCCTTCGTGTGGATGCTGGGAACTGAACCTGGGTACTCTGCAAGAGTAGTCAGTACTCTTAACTGCTGAGCCACCTCTCCAGCCCCTAGTTTTTACAATCAACTGGACACAGTCTAAATTCACTTGAGAAGAGAGTCTTACAAGGATTTATCTAGACCAGGTTGACCTGTGTGGGGGCCTGTATTGATTGATAATTAAGGTGAGAATGTCCACCCTGAGTGAGGGTGGCACCTTTTCATGGGCTGGGCCTTGAACTGTAAAAGGGAGGAGGCCAGCTGAGCAGGTACAGCGGCTGGCAAGGATCCATGCATTGGTTCTCTGTTTGTGACTATGGATGCGATGGATTAAGTTTCTTCCTTCAGTTCTCTGCAATGAGTGTAACCTGGAATTTTAGTTAGAACAAACCCTTTCTTCTGTTTCCTCCATTGCTGCTAGTCAGGGTGCTTCACCACAGTGACAGAAATGAAGGGTCTCACTGTAGTGCTGTGGGATAATCCTTCTGTACCTGTGAATATGTATTACTCTCATTGGTTAGTTAAAAAAAAAAAAGCTGACTGGCCCATAGCAAGGCAGAATAATGCTAGGCAGGGAAGTCAAACTGAAAACGATGGGAGGAAGAAGGGAAGAGTCGAGGGAGATGCCAGTCAGCCTCTGGGGAAGTAAGATGCTAGAGGTAATACATAGATTAATAGAAATGGGTTAATTTAAATGTAACAGCTATCTAATAATAAGACTTAGCTATCAGACAAGCATTTGTAATTAATATAAGCCTCTGAGTGGTTATTTAGGAATTGGCAGGCAGGAGAAAAAAAAATGTCCATTTATACTGTAGAGCCAAGGCCAGTCTTGAACTTGAGACTCTTCTGCTGCAGCTTCCCCAGTGCTGGAATTACAGGTGTGGACTGCTATCTCCAGCCTCATTTATACCATTTTATTAATATATGAAGTGAGACTTTCCTTTTCAAGGGATTCCTTTTCAAGGAATGTTCCCACCTATAGCTGTGTTGGCCTTCCTTAGGCACCTGTGAACTAACCAGACCAAGCATTCTATTGACCATATTTTATCAAAAGGGGACACAGAGACTTTGTGTATTAGGTTGCTACAAAATACCTTACCAAAATTACTTAAGGATGGAAGGATTTAGTTTGCTGTGATCAGAAAGTGACAATAGCCAGGTGGTGGTGGTGGTACACACCTTTAATCCCAGCACTTGGAAGGCAGAGGCAGGTGGATCTCTATGAGTTCCAGACCAGCCTGGTCTACAAGAGCTAGTTCCAGGACAGCCTCCAAAGCCACAGAGAAATTCTGTCTCAAAAAAAAAAAAAAAAAAAAAAAAAAAAAAAAAAAAAATGAAAAAATGACAATATCTCCAGGAGACAGAGACAGCCTCTGGAGAGCCATGAAACATCCAGCATTATATTTCATCAGTGAGACTCCCATATGGTCCTCTGACAGCTTTGAAAAGCCCTAGGCAACATACATCATCCTGTACTCCAAGACCACTTCCCTGGGCTCAGACACAGCTCTGAACTTCCTGGCTTCTTCCTGTCCTTGCCCAAAGCTGATAGCTCCAGGAGCACTGGCTGCACTGTCCCCTCCCCCATCACAGTGATGAGGGCTCCTGGGCCAGGCCCATCCCACCCTCTTTTGATCCCAGTTGTTGTGGTCCCAGGATTCACTGAGCCAGAAGTGGCCAGACACACAGCATTCAAGAGCAAGGTCTAGGTTCGCTCCAGTTCTAGGTACTTGCACAGTTCCTGTTTCCCTGCTGGGGGCATGCAGACCCAGCTGGCTTTCTGCTGGATCCAGGGGTGACATGGACCTCAGTAGCCAGTTAGGCTAGCTCTTCCCATTATCTACCAGCTCTATAACCTTGTTAAAGGACTCGGGGTCCTTATCTGTAGAGAGGGAATAATGAAACACCCACCTGAAGGGGCTGGTTAAGGATCCACAGGTATGATTACAGTCCCACGGGGCCAGCAGGCATAGATGGCTGCGGCCTTCAACTGAACCGCACACTAGCCCAGGAGGAAGTAGTCTCAATGGTCCACCTTGGTCCTGCAAGGCAGGTTTGCCACATCAATACTCAAAGGTTTGGAGGAAGTGTGAACAAGAACAAAGGGGTCAAGTGGAAACTGGGCTGGCTGAGGTCAGGAACCCTAGAAGGATATCTGGAGTGCGAGTCTAAGGAAGGCAGAGCCAGGGAAAACCCCAAGCAAGGCTCACTCTCTCCCAAAATTTTACTCAGTCTCTGCAAATTATCCTTTAGACCTGCTGCTACCCCCACCCCAACTCCGGCCTCGAATACCCATCAGGCCTTCCTCTACCCACCCAGACTGCCCACATAACAAAGCATGCCCTAGATACTTGAAGGAGAAATAGGGGAATGGCTTGCAGAAGCTTGAAGCGAAGAGAGGTCAAAGCCAAGGTCATTCTTGAAGCAAGTGCCTGAGCCAACTGGTATGTGCCGACCATCAACACTTCGAGGCTCAGATCTGCACACTGCTGATCTGGGGGGGGGGGGCGTATCCATCCTGAAGCTCTCTCGGGTCCCAGTGAGGACCTAGCTTCCATTTGACCCAAACCCCAGAGCAAGCAGAAGGTGCCAATCCAAAGGGCCTCTGCCATCCCAGTTCCTCTCACTGTGCCTCTTCACAGAGAGAGGGCTGAGGAGAAAGCAGCCATGAGCCATAAATCAATCATTATGGCGAATAGAGAGGGTAAGTTCCCTGGAAAATTAAGATGGCTGTTGACAAGCTGGACCATCGGAACGCCAGCTGCCTAATGAAGCGATAAAGACCCTTGTTTCCCCCACTTCTCACTGCCCTGCTCTTACATGCACAATTACTACAAAAATCAAAGAGAGGAATGTTGCCTTGAGATATGATTTCCATATTGGTATGGATTTTATTATACAAGCAGTACAATACGCTCCATTATCATTTTGATTATATGTGCCTTTCATTTGCACGGTTGGACCATTATCTGCAGTACATTCATTACATTATAAGGAACTGGAACTCCATCCTAAAGATGAATTGTAAAAAAGGAGTTTCTATTTTTTCTCAGATTGATATTTCAGGAGAGAACATTAAACAGCAAACATTATTTGTAAAGTTTGTTGGGTGGTTTTTTTTGTTGTTGTTTTGTTTTTGTAACATAAACTCTTAAAAGAAGGAAATAGCCCTGATATTTCTAACAGACAGAAAAGCCC
The DNA here is from genome assembly GCF_943737965.1 of Phodopus roborovskii. Taxonomy (NCBI): domain Eukaryota; kingdom Metazoa; phylum Chordata; class Mammalia; order Rodentia; family Cricetidae; genus Phodopus; species Phodopus roborovskii. The sequence continues at coordinate 41,338,545 of NW_026126480.1, forward strand.
GGGGCTAGATACAATGAATGATTGCAATTCAGAATGTGTGTACTATTAGGCACTCCTGATTAAATTGTAAGTTCCTTGAGAGAAAAGAAGTCAAACAGATGAGGTTGCAGAAGCAGCCTGGTATGGGGAGAGGGCAGAGCTTGTTCTTAGTGAACGGAAGTCTTCGGCTTGAGCTGTGGACTCCACACCGGGAGGTCAGATTCACAGGGTTTCTGGGGAGAGCGGTGGTTATTTATGAGGCTGGGTGGGAGGCCTAATGATACCAAGATCAGTCTTCCCTCTGGAGAAAGGCAGACGAGGACAGACCTGGCTGTGGCTCCGAGGCAGGTCAGCCAGTGCAGCTGTCTGAACAGGACAGGAGAGTAGACAAGAGTTGAGATGAAGATCTCAAAGCAGTTATTTTCGACCCTAGTGCTCACCACCAAACCCCAATCAGAGATTGGGCCCCCAGCTTCCCATTGCCAAGGTGACTCAGAGGCTGCAATCAGCAGACCAGAGCTCATACCTGACTCTTCCAAAGCCTGCAAGCTGTGGATCTGTAGGCAAGGTCCTTTCTTGCTCTATGTAATGGTTAATTGCCAACTTAATATCTCTTAGGAGACATACTGGGTATGTCTGTGAGGGAGTTTCTAGACTGACTTAGTGTGAACACACACCTTAAATGTTGGCAGCACCAACCCATGGCCTAAATGAAAATAACTAGCTCCATCCAGAATTCTCTGCTTCCTAATGTCAGGCACAATGTGATCAGCTGCCTGCCTTATATCTTTGCCTTCCCCACTATGATGGACTATATCTTCAAACTGAGTCTGTGCTCAAGGTCAAAAAGCTGGTAGGTGCCAGATCGTGGTGGTGCATGCCTTTAATCCCAGCACTTGGCAGGCAGATCTCTGAGTTCAAGCCCAACCTGACTACAGAGTGAGTTCCAGGATAGGCTCCAAAGCTACACAGAGAAACCTTGTCAGAGGGTGGGGGAAGGGAGGGGTTGATAGGCAATGGGGAAGGGCTGACCTAACTGGCCACTGAGGTCCATGTCACCCCAGGGCCCTGGGAACCTGGACCCAGCAGAAAGCCAGCTGGGTCTGCATGCCCCCAGCAGGGAAACAGGAACTGTGCAAGTACCTAGTCCTTGCTCTTGAATGCTGTGTCTCTGGCCACTTTTGGCTCAGTGAGTCCTGGGATCACAACAACTGGGATCAAGAGATTGTGGGAGAGGGTGGCCCAGGAGCCCTCATCACTGTGATGGGGGAGGGGACAGTGCAGCCAGTGCTCCTGGAGCTATCAGCTTTGGGCAAGGACAGGAAGAAGCCAGGAAGTTCAGAGCTGTGTCTGAGCCCAGGGAAGTGGTCTTGGAGTACAGGATGATGTATGTTGCCTAGGGCTTTTCAAAGCTGTCAGAGGACCATATGGGAGTCTCACTGATGAAATACAATGCTGGATGTTTCATGGCTCTCCAGAGGCTGTCTCTGTCTTCTGGAGTTATTGTCATTTCTTGACCCTTGTGTGATAGGTGTCCCCTAGCCAGCTTAAGGTACAAGCAGACTTCTGAGCTTTCTATAGAATTAGCACCTCCGGCTGCTATGTGGAGGCAGCACACACCTTTAATCCCAGCACTGGGGAGGCAGAAGCAGAGGCAGGTGGATTTCTGAGTTCAAGGCTAGCCTGGTTTACAGAGAAAGAGAGTTCCAGGACAGCCAGGGAAACCCTGTCTCAGAGGGGGAAAAAAGAATTAGCATCACTGTATCATTATGGACATGGCCCAGGAATCTATACTCCTAATAATAAGCAAACTAACAGAATGGCCTTTCACCTAGTATGATCTAGAAAAATGTGGGAGAATATGGTGGGACCTTTAGGAGGTTGGAACCTTACTGAAAGGAGTAGGTCATTGTTTTTTTTTAAAACTTCATTTATTGTTATTGTGTATGTATGGCGTGCACGTATGGGGAGAGGGCATGCTGTGCCACAATGCTACAATGCATTTTTAAATCTTTCTTTCTTCCTTTCTTCCCTCCTTTCTTCCCTCCTTTCTTTCTTTCTTTCTTTCTTTCTTTCTTTCTTTCTTTCTTTCTTTCTTGTTCCTTCCTTCCTTTCTATTTTTCTTTCTTCCTTTCTTTCTTTATTTGGTTTTTCAAGACAGGGTTTCTCTGTGTAGCCTTGACTGGACTGGAACTCACTGTGTAGACCAGGCTGTCCTCGAACCCACAGAGATCTGCTTACCTCTGCCTCCAGACTGCTAGGAAACATGGGAAAAAGTGAAGTGCATTGCCCAAGATATCCTAGGGGATGGTGGCAAGACTAGGTTCTGTCCCCAGGTTCTTACCTCCTTAGGGGAGAGTTGGGATACCAGCAAGAGCTGAGAGTTGGGCTCCAGGCAGGGTGGCTCCTTTCTACTTAGCTGTCCCATTGGTCCCTGGCCAGTGTTTCTGGGTTCCGGCCCTGTGGAGCAGCATTCTCCAGGAGGGGAGCACCTGGGTTTGGGGTGTGTGTTCAACCTTCCCTGTGCATGCCTTACTACCTGTGGAGCAGCAGCCCTGAGGCACCCTTCTGACATCATTCCTAACCCTCCCAGCTTTCCTGACTCTAGCAGGGCCAGCAGGCTATCTCAAGCCCACACCAGCAGCTGTGGTGGTGAAGTTAGTCTTTGCAGGTTAGGGAACACAAGCTTCCTCCTGGCCGCGGGTGTCCAAGGTAGAGCAGATGGCTACTCTATCTGTAAAGCATGAGTAATTTCACAAAGGTGTTGTCATTCCTGATCATTTCAGCTGCTCATTTATTTGTCTTGCTGTGGAAAACAATAAGACAGAGTTCCCATGGTGGTCCATTGGGGTAGCCCCTATCCGGGTCCCTTTTGGAAGTCGGTCTCCTCTCTCTCCTCTTTGCCAATCCCCAGGGCTAGCCTGAATCATCCAACATCCAAAGATGGCAGCTTTGAATTAAAAGTTAATTATTCTTCTTTATCATACTGAAGACACTTCATTTTTGTTAGTGATTTACTCTGCTCTGTAATTATAGATGCAGTGATTAGAATGTCTTATGTTCTGTATGGAAGATTTGAAAAAAAAAATAGGATCTATCCTCATCCCTGATTTATAACTCTTCCTTTAGAAGTTTTCATCCCTGTTTTTGTGATAGTGTTCAGGGACTCTGGCCAAGCCCGGTGCCTCTACTGGGGCTATTAGAGTTGCTCTGTACATACACAATTAAGGAATTTCAAAACACAGACTATTGCCTTTGGGGCCAATAGTTAGCTAGCTGAGTTACCATCTATCATGTCAGTCAGTCTCTCCTCACTTCCCCACAGACAATCCAGTGTGTTCGGTAAAGCAAGTTAACAGAAAATAACATTGCTTAAGAGAATTCATTAAAGAGTTTAAACATTTTTTTTTGACACTGACCTCTATCTCCCGAGTTCCATGCATCGATTCCAACTTTAAAATAACGTTGAAATGTAAGAGATAATGAAAAGCAGGAAAAAAGAAAAAAGAAATAAAAACCTTGTCCAGTGAGAGTGAAAACACACATTTCGAAGAAGTTCAGATTTCTACCTGGGCCCTTTCATCCTGGAGATTGTGCAGTCTGCCAGAGGCCCAACATCTCTTCTCTCATTTGTTTCCGGTCCAATTTGAGTGAACCTTAGGCTTGCCAGGGCTCTGGAACCTCATGTGCACCCCATTTTTCGTCCTTGAGAACCTCATTGTCATAGAGACAATAGGCTGCAACAGCTGGACAGTGGAGGAGGAACTGTGTCTGCCCAGCTCCGTGGGAGGCCTGCCTCTGACTTTTATGTCCAAGCTGGGACTCTTGGCTTCACAAACCTCCTTCTGGTTTTGAGACTTGGTCCTTTTCCCAACATTATAGCATAAAAAAAAAAACTTTTTTTTTTTTTTTTTTTTTTTGTCACCAATAAAAACCATGTTCAGGGCTAATATTCATGCTTTTAAAAATTCAATTGTCCGCTGGAGCCCAGTTAATAGGAGCATATTTCTTCAAAACAGATGTTGTGTATTGGGTCTGATTTGGATAAAGCTCTTGCTGTGGGGATTGGTGTAGGGGTTTCCCACCTCACTAAGCATGGAGATGCTGGCTTTTCATACATAAGATTTAAAAGTCAGGGGGTGTTACTACCCAGCTGCAACCATAGTTAGAATTTTCCTGTGAATTGTTTCTGCATGTATTTTACACACCCAAAGTCACACTTCAGAAAAACAAGTTGGAAACATCGCTTTCCAGCCCTCTCCTCCACTTACTTGGATGGACACCTACCAAGTTGTTGACTGTGACTTTTAAATGTTGCCAGAGGTCTCATCACTCAGCTGAGGCCATCCTCTCTGTAGTCTTTCCATCTTTATTGGGGGATTGAGGCTCTTGCCTTTTTTTTTTTTTTTTTTTTTTTTACTGGTAAGGATAGTGCCTCAGTGAACAAACAGTAGAATGCATACATCTCTGTGCATGTCTGTGATAATTTCCTTAAGATAAATACTTAGAAATGGGAATGCTGTATCAAAGGTTATATACACTGGCATGGCCATTCATTCTTAAAAAAAAAAAAAAAGCACTTTCTTTGGTAAAAGAAGCAAATTGCTTTAAGGCAGAGTTGCTGCACTTCCTGACAATATTCATCAGCTGGGCAGCAAGGAAGGCTGAGGGCATATTGCTTATGGAAGCTGACTGGTGAATGTCACCCTAGAATGAGCCTTGTCACCTGCAGGAGAGGCACTCATCACCAATAGCTGGGGAAGCAGTAATGGTGCCTCTTTACCCTCGTGAGTGCTGGCACCTGTAATGCCCTAGGAACAGAGACAAAGGGGACACAGAGCCACAGCTTTCTGAGGAGGAAACTGCTAACTCATCCCCCAAACCACGGGTGATCCTCCTAAGGGAGAACAGAAAACCAAGCATCTTCATCAGATGAAGATAGAGCAACAGGAGCTGAAGCTCCAGCCACAGAAGGTTCCAGGAGCTTTAGCAGACAGGTAGGTGAGAGTCATATTTTCACTGGGTGGAGTTCTGTGGGATAACCAGCCACTAGAGAATGAGCCCTAGGTAGTTGTGGTAGCTTTGGCAGAGAGCCATTGTGTTTTCTTTAGAGACAGCTGGGTCCCCAGGGGCAATTTGCTAGCTGGGTTAGATAACAGCCTTCCTGCTGGGCTGTCTCCTCAGTTAGGCAGCAAGGCTTCCCGCCTTCTCTCGGCGGGCAGCCATCACTGTCTTCTGATAACAATTCCTTCACTTTCCTCAGGAGAACACTAATCTTCCCACTCTTACGGTTGTTGGGTTTGAGTTGGGTTGGCCCCACTCATCTGAGCCACACTGTTAGTTGTCTCCCTGACTACTGTAGTGGATTTAGGGATGGGCATGTATCACAGTTCATCAGCTCAGAAAGAACATCTGTCCAAAGGTGTCATTTAGTAAGCGAGACACAAAAAGCACTTATAAAAGAAAAAAAATATATAACTACTTTAAAGTTAAGGAAGTTAAGGATTTTTTTATTTTTTTTATTTTTTTTTTTTTTTGAGACAGGGTTTCTCTGTGACTTTGGAGCCTGTCCTGGAACTAGCTCTTGTAGATCAGGCTGGTCTCGAACTCAGAGTTCTGCCTGCCACTGCCTCCCACCTGGCAGGAAGAAGATATTTGCAACACACACACACACACACACACACACACACACACACACACACAGTCATGGGCTGGTGCACATACTACTTGTTGTCCAGAGAGAATCTCATGTAGCCCAGGCTGCCTGAAAAGTGCTATGTAGCCAAGGATGACCTTGACCTTCTTGACCTCTTGCCACCATCTCCCGAGTTCTGAGATTATAGGCGTGCACCTCCATGACAACTTTTTTCCTTCAGTGTTGGGAATGAAATCCAAGGTATCACACATAATAGGCAAGCACACTCTACCAACTTATCTACGCCCCAGCCTCTGAAGTACACAGATCTGACTAAGGACCCATCATCGGAGTGTGTAGAGAGCTCTCAAAGTCAATAAGAGAAAGATAAAACACAACTCAATAGAAAAGTGGGGGCAGGGCATAGAAGAATGTGAGTAGCTGTTATAAGTGTATATGCAAGAGAGCTAGAGAGTTGGCTTGGGGGTTAAGAGTCTATACTTCTCTTGTTGAGAATGCGGTTCAGCTGCCAGCTCCCATATGCCTGCTCACTACCTCCTATAATTCCAGGTCCAGGGACCTGACATCCACTTCTGGCTCTGCAGGTTCCTGCACATACATGGTACACAAATATATGGGCAGGCACAGGCACATGCACATAAAATAAATTTTTTAAAAACTTAAAAAAAACTTAAAAAAGATGCAAATCACAAAAACAAACAAACAAATATGGAAAGATATTTGACTTTGCTAAACTACCACCAAGATAAATCACGGTTAAGTCAGAGTTGAACAGTTACCAAAACGATGAGGGTGAAAGGAGAAAGTTAGGCCTGGTTAGAACTTTCACTTACTTTTTTCCCCCTCTGTATAACTGCCCTGGCTGTCCTGGAACTAACTCACTGTGTAGATCAAGCTGGCCTCCAACTCACTGAGATCCGCCTGCTTCTGCCTCACCGGTGCTGGGATTAAAGGCATGCACCACCACTGCCAGCCTCCACCATTTGTTTAAGAAACAAAGCACTTAATTGTAGTTTATGGAAGATTTCACAGTGAAGGGGAAGGGAAATGCTACTGTCATGCTCCTGTCTCTCTACCACATTGGCGTCATAGTTTGGTAGTTTTGTGAGAGAGCCCCCAAATGTTTCCCAGGTTGTCCCGTTACACATCTGCTGCAGCCATAGATGAGACCTCCAGCTACAGCACACTCTCAGTAGCATTTGATAGTGTCAGGGCAGAGCTTTCTCTTTAAAACGGTGATTCTCAACCTTTGGGTCGTGGCCAACAGAAAACACGTTTTTCCGGTGGTCTTAGGCACAGAGGCACTACTCAGTAGCAAAATTATAGTTCTGAAGTGGCAACAAAAAATGTTTATAGTTGGGGTTACCATAACACGAGGAACTGTATTAAAGGGTCACTGCATTAGGAAGGGTGAGAATCACTGGATTAAAGGGTCTGGAACCTAGAAAGATGATTCCCCCTTAGGGGCCCTTTAGCTCTGGCTGCCACAGTTCTCTTGACTGTCCTTAGACTGCTAGAGGTTCAATGTGGGGCTAAAATGTGTGGCAGACAGTGGGGAGGGCATTGGAAGGGAAGGTGGGACCACTCTTTTGTTACAGTTTGGGTTATGGGAGTATCCTTGAACACAGAGAGATACACAGCAGGTTTTGTGGAGAAGAGTCAGTCTCTGTTCTGTAAAAAACAGTTCAGACATGGCCCTGCCTCTGACCAGATGTTCTCATTCACCCTCTGTGGCAGGAGTTCTGAGTTTCTCTAATGCACAGCTTTGGGAGCAGCAGGACCATGTCATAACATATTAAGTCACCTAAGAGCACTGGAGACAACAGGGACGACTAGATTCCATCCAAAAGGGTGTCTTTTCTCTTATATTTTTGGTTGTGAGCCTAGCCTTTAACAGCTGAGCCATCTCTCCAGTCAGGGTGTCTTTTCTCTTAGGAAACAGTGCACATTGCCTGTCTGTATCAGCAAGAATTAGCAGCAAGTTGCTGAGGTCAGGGCTTGGCCTGAGGGCCGGAAGAGACCTTTCCTTCTGCTTAACACATGATTAAAACAATTATGGCTATGTGTGAGTGTGTGTGTCTCTGTCTCTGTATGTGCATCTGTCTGTCTGCTTCTCTCTCTGTGTGTCTGTCTCTATCTCTGTGTTTGTGTATGTGTGTGTGTGTCTGTGTCTGTCTCTGCGTGTGTGTATGTCTGTGTGTGTGTGTGTGTGTGTGTGTGTGTGTAGGTATGTGCACATGAGTGCAGATGCCCACAGAGGACAGAAGAACATTGGATCCCCTGGTGCTAGAGTTACAGGAGTTTGTGAACCACCTGGAAGAGGCATTGGGAACCTAACTTGGTCCTCTGGAAGAAGCCACTGAGCCATCTTTCTAGCTTTTGACAGAATTTTTCTGATGCTAAAAATCTGTGATGAGGGCTGGGGATGCAGCTCAGCTGGGAGATTGCTTGTCTAGCATGAGAAAAACCAAAACCATAGGTTCAATTCCCAACACATGTAAAACAGCTGTGATAGTGTATGCTTGTTATAATCCTGGTGCTCAAGATATGGAGGCAAGAGGATCAGAAGCTCAAGGTCACTTACATAATTGAGTTTGATACCACCCTGGGTTAAATAAAACCCCATCTTTAAAAAAAAAATCTTGTATGTGATGGACAAATACACGTTATTAATATCAATTCTTGGTACCATTTTAGAAATTTTATAAGGTTTAATACATGCATGTTCTGTATAGTAGTTTCTAAATGAAAACAGGTCCATGGGTATGGGTGGGTCTTGGGGTGTGAGCATCATTTGTAGCAGTTGGGAGTGATGGTCCTTGTGGCTCATGGAGACCCCTTCAACTATGGCCTGGACAACTCTTTTTTGTTGGAGAACTTGACAAAACTATTAGTCTCAGACTATAAGGGGCTTGTTGCTGGATTTGAAGAGAGACAAAGGTTTCATAATATTTGAGCCTAAGCTCATTATGCCCTCTAATAGCTGTGAACTCAAATTCTCTGTACCTTGATTTGCTCTTCTATAAGGTGATGGGACAGCATAGGGCTCTTGTGAAGCTTCATGGAGACACCATGATGGCGAGCGACCAAGAGAAACAGGCATGAGATGGCTGATCATATTATAAAAGACAGGATGGCTTGAAGGTCTCCAGAACAAGGCCATGTGACTCAAGGAGGGAGCCATTTCCAAAGGGCTTACTACAAGACTTCCAGGGAAAGATGTTCTAGGTGAACATTGAAGGACAAATGAAACATTAATGAAAGAGGCAGTGAGTGGGTATTTGGAAGAAGGAAATGTCTTAAAAGAGATGGGGCTATGTGTACCACTAAAGATCTGGGGAGAAAGAAGTCACCTGGTTTGGCCAGAGCTGAGGGCGAATGGAGGGATGAAACAATACTGGGAATGGGTCAGACCCTAAGAGGCCTGATTCCTGATTCATGGACCGTGCACTGTAGTGAGATATCCACCTTACCCACAGCATTGGGGCATGGTGACAGGTGTGGACATGACCTGTGGGGTCCAGGTTTGGTCCTTCTCTTACTTCCTGGTCAGAGACAGAGAACAACCGGTGGCATCCTTAGAGTGGGAACCCTCGGCGGTCATCTGTTTCTGGTGTAAGTGATTTCTCCCCAAATAAACATCAATCAGCCTATATTATGTCCTAGAATCTTATTTCCCACACAATAGTGCACACATTCCAGAAGGTCGATAGGGCTCCATTCATGGTGGCCCTGCTTTGTTGATGCATAGAGATGGGACAGGTTGACTCCTGGGGTACCTCTGAGAGGTCTTGTGTTATTCCTCTGTCTTGTTTGCTAATTTAGCATCATGGTAAAGCAAAGACTAAATTAGATTGTGTAGGTAAATACAAAGAAAAAGCCACAAGATTAAAAATATAAAGGAGGGATTGAGTTGTTAATCATATCTCAGTGTTTCAAAAAGAATAGCCCTGGAGTTTTCCAATGAACAGCATATAAATTAATCTTTTGTATAGGAAGAAATGAAAGTCGTTAAATGTCATTGTCTTATTTTAAAAGCAGCAATATCCTGGCTGATTGCAAGTGCTTAGAGGGGGATGATTAAACAGAGACCTTATCTTCGCGGTTGCAAGGAGAAAATTAGAGCAAAGCTATCCAATTATGGATGATAAAGCAGAGAGAAAACTCTGAGTAGAGGCAGAGTTGGGTCAGCAGGTTGTGCAAGGAACAAGATCACCTTGATATCATGATGGGCTCATGGTCAACATCCAAAACACGAGACCACAAGGGTTACCACAACATTCCTACTTACGGTTGAGTGTCAACAACATCCCCAAATTCCTGAGTTTTGTTCTTTGAGATATTGTCTCATGTAACCCAGGCTGGCCTCAACTCACTATCCATTGTAGGATAGCCTTTAACTCCTGAACTTCTGCTCCTGCTTATACCTCCTAAATGCGAGGTGAACAGGCCTGCTCCACCATAGCTCCAAATTCTTGCTTTCTTGAATCTTCTTTCTAGTTTCTATTTTGGCTGGTGACTGCTGTTTTGGTTTTTTTTCCCCATAGAAGTGTCAAACGCTTTGCAAATTAGTCTCTTTATATATAGGCTGGGACTGTGAATGCCCCACAGTGGACATTCTTGGGAGTTTGTGCTATAGATTAAGTGGCAACCACACTGGGGTTGCTTCATCTTGAAATGCTGGCATCTTGGTCTGGATAATTTTTTTGTAGTGGAGACTGCCCTGTTCATTTAGAATGTTTACAGAGCAGCCTAGATCTCCACCCACCAGGAACCCCATTCTCTTTGCCCAGTTGTGACAACCAAAAAGTTCTTTACTCACTGTCAGATATGCCCTGGGAACAACAACAATAAATTGTTTGAGAGTCACTGATGAATTAGGCTGTCTGTCCTTGCACTTTGCTGAGTTCACAGTCATCCAATTGTGGCTGTAATTTTTTGTTTGTTGGTTTGTTTTTAGAGACAGGATTTCTGTGTAGCCCTGTCTGTCCTGGAACATCATCAGACTAGTCTCAAACTTAGAGATCTGCCTGTCTCTGTCTCCCAAGGACTGGATTAAAAGTGTGTGTCACTATGCCTGGCTTTTATTCTATATTTTTCTGGTGATGAAAATAACGGATCAGGTGTCATTTCAGAGGTGAGTCTCATGAGCCATGCCCAGTATAATAATCACCAATTATGTTATTGATGCTAACATATGATCAGCCATTAATGTATAAAGGGCAAACATGTTGTGTATGATGATTCCATAGGAATGTATGTTTCACTAGATACTGTACTACAAATGCATGTTTCAAATAATTCAGCTTCCATGTATTAGTTATGTTTCTACTGCTATGATAAAACACCATGACCAAGGCTTGTGGTCCTAGAAGGGAAAGGGTGCATCATGGTCCAGAAGTATGGCAGCAAGCAATGGACATAGCAGCTGGAGGAGAAGCTGAGGGGTGCACTTCAGGGAGGGATTTGCCATTTAAACCACTGCATTACTCATCTACTCATTCATATACCCATCATCCATTCATCTAGCTGTTCATGCCCCACCCGTTATCCATCCACCAATCCATCTTTTATCCATCTTCAATCTATTTACTCTTCATTTTTCTTTCTTCTTCCATTCATTCCCCTCTTTCAAAATATTTAGTTTTGTTTTATGTGTATGAGTGCTTTGTCTAATGTCTGTATGTATACCACATATATGTCTGGTGCCCATGGAATTCATAGGAGGGCATTAGATACCCTGGAACTAGAGTTATGAATGGTTGTGAGCTACCACATTGGTGCTAGGAACTGAGCCCTGCTCCTCAGCAGGTACAACACATGTTGGGTCATCCTTCCAGCTCCCTTCCCCTTCTTATCTATTAGTACACATATTACTCTATTTATTTAGTTATCTCTGTAAATCAGCTTCTCCCTTCCATGCAACTATCTATCCACTCATGTTTTTTGCTCCAGTCCATGTATACACCTATCTAGTATACAACATTAAGGCTCAACATCCAGGCACGGTTGTGGTGAATTCTGAGAATGTAATGGTGAATAAGGCAGACTTGGGTATTTTGTGACTTAAAGCTAATGCAATTTGGTGGGCCCTCTTTCAAACAGAAAAGGCACACTTACAAATTGACAGGCTTTTCTGTTGTCTCAGAATGGGTCCAGCAAGTGAAGAGTCCTGAAACGCAAGCTTTGTTGGCTTCTTAGCAAATAAATCCTCCTTTGTGCTTTGTGGGTGTGGCCTCTTTTTTCTTGGGGCTCATGCATGTTGTCTAGTGTTACAGATGAGGCCTGGGCCCCCACCAGGCAAGGATTTAGATACACCTTGAAGAGATCCATCAGACCATGGCCCAAGAGAGTGTGGAGTACTTCAGCTCTAAGCTTTTGTGCTCTGTCCACATCTGCATATAGCACCCCATGTCTTCTTCCCTTACCACCTGTGCACAGAGCTTCACCTGTCTGCTGGTCCCATATGAGGTGCAAGCAGTTCCCAAGATTAATGCCATTGCCTTGTTGCGATTTGCTGAGCTGCTATGTTTCTCATCTCCTCATCCAGCCTCTTTTTTCTTGCTCAAATTCACAGTTAGATCCTCTGGGTTCTTTGCTTCTGTTTCAAGTAAGTCTGTCGATCAAATAAACTTTTCTTAATAAAGGTGAATGTCTCCCTGAGAGAAATTCCTATGCACACCACAGGAGAACACTATGTTCATCTTGTTATACCAGGCTGATATCAAGATCCCTTTCCCATGCTGAGACTGGACCAGGGACTTAATTTCACTGACCTCTCAATATAGAATGAGATCAGCACTGGATGAGCATCTTGGGGTGCAAATGGGCACGCTTCTCCTCTTTTCTTGCCTTGGTGCCCAGGAAGCTGATGCTTTCTGGCCTTGCTCCTTGACCCCCTGAAACTCTGCCACACCCAGTTGCCTGCTGATTTTGGGTCAGGATACCCACTCACTAGGATCTATGTCATCTGTACGTCACATTATTGGTGTTCTATATTCTTTTTATTAGGCTCTTCCAATCCCTCTGGGGCAGGACTTTATTCTTTGTATAAAGCTCTCCATTGTCTGCAAGGCCGTGTAGTAATGTCTAAGTGGCATTGTATAAATAACAGCAGAAATAGCTGTAGACACTGCCTTCCTAAAAAGCACTTTTCATCCTCAAAGTACTTTGAAAATATTAGCTAGTTAATAAATAAGATGGAATGCCAGAGTCAACACGGATGTTTTGAGCAAAGCAGCCACAGTGCTTCAGGGCGGGAATCTTTGTCAAGTTTTCTGATCCTGTTATCTTTGTTTCATCTGAAATTACTTCATAGGTTCCAGAGTCACTTGGCAGCAAGCATTGATAGGCTACTGGACAACGTATATTCGGTGGAATCTCTATTGGGTTGGCATACTCTTGTTTGTTTTTTGTTTTTGTTTTTGTTTTTTTTTTTGATACAGGGTTTCTCTGTGTCCCTTTGGAGCTTATCCTGAGACTAGCTCTTGTAGATAGACCAGGATGGTCTTGAACTCACAGAGATCCACCTGCTTCTATCTCCCAAGTGCTGGGATTAAGGGCATGTGCCACCACTGCTGGGTTAGGACACTCTTTTCATTCTCTGCAGCAAAGAGTTGGAGAGTCAAATGGATCAAACACTGGGTGAATGTCAAAGTGTCCAGATTTCCTCCTTCAAATTGTGTAGGTGCAGTGGGACTTGACGGTGCCCCAGGTGGGCGAAGACACGTGTTTCTTTACTTTGACTTATCTGACATCCACCTAGTCCCATGATCTTTCTAATGTGCAGCCTAGATGGAACCCAAACATCTTTTAGGCCAGATGTGGAGGTGCACACCTTTAATCCCAGTACTCAGGAGGCAGAGGCAGGTGAATCACTGTGAGTTGGAGGTCAGCCTGTTCTACATAACAAGTTCAAAACCAGCCAGGGCTACGTAGTGAGCAGCTGTCTGAAAACCAAACCAAACCAAACCAAACCAAACCAAACCAAACCAAACCAAACCAAGATAAAACAAAAACAAAACCTCAAATAATAGCAATAACAAAAAGCTAAACACAGACCTTCCAGTTATCTGGGAAGACAACTGCAGGATGACGCACATGTGGCTTTGGAGCTGAGAGTGGGGACTCTTTGAGCACATCTCTTCTTTATTACCAAGGACAGGCTGGCTGGCTGATGATCACAGAGTCAGGAACTGGGTGATAATGAAGCCTAGGGATTTTCTCCCTATAACCATGTTGTTATTCTGTAATAATTCTTGGTTCACCAGCACCTGAGCTTGTAATATACTTTCATTACAAAATTTAAAAGAATCACATGAAGCATGCATCATAAAATTGTGCTATTGATGGTAATTAATATTTTGCCATGCTATCTAGCATACACCAAGAATTGAACCATTAAAAGAGACCCTGAACCAGACCTTCTGCACATGCTAACCCATCAGAGGGCTTCTACCTACACTTTTAATCTTTCTTTCTTTCTTTCTTTCTTTCTTCCTTTCTTCCTTCCTTCCTCTCTCTCTTCTTTCCTTCTTCTTCTCCTCCTCCTTCTTCTCCTTTTTTTTTTTTTTTTGAGATGGAATCTTACTATTTAGCCCAGGTTGGCCTTGAACTAGAAATTCTCCTGACTTAGTCTCCAGGGATATGGGATTGTAAATGTGTACTGTCACACCCAATTACACTCTAAGTGGGTGTTTTAAGGGGCTTGAGAGATGGCTCAACAGTTAAGAGCACTGGCTGCTCTTCCAGAAGACCTGGTTTCATTCCCAGCACCCATACAGCAATTGATAACTGTAACTACAGTTCCAGGATATCTGATGCCCTCTTCTGGCTTCTATGTGCACACAGTACATACAAATATGCAGTCTAAATACCCATATATGTGAAATAGGATAAAATAATTTACATAAGTATTTTAAAACTCTGCAAGATAACTTTTTTCATTTTATCAAAAATAGATTTTTCTCACATAAGATATCCTGATTATGATTTCCCTTCTTTCTACTCCCAATTCCTCACACCCGTCTATCTCATACACCCCCTTTCTGTTTTTCATTAGAAAACAAACATTTGGCTAGGCCTGGTGGCGCATGCCTTTAACTCCAGCACTCAGGAGACAGAGGCAGGTGGATCTCTGTGAGTTTGAGGTCATCCTGGTCTACAGAACAAGTTCCAAGATGGCCAGGGCCACACAGAGAAATTCTGTTTTAAAAAACAAAAAACAAGAAAACAAACTGTCTTCTAAGGGATAATAGTATAAAATATAAAACAAATACTAACATATTGAAATTGTACAAAACAAACAGAAGGAAAAGATCTCAATAAAAGGTACAAGAAACAAAGACTCATTCACATGCTCAGGAATCCTACACAAACACTAAATGGGAAGCCATACTATATATGCAAAGGACCTGTATGGCAAAAAGAGAGAAGAAAAAAATAAAGATAAAATAGTATGATTAAAAGAAGGAGAAGGAGAAGAAGAAAAGAAGAAGAAGAAGAAGAAAAGAAGAAGAAGAAGAAGAAGAAGAAGAAGAAGAAGAAGAAGAAGAAGAAGAAGGAAAAGCACTGACTGATGCTGTGAGACAAAGAACTTCCAAAGATGCTGTTGAGTTCATTTTCTGTTGGCCACCATCTAGTGCCAGGCATGCAGCTTACCCTTCACAGAATTACTTTATCCCAGTGAGACTCCCTTTGAAAAAACTAAATTTTCATTTGCAAGTGGTTATCAATTGGCGATTGCTTCTGGGTTAGGGATGGCAGCGTGAGTCCACTTCTGTCAGCTCTAAGGACCCATCTGGTGCAGACCCTTGTGGACCCATGCATGCTGCCTCAGTCTCTGTGAGTTCATATGAGCTTTGCTCATGCTGATTTAGAGGCCTTGTTTCCTTGGTGTCCTCCATTCTCTCTAGCTATTATACTCTTTCTGCCTCCTCTTTTGTAGGGTTCCCTGAGCCCTGATTTGATGGAGACATCTCATTTAAGACTGAATGTTTCAAGGAGTCTCACTCTGTATAGTGTTTGGCTGTGTGTTTCCGTATTTGTTCCCATCTGCTGCAGGAGGAAGCTTTGATGGTGGCCGAACAGGGCACTGATCTACATATAGAAGAATGTCATTAGGATGTTTTTGTTTTTTGAACAGTAGTATTTGGGTCTCTGGGCTATCTAGTCTCAGGTTCTTGGTTACCTAAGCAGCATCAGGTATGGATTGCATCTGGTGGAGTAGGCCTTAAGTAAAATCAGTTATTGGTTGGTTACTCTCACAAGCTTTGTGCCACCATTGTGCTGGTATTCCTTGTAGGCAAGACATTTTAGTAGACCAAAGGGTTTATAGTTGGATTGGTGTTTATGTTTCTCCTTTGGTAGCATGTAGAGTAGTTTCAATACCAAAGACTCTAGAATATAAGGGTAAAGGCTCTATGAAAGTACCAGCTTGACTTTTTCATGTTCAATGAGTTGTGTAGGTGTTGTCTTTAGCAACCTATTGTCTTGGCAACAGCTTGGGCTGTTTGGTGATTTCTATGAAACCTCTGTGGCCAACAACTTAGTTTTATGTTAGAAGCTTCATTTGATGACAATAGATGGCCAGTTGGCCACTACATGGGGATTTAATTTTGAATGCTTTCATATATATATAGCTTTTAGAAAATTTCTACTATACTGGGTTTTTATACTATCTCTCAAATGGCCCTTAATTTTAGCTGTCACTCTCTATATTACTTCCCTCATACCCTTCTCCCCACACCCTCACCACTTGATCTTCCTGCCAAGTTCCCCCACATCTATAACCATCTATTCCATTTTGCTTTCCTAGGGAGATGTATCTGTGCCCATAGTCTTATACCTACTCTATACCTAACCTCTGTGGCTCTACAGATTGTACCTTGGTTGTCATTGACATAACAGATAATATCCAATTATAAGGGATTTGTCTTTTTGTGTCTAGGTTACCTCAAGATGATTTTCCTTCTAGTTCCATCCATTTACCTGAGAATTTCATGATTTCATTTTTTAAAACAGCTGAATAATATGCTATTGTATGAATGTACCACATTTTCTTTATTCATTCTTCTGTTGAAAGACATCTAGGTTGTTTCCAATTTCTGACTATTTTGAATAGAGCATCAATGAACATGGCTGAGCGAATGTCTCTGTGTTATATTCCCAAGAGTGGTACAGCTAGATCTTGAGGTAGATCGATCCCCATCTTCCTGAGGAACTGCCACACCAATTTCCATAGTGGTTGTATGAGTTTGTACTCCCACTAGCAATGGATGAGTGTTTTTTCTTACTCTACTCCCTCACCAGCATGAGCTGTCATTTGTTTTTTATTGATCTTAGACATTCTGATGGTGTAAGATGAAATATCAAAGAGGTTTTGATTCTGCAAATAATCTTATCAGCTACTCAAAAGTCAGTACCGTTTTTTACACTGAGGTTATCCGGTGATCTTGCCCCTTCCCTCTCTCTCACTCGCTTTCATTCACTATTGCAACCAAACAAGATTCTGAAGTTGAGTCCCACTGTCTTGAGCTATTGGATCATCCCCTCATCATTCATTTGGAAGTCTGTCTTCTTTCTGGACTGGGAACCTCCTGAAGGTTTAGGCTGGCCCAGGGAAGGTGTGACCTGGTGAGCATCGTGGGCTGTGCTGTCCTTACGTAGTCTCCATTGGCTCTCATCCAGCCATCTGGTGGCTCAGATGCCTGGGACCATTTTGTCTTCCAGGTCCAGAGGGTGAGCTATTGTTTCCATGACAACCACCCACATGTGGATATCTGAGGTCATGTGTGCACAAAGGAAGGAACAAACTGGCCACTATGGCATACATGCTTTCTGCGTCTGTAACATTGCAGGTGTGTTCCCTAACATCTGAAAGTCTGTTTCCTGGAATCCAGTTGATGCAGTTTCTGTAGCTTGCTGACCTCTTGATGCAATTTTAGTCTATTTATAACAACTTCTTACACTTTCCTTCCCAGAAAACTGATGCTTGGCCCTGAAAATACTTTAAAAAATGTTCTTAAGGAATCAGAACAAGCAAAAATAGGTTGATGCTTCAGTGTCATAGTAAGGGAGAGACAGGATGGTGTTCTGCATTCTCAGTCACATTCTGGACCTTTCACAGCAACTACCTGTGTGACCAGGCTGGAATGAGACAGGACTCTCCCATTGCGGGAGAAAGACTCAGTTTCCTCTTTTCCTTCTACTGACCACTCCGAGCTGGCTTCCCACCTCTTTCTTTCTCATCTCTGTCCAGCTGATGGTTGGCCGCATGGCTTTAGCAGCATCCATGGTCATAGCTCTTTTGATGTATGATGTATGCCGCTCCTGTCCCCACCTACCTTCCCCCATTTTTCATTCCCTTTCCCCAATTAAAAAAAACCCTCCACATGTGCTCTGTCGAATGGCGACTTTCTCTCTCAAGCTGCTTTTAAAAATTACAACAGCCATGCATACCTTTAATCCCAGTACTTGGAAGATAGAGACAGATGTATCTCTATGGGTTCGAGGTTAGTCTGATCTACATAGTAGGTTCTAGCCAAGCCAGAGCTATATAGTGAGATCCTGTCTCAAAAACACATTGACAAAACACTGTAGCTTTACTCATGAATCCATTTATTTGTCCATCCAGAAAACATTACCTGAGGATCTGCTGTGAAGCAGGCATCACGCCTGACACTGGTGTCTAGTAAACAAGACTACTCCACTCTTGAGGTTCAACACACACTGAGGCTTTTAATGAAAACACTCTATAGGCTGCAGAGCTTGGGGAGACCGAGCCTTTGGCAAGTGTGAAGTAGGAATCAGGGAGGCTTTTGGGGGAGTTTTTGATAAGGACCTTGAAGGGAAGAATTTAGGGAGGGATCAGAGGAGTTGCTTAAAGGTGTATTAGTGAGGGGGCCGATTACTGAAGCGTGGGTGACTCTAAGGCAGCCATATCACAACAAAGCCACCTCCACATGGGTGATGAATCACAAAAGCTGCATCCATAGAGCTTCCTGCCCAACCCAAATGCAGCTCTACAGAAGTCTCCCCTCTCTAGCAACTGTCCTCTATTCTTAAGCATCTTTAGGTTTCATGAGCTTCCTGAGCCTTGTAAGTTTCCTAAGTATTTTTTTCAGTATTATGAACTGCCCTTCTCTCTCCAGGAGGAAGTAACCACACAACCCCTGTGATGGCAATTTTTGGTTGTCAATTTGATCCCATCTGGAATTAACTCAACTCCGAGCACCTAGGTACACCTGTGAGGGAGTTTTCTTAAACATCATATGGAGTGGGAAGACCCACCCTAAATCTGATCTTTAGAGTTGGGAAGATCCATCCTCTGGCAGCAGCCTATATAAAGGTCACGGGAGAAGGAAGCACTTGCTAATCCTCCCTCTCACTGGCAAGTCTGTTCCTTCGCTGGCATTGGAGCCTACTTCTTCAGGATTCTGGTGTATACTGAGGACCAGCTGAGACATCCAGCCTTGTGGACTGAACAACTACTGGATTCTTGGATTAGCTGGACCACCATTTCCCGGCTACTTTAATAAATCTGGCCCTCTCTATACATTCCTCTAGAGAACACTGGCTAAGACAGCCACTGTATCCAGCCTTTCCTACTCACCTGCTCTCCAGCCCTAGAAGGGCAACCCTTTGCCCCCCGAGTGTTGCGGATAAGGCACAATGGAGTTAACTAGCAAGTGACATGCTAATAGCTCTGGATTCAAATCCAGGTGTGTCTAGACCTGTGTAGTCCTCTCAGCCCACCTGGGAGCCCAGGTGGAACCCCAACAGCTAGTCCCAAAGTTCTTCACTGCGGACTCTCCTATAGGAGACATCATCTGTCTTCTCTGGGGGAGGCATTGCCTTTGGGATCCCTCTTAGAGCATCCCTGGCTACAGTCAAATTTTGTTTCTGGTAGAGCTTAGTAGCCAAACCCAGCCTGCTGGGCTCAGCTCCTCCCAGTGAGAAAGAGCCCTTTCTCCTTGCAGCCTTTACACCAAGGTTATCTCCTCAAGTATGTAGAGTAAATGAGGTTGTTTGGCTTATGGATACAAATAGATACTGCTTTTTTGACTTGCAAAATGAATTTCCCCACGACTGGCTCAAACTTAAGTATTCAAATGCTCACTGAACCAGTTGTCTATTTATTTCTGTTTACGCCTGCAGACCCATTAGCAACTTTTTCTTGTTTTCTCTTAGAATATTAAACGGTTCCAACATATTCTAAAAATTAGTTGATTAGCTTGTTAGGGCACATTTTAACTGCTAGCTCTGCCGAGCCAAAGGAGAAAATGAAGGTAATTTTGTTGGCAAGGGATGTACGGCACGGAGCTGACTGTTGAAAGATGCACCGTGTCAACGTAATGAGGGAGTGTAATATCTTAGTTTGCATCAATATGGAAATAACCGTGCATTCTGACAGACCTGATGCTGAAGGCACCACCAGCCTCCTCATTATGCATGCCGGCTCTGATTATGAAAAATAGTGTGTTTTCTTTTAAAGAGGAATCCACATTATCAATCAAACCACACCAATTATTTCAGAAAGGGATCATGGTGAAACAGACAGGGGGCTTCTCAATGAGAGCAGAGCCCGAGAGGCAGGCGGATCTTAAGGGGTGTGATATTTTTATTTCGTGACAGTTGTTAGTATTAATTAGGAGCACTAACGAAGTATTTTGTGCAGTGGCACCCAGACAACCTCCTTTCCCTGCTATCATCTGGATCTTTATTATTTGTTTTAATGAGCCCTGTCTTCAGTGGTACCAATGCTCTTCTAACGATAAGTCTCATCCTGCTCGACTCTTAGAGCTTTCTCATGTGAGCTGCCACATCAGGGAGACTTAGGAAGGCCGGGAGGTAAACAGAGAGACAATAGGGAAAGTATGGCCTGTGACATGCACAAACAAAACAGAGGTTTGAAAACAAGGTAACCTACGGCACTAGCCCCCCCCCCGGGTGTGTGTGTGTGTGTGTGTGTGTGTGTGTGTGTGTGTGTGTGTGTGTGATGGCTCTCATGACAACTCAACTCACTTGTTTCTATTCCAACTTTGCACACAGATAGGTAAAAAAAGTCCAGGAACTTCACTGGTGGTTAAAGGACAGCCTTGGGCACCATCACTTCAGATTGTAAGGGCTAGCCTTGGGCACTGTCACTTCAGCCTATAAGGGCCAGCCTTGGGCATTGTCACTTCAGATTGCTCATTGTTCTTCATGGTTGTTCCCTCTAGTCTGTGAACTTCATGAGGAGGTGACCCATTGGAGACAGCTTGGAAGGTGACTCTTAGGAACCGGTATGTAGCTGATGGGCATTCAGCAGCTGCCTGATCAACACATGACAAAAACAAAGGCTCTGTCAACCCCTCCTTATAGCTACACCCTTGGAGATGCCCTACTTGCTTTTCTGTGGCTGTCCTAAAATACCTGACAGAGGCAACTTAAAGGGGAAAGGCCTATTCTTAAAAGGGTAAGGTTTTATTCTTAAGGGGGAAAGGCTTATTCTTGCTCACAGTTCAAGGCACAGTTTGTCATGGTGGCAAAGTCAGGGCCAAAGGAGCTTGAAGCAGGTGGACACTTTGTACTCACAGTCAGGAAGGAGAGGGAAATGTCTACATGATAGGTCCTCAGCTCACTTTCTCCATTTTACACATGAGTCTTCCCACATTAAATATGTAACTAAGATAATCAACCTCACACATGCCCAGAGGCCCATCTCCTGGGTGAGTCTAGATTCTGTCAAGGTGGCAGCACCAACCATCACAAAGAGTATCTTCCCTCCTCCCCCCAAGACAGGTTTCTCTGTGAAGTTCCTGCAGTCCTGGAACTCACTCTGTAGACAAGGCTGGTCTTGAATTCAGAGATTTTCCTGCCTTTGCCTTCCAAATGCTGGGATTAAAGACGTGCGACTCCACTCCCCCGCAGACACACACTTTTTTTTTTTTTTTTTTTTTGAGATAAAGGTCCATTCTGTATTCCTGGCTGGACTGAAACTTGAAATGTAGACTAGGCTGGCCTTGAGCTCACAGAAATCCACCTGCCTTTGCCTTCTGAGTGCTTGAATTTTTAGCATGTGCCACCACTCCTGACAGACACATGTTTTTCTTGAAGGAAACACAATATGAATCTAATGATATGGTCAGCAGACATAGCTCTGTGGTAGAGAACTTGCCTAGTATACACAATGATCTGAATTGATTCCCAACATTGCAAAAGTAAATATTTAAAGTGCTATTAGAGGCACAAGAGTCAATGATTAAATATGCAGGATTTGGGCAGACCTGGACACACTTACTACGTCATATCTACAGACCTTGACTTCCTGTAACATGAATGGAGGGATGGGCAAGTGATAACATACAGAAGGCACCTGGCACACAGAGGCATTCCATCCCTGGTGGTCATCATGCAGGAAATATTTGTAGGATGAACATGTATTGGGGAGAGAGCCCTGCATCTCTTGGAGATTTTCCTCTTCAGTCCCCAGTGGCCAAGTACACTGACTGGGCAGAGGTGGTAGTCATATTTCTGGGACAGTGGAGCTACTGGTGGCCTGTAGAGTGGGCACATGTCTCCTCGATGCTCCAGGACAGGACTAGAGGAAGCCTGGATATCCATGAGATATCCATGAGAGTATCCATGAGAAACGCTGCCCAGCTGGTTCATTACCTCCATCACCTTCATGCTCCACCAAGCCCCATGAGGGACACAGGGAATCTATTCATGAACTGGGTGGTGATGCCCCTTTTACTGCTCTCCATGGGCTATGCCAGAGTTGGTGTTGCCTGTTCCCAGCAGCAGGTTTGCTGTTTATAGCTGGGATCCAGGGAAGCTGTAACACCACTAGGGGATGAAACTGGGGCTGTGGCCCAGCGTGGAGGGAAAGCTAGGGGCTTATTCTGAAGCTCACACTGAAAGGGCTGCACCTTGATGTTCTCACAATTTCCTGTCAGCCCAGGGACACAGCCAAGTGGTCTGTACCCATTCATGTGTTCCCAGATGCCTTCGTTCAAAGCACGGTCTTCAGGTTTGAGCCCCAACGCTACAAAATGCAGAATTCTTTTGATTGACATGGAAGGCTCTAAAGGAGATTCTGAAGAAACTTGCAGTCTAGTGGGAGGAATAAGATACACTCTATGATTCACCACAAGTGACCGTGAGCAATCAGCTGTGCTACGTAGGTACTGCACACAGATCCTAACAGCTGTGGGGAAATCTGCAATGGCTTCCTAGAAGACTTGGCTTGTGTTCATTTGACAGCGTTTCTGGAGCATAGGTCTGGCAGCTCTCTACTTGCCACAGACCTTGAGCCACAAGGTTCCCACTTTTCCTGCTGTTACACAATAGCGAGGGTAAGGTAGAGAGGCAGACAGTGAAACAGCCAAGAGTACACAGAAGGGACACTTTGCAGAGGGAGGTAAGTACAGAAAAGAATGGATGTGTAAAGCTTGGTACATGCAGAGGAGGAGGGTGGCCATTCCAGAGGTAAAGAAGGCACAGATCTTGAAGAAGCTGAGGGGTGAGAGCTGGAGAGAAGGCTCAGAGGGGAAGCAGGCTAGGAGGCTGATTGGATGTGAGCTAAGGAGCAAGCATGTGTCCTTGATACTGCTGACTCAGTTCCTCCCAGGATGGATATGCTGCAAATGAATGGGAGGCAAGTACTTCTCAGAAGGTGTGTGTGTGTGTGTGTGTGTGTGTGTGTGTGTGTGTGTGTGTGTGTGTGTGGTGGGGGTATGCCTCAATGTGCAGCATCCTTGACTCCACCATCTTTGTGCCTAAATAAGTTATCTTTTTGGTAGGGTTCTCAGGTTCAGGATTCCCAGTTAATTTCAGATTTCAGGAAAACAACAACAATAACAACAACAACAACATGAATGGAATTTTAAAGTGTAAGTGCTTGGACTATTATTTGTGGTTTGCCTGAAGTTTGTATTTAATGATGTTTTATACTGTCATTCTATTCTAATAGCAACCTCTATGAAGAAGCTGCCAGCCATGTTCTGAGAAACCATGGTTCCCTGTGGGCATGCCCATGTGTATGGCAGAGCCAGAAGACTTGTATGTCAGTTTTTAAAAATAGAAACAAATAAGCAAACCAATTAGAATGAGTCAAGTTTGAAGCTGTCTTGTCAGAATGGACTGAGTCACTTTCCCCATGGTGACTGGACAGGCAGGGGGTGGACTGCTGATTGGACAGTGTGTCTGCTTACAGCAAGGAGACTGCGGCACCCCTAGGTGGCAGGCTCTCTTTTTCCCAAGGTCAGTGGGAGTCACACATCAGGGTTGAGTCTGATGTGATTTGAAAACATAGCTGTGCTCACATTTAGAAGCAGGAGGGCTCCCAACGGGAACAAATGTCTGATGTCCCCTTGCTGCTATGTGTCCGGTGCTGGTGAATGGAAACATCTGTGAACACAAGAATGCTGTGGCTGTATAGGAGCTCACATGGGGTCTTCAGTGTCAAGTTGTCTGTCATTTGTTCTGAAAGGAAGCAGGATCCCTCTGGGATTTCAGGATGTGTCAAGAGTATATTAATGCACCCTCTGCTTGGGTCCATGTGAGTTATGCAGGGAAGAGAGCTTCTCAAAGTTTTGAAGAAATCCTCTGGGCATGTTGTCTCCAGGGAGAGGAATAAAAAGGCCAACCTAATAACAGATCTTATGGGTTTTGGACTTGTATGGACTGGGAATCTCTAGTGTTGGGTGCTGAGGGTGCCCACCTCTTGGGCTCTTAAGGGACCTAGAAGGGCATTGTGGGGAAGTAGACCCATGCTTCAAAGATACCCAGCCCTGGGGGGAAGGCCTCCCAGCTACAGAGAAAGGGCCCCTGATGCAGAGAAAGCCTCCAAGCCTGGGTTTAGAAAGCATCTTTGATGAACCAAACAGATTTTTCTCTCTGTCTGATACTCATTATTGCCTGGCACCAAAACCTGCTTAGAGCCAGCTGTTGGGGAGTTCAAGGTGGAATCAGACTGGAGCAGCCCATACAGCTTTATTTTAGGAAAATGTGAGCTCACTCCTTGAAATTCTAAGGCCAGGCTCTGCCTGGGTCAATGACCAGTTTTCTCTGTGTAGGAAATGGGATGGAAACAGCAGGGTGTGCGTCTCCTGACTCTACTCAGTACTTGATGACTTTAGGATGAACACTCAATCTCACTATACCTCAGTTTCTTGGTAACTGAGAGGACGGAAGCAGAACATGAAGGGAGGTGTGTGGGTGGTCAAAAGTAATGACACACCCATTGAGTCAGGTGCTATTTCGAGAACTTCGATTGTGAGAATTTATTCAGGCTGGCTGACCCCCGTTCCGTAGATGAGGCATCTAAAAGAGACGCTCCTTTTACTTTTTATTTTACTATTTATTTTTCATACTTTTTTAATTGAGAAAATATTTTTTTTTCATACAGTGTATTCTGATCATGGTTTTCCCTCCTCTGACTCCTCCCAGTTCCTTCCCACCTCCCCCCCACATCCAACTCTTTTCCCTTTCCTTTTCTCTTTAGAAAGCAAGTAAGTAAACTGAAAATCAGAATTAAAAAAAAAAAACCCACAAGAAACACACACACACACACACACACACACACCATAGAGACACAAAATTACAAACCATAATATACAAGCAAAAGAGCAGAAGACAAAAATACTGTTCTTTGTGACAAAATACCATTGAGCTAGTTTTGTGTTGGTTGTCTACTGCTGGGCTTTAAGTGTGGTTAAGTCTCCAGTGAGACTCCATTGGGAAAAACTATTTTTTCCTGTGCAAGTGGGTATCAATGTGGATCGTGTCTTGGTTAGGGATGGGAGGAAGCTCATGTCTGCTTCCTCCTCCTCAGAGCTCTGGAACCCTGTGTGGCTTGAACCTGTGCAGATCTGTGCACGTTGCTGCAGTCTCTCTGAATACATATGTTGTGTCGGAAGACAGTTTCTTTGGAGTCATCCACCCCCTCTGACTTTTACAGTCTCCCTGCTTCTTCTTCTGCATAGCTCCCCGAGGCCATCTACAATGGTGACCTGCCTGCAAGATATGTTGGTGCAATGCTGTGGGAGTAACCAGCCACTCTCTGATTGGACTTAAGGCCCGTTCCATGAGATGGAGACCATGCCTGACACTGCTTAGTGTCTGGATAGGCTAGGGGCCTTGGGAGAAACAAAATACTATTGCTCTGTTAAAGGAACATAGCAATAAACAGTGACATTCAGCTATACTGATAGGTCAGTGCCTCATTCGCCCATCCTCATATAAAATTCCTTTTGCAGTAGATGAAAACTAACTCAGAGCCTTGCAACTGGTCAATATGCAAAGCCTGAGAGATTTTAAACACTCAGTCCTGAGTGGGGTGTCTTCACGAGACACTCCTTGTTCCCACTGTAAGTTATGTCCATTAGCAGATACAGACCAATGTACCAGTCCTAGTAAACAGCAAGGCTGAGGGGCTCGTAGGTTCTATAACATAAAAGGATTCACTTGGGCTAGAGATGGGTGAGAAGGTGGTGGTGGGTTTTAAATGGGTGGAGAGGGGAAGGGAGAGCTTTGGACAGTTTAAGCAGTGGAAAGGGCTGGAGAACAAGGTGTTTGGGGGGTGCTGTGGGTCCTGCTGTGCTGCAGCTGGCTTCAGGCCCAGGGTGGGGGTGTGTGCATGGGGGGGCAGACAGTCTCAGAGATGGCCACAAGGTGGGATGGTCATTCTCCTTCATGAGGCAACTTGAATGGCACTTGCCAGCCAGCACGTAAGTGGGCTGTGATGGGACAAGTTTAATTGGGGAAGAGGAGGGATTGGTAATAGATGGAGATCTGGGTACTGTGAAGGCGCACGTGGCCATGGGCATGAGGACAAGGTTAGCACAGTAGCTCTCTCAGGTGCAGGGTCTCTGAGGACCCTGGGCTGAGGAAGGAGCAGGGGTGGGCCAGGCACTTAGGTGGCAAGATATGGTAGTGCACTCTGGATTTCAGCACAAGGGAGTTTGTTGGGAAAGTATCTAGTCTTGGCCAAAGGAGCTGGCTCCTGAGTAGGTAGAATCCAGGGGATTTGTAGGACAGAAGAGTCAGATAGGGGCAGAAATGCCAGAGCAAAGGATGCCAGGATTGCCATTATTCCTCGGTACTCAAGCCCCCGGCTTGTGGCTTGTGGGCTTGTGTCAGCAAAGGCCCAGCCTAAGAGCCTTTGGCTTGGGGAAGTCAGGGCCTTGCCTGTGACCCCTCTGGAAAAGTAATTCTATAAAAAGACTATAATGCTATGTTAGTGATCTTTCCAGTTGCTATGACAAAATACCTAGAGCAAATTTAAGGATGGGTTTATTTTACCTCACAGTCTGAGGGTCCATCATGGCCAGCCAGTAGTCTGTCCATAGCTAGCAAACTGGAGAGAGATCAGATGCTGAAGCTCATCTCAGCTGGCTTTCTCTTTTTGATTCATCCTGGGCCCTGTTGTGTAACAGTTTCCTTTGAGATTGAAACATTCTATTCTGCAGGGAGGCTCCTTAAGCAGGAAGGTAAACAACTCAAAATAGCTGAAACCCACCAGATTCACCAGGCCCCTCCCTGCCAGAGTAAGCAATAAAAGCTGAAAGTCCTCTCAGAAGAGCAGAGCCAAGGTTCAAAGAAGACTCTGACCAAGTGGAGCTGCCTGGAAGAGATTTCCAGCAATTAACTGAGTCACGTGGAGAGGATGCTCTCTAACCTGTTGAGGTCCTCGCAGGCTGTGCAGTGAGCTCCAGGTTTTTGTCTTTTGTGACCTGTCACCTATGCTGGGATGGGCTTTGGTGATGCAGCGGTCTTTGAGTTATTTCTGCTACTGTAAGTAACCTCTCACCCGTATCCCTGTATGCAACCACAATAAACTCATGGTTCACCATGTTAGAATTTGGTGTTGTCCAGACTTTGGTCTGTCATAGGCTCCCTTCCTAGGGTGAGTTGACATGTGTGTTATGTCTCTCTAGGAAGAATTTTGTCACACAACAGGATCCTAGTCTGTGGAATGGTGCCGCAGACCTTTAAGGTGGATCTTTCCAACCTGGAAACTCCCCCACAGACATGCTTAGAGAGGCTTAGAAATTAGCCTAGATTGGCAGTTCTCAACCTTCCTAAAGCTTTGACCCTGTAATACAATTCCTCATATTGTGGTGACCCCCCCCCCCAACCAGAAAATTCTTTCCATTGCTACTTCATAACTGCAATTTTGCAGTTGTTATCAATCATAATATAAATATTTGAATTTCCAGTGGTCTTAGGTGACCCCATGTGTAGGGATAGTTTGACCTTAAGAGGTTGTGACTCACAGGTTGAGAACCACTGTTGTAGATCCTGTTAGGTTGACAGTCCATACATCATCAGGGACAGATTTTCCTGTGCCCTTCCTTGAGGGTATCTCTCAGAGCATCTCTGCCTCACCCTGGGCAGATGGGAGCAGGCACTTGGGCAGGGTTGTCCCAGAGTCTCTTATACTCTACAGAAAGTTCCCGTCATGGCAGCAGCAGAGTCATGTCCAGTAGGAGAGTACATTCTCCCCTGCCGGATAAGCTTGGGGCCAAGATGGGATAAGACTTCAGCAGCTTAAGAAAGACCCCTCTAGCACAGGCCTTTTCCCACTACTGCACATGTTTTGTGGGAACCGGAACAATACGGAGGACAGATGACAAGTTATGATAGACTGAGCTGTACAAGATGACAAGCCATGTGATGAGATGGTATTTTGGGGTTGGGGCTGGAGTTAGTTAATTACAGTACTACCGAGCTCAGCTTCCCCACCCCTCACTGTGCTGCTGGGGTCTTGCACGAGTGGATGGTAGAGAAGGGGATTGTTTGACTCTAATTTCCAGCCTTGTTCCACTAATGGCTCCTTGTGGGATGATGTTAAGTAATGATAATTATCACAGAGCCCGTGCTCTGAGCCAGTCTTGCCATCTGCAGCTGTGGCCTGCGGGCTCTGCCATTTCTCTGGAGATGGGCTGGGAAGGCTGGTCTACAGATGTTTGCTGATCGCTTCCTCTTGCCCTTTGTAACTGTAATTTGGGCCAGTGTCACCAGATGAACGAGGGTGTCTTGAGCTTGGCACGGGGGGGGGGGGCGGCGGTCAACAGTTTAGGTGTTTCATAGTCACTCATACTTTCAGGCAGGGGACCTTGTATCTCATAGAGGCAACTTTAGGGAGTGATAACAGTGATGATGTGGTTGAACAAGGCCATGTTTTAAATTCTAAAACAGGTGTGTGTGTGTGTGTGTGTGTGTGTGTGTGTGTGTGATTGTCTGAGTTCTGGGATCAACTGTGTCTGGTTTTATGCAATGTTGGGGAATCAAACCTAGGGCTTCACGCCTGCTAGGCAAGCACTAAGATGCATTCTCAGCTCTCAGTTACATTTTTTTTCAAAGATTTATTTATGTGTCTATGGGTATGTGTTTGTGTATGTACGCACAGTTGCCATAGAGGTCAAGAGGGGGAGTTGGATCCCCTGTATCTGGAGTTACAGGCACTTGTGAGCTACCCTATGTGGGGATAGGAAACTGAACTCCAGCCCTCTGCAACAGCAGCAGTTGCTCTCAACTGCCCAGGCTCTTCAGCTCCCAGTCGTATTTTGAGAACTTCAAAGAAAACAAAGGCTAGAGTGAAGGCAACGGCTTGACAATGTTGCTTTTCCTGTGTATGTTACTTCCCACTTCTTTCCTCCCCTTCTTCCTCTTTCTTGGGTGGTGGTTTTCTCCCTGTGCTGGGATGAAACTCAGCCTGTAATTCTGTTTCCTTGTGTTACTGTCTAGTCACAATCAGACCATATTCCTGTCATAAAATACCACTTGTGTCTATTACTTTCATTGGATCAGTATTTTGCCAGGTGACGATACCATTGTTTTCTAAATTATCCTTATACTGTAGAGCATTTAAGTGTGTTTAATTTTTTTTTTTTTTTTGCTTTACAAATATTATGACGATGGATATGGGAATAAAACTTGTCCATTTCTTTGGGATAAATTCTTAGAAGTTTAGGGATGAGATTAAAATGTTCGTGTTTCTTGAAACAATGTTAATTGTTCTGTTTTAAAATCTATACTTATTGAGAAAGAAGCCTGGTCCTGTAACTTCCAGGTAATGACGGCAGATTGAAGATTCTAATTATGTTGCTCTACCCCCCTCCCCACCTCACTTACAGCAAGCTGGGTTTAAAAAGATATAAACTTTCAAGAACATTTGAGGAGAACAGCAGTGCCGCGTGGAAGTCTGGGAACAGATGGGCTAGTGGCTACTGCTTCAGCAGATTTGAGAGGCTGAATCCCCAGCCGGTAGCTGAGAAAATGGAAAATCAATCGAATGTACACAGTTGAGTTCTCAAAACATTCAGGGGTGGGTGGTAGCAGGTGAGTCTCTGAGAAGGGGAGGATTTGTTTTAGAAACAGTCAGAACTGAGATCCTTTTCTGCTGGTGTTCGTTTTCAGGGTGGGGACACCTCACCTTGTTGTAGCTAGGATACTATTCTCCAGAGAAAGGGAAACTGAGCCTCAGTAGGAGGTTGCCTGGATCACAAATTCTCTCCTGTCAAACTCCTGGAACTTTGATTCTAGGCTGGAGACCGAAGAAGTCTCTTTGGACAGACTGTTTTCCAGATAGACTTACAGGCACCTTCATAGTTGACTTCTTACACCCACCCGTGTGTGGCTTCTTTGTGTTTGTGTGGGTGTGATGCACATCTCTGTATGTGTGTGCGTGCGCATGTGCATGCCTGTGCGTGCGCATGTGCATGCCTGTGCATGCGCAGAAACCAGAGGAAGACACTGAGTTTCTTGCTCTGTCACTTTCTGTGTGTTCCAGCTTTATTTCTGCTACTGTGAGAAAAACTAAAACCAAAACAAAACCACTAATGAAAAGCAACCTGGTGAGGAAAGGATTTATACAGTTTACATATCCAGAATCACAGTCCACTGAGGGAAGGAAGCCAAGGCAGGAACTCGAACAGGGTGGGGATTTGGAGACAGGAGTTGATGCAGAGGCCATGGAGGAGTGCTGCTTACTGTCTTGTTCCTCATGGCTTGCTCAGTCTACTTTATAGAACCCAGGACCACTACTCCAGGGTGGTATGGCCCACAATGGGCTGGGCCTTCTCATATCTATCATTAATTAGGAAAATGCCCCACAGGCTTGCTTACATCCCAGTCTTATGGAGGCATTTTCTCAGTTGAAGTTTCCTCCTCTCAGATGACTCTAGCTTTGTCAATTTGATATGAAACATCTGGTAAACAGCAAGGCCCGGCAATCCTGCTTCTGCCCCCACAGTATCCAAACTCTGGTTCTCTTGTTTGCATAGCCAGCCTTCTTACCCACTGCGCCATTTTCCCAGTCCTACTCTTGTGATTTCTTTTCTTTTTTGGTGTTTCGAGACAGGTTTTCTCTTAGGTCTGGAGACTGTCCTGGAACTCTCTTTGAAGACCAGGCTGGCCTCAAACTCACCAAGATCCACCTGCCTCTTCTTCCCGAGTGCTTGGATTAAAGGTGTGCGCCACCACCGCCCAGCCCTACTCTTACGATTTCTAAACAAATTAGTTTTTCATTTTATTCCTTTTAAATTGATGTGTATGCCCGTGTGAGTTTATATGCATTATGTGCAAGTGGATATCTGTGGGTGCCAGAGGTTACTGGGTCCCCTGGAACTGGAGTTACAGGTGGCTGTGAGCTCTCATGTGGGTTCTGGGAACCAAGCTTGGGTCCTCTGCAAGGGCAGTGAGTGTTCTTAACTGCTGAGCATCTCTCTGGCTTTTTATGATTGACATCTTAGAGAATGAGGACATCAAGGACCGTTAGCCAGGCAAAGACTTTCTAGCCTAAAAGAAAGAGAACAAGGCAAGCTTTCCGAAACCACAGACCCCTCACACCACACACAAAACCTAGTTCCAGATGGAGTTTAAAGCTAACAGGGAGGGGGAGATAAATCATCAAGCAAAAGCACGAGTGTATTGCCGTGATCTGCAGGTTCACAATCATCTCTTTTTTACAAAGATTATCTTAGTATTAATTGTGTGCAGGGGTATGTGCGTGTGACTGCAGGGGCTGGCAGGGGCCAGAGGCATTGGATCCCCTTGGAGCTGTAGTTACAGGTGGCTGGGAACCACCCAGCATGGGTGTTGGGAACCAGAGTCAGATCCTCTGTAAGAACAGCACTGACTCTAAACTGCTGAGCCATCTCTTTGGCCCCCAGAGAGTTCCTAAATAAGACACAAAAGGCACTAATTATAACATAAAAGATTAATTATTTGCAACTCATTAAAATCTATCATTTCTGTTCCTTAAAAGATGTCATTTAGAGAATTAAAAAAAAAAAATCTAAGCCACAGAGTGCGGGACTGGATGTTTTCAGCTCATGCCTTAAGCAAATGCTTCTACTCAGATCATCAAGGGGAACACTTTACATCAGTGATTGAAAACTGCACCCTGCCCCCACCCCAAAGATTACTGAGAGCTTGCAAGTCTTTTAGAAAACTTTTTTTTTTTTTTTTTTTTTTTTTTTGAGACAGGGTTTCTCTGTGACTCCCTGACTGTCCTAAACTCACTCTATAGACCAGGCTGACTTTGAGCTTAGAGATCTGCCTGCCTCTGCCTCCTGAATGCTGGGATTAAAGATGTGTGCATCAGCCTGAAAGTCTTTTAGAAATGTGAAACCCAGAACAAGCACGAGAAAAGAAAGTTGGAGAATCTCACAGAATTGGAACAAGAAGACTAGGAGCTGAGACATAAAAAGCTTAGAAAACTGATGGATCATCTCAGAAGCTAGGAGGTCAGGAGACCATAGTGATAATTCAGGGAGATGGTCCAGACAAAAGGACCAGACCTCAGCCCAGAAGGGCTCAGGAGTTTACAATGCTCCAGGACAGGGTTTAAGAGTTGTACGTCTCATGCCTCTGTTTTTTGTTTGTTTGTTTGTTTGTTTTTTTGTTTTTTCAGTAAGCCGCAGTGAGTTTATATTTAACCAAGTGATAAAGTAAACAAAAGAAGCCAGAGAAGCAATGAGGAGACAGAAGGTCTTCTAGAATGGTAGGAATGACCTTGGTCCCTGGTGGGCACCAATGGGGAGAGTACCACATCAGAGCAGCAGGAGTCCAGAAGGGAGCCAGGATGTCCACCAAGATGCCCCTTGCTCTTCTGTATAGTTTAGTTGTCTTTGCATTAAAAAGATTGTTTTCCCTGCTGGGGATCAAACTCTGGGTGTTGTTCTGCTTATGCTGGGCAAGCACTCTACCTCTGAGCTATGAAATAATATACAATACAAATTATTAAGTTTTACACACACACACACACACACTTGGATTTTTGAGACAGGGTTTCTCTGTGTAGCTCTGTAGACCAGACTGGCCTTGAACTCACAAAGATCTGCCTGCTTCTGCCTCCCAAGTGCTGGGGTTAAAGGCGTGTGCTACCACTGCCCAGCTCAAATTTTTACTTATACTAAAGGCATATATATATATATATATATATATATATATATATATATATAGTGTGTGTGTGTGTGTCTATCTGTATGAATGTATGCTTCATGTGTATTTGTGAGAGACAGAAGAGGGCATTGGATCCTTGTAAATGGAGTCACAGGCAGTGATGAGCTCTCATGTGGGTGCTGGGAATCAAACTTGGGCCCTTTGGAAGAGAAGAGTGACTGAACCATTTTTTTCAGTCCCTTAAAATACTGTTTTTTCTCTATCTCCCTAACATCTTTCTCTCTTCTCCAACCTATCATCTATCTAACCCACCAATCAATCAATTTTATATATCTAATATATCAGCAATCTATTTATCTATTGTCTGTCTATCTATCTATCTATCATCTATCTATCTATCTATCCACCCATCCACCCACCCTACTTACCTACCCATCAATTATCTATTTGTCTGCCTATCTATCTATCTATCTATCTATCTATCTATCTATCTATCTTTGTTTGGGTTATAACCCTGGAAGGCACAGTTTCAGACACCATAACCTTAAATGTCAAAATTTTGAAAATTTAAGATCCTGACAATAAATTCTGGAAGAAATAATTTAATTTTTTTTGAAAAAGACTTTTATTTACATTTAAAAAAAGGAGATTTGAGAAGAATATAAAAGCAATATTTCATGAGCCACTTAACATAGCAAACAGGTGAGTAAATAATGACATATATTATTGCAGTAATGAGTACCAGGTATAATAATACCTGCACGGGTGCACCAGTACTGAGCTGACAGACTGTATTCATGAGGACAAAGGTCAAAAGCAAAAGATCTAAATGCATGTCACTGTTAGTAGTACTGGGTATACTCAGCTTTATAACTGTCACTTTCTGAACTATAGCATAAGACAACCTGTTTTTGAAGAGATGCCACAAACTTCACCACATGTCAGCATTGCACACAAGGTGCCCAAAGAGCTGAGACCTTGGAGATGTTCTTTCACAAATGCAGGCATACAGAAGGTTGTGCCTTCATTCACTGAGGAGTGGAATGATTTTTATGCATGCGCACAATACTTACCCGCAAAGTCAAAGTCTGCGAGGGCGATAATGCATTTCCTCAGAGTCCAATTTGCAATACATGCATAAAATGAATTTAGAACTCTCCAGAAGTCTTTATACATTTCGTATCCCTAGTACTGACGAGATGCTCGGCAATGAAAGATGAAATGCACTGCAGAGAGAGCTGTAAAAAGCAACACCGACAGTAGGAGCCTGGCATTATACGCTGTGTGTTTATGAAAGTGATTTCAACTCATTTATAGCATATTTCTTGGAGAGCCTGCACAGGGGTCAAGGCTTATTATGGATGAAATGAAGAGAGCAGAGGTGAACCAGCTGCCCTTCCTGCCGATTGTCATCCAGAGGGAAGGACAGGGTCAAGCTTCGCAGTCATAAAAATAAATACATTGTTACAACGGGTGATGAATACCATAAAGAGGAATTTCAGGTTGAAAAAGACTAAGCCAAAAGGGGCCTATGCATTAATATTGTGTCGGTAAAGCACTTTCATAAGTTTCTGTCTACTCATTTTAGTTTCCTTTATTCCAGCAAACTGGCATCAATCTGTCTTATTTCATTATTGCTGTGATGAATATTATTATATTTTTTGCTGTAATGAAACACTATGATAAAAGCAACTTTAGGAGGAAAGGGTATATTTGACTTATACTTCAACACCACTGTTCATCACTGAAGGAAGTCAGGGCAGGAACTCAAACAGGGCAGGAACCTGGAGGCAGGAGCTGAAGCAGAGGCCATGGAGGATGCTGCTTACTGGCTTGCTTCCTATGGCTTGCTCAGCCCACCTTCTTTTAGAACCTAGGACCACCAGCCCAGTAATGGCTCCATCCACCATGGGCTGGCCCTTCTGCATCAATCATTGATTAAGAAAGTGCCCTACAGGCTTGCCTATAGCCTGATCTTATGAAGACATTTTCTGTTTTAGCCTTGTCTGTCCTGGAACTCGCTCTGTAGACCAGGCTATCCTCAAACTCACAGAGATCTGCCTGCTTCTGCCTCTGAGTGCTAGAATTAAAGGCATGTGTCACCACCTTCTGGCTATGGAGACATTTTCTTAATTGAGGCTCCTTCCTCTCAGATGACTCTTATTTTTTTTTAATATTTTTTTTCTTATTTTACATATCAATTCCAGTTCCTTCTTCCTCCCATCCTCCCATGATCCCCCTCCCCCATCCCATTCCCATCCACTCCCCAGGGAGGGTGAGGCCTTCCAGGAGGGATCATCAAAATCTGTCATTTGGGGTAGGGCCTAGGCCCTCCCTCCTGTCTTTAGGCTAAGGCAGTGAGTATCCTTCCATGGGGAATGTGCTCCCGAAGTCCTTTCATGCACCAGGGATACATCTTGGTTCCACTGTCAGAGGTCCCATGGACTGCCCAGGCCTTCTAACTGAGACCCATGTTCAGGGGGGTCTGGGTTGGTCCTATGCGGGTTTCCCAGCTATCAGTCTGGGGTCCATGAGCTCCCCCCTGTTCAGGTCAGCTGTCTGTCTCTGTGGGTTTCTGCAGCCTGGCCTTGACTCCTTTGTTCATCACTTCTCCCTCTGTTTTATGTCAAGTTGACATATAACTATCCAGCACACAATGTAAATGATAAGAAAATATGTTTGAAACAGCTTTATTTATTTCATTTTTTGTTTCCTTCCTCCTTTCCTTTATTTTTTATTTTGCTGGAGCTGAGGACAGAACCCAGGGCCCTGCAATTTCTTCTTGAGATACGGTCTCATGTATCCCAGACTGACCCAGCACTCTATGTAGCTGGGGATGACTGTGAACTCCTGGTCCTCCTACCTCCGGTGTCTGAGTGCTGGGATTGTAGGTGTACACAGTGCCGAGGGTGGCACTTAGGGCTTTGTGTATGCCAGGCAAGCACTTTAAACTGAGCCATACCCCCAGCTCTGAACTAACTTCTTTTGCTGTGGTTTTTATCTTTACATCAGTGTATGAAATAAAGATGTACTAACATCCACCGTAGTGCTGATCATCATTCTGGAAAACAGAATTGGAGCACAGCCTTGATGTACTTCTATAAAAATTTTAAACAGATTTATTTATTTTAAGTGTATGAGCATTTTGCCTGCACACATGTCTGTGCATCACATGTGTGCCTGGTGCCACGGAGGTCAGAAGAAGGTATTGAAACTAGAACTGGAGTTACAGACCGTTATGAGCTGCCATGTGGGTGCTGGGAATCAAACCTGGGTCCTCTGCAAGAACAGCCGGCACTCCTAACTGCTGAGCCATCCCTCTGGACATCCCCCACTTTGGAGTACGCTGCAGGGGGCAGCTAGCTGGGCAGTAATAAATCATAGTTTGCAGCTGATGTTCAGTATTTTAATGTTTCTGGCTTTCAGGATTGCAATTTTGGGGACTTTAGAATTCAGGGTTTAATACAGCCAGGATTTCTGAATCTCCTTCGAATCCCCCATGACAGCACCCCTTACTAGCAGGAAGTAGTTTGGAAAGAACAACGCCCAAATTCCCAAATATTGTCTATAAATGTTTGTTTTCATTTAAATGGACTTTTTTGTAAAATAAATTAAAAAAAATTAAAAAAAAAGAAGTAAAAAAAAAAAAGAATTCAGGGTTTAAAAGTTACATTAATTTGTGTGTGTAAGCGATGGGAGATGTCATTCTGTAAATATGTTTCTCATCTTGTTATGAATAAATCACTGTTGGCCAATAGGAAATCAAGATAGGTGGGACTAGGAGACTAGGAGGTTTCAAGGAAGTAGTAGGGAGGAGTCAGCATGTAGAGAATGGAGACGACAGAGGTCCTGGCCCACTCTCCAGTAAGATAAGACCATGTGGAAATACTTAGATTAATAGAAATGGGTTAATAATTAAGGCAGAGCTAGCCAATAAGGAACTAGTACCTGGCCAACAGAATTATATCTATTATAGCGTCTCTGTGTGTTATTTGGGGCCGGCGCTGCAGTGGGTCTAGGCTGGCAGGAAAAACATACTTGCAACATGTAAGTGTGCATGTGTGTGCATGTCACAGTGTACATGTGGAGGTTGGAGGATAACTTGCAAGTGTCATTTCTCCCCTTTCACCATGTTGGGTTCTGTGGATTCAAACTCAGTTCATCAGACTTGTTGGCAAGCACTTTTGTCTGCTGAGGCATATTGCTGGCCCCAACTGTACATTTTTAAATGTTGCATACTTTGATCTTTCAGATTCCAGCATTCAGGATTATACTTTTTGGAATCAAGACTGGCTGTATACATGAATGTCTATGTGTATATACATGGGCACACATGCAGCATTAGCCATTTTGATCATTTTTAAGATGCATCTCAGTGGCACTGATACATTTGCAATA
Organism: Phodopus roborovskii; assembly: GCF_943737965.1. NCBI lineage: Eukaryota > Metazoa > Chordata > Mammalia > Rodentia > Cricetidae > Phodopus > Phodopus roborovskii. The sequence continues at coordinate 41,375,974 of NW_026126480.1, forward strand.
TCATATAACAGTGCTATGGTTACAATGTCATGGGACCACCAACCACCACAGTCCATTAACTTTGTACCCTTTTAAACCAAAGTTTCGCATTTTCTTTCCCTAAGCTCTGACAGTATCTATCTATCTATCTATCTATCTATCTATCTATCTATCTATCTATCTATCTATCTATCTATCATTGTTAGGGTCTTGCTATGTAGCACAGGCCAGCCTTGAGTTTGCTATTTTGCCTCAGCCTCCCAAAGGCTGGGGTTACAGATATGCACGCCTCTCACATTCTCCTTCTTTTCCTCCTCTTCTGTAAGATTTGCCCATTTTAGGGTCCTCACATAAATGAAATTACACAGTATTTGTTCATTGTGCGTGGCTTATTTTCCTTTCGCACACTGTTTACAAGTTTCACCCATGTTGGAGCATGTGTCAGAGCTTCATTCATCCCTTTCATTGGCGCATTTATGTTCCACTCTATAGGTAGACCATATTGTATAGATCTATTTGTTTATCACCCACTTTGTGAGCCCAAGGGTACCCAGGTAATTCTTTTCTGCATTTGGTTTCCGTGATTGGTACACTCATGAGGTACTCTGCTATCCCTTTGCCAGCTCAGGGTTCTCATTTCACTTCACAGAGGTGTTCTGCTGTGACAGGTCCCTCACAGCTAGGATAAGGGATGGTGAGCTCAGAGAGAAAATCGGGAGTAGCCCCATCTTTTAGACATGTTCCTGCAGTGTGCCAAGACATGCTCACCCCCGATCTTGCCCATGCTGCCTTCCAGAGTGGCTGGCTCCTAAAACCTTCCTAATTCCTTTCCACATGTAGACTCAGTCATCTTAAGGACTCTGGATGCAAACTATGACCAGTGACCCACTCATTTTCCCTCTCTTGGGTCCTGCACCTCACAGTGAAGATGTTACAAGCTATAGAGCTTCAGGCTTTGCTACCCAGTGTCCATTTGAATCCCTCCTTAATCTATTTATATAAAGGAATTTTTTGATAAAATAATAAAATACTCTACTGAGAGAGTTTATTCCAGTCTTACTAGTTAGTATTGCCCAGGTTTATATGAAAAAGCAATACATTACTGTCTTAGTATTTTGGTTTGGATTATTAATGAGGTTGGCCAGTTTTTCTTATGCCAATTAGTCATTTGCAAGTGTGTCTACCTTTGTACTTTGTGCTGTGTAGGTGTGTACATATATGTGTGTGTACATGTAGGGCTAGAGGCCAATGTCTAGGCCTCCCTCAGTTGCTTTCCACCTTAGTTTTTGAGACAGCATCACCACTGAGCCTGGGTCTCACCTTGGGTTAGACTGGCTGACCAGCAAGCTCTAGGGAGCCACTTATCTCCTCAGGGCTGGATTACAGGTCTGTGCCACAGTGCTTGTCATTCGTGTGGGCTCACATGGGTTCACATGGGTCTGGGGATCCAGGCTCAAACTTGTATAGCAATCACCTGACTAACTCACCTAGCACCTCAGCACAAACAATTTGAACTTTTTTTTTTCCATGAAAAGCAATGGGTAGTGGTTGTGGTTTTGCCTCACTTGGAAAAGTGTCTGCCTAAGCAAGCATAAAGGTCTATATTCAATCCCCATAAACTGGATAAAGTGGGTGTGGGGGTACATGCCTATAGTTCAGGCCCTTGGGAAGTGGAGGAAGGAGAGTCAGAAGTTCAAGGCCATCTTTGAATACATAGTGAGTATGAGACCAACCTGGGCTACATGAGACCTTGGGGACAGGTGATTAGGAAAGGACCATTCATCACTGTGAGTTTTGGCTCTGTTGCTGGGTACACTTCTAGAGGAGGTACAGATTGTAAACAGAAAGCTCTGAACTTGTCCCCCAAAGGCCCAGTGAGGGGCTTGCTGTTGGAAAGTCAAAATTGCCAGACACTGATGAGCAGAAATGGTGTTGTAGACACAAGACACAGTGTTTCGTGCTTTCTTTTGAGTGCCTCTGTCTAAGGTCTTGTGGAAGTCACAGCCCATCTTGCTGGTGGCTGTGCTTGGAGCACTAATGGGACCACTCCCTCCCTATAATGGAACATTTTTTTTTTTCTGCAGCATTGATTTCTCTACTTGAGGATTGTCCTGCTGAAAGTGCCCAGATGCCAAGCCAGAAAGATGTGTAGCTGTCTCTGCATGTCTTAAGGTGGGAGGTGGGTGGGTATCATTGTCTCTACACACACCTATTTGTCCTCTAAATGAACTTGTCAGGATGGTCACATGTGCTAAGGCAAAGAACTAACAGGAGTGTACTGACATTCTGGCACAATATTGCTTATTGTCATAGTATTTTAAAATCATTTATTTACTTTTCAGTGCCGGGGATTGAACCCAAGGCCTTGTGCATACTCTACCTCTGATCTATGATCCCAGGCCTGGTTTTCATGGTTTGTTTTTGTCTGTTATTTTTTTCCTAGACAGGGTCTCATCCTAAGGCCACTATGCTTGCCTCCATCTCATGGCAATTCTCTCAGCCTCTCCTGTACTAGGATTACAGGTATGAGCCACCATGCCTAGCATCTTGGTTTGTTAGTCACTGTGAATGTAGCTTACCACTCTCTCAGGGATGTGGGTCAGCTATATTCCACCCACTTGAAGGAAGAGGAAACACTTGTTATAATTAGTTTGTAGCAAGATTTAAAAACAATGATTACCGTGTGTTGGCAAGTAAGGAAACAAGAAGGGTCCATTGCTGTATCACTGTGATAACCACAAAAAGGAATTGGTAACCTAGGGGAAGGCACAGGAAGGTTTGGCTGTGTCTAGAAAATGGAATGCTGTGTGGGCACCCTGTCCCCATTCTTTCTACTTTCTCAATTTTCTTTATCGAGGAAACACCCGTTATCATGATGGATGTCATTTATTAGAGCAAAGGCATAAGCATCAGCCAACATATGGATAAATCCAGGTGTCCACGCTCAGATGAATGAATCAAAGGAATGCAGTTTACACGCACAATGGAAAACCATGCAGCTGTGAAAAATGCAAGCCTGGCCCTGGCAGGGACATGAGTGGAATTGGAGGATATTTTTTGAAGTGAAATCACTGAGTGCAGAAGGAAGAAGATTCTTCTATGGCTGTGGAATCTTCAAAAAGCTGATTTCAAAGTCGGTAATGCAACAGTGGTTACCAGAGGGGGATATGGAGGAGGGAGGGAGGGAGGGATGTGAGGGGATGGTTAATGGGTACAGGGTACGATTCTTTCAAGATTCAGTTTTAGTTTTGTCCCTTCCTCCCACCTCTCCCTGTGTTTGCAGGTGCACATACAGGCACCTGCCCACAAAGGTCAGAAGAACGAATCTGATCCCCGTGGGTGGGAGCTCCACATGGTTGTGAGCTGTCTGATGTGGGTGCTGGGAACTGAACGGTAGCCCTCTACAAGAGCAGCAAGTGCTTTTTAATTGCTGAGCCATCTCTCCAACCCATCTTTTGTTTTTATTCTTACTTCTTTTTTTCCTTTTGAGAATCTCTTATTGAACCTGGAACTCACCAATTTGGCAAGACTAGCTAGCCAACCAGTGCCAATAATCTATCTGTCCCCCGCCTCCACCGCAGCTCTGGGGCCATAGGCACACCTCGCCATGCCATGCTTTTGAAGTGGGTGTTGGAGATCTGAACTTGTGCCCATGCTTGCCTGACAAGCACTTTACTGCCACAGCAACTGATGTCTTGTCCCCAACACTGTTCTTTTAAACAATATTTATGTGTGTGTGTGTGTGTGTGTGTGTGTGTGTGTGTGTGCGCGCGCGCGCGCGCGCGCGCGGGCGCCTTCATGTTTGTATGTGCATCCTGTGTGTGCAGGTACCATGGAGGCTGGGAAAGAGTGTTGGATCGCTGGAACTGCAGTTTCAGGCTATTGTGAGCTGTCTGACATGGGTGCTACCAAACTGGGTCTTCTGGAAGAGCAGAAAGCACTTCTAATTGCTGAGCCAGTGATTCAGCCCGGGGGCCCCCATCCCATTGCTATTCTGAATTAGGCATCAAACAGGTCCTTTAACACATGATTCTGGTACTTTCCAAAAATGACTCCCCACCCCCTCACCCTAAGCAGTGCAGCAGCAAATGGGGTGGTGGAAACTGGGCAGCTTGAAGGTGTTTGCAAGGTTTGAAAAAGAGCTAATCTCCCGCACAACCAGCTTCCATGTTTGTTTTAAAACCTGTGCTGGTTAGCGTGCCAGCTGCGCAGGCTCTCACTCCGCCACAGGAGTGTGAATTAGTACAGCCTATCCCGGGTACAATCTGGCGAATCTCAAGAAGAGCCTTGTGCTTCTGTACAGCCTTTTAATGGAACTGTGCTACAACAAAGATTTCTTCTGAGGAAATGACCCCATGTGTCTAAAAATAGAGCTGTAAAGTCCATCACAGCAGAGCTTTGAACAATAAGCATCGGAAATAATGCAAAAGGGTGAGTGAAATAAATCACGGCGCATTTCCGTAATGGGATGTTATGTTTCTGAGGAATATTAAGTAAAGAAATTATTATGCTGTCATGAGGAAAAACTGAGATACACACACACAAATCAATGTGATCCATTTTTACTCAAAATATATACTTGCTAATTAAAAATAATGGGAAATTACACACAAAATTGGTAACTTTTCCTCTATTTCTGGATGGTAGAATTGGGGTGATTTATTTTTTGTGTGTTGTTCAATCTTTTCACTTATGCAACAGGTTGGTCTTAGCTGTCTTACTCCTGTAATGGATAGAGACAGTGAGATGTGCTGGGCCAGCCGGGGTGACTCAGAGCTGGGGATTGGCCCTGGCTATACCAGGCATTTATAGACCCAAGATAGTGGCCTAGGCCTTGTCCACGCCCTAGGAGGGCTTTAAAGTGGCTCACTGTTTATTCTAATGGAATATGGGAAAGGAGGAAGTCCTTGTTCTACCTTCTTGAGTGTTGTGTGACTGGAGACGTTTACTCACATTTTTCAGTGAGCTATCTATTCACTCATCCATCCTTTAATCCATTTATTCATCTACCCATCGACTTATTTCTCCATCCACCAATTCATTTGCTTACTCACCCACACATGTACCTCTCCACTTACCGACTCATCCATCCAGCTATCAAAACATCTATCTATTCCAGCCATGCTTTTACCCATCATCCCTTCATTCACTTACACATCTACCCATTCATGTACCAAACCACTCATTTATTCCCATATATAATTGTTCACTCATTCATTCACTCACCCATTCATTCATCGTTGATCTGCTTAGGTGTATACACCCCCCTCCACATCCCCACACCCCTTCACACATCTCCATACCACACCATATCCACCCATCTGAACATCTGTCCCTCTTTTATCCCATCAATCTTTTATCCACCGACCTTCAAATTTATCTATCCACTCACCATCATCCATCCACCTATCCATCTATTCATCCATCCTTTTGTTTCTCTGTTTATTCTTCAAACATTTACTGAGGACCTACAATTTCCACACCTTGGAAGGCTGGAAGTTTGTATTGGGTGGTGCCAAAATAAAGATCACATTCCCTACTCTTAAGTCAACCTAGGTTGCTTCCATCACTCAAGGAAGAATTATTGGGAGCCTTGGCCTGGAAAATAGTGATAACCAGGGGCCCCACATCTGGACTTTAGGTGAGTTTGTGGGGAAAAAGAATCTAAGTTTTTTTTTTTTTTTTTTTTTTAAATATTTTAAAATGGCTCATGTAGCCTCAGGTGGCCTTGAATTTGATCTGTAGCTGAGAATGATCTTGATCTTCTGATTCTCCAGCTGCCACTTCCCCAGTCCTGGAATTACAGGTTTGTGCCACTATACTTGGTTTGTGTAGTGCTTAGAGTAAACCTAGGGTTTTATGTATGCTAGGCAAGCTCTCTACCAACTTATATCCCTAGCCAGGGGATAAGTATTTTAATAGGTAAAGGCAGTTGGAAGCTTCCCCTGATTTTAGGACAAGAGACCACACTGGGCCTGATTCCAATAGACCTCTGGGGAGGGGGTGGGACCTCAGGATACAGAGATGTGGTCAGGATCAAAGCCAAGCACAGGCGCACAATGGGAGCTCTCTGAATCTGTGAGTTAGCCTATGGAGGCCAAGCTGCCTTGGAGACCAAATGACTTTTCTAGGAATGTTCTGGATAATGTTAGCCTTGGAGGGTCCCTGCTGACTCTAGAGAAAATGCGAGACTTCCCAGATGACCGAGTCCAGTTACTCAGGATGTCATTGACAAGTTTATATGTCTCCTGGGTGGAGAAAACAAGTCTTTAACTTTTGTTAGGGATGAAAGATTCTACCTGCCACCCTTGCTTTGCATTTTGATTGGCTTATTCTGTGAGTGGGGAGGGGTCCATGTGCCGATGTGGAACTCAGAGGACAGCTTGTGGGAGTTGGTTCTCTTCTTCTACCATGGGGATTGAACTCAGATGATCAGGCTTTGTGGCAAGCATCTTTCTCCACTGCGCCATCTCCCAATCCTTCAAGTATATTTCCTGCTCTCTCCAGGTGTAATTCAAATCATGCATTGATACTTTTAGAAAATTTCAAGTTTTTTCTGGGGCCTCCTTCTTTTCTTCCTCCTCCTCTTCCCCTCTCTTCCTCTCCTCCTCTCCTCTTTGGCAAGTTCTCCCTCTGTAGAATGGAATGACCCAGGAATGATACAGGCTTTCGACTCATGGCCTTCCTCCTGCTTCAGCATCCTAAATGCTGAGATGACAGACATAAGGTGCCATGTCCTGCAGGATTCCTTTTCAGAGCTGTAAGAATTCATGTTCTCACCACATTGCTCTATTCGAATATTCCAAAAATGGGCTCTGTCATTAGTCAAACATTCATTATGTTAAAGTGGATGTCTCTGACTCTCTTGAAGAGGTTGAGAATCTTTTTTTTTTTTTTTAATTTCTTACCCCAATTTATTGCTCATTTACCCCTTTTCTTCCTTAGTCCAATTACTGTGTTTTAGGTCATGTGCCTTGTGTCTTCTTTGGCAAAATCTAAAAGACAAATGGATGTCTTCGAGACAGCAGTGAGTTTATTCAGGAAGAGCATTGCAGAGGAATGTGTGTGCATGTGTACCACTATGACCTATGTGTATATTGCAGGAGGTCAGGGGTGGGAGGGAGTTCTGACCTATGTGTATATTCAAGGAGTCTGAGGTATGTGTCAGGGAGAGGAGACTTAAAGGCTAAATGAGGAAGTCAGAAGTTAGTTATTTTTACTCTGTCACCCTGGACTACAAGGATCAATGGCAAAGATGGTGTCAAGCCAAGGTCAGAGAGTTGTCAGGCAGATGTCCCTGTGGAAATATTTGTGTGGAAGGTTATGGTCACCTTTGTGGTTCTGGCAGAAGCCTTAGTGATAGTTCTCATTAGTTACACATGCTTCCTGACACGTAGTCCCCTTCAAGCCTCCGTAAAGCCTTTGGGGTTGTCACCAGGGATCCCATTTGATTGTGACAACCTTTGCACCCTTTTCAACTGTTGTCTTTGGAATAAGGTGTTTGGTCCCTTGCTGGCTCAGCGAAGAGCCTTAAGGTTGCTATGTGCCATGACAAGCTATGCCTTCACCCACTCTCCACTGCTTTCCAAGAAGGATGAGAGGCAGCTGCATCACACACAGGTGTTGGGCCACATCTTCTACCCTCTGCAAGCCCATGATACCAGAGGCTGGGGACTCATCTGACTTTGTGCTAATTCCATCTACTTTGAGTTGAGGTCTCATTAATTAACTTATGAGCTTTTGAATAATGTAGCTCTGTAGTGAAGTTGTTTGGTAAAGGCTTAGCCCAGGGGTAGACCTGATGTCCCTCACAGGGGATGAGTCAACACGTGTAGGGGGATGTTGAGGGGGGAGTGTTGTTTATACAGATGCCTCTGCTCTAAATGCAGAGCAGCAGTCGAATGACTAACACAACAAATTCTAGCATTCTAGCTGGGGGACAGGGTTCATACTGAGAAACAACTAGCCTGTGCTCCTCAGAGCTGTCGGCTCTTGGTGTGCGGGGGATGATAGACAGGCAGAGGATCTGGTCCAGACGGAGGGAAATTGGAGTTCTGACAGCTAATATGATATGTTCTTGCAGGCTGGATCCTGAGACAGAAAAACGTTGCTCTGAAGGACATTCTTGGGACAACGGAATCTGTGAATAGGCTTGCTGAAATTGTCTGAGTTTGGTGATTGCAATGTGGTTACACAAAAGAATGCCTTTGTTCTTATACAAATCAATACTGAAGCATTTAGCCATGATGGGTCTGATTCTACAACTTATTCTCAATGAGTTCAGAAAAAACAAAACAAAACAAAAACACACACACAAAAAAACCCCAAAACAATCAATCAAATAAACCCCCCCCCCACACACACACCAAAAAAAACAGGTCTGGGTTAAACAGTGAGATGGCTCACTGGGTTAAGGTGTCCCCTGTTAAGCCTGACAACCTGTTTTTAATCCCTGGATTCATGGTGGAAAAAGAAAATCACACACACACACACACACACACACACACACACACACCACACAATAAGAGTCTAGGGGCTAAATGTTAATAATTGAGGGATATAGATGAAAGATGTGTTAATACTTACCACACTTTTTTAAAAGGTAGATTGACATTTTTTAAAACAAAGTGCTTGTGTTAAGTAAGAGGACAGACATTGCTGAGGTTCTGTTGAAACTAAGGTCTTTTCTGGAATAGTCCAGGTTGGAGAACAGAGTTGGCATCTGCTGTAGCACACAAGCCAGGGATTGTGGGGGAGGAAGGGGAATCTGTAGTATCTCTGTCTGCATCTACTGCAGGAGTTCTGTAGATGAGGAGCCTAAGGGTTGCCCTTCGTATCTTATCATCACCTCTGCCATCAACCCACTATCTGCTCAACTCTAACCGCATTCACTTGTAAGGGTGCTGCTCCTTAGAAAGGTGCATGTGGCCATTTTCTGGGAAATCTAACTGGCTTAGTGGTCATTCCCTGACACTGTCCCAACTCTCAAGCTTGTGTCAATGCTGGTTGCAGTTTCAGTGACTCATGGTGGGTGTTTACACCTATCCCACAGCTGGTAATACCTCTTCCTTTGTCTCTAGGTTTACAGATATGCTGCAGAGAAAAGCCTTTGTTTGCCAGATGTGGTGCTGGCGTTAATGAAAGATTCACAGTTCTCAGTTCAAGGATGTGATGGGTATCTGACAGGTGACAGGTGTCACAGGAACCAGGAAGTTCAGAATCTATGTGTCGTTTACTCAGACACTGATGGGGTTGATGAGTACTTTACGGCAATGCTCTTGAACTTGATTGTGTTTCTTTGCGGGTATGTTAGTGTATGCACACATGAGTGCAGGTGCATGTATGTGTGTGTGTTGCTATGTGTATGCACTTGTGTGTGTGGAGGCCAGAGGTTGGTGCTGGGTGTCTTCCTTATCATTCCTTGCATGAATAAATGAGGACATGTCTGCTCCTGGGTATGGCTGGGGAGAAGGTTATTGTAGATGTGAGGGAGAAAATAGCCAGAGCCATTGGAAGGATCCGAACTGAACATGGCAAGAATCAGGGTGTGTGTGTGGGGTGCGAGAGAATAAGAAAGGAAGAGAAAAAAGAGAGGAGAGGAAAGAAGGGAAGGGGGAAGAGGAGAGAAGGGGAGGGGAGGGGAGCTGAGTTCTATGGGGAAGAGAAGCTGGGGGAAGGGAAGTGAAACTCTTGGGGGCTGGAGAGGTTGAGGGTAGGGGGCAGGGTATGCCAGCCAGGTGATCTGTAACAAGAGCAGGGAGGGACTGGTGGCCATGGGGCCCATTTTGATATGTTAAATCCTCAGCCATTTGTCCTGGGTGTCTTTGAGATCTAACACATTCCTCATCTTTTTTTTTTATTGTTAATTTATTTTTTACTTTCCAATCCCAGTTCCCCCTCCCTCCTCTTCTTCCACTCCCCTCACTTCTTCCCCGACTCCCATCTGTTTCTTGGAGAGGATAAGGCCTCCCCTAGGAAGTCTACTAAGTCTGTCCCATTGAGGCAGGACCAAGGCACCTCCCCACCCCCCCACACCCCTGTGTCTAAGCTGAGCAAGGTATCTCTCCATATAGAATGGGCTCCACTAAGTCAATTTGTGCATTAGAGTTAGATCTGGGACCCACTGCCAGGTGGCCTCGTATATTGTCCCAGCCACACCATTGTTACCTGTATTAAGGGAGTACTCTTCATTGGAGTTTTAAGATGAAGTCTCACCTGGAGCTCAGCAATTGTCCTCTTGTTCCTGTACCTCTAGTGTCCAGATTACAGGTAAGTGCCACCATGCCTAGCATCCAAGTGGGTTGATGTGAAATCGGGTCCTCGTATTCACAAAAGCATTTGACTGAACCATCTCCTCAGCCTCCACCAGTGCTGGGGTTTAAAACAGAAGCATTGTGTCTATACCGGCCCTCTCAGCTACACCAGAAATGGAACTGAGGTTGATTCTTCGTGGGATTAGTATGACCGGGGACATTAGGCTTGAAAGAATGATGGAAACAAAAGGCAGGAGTGTCTTGAGAGCCAAATTAGAGCTGGACAGACAAGGACCTGGACTAAAGTTAGAGCAACAGAATGGGCAAGGGACATTCCCGTGGGGGTAGAGAAGCTGGCTAGGGAAGGTAATGAGGGCATCCCCAACACGGATATCTGCCCCAGACTCAGTTGGTGGATATAGTAGGACTCTGGGTCTCAAGAAGATGCGGAAACTTGTGGTGGTAGGGGGTGGAGAATGAACGTGGAGGAAGTGATGGAAAGTAAAGGCTTGGGTCCTGGACACAGAGCATCTAATCTGGAGAAGGGATGAGTGTGGCATTGGCCTGTAGGTCAAGCTTATTTTGGTTGCAGAGGACTAAATAAATGTTCAGGGTCTGTGCCCTTCAGGAAACAGAGGCAAGGGACACAGATGAGGTCTCCCTGCTCTGGATGGCCTGGTTGGTGGCTCTGCTGGTGTGGGATCAGAACACACAACACAGGACACTGGCATTGTTGCTGACTTTTATTTATTCAGAGAAAGAGGTTGCTCAAACAGGAACTTACTCCACCTACCACCCCCTTGGAAACACAGGGCCTTTCTCCTCCATGAGAGCCATTCTCTACATGGGGCCTTGTGCTCCACACTGAACTGGTTTGGCTGGGGGAAAGCATACTTTATTACTTTTTTGTCTTTGCATCAAACCAAGGCGAGCTTCCTCTGATGTGGCAGAGACCTGGGCAGCAGGGCCACCTCTACTCAGAGCTCCAGAGCCAGTGGCTTCCACAGAGCAATTAACCCAAGGGCTGCCTGACCCCCCACCTGGTGTCTCCATTGTCAATGTCTGCAGAGTTCTAGTCTTCTAATTAATGGAACAGGGATGGCTTTTTATCGTACTAACAAAGGGATGGCATGACTGGAGACAGGTGAGTCTGGACTTAATGTGCAGATTTGATTTGATTCATGACCTTTACTCCCCATTTTTAGCAGACGAATGAACAACTGTAATTGTGAGCTATGTTATTTTGGCCTGTATTTAACCTTCGACATTACCTCTAGGAGAGTGCCTAGCCTCCCCGGAGCCTCAGGAGGGGCTACTGTGCTTACTCATCACATTCTCGGCCCCCTCCCTCCCACCCTGCCAGAGCTGACATTTTCGCTGAAATGGAACACAGGGAAGAAAAGTAGGTGAAAAATTAAGATACTCAGAAAAAAAATACCCCCCCCCAAAAAAAAACCCTCCCTGTGGTTCCAGAAGGAGTTGCCATGTGGCTGGAATCAAAATTCTAGACCAAGTTTCTGTCAGTGGCTGCTGGGGTGTGTTGAGGTTGACTTCACTTTACCCATGTCTCCCATCTCTTACTGTGGAACAGAAGTCAGATCAAGACCTCAATAGGCCACGGTTCAGGGTTTCCCTTGCCCAAGACTGGAGACCCAATTGTGGCAAATGACATCTGAGGTTTTTTTTTTTTAGACGTTCCTGAAAAATCCTCCTCGCTCTCCATCCTCACTCTCCAGAGAGCCAAGACTCTCCCTTTCTCTGGAAGTGAATGAGGGTGCCAGCTACCCCTAGCTGCCTTATAACCAGGAGTAAAGCTCAAGTGCGAAGGAACCATACATACATAGTCTCTCAGTAGAAAGTGAGGGATGGTGCCAGAATTTGGCGACATCATGGGGCTTTCAAGTCAGCTACCCAAGACGTCTTGCCTGCCTGCTGATGTTCTAGGAGGCAGCTCTTTCTTCTGCTTGTCTCAGCAAATGCTGGGTCTGTTTCTTGTAAGCAGAGCCTCCAAGCCTGACACCACACTCTCCTTCACTCCTCGCTCATTGAGCGTCTTTCTGATTCCCAGGAATTCCTCTACTTTCTTCATACCCTGTTGGGGTCTTGTGTGTCTCTCTCTGTATGCAAAAACTCTTTAATTTGTGTTGTCTGAGGTCTGCTTCATCTGAGCCCCAGTTCATACATCACCTTCTCTGAAGGGCCTTCCCCAGGGGAATGGCTCACATCCTCATCATGCTTCCACAGGGCACTGATGAAGGGGATGGGTGTGGCAGCCTGGCAGATTCTATGGGATCACTCTTAGGATGTGGTTTCACTTGTGTGTGAAAGATTGATTGCCATGGCTTAAACAAGAAAGGCATATTTCCCACTTATGTGAGATGTGGTTCTGTGCCATAAGGTCATCAGAGTCCAAATCCTTTCTTTCTGGTGTCTTCACAGTCCCTTGTGTGTTACCCTCATGTGCATCATAGGGTCACTACTACCATGTCATTGTCCTAGCCAGCAGGAGGGGACAAAGGCAAGGGAAGCACCTTCCTCTCCCTTCAAGAGGAGAATTTTATTTGGAGAATTTGATTCAGCATGTTAGTGGCAAAGGAGTGTGGGAGATGTAGTCTTTAGATCCAGTCCTCAGTGGTCTATTTAAACTAGATTACAATGGAGGAGACGAGATGGTATGGCGGATTGTATTTCTTTTCAATTTTGGCATCAGCCACAGACAGGTGCTGGCTAAGGCAGCTTTCTGCATTTGTCTGCTCACCCATCAGGTAACATGAAACTTAGTTCACGTTTTAGTTCATTAGTTGTTCTAGCAGCAGGAAAATTGGTGACTGCATATGCTATTCTCCCCACCACCTGAGAAAGCCAGTGCATAGGAAAATTCCTTGCTGTTGCCAAGCCAGTGAGTGACTGCACAAGACACTGGCAAGGATCAAAGCAGCCTCCGGCCATACATACTAGCCCAAGATCCATTAGCAGTGGCTACCTGGAACTGGTATCTCAGGACACCAATTTCTGAAATTGAAATAGCATATAGTATAGTTTTATTCCCTATAAGTATTTTTGGTTTCACTATTTGTATTTCTGTAGTCTACTCTAACTCCACTGTAAACAATGCTTGCCCCCGATTTGGTAAGCCACAAAACAAAACAACAGGGGCTGGAGAGATGGCTCAGTGCACTGTCTGCTCTTCTAGAGGACCCAGGTTCAATTCCCAGCACTCCATGGCAACTCAAGACTGTGTGTAACTCCAGTCCCAGGGGTTCTGATACCCTCACACAGACATACATGCAGGCAAACACACCAGTGCACATAAAATACATAAATAAAAATTAACAATAATGACAGCAGCAGCAAAAACCAAAACAGTAACGAAAATAAACACTATGGAGTGTAAGAATTCAGGTATATTTCTATTTCTAGAACTAAGTATCCATTTTCTTAATGTGTATGTGTGTCTGTGAGTGTGTCTGTGCATACATGTGCACCAGTGCCATGGAGATCAGAGAATAACTTTCTAGGGATTTGGTCCTCTCCTTCCACCACACATGTCCTGGGGATTAGTTACAGGCTGTTGGGCTTGGTGGCCATCTTACCTGCTTTCATCTGCATTTTGGATGAGACTTTGGGGCTAAATCTATGCAGTCTACCCAGTATAGACAAGGGACTGATGATCTGTGTCAAAAAGTTGTGAAGAAAAGGCAATGAAGTTGCTATTCTGCTCAACACAAGAAATACATTGTTTTCCAGTAGTTACTGGTTAGCATGAAATGTCCCCTTAGACTCCCTGTGTTTCAATACTTGGTTCTAAGATGGTGGTGCTGTTTGGAAAGTCTGTGGGACCTTTAAGACATAGGACTTGGCTGAGCAAAGTGGGTCACTGGGAGGTAAGTCTTAGGGTTATATCCTGACCTCATTTTTTGTCTGATTTTTTTCCCCTCCTCCTCCCCTCTCCATCCCTCCTTCTTTTCCTTTCTCCTGCCTTCCTTCCTTTTTTTCCCTTTCTTTTAAGACAGGGTCTCACTATGTGGTCCTGGCCATAGAATTCATTTATGTAGACCTAGTCTGTGTCTGTTTCTGGTCTGAAGCTGATGCAGGCAACCTGTGTCATACTCCTGCTGCTAGGGACCAGTGCAACGCTTTGCTTCACGAATGCAGGTATGCTTTTGCTCCATGAAACTATCAGTCTAGTCAAGCAAAGCCTCCTATTTCTCAGTCAGTTCTGGTAGGTATATTTTCCCAGCAGCAAGAAAAGTTTTGAATCCATTATTCTTAATATGTATTTTTATTTTAATGTGTTCTTTAATAATGGGCAATGTTTTTAATGTGCATACATTTGCATTTAAGAGTAGTCCCCACATTAATACATCCATAATGCTATCATTTCCACATGTAATCAACATAAAAATTACTAATGAGCTATATTACATTCTTTTTGTACTAAATTTTCAAAACCTAGTGTAATTTTACCTTTATACCGTTAATCTAGATTCTAAATTTTTGCCAGGAGTACTTAATAAGATTTAGATTTTATAAAATTCAAAAATTTACTTTTTTTTTTTTTTTTTTTTGTAGCCCAGTGAGTTTAATTAGGATTGCTTACAGGGTCATCGGTAGGAGATTTGTTATAGGAGCGAGGACAAATTACCCATGGCTAACCTCCTGAAGAAACTGTCTCTCCCTTCCCTGGCAACCCATTAACTGCCTATTGACTCTTAGGAAGGGATGACTCATGAACCCCTCTTCCTTCCATGATGAGATGTCAAGAGGTCCAATCTTTTGCCCATCTTGTGTAGGTAAACATGGTCGCCGTGATTTCTTTCTTTCATTTTGGGGGAGGGGGTTGAGACAGGGTTTCTCTGTATTGCTTTGGAGCCTGTCCTGGAACTTGCTCTGTAGACCAGGCTGGCCTCGAAATCACAGAGATCGGCCTGCCTCTGCCTCCCGAGTGTGGGATTAAAGGCGGGGGCCACCAACACCAGGCTTGTTGCTGTGATTTCAAGAGTGAGATAGCTACAGCATGCCAGAAGACAGCATTCTACAACACAACTTATTTTCTCCTGAGATGTGATCTCAGGCATCCCAAGGTGACCTTAAACTCACTATGTGTCTGACAAGGAGTCTAAGACCATTTTGCCTCTACCTTCTGAGTGCCTGGTTCATGGTACTGACTTAATGTAGCACTGAAGATCTCACTCAGGGCTTTGTGTGTGCCGGGCACACACCATTTCTCCCAGGCTGAGCCTCAACCCAAGCCCCCACATCGACGGATGAAAAAGTAGACTTACATTCTTAAATTTTGCAATAACTGAGTCAAGTACCAACATCCCATCCCCTTTACTATTTACATCTGACTTGACAAACCTATTTCATTTATTTTGGAAAGACTGACTTAACTTTGAAAAAAGTCACTTTCAAAACAGTTCAAGGCAGGCATGGTGGCACATGTCTGATATCTCAGATTCAAGGACAACCTGGGCCATGTAAGTAAACTCCTGCCTCAAACCAACCAACCAACAAAAAGTATACTAACTCCCAAGTCAATTCGTCATCGCTAACATAAAACTCCAAGGGCTGTTGTATGAACTGCACCTCCAGATTTATTAATAGCAACACAGCATTCCTTGCTATTGTTTTTTTCGTGGCCCATTTACATAGTGCTGCTGTTAAAATTAAAACCATGCATATTTGTATTATTTATAAACATATGCTGTTTTTATTAATGAAAGTTAAGAAATGATTTAATTCACCTCTCTTACCAGGCAAATATTTAAAATGCCCTTCTATGAAGGGGAGAGGGCTGAGAGTTAATCCTACACCCAGGTGAGTCAGTCTTTGCTGGACTGCATGGACACTGAGTGTCTTTTGTTTGTTAACGACCCACCTAAGTGGATTCTAAGATTCTTGACTTCAGCAATATCCTTAAACCTCAGCCTCCAGGTATTGGGGCCTTTGTGTAAAGTCCCAGAAGGCTTTCTTTGTAGGTTCCTCCCACCACAACTGCTCTTTACCAGTGAGTTTCCATGGGGAGGGATGAAGTGAACCCTGTTTATTCTCATCAGCAGGACCTGCTGCCCCAATCAGCCCCATAGCACATACAAGCAGTGTCAGAACCCTTGATAGGGTCTCACTATGCAGCCCTGGCTGGCCTGAAACCTGAACTTACTAGCTATGTAGACTAGGCTGGCCTCTAACTCACAGAGATCCATCTACTCCTGTCTCCTGCATCATGGACTTCTCTTCGACAGTCTGTTTTCCCGAGACCCGTGTCATGACCAAGTCAGCTGCAAACACTGCTTGAGTGTTATCATTCCAAGTCTTGGTTTTCCTACTTAACTCACCAATCCCACTTCTTAATATCACCCCAAAGGGGGCATGTTCTAACCATTATCTAGCAGGGCTGAGGTGTAGGACCCAGAGTCCCTTCTCATAGAAGCAAAGGCATGCACTGCATTACCTAAACCCAGGTGACTAGATTAGAGTTGCTAAAGGAGATTTGAGGTGGTGGGGGAGATCTTCAAAAAGTTTAGCATAGAATTTCTCTGTGATTTTACAGTTCTGTTTCTTGTTATACCACCCAAAAAGTTTCAAACAGGTGTTCAACATGTCATCACACTCATATTCACAGCAACACTACTCACAATAGGCAAAAGATAGGCACTAAGACAGAAGAAATTGTGCTACATTTGTGTGATGGAATATTACGCAGCCTTAGGAGGAAACACAGCATTGATGCCTATTATTGAAGGATGGACCTTGAAGACATCATGTTAAATGAAAGAAACCAGACACGAGGATTATGAGAAATGCTCAGAATGGCAAACACACAGGACATTGTAGAGATTCACAGATGCCAGGGGCAGAGGAATAGGATGACTGACTGCCTTGTTTAGTGGGTGAAGGGGTCTCCTCTGGGGTCAAGTAGAATGTTGTGAAACTTGTTAGGGGTGGTGGGTTCACAAAATTGGGAATGTTCTGAACATCACTGGGTTTACACTGTATGACATCCCTTTTTACTCTATGTGAATTTAACCTCAATAAAAATAAATTTAAAGGCAGAACTAGAATTGGGGATCCTCAGGCTGGAAAATGAATGTGGTTTCCTTAAGACAGCATTAGAGAAGAAAGATGGCCAGGGATGTGTAAATGGCGGGGACCCAGAATGGGAGGCACAAGAATACTCAGAGAACAACCAGGAGACCAAGGCTCTGGGGGAGGTAACCACACAGAGTGGTGACCAGGTGGCTGTGCTCCACCTCAGAGCAATTGAAGAGAGGAGAGCTGCAGGGAGGCCATTGGGTTGGATTAATCCCCCGACCCCTGCCAGGCTCTACACTGATCACTAGGATCTGAGTGATTTTAGATAAGACTTTGGCCCAGGGCTTCGAGGTTGGGGGGGGTAGTGTTGGTAAGCTGTGCCATGGGCTGGGCAGGGTGGGGGTGGGGAGCTATCTGTGCCATGGGCTAGAGGGGACGCTATGCTCTAGATTTTTCCAGCAGAGGGATGGGGAGTGGACAGACCCTGGGAAGGGTGGAGATTGTTCAGATGGTGGGCTCAGATAGACAAGGCCCCAGGAGCGTGCGAGTGAGAGCAGGTGAGGGAGGGTTGATGTAGAGAGGGGTGCATTGAGGAGGTTTTAAGCTCAGTTTGGGGTTTGCTGGTGGCCTTCCTGAGCAGTGGGAGGAGAAGGGGTTAGTATTTTGGATAAGGTCAGTTACTGGCAGTCATAGCTTAATTGGTTGCTGGCCCTGGGAGGAGGTACCCTGAAGAGTTTTGACCTGCTGCAAGCCCCTTTCAGATAGATTCGTTGTGTCTGCCAGTCAAGCCTTCCTTCCCCAAAACTTGACATCTTGTCATCAGGGCTCTTAGATATTCTAGGCTCAGATTAAGCCCAAAGGTTTGGAGAATGTCACAATAGTTTTGACATCTCACTGCGACCACCCTGCTGGCCAGCAAGTACTGGCATCTGCGGCTCCATTCTGTCCTGAACTAATTCAGTACTTAAGACCACAAGTGCTTTCCAAAGACCATCTGTTTACGATGCTGCATAAGGAACCCACTCTCCAGCAGCCTCCTAGCATCAGATTCAATAAATCCTGACATGGAGGGATGTTTTCTTGGTGGGGCCAGAATTTGAATGTTTTCCAAATGCCACATTTTTGATATTAAAACTGATTTGTACATCGCTAGCCATCAAAGAAATGCACTAAATAATATCTCTAGGAATGAAGAGGGAACAGGAAATTTTGTCCACATGTGTTCATTAGCAAAGACCTGAGACTGACTATACTTTAAAATTCAGCAAGTCTGTGGGCCCCGGCAACAGAACCCCCCAAACAAAAAACAAACAAACAAACAAACAAACAAAGAAAACACCCAAAACATCTGACTTAAAAACAGCTTTCTTAAGTAGCTGGGGCTTTGCTCCCTTCTTGTAGCATGCAGCTACCATGAAGATCCACAAAGGAAATGGGGGTGGGTGGAGGAAGGAGGGAAGGAAAGAGAGAAAGAAAGGGAGGGGGAGAGAAGGAGAGAGAGGGAGGGAGAGGAAGGAAGACAGAGAGGGAGGGAGAGGGAGAGAAAGGGAGGAGGAAAAGATGGGGACAGAGGGAGGGGAGAGGGAGGGGCAGAGGGAGGGGGAGAGAGGGGGCAGAGGGTGGGGGAGAGAGAGAGAGAGAGGGGCAGAGGGAGGGGGAGAGGGAGGGGGAGAGGGAGGGGGAGAGGGAGGAGAGAGGGAGGGGCAGAGGGAGCGGAGAGGGAGGGGAGAGGGAGAGAGAGAAGGAAGGGAAAGGGAGGAGGAGAGGAAGAGTTTGGGTTTGCATCTTGCTCTTCCAGCTCTGTACCGACACTATGGTTTGAATATGAAATGTCACCTGCAGGCTTGGGGTTTGAGTGCTTGGTCCCCAGCTGGCTGTGGCCTGACCACCAGGAAGTGAAGGAGCCTGTGCTTCGCTGCTGCTGTGATCTTCTGCCCAGGTACCTGATGCTCAGCAGTCAGGCTGCAGTTCTCTGAGATGGGGAGCCTCAGCACATCCTCTTTAGCGGCTTCTGGGGCACATTTCACAGCAAAGGGAGAGTAACTAATGTAGGTTAGTCAACCTTTCCACACTTTCCGAGTAGTAAGAAGTAATCCTCATTAGACTGTGTGTGTGTGTGTGTGTGTGTGTGTGCGCGTGCCCGTGCGGGTATATGCGCGTGTGCATGTGTGGAAATGGTAAGGCGAACAGTAGGTCTACAATTCTTGTTTCCATTCTTTTTCCTGGCATCACCTTTTGCTCCCCAGCTCCTGTGTGGGTGCTGAGCTGTGTGGTACTAGCTTCTCCTGTCTTCCCCCATTGTTTTAGTCATTGCCTGTTTGCTGATTCAACACAGAGCCCTAAACAGAGCAGTGGATATCTAGTCAAGGCTTTGTTGATGACAGAGGGATCATGAACAATATAACTCAGAGAGTGACTTCAATATTTAAAGACTCATTGAAGATGCAGCTGCAGATATGTATTAACCATCACTGCTAGTTTTCCAGAGTGCTCCAAATTCCTATTAATCATTATAATGAAGAGGGGCAGCTCCCATGTCCTTCACTGGCTGTCAGCTGTCACCCCGGCACAAGGGGTTATAGGCTGGTAAAGAGGCTCAGGGCAAGCTTCCCAGGGTGGACAACTTCAGGAAAGTTCTCCTATCTCTTCTAATATTATTTAAATATCAAGGGATCAGTGTTCATGCTGGAATCAGAGCAAGTGCACCAAATGTTTGCCTTGCATTTTCTCTGTGAGAAGTGTCTCAGGCCCATACTTACATGCCAAGTTTGGCTGTTTTTAAATTACCATATAGTAACTATACATAGTAATGGGTTTCATTATGACATCTTCATGCATTGTACCAACACATTTTGATCATAATCATTGGATATACTCTGCTAAATGGCACCCACAAAAAGCCACAGAATTTCAGTTCACTACAAGTAAGAACCTCTGCTCATCGTTCGCTAAGGTAAAAAGGCAAACCAGGGGTTGGGGAGGATATGTACAACATGTGCACCTGGCAAAAGACATTTCTCTAAACACATGAAGAGTTTATTCAAGCCAATAAGGAAACCACAGACATTAAAGAGCAAAACAAAACATCAGTAACAACAACAACAACAACAAAACAAGCAAAGGATTTGAGCAGACGCATTGTCAAGACAGGGATTATCAGGTGGAAGATAAACACATGGAGAGACACACGTTGTCATTACACATCAGAAAATGACAATCAAAGTAACAGTTACAGTAAGATATCACCCACTGCACACGCCCAGAACAGCTGAAGGGAAAGACAGTTATCATCAAGTGGTCATGAATTGTGCAATATTCATGGGCGGGCAGGGGGCGGTCAGGCGGTCAGGGAGCTTGTAGGATTTCTTGGAAAATTGTTAGTATCTACTAAAATTAGATGCAGGAGTGTACAAAAATATCAGCCTTACACACAAGCTAGAAATAGGGCTGGTGAGATGGTTCAGTGGGTAAAGATGCTCATTGCCAACTGATCTGAGTTCAGTTCCTGGGACCCACACATGGAAGGGGAAATCCAATTCCCCAAAGTTGTCCTCTGACCTCCACACCTGCACTGTGGCACATGTGCCCCTCCTCCCACAAATAAACGTAAAAATTATTTTTGAAGACACTGGAAATATATCAACTATCCATCAAGAGTAGAATGGAAAACTTCGTTGTGGTATATCCATATAAGGGAATACCCCACAGGAGTAAGCAGAGAATGAATGAAAGTCAACACTACCAATGCATCACACAGGCATGGTGAAGAATAAAACTAGACACAGAAGGCGACTGCACTGTGTGAAGACACCCAAGAACAGACAAAACCAACAATGAAAGAGGTCAGAGTGTGACTGTGTGCTCAGGTATCTTTGTGTGGGAACTGTGATTAGCCAGTTAGAAGCACATGAACATGTTTAAGAACCCCGTTGCTTTAAAAATAATATTCAAAATTTATTATTTGAAAAATCCATGCATGTATACCATGTGTTTTGATCTCATCCACCCCCACTACTTCCCTCCAACTCCAACCTGTCTACCTCAGGGCTTCATACTCTCTTTATAATGTTGTTGTTATTATTGATAGGCCCCTGAGTCCAATTAGTGCTGATCATATGGGTATGCACACCTTATTTCTTGATTCCAGTGATTGGGGTGTATTTATGGATGTATACACAAATGTAAGTGTCAATATATATTATATGCAAAAATCTGTTGGAAGAACACTTGAGAACCATCAGGTCATCATTATAATGGTGCAGCGGCCATGTGGGGTCCAGTGGTGTATTTGCAAGTGTTCAATGAAAAGCCGCTGTTCCAGTAAAATCCCATACCTATACATCTGTCAGCACGTGTGTGGGTAAATCTATAGAATCCATCCATACAGACAGAGAATAAGTCAAGGCCACACCCACTCAAGTTGTTAGGCAGCATTACCAACAGTCTACATTTTGTCATCAACATGGAATGGTCCCTCCTTATTCACAGGGGGATGTGCTCCAAGGCTTCCAGTGGGAAAGCAGACATTAAATTCTGTATATACTGTTTTCTCCTATAGATGTGATGAAAATTAACTTAGCCACAGAAAGAAATTAACAATACGAATCCAGGATACAATAGGGCAATCTGATGGGGGTTATCTAAAAGTTATAAACTACTTATTTCCTGAACTTTCCATCCAATTTTTTCAGCTTTCAGAGCAAGGGGTGCTCAGAGAGTCACCATGATCAGTATGGACACACTCAAAGGCTTTGAATTTTGAAAATTAAAGGGTATCAAACAAATCTGATATTAGTTTTGGGTCTCAGGTACTGCAGATAGTCCTTAAAATGAGGTGTGCTTATTTTTAGAACTGGCTACCACTGATGGGCAGAACAGAATATTCAGGAAAACATTATGGGTGATAGTAAGTTTTGTCTCTGTATGGCTTCAATCTTCAAGAAGTATCCCATTCCTAACATTTTAAATATTTATATTTTTCTGTGTGTAACATAGCATGGGTATCTTATAACTTGATTGGTCTACTTTAAAGATACTTCTTTCTCCCAGACATGGAGGTACATGCCTTAAATTGAAGCACTCAGGAAGTAGAGGCAGGCACATCTCTGTGAGTTTGAGTTCAGCCCAGTCTACACAGGGAGTTTCAGGCTAGCCAGGACTACATAGAGGCCCTGTCTGAAACAAAGCAGAACAACTTATTTAGTAACATTCCCTTTAAATGCAAGGCCTAGAGGATGAAGCTGTGCTGTACATCCCACATATGATTTCCTAAAAGCATGTGTTTTTGCTGCATTTCAAGCTCTGCCCTTGTTTCAATGCATGGATTTTAATTTTAACTGGTTGTAATTCAGGGTGTGACTGTAATGTATAAGATGGTCTTGGCAGTCAACCAACAACAAACAATGAGCTCAGCTCTTCTCAGAGTGCAGATGACAGTCACACATGGCCTCCAGCCACTCAGCCAGCTAGCGAGACAAAACAAAACAAACTTCAGCTCCCCCACACTTCTCTCCACTTTCCCCTCCTCATCCCCTTCTTTCCTTCTCCTCCTCTTTCTTCCTCTACCTCTTACCTCTTCCTTCCCCCTTCTTCACTTCTTGATTCTTTCCCCACTTCCCATGTGAAAAGATGCAAGGAAAAGGAGAAAACAAAAACAAACTTAATTTGGATGTGCACAAGTCACTATTTCCAGTGGACATCAAAATCCCAGCAAAATATGTTGTTGAAGTTCTAAAGAAGATTAAAGAGGTCCAGGACATTTAACTGGGCAGCGAAGGAGAAGGAAATTGGGGAACTGACACTACCTGGCTTCAAAACTCTGGTGAGTTAGAACTGTTAAGATGGTTGGTGTTGGTCAAAGAAGTGACAAGATCAGGGAGCAGAGTTGACACCCTCAACATAGAAACATGAGTGCATGGGCAGCTGATCTTCAGCAAAGGGGCAAAGGCAATACAATGGCAGAGAGAATCTTCTTCATAGAGGACAACTGGAGGGTGGAAAGTGAAAGCAAGAGTCTTCAGCGCTGTGGTGAACACAAACAACTCTTAGTCTGGATGCTGGCTGGGAAGCCAGAAGAGCTGGGACGAAGGGGCATGAGGGCCACCTCCCTGAAATCTACCGGTAAGAAAGCTTGCCTGTATTGGAAAGGTCAGTCCAGCCTTTAGAGGTTCCCCAAAGTATGGCTTTCCAGTCTTTTCTGCCTTTGCTGAGGCTTTGCCTGCTGCCCTTTCTTTATGGTACCCAGGGGTGATGCAGAACAATCAGAACATGTCAAGGCTTATTACAGGCAACTGGGGCTTCTGCTCCAAGCAAAGAGGACTGAAAGATAAATACTCGTTGGCTTTGTCTGGACTTCTCTAAACAGGCACATTAATGGTTGCTTCCCTGAATATATTTCACTTCTTGGAGTAAAGGAAAATCAATAATAATATCAGGTTTATGTGAAGGTCAGTGGGCGCAGCACTTAGCATCTCTCACACTCCGATTTTAAAGGAAGCTACGAAACAGCACTGTTCTGACAATTCTGCATGGGAAGCGTTTGAACTGAGATTCTTGGACTTAATAAAAGATTTATGGGGGGGAATTCTGCAAGTAATATCTTGTTAAAATAACTTCTGTGCTAACCTCAAGTGACAAGTGATTGCTCAAACTTGTTTCTACAGCTCCTGGACTTTCTTTTTAAATCTTTCATTAGCTCTGTTCTCCTGACTTGAAGTACAAGGGATGGCAATTGCTTGGGTCCATTATCTACAATGTGCATTCTCTTTGTTGTACTGGATCTGTGTTTTCTGAATTACAAATGAAGTAAATGTCACCATTTGATGGTAATGGATGGCATTTAGATGCACCCAGAATGTCACATTGCTCTAAAGTCAAGACCTTTGTAAGCAATATTAAGTGCTAGGCTCTTAGAGAACATTTCCTGGGATGGAGAGGACAGTGGGAAAAGTCACAGCTTGGATATTGTGAGCTGGCAGCCCTGCCAACTGTCAACCCTTTGCAATTCGAGGCACCAAGATCTCATTTTATTATCAACTGTTGTGTTGAGAGACTTTTCCTGAGGAGACGACACACACACACACACACACACACACACACACACACCCATACCACACCACACCCAGGGCCCTATTTACTCTCTATTTACTCCAGAATGGGAACCAACAACAGACCAACATAATGACTGGACCAGAGTATTTATTGTGTGTAAGCACCTCTGTGCTTATGGAGGTGACTCAAACGCTGTTGTATCCCTGAGAAACTCACACCAACACAGAGCTTTATCTCTGGAACTCTGCTCAGCTAATAGACAGCTCACCTGATCCAAGAGTTTCTTCTAGGCAACTGGGCTGGCCAGTCTCCCTTTTCAGCATCGATAAGCTTGGGGAAGAGCCTTCTTGAATTTGTAAATTTTAGCTTTTCCAGACACGTGAAGCTTATTTGCCTCTCTCATCTCACCAGTTACCCCCACTCCTCTCCTGGAAGGAACATTTCAGTTCAGAGGAAACTGATTTGCGACATAAAGGAGTCATGAGTGAGCCTGGCAGGGTGAGGGGCCCATGCCATCTTAGTATCTGCTTTCTAGGGAACTTGATCCTGATTGTCTTCTGGCACAGAATGGATAGAGGGCTTCCCCAAAGCTCTGTATTGAAGTCCTAACCACTCAGTGTGATAGGATTTGGAGGTGGGCTTTCAGGAGGTAATTGAGATTAACCACTGTTCGAACAACGGGGTCCCAATACCTTATAAGAGGAGGAAGAAAAATGGGCTAATAGTACATTGCTTGCCTCCCTACCAGCTTGGGCATGTGACCCAGTCTCAGCCAGTGAGACATAAATCAAAGACTCCTGGGCCTTCTGCATAGGAAGGCCAGAGGAGAAGCCTCTGTGGCGAGACCCTCAATTTCCTTCTGCTTTTGGCTACTGGCATATGAGGAGGTGAAGTGGGAGATCAAACACTACAGAACCATGCCAGAAGCAGCCTCCCCTGAACTCCTCCATTTGTGAGAAGACTGAGTCCACGTTTGGGCCACGGTTGGTTGCATTTGCATTGTTTGGCTGAGGATACAAGAAACAACACAGAACTTTGCTTTTTAAAGAAAGTTTTTGGAAATTCTGCCATTCCATGTGATACCATGCCAGACAGTGTTCAGAGGATTCTCATTAACACAGGGCACTGAAGAGTGGGACACTGGGCCTTCAGTGATGTGGCTCGTGGCCCATGAGCAATTACAACGGTGGTGTGGGGTTCTGCTATCAAGGCCACACAATGCAGTGACTGACACATGGTTTCAGATGGTTCTGGAAATCACTTGTATTTGTCCTCATCTTTACTGGGAGCAGTCCAGTGTGCCCTCTGCCTCCTGTGCAGCCCACACCTTCCCTCTAGAGACTGGATGTTTGAGATCAAGTTTGTAGTCACATGTATGCTTCCATAGACCAACAATAATGGGTCCGCTCTACAAGGGCGATCACTTTAACCATCAGAGCACCAGCTCTTAGCTTCTTGCTCCTGCCCCTCCTCCTCATAGAATAATCACTAATTACTATTTTTAGGTTTTTTTTTGTTGCTGTTTTTAAAGAACCTGTGTCTTTAAAAATATACTGAATAGGGGTGCTGTTCATGGCTCAGTGCACTTGCTTTTGCAGAGGACTGGAGTTTGGTTTCCCCACCCACATGAGGTGACTCACAGCCATCTGTCACGCAGCTCTAGGAGATCTGATGCCCTCTTCTGGTCTTTGAGAACATCCGTACTCGCATGTGCACCTGTACACACACACACACACACACACACACACACACACACACACACACACATTCAATGACTCACAAATTGGCAATTTCTTTTAAAATTTTTATTCTATGTGTGTGGTTCGTGCATTCACTCATGTGTATACATGTTTGAACACGTGTGAGGTGTGTGTGTGTGTGTGTATGTGTGTGTGTATGTGGCTGCTGGGAACTGAACTTGGATCTTCTATAAGAAGTGCATCTAATGAGTAAGTCATTACTATAAAAATGTTGACATATTCCATTACTTAGAAAGTTACAGGTAAACTAAAACGATGCTAAATGAAAGGAGAGCCTGGTTAGATTACAGTCACAGTAGGAGATGTGGCGTGTTTATCTTAGAACCAGATCCACCTGATAGAGGAATATAAGGGTATAGAGAAATAAAGCGCAGAGGAAAGAAAACTGGTGCAGCAAACACATAACAACGCCCTCTGAGGGGTGAACGCCCTGGCTGCATTTCTGCAGAACACTTGCAGGAATTGGTGATGTCTGTAAATGAAGCCATAAACTCCAATATAAGAAAAATTAGAAATGATGAAATAACAAAGAGGCAATAGGAGAATTTTAACTCATAAAGAAATTAAGTGATCTATTCCTAATTAATGGTTGGAGCAGTTCAGCCAAAGAAAAATTACATACTCTATAAACAACAATGGAAAAGAGAACATTCCAGAATAAAATGGATCTTATCATAGAATGGAAGTTACTGAGGGTGGGAAGAGCAGAGACGGAAGTGGGTGGGTAGGGAGTGGCAAGGGGTGGGAGATGGTGAGCAATGGGAGTTGGGGAAACAAGTTCTCAGGATCAGGTAGATGGAAGGAATGGGTTCTTGTGCTACGTATCACATGCAAAGAAAGGCAGAGAGGGGACACTAATTGCCCTGGTTTGCTTTATGCTGTGAGTTAAGGACCCACACTGGACGTTGCTCATATGCAGTACAAACTGAAGCTTCCAGAATATAGCCACACATGCATAAAACAGCCTTTGGGATGACTGACAGATTAGAACTCCAGTGATTCTAAAGAGTTGGAATATTGCAGGTCCTGGACCACATCACCCTGGGCTATTTAAATAACCATCCATTGCCCACTTTTGGGTGTGATGTGGCATCCTTGTGACTATTAGGTAGGTCCTTTTGGGATGTGCAAAAAGCAACAAAGTGAAATCATGTAACGCCCACTGGAATGTTTGAAACAATACTGTGATCGTCTTAAAAGCACAGCAGATGCTGAAGGAGTCAGTCTTTATAAATGTATGTGTATGGATTCGAATGAGCATATATGCAAAGGTATATATCTGCAAATGTGTTCTTGTGCAGGCATTACTTGACAGTGGAGAGGCATCCTGAGAAATGCATTATAAGGTGGGTTTGTGGTTTGTGAATGCCACGAACCGTGTTAGTCACATGGCCTCTTGCATACAGACACAGCTTGTAGAAGAAATATGCAGTTCCAGCTGGTATAGCATGACGTACCATTTTATAGTAAGTTTTAAAAAATAAGTGGGACTATAAAATAACAATAAAAGTATAATACATGCATAAACGAGTCACCATTGTTAGTTATCATTATCAAATGTTATGAACAATGTGTAATTATGTATACATGCCTGGCAGCATGGTGAGCAATTTTTTACCAAGATCACCATACATATAGATAATGTGTTGAGCGATCATGTCATGATGATGGTATGGCTCAAATGTAACATATTTCCCATAGGCTCATGTATTTGAATGTTTACTCCCAGCTGGTGGTGCTGGCTTGGGAGGCTGTGGAATCTTTGAGATGAGTTTAAGAATCTGAGGGAGGGACTGAAGAGATGGTTCAGTAGTTAGCAGAGCTTGCTACTCTGACAGAGGACCAGGGTTCAGTTTTCAGCACTCACATGACAGTTCACAGCCATCTGTAATTCCAGTTCCAGAGAATCTGATGCCCTCTTCTAGCCTCTGCTGGCTCCTGAATGCACATGATGCAACCCTAGGAGCAAACACATACACAAAAACAAATATGACTTCCAAAGGAATCTGAGGGAAATGTTTTCTTTGTAAAAGATGCCTGGAGATGTATCTACCCACATATACAATTTCACGTATATACATAAAGGTATCAAGTCCTACCTGACTGGTGTGTACCATTAAGGGCCATCTTTGAGGGTTGTTGCCTCCCCTTGCTCCTGGTCTGAGCTCTCTGTTTCCTGATTCCCTAAGCAGTGGAGAGGCTGGGCTTCAAGATTTCCTCACTGTGGTGAAATTTTGTTTGTGCTCTAACAAATAAAGCTTGCCTGAAGATCAGAGGGTGGAGCTAGCCACTAGTTAACCATAGAGTCCAGGCAGAGGTGGCACACACCTTTAATCCCAGCACTTGGGAGCTGGAAGCAGGAAGATCAGGAGTTTAAGGCCACACTGGGCTACAAGATTTAACCAGTCTAAAAGAGAAACAGAGCTCACACCTTTGATCCCAGCACTCGGGAGGTGGAGTCAGGAAGTGATATGGTTGGGTGGAGAAAGGAATATAAAGCTGGAGGAGACAGGGGCTCTGCCCTTTTCCATCTGAGGATTTCATGGAGGTAAGAACTCTAGTGGCTGGCTGCTTCGCTTCTCTGATCTTTCACCTTTCACCCCCTAATATCTGACTTCGGGTTTATATTAGTAAAACTATAGCCCACCATGGACGAAGCTTCTCTGGCCACTATGTCTTCCTTTCCACAATAGACTGTTCTGTAGACTATGAGCCAAAACAAACATCTTTCTTATGCTGCTTCTAACAGGTGTTCTGTCACATCGACGAGGGGAGTGACTGAAATAAATGGCTATGACATTAAGAAGGGATGGGAATTTCAGCTCCGTTAAAAGCTTGAGAGCTCTTGTTGTCCATGTGGCCTATAAGTGACTGAACACCAAGCAGCTGTGACTGCTTGTATGCGATGATTTCATGAGTGTGGACAACTAAGGTTTCATTAGATTGCTGGAGTTAGAAGGCTGGCATAAAAGGGAAGGAAAAAGAAATGGGTATAAGTGAGTCAGAAAACATAAGAAAACAAAAAAAATTAGATGATATTAAAGTATCAACAATCTATTAACCTCTCTATCCCCTTCCTCATTAAAGTCATTATTCTGTTATCTTCCATGCTAGTTTGTTTAAATGCTTAGAAAAATTGAAACAGTAGTGCAATATCCCATGGCTATCCCTTACCTACCTTCAAACATTGGTGACAGCTTGATTCATTTGCTCTGCTTATAGGTATGTGTTCCTATGCATAATGTAAATCCCCCTACTTACACTGATAGATTCCTTAACTTAACTATTTGAAAGTAAGTAAGTTCCTGGCAGAATGGCACTTTATCCCTGAATGTTGCAATATGTAGCTCCTGAAAATAAGGACATTTCCTAATATAGCTACAACACTATTATTACACTTAGGAAAATCAACACAGATTCCTTTCTCTCTCCTTATGTACTCCAGGCTAGCCTTGAACTCACTATATAGCTGAGGATGACTTTGAACTTCTGGTTCTTATGTGTCCACCTCCCTGTGCTGGGATTACAAGAATGCATTATCTCACCTGGTATTATGCAGCACTGGGAATTTAATGCAGAGCTGTGTGCATGCTAGGCAGGTGCAATACCGCTCAACCCATCAACACTGACTGTGTAATTCTGCTCACTGTGCATATTCAGTTCCTGTCAGCTAGTCCAATGTCCAATTTGATTGTTTTCTCCCTTTGGAGCTTGGATCTAGCCAAGCTTTTTACATCATGAGCATGCATGCGTGTGTGTGTGTGTGTGTGTGTGTGTGTGTGTGTGTGTGTGTGTGTGTGTAGTGTCATGTCTCTGCCTCTCTGCCTGGGATCTTCAGGTTTCTGGGTTTGAAAGTACTTTCACCATGGCCAGTGTTATGACATTGACCACATATATAGGAGGAGACAGGTAGAAATATTTCTGTGTGCTGAGCCTGACTCCAGCATGTTCCTGTGTGAACATAAAGAAAGAGAGGGCTAAGAAAGTGCAGGAGGCCTAACCCTTCAGCCAAGCTGGGAGTACAGAAAGAGCAAGCAAGGCAGGCACACACAATCAAGCCCAGATCAAAAGAGCACATTGCCCTTGACACATAGTAACTGACTTGTCAAATCTTGGGAAAGAGACTGTTCCTGGAGTAAGGGTGTGGTGATGATATTTCCCAGCCATGCCTGATTATTTAGAGAGCTATTTCCAGATCTAAATAATAGACTAGAGGTGCGTTGAAGAGGACACAAAGAAGAACACACTTGTTGAGATTTGGGACTTGAAATCAGATAGACAGACAGATAGACAGACAGACAGACCCAAGATCTGACCTGCACACTGGCTGAGGTCACTACAGGAACTTAAAATGACCCACTGCACTGAATAGTGCACGCTTCTCAGCATTCTCTTGCCTACACACATGAGCCACACCATCTATTTCTTAGCAAAAATGTCGTCATTCCTCAGATACACTAACATCACCTGTTAGTGCTTAATAATGGCACCTGCTGGGTTCTAGTCTATGCTAATTTTAAAAGGCTCTAATATGTCTCCAGGGTTGAGAATTGCTCTACTTGTTGGTGTCTAAATACTATGTCCACTTGGGCTCACGTGGTATCCATGACGTCATGTACTTTTAAAGATTGGTGCCTCCTCAAGGGACATCCCTGGGAGGAAAATTCCAATTCATCTCTCTAAGAAAGTTCTTCTGATGATGTGAGCTGTGGCTGGAATACTCTCAGTGGAGTGTCTTTGAGGTGATCTACACATTGACAGCCACTGGATGGGAATACCCAGGGATCTGTTCCAATGGTAGTGATCTAGCATCTTCCCATCTCATTCCGATCTGCAGATATCAAGGAGCTTTTCTTGTGAGGTGAGAATGTGGTGGGAATGTCACTGGTGCAGATGGTGCAGAGTGCAGATTCTTCTGGTTGCTCTTGGAAGCTGTGGGTGGATGGGAGTGGGGAGAGGTCCTGAGAGGTCTTGGTGGTTTCTTGTTTGTTTGTTTGTGTATCATGGCTCACTTCCCTAACCTCAGTGGATTAGAGCTTGTGCACAGCCCACAGCCACAGCAGGCTCCTGTTCTACACAGGTATTTCTATTCCTTCAGTAGCTGCAGGAAAGTCTACCTTCAAATCATCTACGATTCTTCTCAACTGATTTTTAAACTATATTCACATGAATATTTGAACTTTCTAGACCAAAGAGATTCAAAGCTTATATCCACTTCCCTTCAAAGGCCTGGAGAGCTTCGTGCGTGTGTGTGTGTGTGTGTGTGTGTGTGTGTGTGTGTGTGTGTGTGTGTGTGTGTGTTGCCATCATGCACACACATGCAAAGGGCAGAGCAGAATGTTTGGTGTTGCACTTCACCTCATTGCCTTCTCAAGGTCTCTCACTGAAAAGCTTGCTGTGTGAGCTTAGGGGCTGGTCAGTGAGCTCCCTGGTCTGCCTGCGTCTGCCTCCCAATGCTGAGCTTACAGGATCAAGCAGCTGTGCCTGGATCTTTATGTGCATGCTGGGGATTCAAACTTGGGTTCTCATGCTTGCAGAGAAAACACTCTCCCCCTTAAGCTGTTTCCCCAGGGCCTTGTCATCATTTTTGTGGCCCTTCTTGGAGTTTAGGTCATAGCCTTATAATATGTAGATGCAAATGCTCAGTTAAAAGATTAATCTTATTTTTAAGTAAGTGTGTGTGTGTGTGTGTGTGTGTGTGTGTGTGTGTGTGTGTGTGTTCATGCATGTTGCATGCAGGTATGCGTAGAGGCCAGAAGAGGGAGAGTTGGGTTCCGTGGAGCCATAGTTACAGGTGGTTGTGAGCTGCCAGATGTGGAACCAAACTCGGGTCCTCTACAAGAGCAATGAGCCATCTTACTGAGCCATCTTTCCACCTCTGTTCAGTCTTATTTCATTTCTTTTGTTGATTGGGTGCTCTTGTTTGGAAACCCAATCAGAAGTGACTTGAACAAAGGGAAAGGTTACTATCTCATGTACCAGGAATTCTGGAGGCAGGCTGGTTCAGAGCTGGGTTAATGAGGAAGCCCAGATGCTATCACAGCCCCAGGTGCTCTGGTTTTCCACTTGGTCATGACATGACTGCATGCTTCCAGCTGTTCTTGAGCTGTGGGTAGGTGCCCCGGCTCCTGGCTTCTTGGGATTTAGGGATGACGTGAATGTGAACAGGAAAGATCTCTTTTCTCTAGTGGATTTCTTTTTACCAACAAGGAAAATCTTGTTCAGGCACCTTCTAGAAGTTTCACCTAATACTTTGTCAGCTGAATTTCATCCCAGGCATACTCCTCACTGGAAAAGAGAATGTGTGAATGGTTTAGATCAATTAATAGTTAGCCTCTTGCATTGCCTTTCTGAAGCAGGTTACCATCTTGTATGGAGAAAATTGGTTTGACGGTAAGGTGCTGGTGAAGTGGTTGTAGGGTTAACACCAGTCCTGTCTTATTTGTCTTCATCATCACAGTGCACATAGGAAACAGCTCCTTTTGGTCCTGGGGACGCTTTCTCAAGTTCTTCCTGGCATATCCAAAGGTGTCTTCTGTGTGCTTGCTCATTTCTCCAGGGGTTTATCTGTGTCAAGATTTGTTTGATCAAGGCACATCTCTGGAGAACCTGAGGTGCTGTCTAGCTCTTCTTATACTTGGGTGTCAGAGGAGATGTCCGAGTCAAATTTGACTCTCTAGTCTATCCATGTAAAGTGCTTTGTTCTACCGAGAACAGTTAGGAACTTGCCCTTTATCTCTGGAGCTTTACGATGTTAGCAGAGACATCTAGGTATGGGCTTGTTTTTACTCACCCTGTGTACCTATCGGACACTGAGTCTGAATCTTCACATCTTGGCTGACCCCTCTGCTGACTCTTCTCTGCTGCTGTATTCTAGGATCTGGTCCTTTATCTCTTGCATCCATCGCACCTGATCCTTCATCTCCTCTGATTTTCTCACTGCTTGTCTTGTCTCCACTACAAATGATGAGGGTGTCCTCTGCTAGGTCTTCTAGACCTGGGCAGATGAGTCACAGTCCAGGGAGCAAAATGGCTTGTGACCCATTTTTTTTTATAGCCCTTGAGTCAAGAATTAGATTTTATATTTTTCCCCAATTGAAGAAGGATAAAGCAAACCATGTTTTATGGCAGGTGAACTCTTTATAAACAAGTTTTAGTACTGAGAAATAAGGTTTTAAGTATATTTTTTTTTATTTTTTGAGAGTATAATTACATCTCCTACCTTCTCCTTCCTCTTCCTCTTCCTAATCCCTCTTAGTACCCACCACTCTCTTCTGAACTCATGGCCCCTTTTTCATGAATTGTTGTTGCATACACCCCCCAAATGCATAAGTATAACCTGTTCTCCCATATAATGTTACTTATATGTGTGTATTTTTAGGGATGATCATTTGGTATTGGGTAACTGACTGCAGTGCTCTTCTCTGGGGAAGACTATTTCTTTAGTTATCAGCATTTTTAGTTGCCTGTAGTTCTTGGTCTGGGGCTGAGGCCTTGTGGGTTTTTCCTGTTGCGTGTTAGCATGTCTATTGGAGTTATTCTTGTTCAGGTCATGGTTAGGCAGCCATGTTGGTGAGGCTTTCGTAAACAAAGTTTTCCTGAGACTCAGCCTTGTCTGTCCATATTGCCTACAGCTGCCTTGTGTTGCAACCAACACTGGCTAGAACAGACTGAGGAACTTATGAAGAAGCTGCTGAATTTCCTGGTCCTGGGCTAATGGCATGTGAACTTCCTGAAGTGGACTGACATAAACTGAGATGACCATGACGTCACTCGATAGGTGATGTCATCTTATGGCTGCTAAGTCTTCCATGTGGTTCATAGTTGGTTGAAACAGAATGAATGTAATTTATGGCGGAGTAGGCGGTCCTCGTTTCCTGCCAGGGTGGAAATGAGGCAAGATTACCTCCTATTACTTTTATTCAGCATTGAAAGAGAGGTCTGACACCAGGGCAGTAAAGCAAGGGAAAAGGCTTAATAGAAAAATAAAAACAAAATAGACTTTCACAGACTTTGTTTTGGTTGATACTTATTAAAGAAGTTCTCTGCTATGTCTGTTTTTGTGGATGGGTTTTGAATTTTATTAAATGCCTTTTCTGCCTCTGATGGGATGATGATATAATTTGATAATGCAGCACATTACCCTGATTGAATTTGGAACATTAAACCAACTTTGCATTCTTAGAATAAACTCCGCTTCATAATGGTGTTTTTGCCTCTGTATCTATTACTGGAGTTGATGCGCGCCTATTTAGACCTTCTGCATGTATCTTCTTGCAGAGATCTGAGCCACAGTTTTTCTTTCTGGCTAACTGAATCCTGTTTTACACAGCATGTTTCCCACAGAGAGTACTAATGAGAGCCCACAGAGAGCCCAAATATTAGAATCTGGTAAACCTTGAGGATGGTACCCTACAAGCATTGGCAGGTTGGTTGTTCAAGCCTGCTCAAGTCTTGAGCATGTCAGAAATGGTAGTACTATCCATGTATTGATATAACCATGTAGGCTTTGCTGACTCTCCTTTCTTCTTCTTACATCATCTTTCATCCAGTAAATTCGTAGTTCCTGTTCTTGGTACCACCACACATAATCCAAAATCCAGATTACACTTACATTCCGACTGTTCCCTGTTTGACACAGTCATTGTCTTTGTTTGGATTATTGAAAATGTCTTCATTCTCGTCTCTTACTTTCCACTCTTGTTGTCTTGCTTATGTCCAACCCATATTTAGAAACCAGAGGGATATTAAAACATCTAGGTCTTCAGAGCCAGCCATGTGAGTGGACAATCAAGACAGATGGAGGTCAGTGGGTCTTAGACAGGAAAGGGGTGGTAAGGTGGGAACCAGATGGAGCAGATAGGTAGTGAAGGCACCCAGCATATGGGTGATGACTGTAGTGGAAAGGAGGGTGAGCAATGGAGCCCACTGTCACCTCTGGATGGATGTGGGATGCAGACATCTGGTAAGAGTCTGAAGAGTGAGTCACAGGAAGGTAAGGAGGGATGCTATTGAGATGTCACCCTACTGTCCTTACCTCCTTGTTGACTCTTGGCTGTTGACCCGTTGGGGACTGATATTTTTAAGACATCAGAGTTCTGGTAGAGAGCAAAGCCACAGCTTTATTCCTCTAAGACACCAAGGGAATGCTTTCTGTTCCATTGCTCAAGCCTTCAATAAATTTGTCAATACCAAATACCTGTCAGCCCCAGAGCTTCTACTGCCTGGCATTCTGTGCTCACAATGTACTTCCAAAGGTATAGAATAAGGTTTGTTTCACTTAACTCTTCAGGGTAAGTGGTAACCCCAAGAGCAAATGTGTTTTCTCCACACAACCTTTTCCAAAGCGCAAAACCTGACTCCATCTAATTCTGCCTCTTTTGGACTCAGCCCTCCTCAGCCCTGCTCAGCCCTCCCCAACGCCCTCAGCCCTCCCAGCCCTCCTCAGCCCCCCCCAGCCCTCCTCAGCCCTGCTCAGCCCTGCTCAGCCCTCCTCAGCTCTTCTCAGCCCTCCTCAGCATCCAGGTCTTGGTTTAAGGGCCCTCTGAGATGAACTTTTCCTGACCTTACAGGCTGTTCTTCACTCTTCCATCCCCAAACTTTTTTCTCATTCCCCACCCCATTCTCCTTCAGAAAACTCATCTTAATGTATAATCCACTTGTTAAACGGTTCCTCTGTAGATGACATCTCTCTCATTAGAGTACACATTACTCAGGCCGGTGCTGTCTGTCCTCTCATCATCCAGTTCCCACAGTGCTGGACACCTGTCAGGCATCCCTTACGTGTTGGCTAAGCAGCGCATAGAAGGAGCATGCTAATACAACATGTTACCATAGATCATGGAGGGATGAACACAATCAGGGGCTGGGGAGAAAGGATAGCCACGGCCCTGCTCATTTTGACATCTTGCTTCTGAGACCTCCTCTTTTATTCCTTTCTCATCCCTTTGGAAGGACCAGACATGAAGGTTGTTTATAAAGGTCTTCCTACCTCTTACCTAAAAAGCCTTGCAGATTTGGTCCATAGGCAGCGCAGTGATGTTTTTCTCTGTTAATGGCTAGTTAATGAAAGCTCCTATAACTTGCAAGTGCAGCTCCATTGTCCTTAAATAGAATGTCCTGAACAGTCATGCTCCATCACCTCTATCAGAGGATATCTATAGAGCTGGACCCATTCAAAGTCAATATGGGGTCAGTTCAGCTGAGTTGTTGACACAGTTGTGTTCAAAGCTCCTGTGTGACCTTGTTGTCAGGCACTCCAGGTCTCAGGAAGGGGACCAGGTGGACACTTAGGCTGGACCCATTTCAATCAGATTCTCTACAATTAGTACATGGTTGTCTGTGGAAAAGGTGACTGGACATTTTCAGATGGACTGACCTTCAATCTCAGCTTAAAAACTTGCCTTCCTCTCTGCTAGCACGGTTTATTTGCTGAGTGCATTGCCTGTCTCCATGAAGAGTGTGGAGGTAAACTTGGGTTTGAACATCTAATGAAGGCAGTGCAAAGCCTGAGGCTTTGGCTATGACTTGATTTCTTGGTAGGGGTGGGAGAATGTGGACAGAAGTAAAGCTGGGTCAGAATGCAGAGGCTGGCCAAGGTGGATGGGTGGCCAGGGATGGGAAGCAGGCACTTCCCTGTGTGCTCACTTGCTGGAGTCAGCTGGAGAGCCACTTCGGGCTCCATGTCTCCGCCCCTCCTCTGGGGAGCCAAGAGACAGCTGTCTATTGGTTTGTCTCCTCCACTTCATAGGTGAGCAGATGTGACCTGCAGGGGTCAGTGGCTTCACTGAGGTGGAGAGTGAATAGGCCCAACACAGGCTCTCCTACCCGCTGTTTTCCATGTCAAGGGTGGTGTCCTCTGTAATGTATCCAGTTCTCAGTGACTCAGGTTACCCTAAGCACCAGAGATGGAGATACACCCCTGACCCCTGTCCCGAATGTCCTCAACCCCAGGAGTCACTTCACATTATACAGACTTACAGCTACTTCCCAGAAGAAGCCTTTGGGGTAGGCACCTGTTGCTTAGAACCTAAAAGTCTGAGGACAGTGAGCCAGGTGCACGAGTCCTTTCCACAGGGACCCCCTTTTCTTCACAAAGCCCCTGGTCCTCTCTTAGCCTCTTGGGGTGCTGGCTTTTCTGGTGCTGTCAAACCTGTGGTTGAAAAACTTCACCGAGGATCACACTGAGAGTGACCCAGTTCTGTGGCTGTCACCTCTCCACTCTCTGCACCTGCCATAGCCTTGCTGTGAGCTTCAGCCAGCCTGGCCTCAGATTATTTCAACCTAGTGGGTCTCCCTGCTGCTGACCACCTGTCTCCTGAGAGGACCCACAGCCAACCCCTCCCACAGCAGATGGCTGCCCCCTCCCGCCATTCTGAGGCATTCTAGATAAGGCCAGGCTCAGCATGGACAAAAGAGGTCCTGGGCATCTATGGCCAAGGTCAAAGTGTCCATCTGGACACAGGTATCAGAAATGCCAGGGGGCTGCCACAGGACTGCTTTGGCAGGGGAGGTGCTTCCCACACAGTTGCTCTTGGTTCCCTTTGAGTCTTGCGTCAAAATCAACCCTGGGCTCAGGTGCACAATTCCTTGGGCATGTGGGCATATCACCTAATGAATATCTTCAAAAGCCCCTCCTTTGTCAGTGAGGGCCTCCCCCCCCCCAGGAACCACCATAGACAGCGATCCTATTGTGTTGTTGGAGACAAGTTTGACCAGAAAAGGATGGACCCTCTTGAAGGACCATGGTCAGTGGGGTTTCAGGGTTTCACCTCACAATGCCCATCGTAGCCTGAGTTTGGACTTTCCACTCATGTCACTGCTCCTAGACACATCCTCTGAGCCATCAAAATGGGCTTCCCGCTGCGAGTGAGTTGAGCTTGAACAGTTTCATGGCACCAAACTAGAATGCTGGGAGGAAACCAGGCTTTGTTTCCTGTGCAGTATGAAACCAAAGGCTCACCTCTCTCCAGTCCTCTTGTTTTTCATCTGTGAACACAAAAGGGCATCTAGGCCCGGGGAACATCTCAGTAAAGTGCTTGCTTTGTAAGCACAGGCACCTGAATTTGATACCCGGAATCCATACAAGAAGTCTGGGAGTGGAAGAATGCACTCCATGCCATCCATGTGTGCTGAAGGTGCACAGGTGGATCTGTGCAATGCTGTGGCCAGCTAGCTTAGCCAACTTGGCCAACACCAGACCAGTGAAAGAGCCTGTCTCAGAAAAGCAAAACAAAACAAACAAAATAGTTGTTCAAGAAAGCAACTCCCAAGGTAGTTCTGTAGTCTTTACATACATGTGCAGACATGTTCATGCACCCTTGCATTAGTGTGCATGTACACACACACACACACACACACACACACACACACACACACCATTGAGTTGGCCTTGGAAGAGCTTGTTTTTAAGCCAGACATCCTTTGAAATCCTGTTGTGGGTCATATATTCAGAACTGAAAGATGCCATTGCATGTGTTTCTGAACTGGCGACATTCATTTTTTTATTCTAAGCAAGTAAATAAACTCTTGTCTCCAAGGCCAGCACATGAGCACTGAACAATGTTTAGAAAGGGAGCAAACCTAAGCCTCCCAGGCTGATAAGGATGACCTGGGTTGGTAATTACAGTGTCCACACTTTTTCTTTATGTCTTTTATTTCTTGATCCCCTACACAGTTGTGGCAGCTTCTGAAAGGCATTTTTGCTCACATTCCAACAAGGCCTTCATTAGATTAAAAAAAAAATCACAAGATGGAACCAGAATTATCATATTAACTTCCTCAGTGACTGCTGAAATGGAATCTGGACAACCTGGCCACATTCTCCTGTGAGAGATGCTTCTGAGCAAGGCTGTCTATTAGCTTGTACCTGCAGGAGACTCTGGGTGGAGCTGGTGGCTTGTGTGCCAGCTGAGTTCTGATTGGCTGGCATTCCTCCAATCACAGTCTCACCATCTCAGCACTTGCTTCTCTAAGGATGGACAAATCGCCTAACCAGGGTACCTGGAAGGAGGCTGCCATTGCAATTTCTCCAATTTTACTTGGCGGTAGTGTGGTGCCAGCCTCATTTATATGCTGCCAATTCTATCGGGGAAATCGGATCTAATTTCAGCACCACTTTATCTGCTTATTTTACCTACAGACACGAGAAGATCTCTTTATTATGTAAGCATTTTAGCTACATCACAACTGTCTCTTAGCATTCTCTCCAGCAGACAGCTTTACAGTGCTGGAGACACCGTTTATACAATTTACTCTTCAGAGGCAATCAAAGTTAGGATGCAAGCAAGACTTGCTGAGGTCATGGTAAAGCTGCCGGAATTTACCCAAACGCATCATTGAGCCAGGTCATTTGTTTCACCTCTGTGTGGAGAACGAGTCCTCTATACTCCCGACTGCCTCCTCCAAATGAAATATTAATAATGTTACTTCTGCTACATTTGGCAATGTGAAGAAACATCCAATGATAAGCTGAGCATACAAAATGTTCTTATTCACCACAGGTTAGCAGTAATACAATGTACACAGTACATTGTGTGTGATTCCCTGGTCTGTGAATTGAGCAGGGCATTAGGGAATATTCCATTCACCCTAATGAGGAGTTATCAGGAGAAGGTGAACAAAGGGTCAAACCAGCGCAAAGCCTTACTCTGAAGTCAGGACTCAACTCCTCATTCTGATTACAAGATTCCTGGGTGCAACTGACTTCTTGTAGGTGTCCATGAGGTCAGCTTAATAGGTGGAAAAAACGTGTTTCCAGGTGCATACAGTTTTAGCCTGCCACATGTCTGTGGTTGTTCTGGTAGGTTCTGTAGAGTGGACTGCCACATGAGGTTGGAATTTAGAGCAGAAGGGGACCACTGGAAGTGAGAAAGTGGAAGGGAAACCAACTGGGAGACTGATCAGGGGCTGGGAGGGAAATGAGGACTCTAGGGACAGACATAGCTCAAGGGACTTCAGTGGCTTGGAACTGTGGGCAGGATCCCATCTCTCCCTGCTGCAGTGAGGATGTTTGGGAAATATAAATGGCATACCTTCCATGTCCTTTAAAGGTTAGGTGCTTAGCGTGAGTCTGTGGTTCCAAATGCATGTGTGCAATGTGAAGTGAAAGGGGGTTTATGGTAGAGTTCAAACCAAGATAGAGCAGGACTTGGGGACACAAACCTTTGATTCCAACTATTTGGGAGGCTGCAGCAGAGGGTGTTAGACCGCTTGCCTAACATTGTAAGGCCCCATGTCCTATTTCCAGTACTGCAGAAAATCCCAAACCCCAAGACAAGAGGCATACAGAACATGGCTGCCTCTCTTTAGTCTCTGTGCCCAGAAAGTCTGGAAAATGGAGACTCCTTTTTGGCAGAACCATGCTGGGGTTCTTGCCATCCTTTTACCTTGTAAAGCCACCATGATTAATGAGCTGTGATCTCTAGAAGCTTCATGGCTGGGTACCACTGTTTGCAGCTGTGGATGCAGCAGATGGGTGCAGAGTTTCCTCTGATACCTGAAGATGTCTTTCAGGTTCATTTGGGCTGTTTGTAGAGGTAATTCACTCAACAGAATCCTGAGATCAGAGACTGTCTCTCGCCAAACTCCACTCAACTCTTGTGATTGGCTGGCTCCTTATGTCCCTCTGACTCCCTGGCCAACAATCTGAATGATGTAGAATCCGGCTGTTTCTCTATAGCAGTGCATGGCAAGCTTATTTGGGAAAGGACCAAAGAGTAAATATTTGCAGCTTTGGGTGCTGTGCATTCTCCCAAGCACTTATGCAACAGCTGTGACTGTGTGAAAATAGCAGCAGAGGACAGATGACCCAGTGAACAGCTACCTGCTGATGTTTGCCAGCCGTACACAATGTTTGTTCATCAGTTGGCTCAGGCAAATAGCCACTTACTTATTTGACGAATGTTTTACTGCATCTAACCTGTACTACACATAGTTCCTGGTCTTAAATCAATGAATATAGACAAAGGTTCCTAGACTTCTGTGTTCCTCTGACTCACAGTTCAGCTGGGATACACACCACACCAGTGTGATGACTGTCTTATCACCATCTGCTGTCCATTCTCCATCATATTCCCTTTCTGCAC
The DNA here is from genome assembly GCF_943737965.1 of Phodopus roborovskii. Lineage (NCBI taxonomy): Eukaryota > Metazoa > Chordata > Mammalia > Rodentia > Cricetidae > Phodopus > Phodopus roborovskii. The sequence continues at coordinate 41,417,137 of NW_026126480.1, forward strand.
TGGTGTCCCATAGGACAGCCTTGGTAGACTTTCTTGCCTCCATTATCCTCTTGTTGGGTCCAGCCAATAAAAAAACCAAACCAAACCAAACCAAACCAAACCAAACCAAACCAAACAAGCCAAAAAACCATGAGCAGGTGTGGTACTTTGAATGTAATTGGCCCCTATAATTTCATAGGGAGTGGTACTATTAGGAGGTGTGGCCTTGTTGGAGTGGGTGTGGCACTGTTGGAGGAAATGCCTCCATCAGGTTGGTTTGTGGGCAAGTCCATAGGGCATTTTCTTGATTGATGGTTGATGTGAGAGAGCCCTGCTCAGTGTGGGTGGAATCACCCAGGCAGGTGGTCTTGTGGTATGTATAAGAAAGCAGTCTTTTTTTTTTTTTTTTTTTTTTTTTTGAGACAGGGTTTCTCTGTGTAGTCCTGGCTGTCCTGGAACTCACTCTGTAGACTAAGCTGGCCTTGAACTCAGAGCTCTACCTGCCTCTGCCTCTCAAGTTCTGGGAGTAAAGGCATGAACCACCACCCGGCAAAAAAGCAGTCTTAGCAAACCACAGTGGAGAAAGGCAGTAAGTAGCACTTCTCCATGATGTCTGCTTTAGTTTCTGCCTCTAGGTTTCTGCTCTGACTTCCTAGCCTGACTTCCCTTTAGGAGATAAACTCTTCCCTTCCCAGTCGGTTTCAATCTTGCTCTTTGCCACATGTAGAAATCTAATGAGGACAAGTGTGTGGTAAACTGTGGTAAATAAGAATCTGGGAAATGATAGGCTGATGGATGTTTATTCGGGGAGAAATCACTTACACCAGAAACAGATGACTGCCGCAGTTTCCTGTCCCAAGGATGCCTTTGGATGCTCTGTCTCCGACCAGGAAGCAAGAAAATGAGCTGGGGTCCAGGACCCCAGACCTAGTCCCCTCAGATCATGCCCCAATGGTCCTGGTCAGTGCAACAGGTGTGGGCGGGGTGGATATCTCACAACAGTGTGGTGCTTTGAGATTGAGTTTCCAATATCACCACCCTGAGGCTTTCCAATGAGGATGCTTCCTTGGCTTCCTAGTTGCATCAGGACTTTCCCAGTGCAGCTCTGTTTTCTCAGAGCTTCTGATGGCTTCTCCTCTCTGTGTTGATGTACACCCCCTTTCCTCTCACTGACAAAGTTCTTTTCAACATTTCTTGAGTGGGTCTATTCCTCATCATTACTATGATTGCCATCATCATCACCACCACCATCACCATCACATTGTCTTCTGTGTAATACCCCAATGCATAGAGTTTTACTTGGCATACAATTGTTTATGGCAGTCATTGCAATCTACACAGTATAAATAGTAGGTGACACTGTTTGTGTATGATGGTGCACAAAGGCCAACCTGCAGAGAGGTTAATGGGTACACCTAAAAGTACTGAGTAATTCCACCAGCCTGAAAAACAATGCCGAAAAGCTGTGCTTGTGTAGACTCTATAATGGGTTGGTTGTGCAGACAGGGTTGCAAAGTGATTATCCTTAATCTGGAAGGTTTAATGCAGCTCTTCTTAATGGATGAGCCAGGCTGAACTGAAAATTTTCACAAGGAAAGGAGAGCTCTGAAACTTTGCCTGCTGAGATAAGATAGAATGGCAGATATGGTTTAAGCAGTAACATTGCAAGATGTGTTTCTCGTTATTTTTCACAGAGGGGAATAAGGTAGATGTTTGTGGGTTGTTGGTGTTATTCCTTCTGGTCCACTGCTATTATGTTGTTCAATGACAGTTGATTATCAGATTGTAGATATACACATTGGATCTCATGGTTTATAAAAGGTAAGCATTGCAGGAACATGTGTGGGCATTTGGAGATGAGCTCTGCAGCTCCTGCCCAATTGCTTTCTGGCCTGTCATTTTTCTGTGGAACTCTGTGATACTTCAGGCTGTCAGCTAAATCATGTATTCCTCTCCACCCATTGATGCTATTTTGCCCCTCTTGTTGGAAAATAGACATTTGTGAAAAGGAAGGAAAGGAAGCTGGGGAGATGGGTAAGCCAGTAAAATGCTTGTTGCTTAAGCCATTGAGGACCCACGTTTAGTCCCAAGAACCTATGTAAAAAAAGTCAGGCACAGTGGTGCCACCTGTAATCCCAGAGCTGGGCAGATGGAGACAGGAAGATCCCTAGAGCTACCTGGCCATCCAGCTTTGCCAAAGCAGCAAGCACCAGGTCCCTGACTCAAAAAACAAGGTGGATGGTTTTTATGGTATGACACCCAAGGTTGACCTCTGCCATTACATGCACACACACCAAAACAAAACCAACAAAATGACCCACAGTTCTCCATATGACCCTTGTTCCACTTTTTCTCAATTTCTTTTAGGAAATGTGATTTCTGAAGTTTTTCACGCTTAGATCATCTCCCAAACACTAGCAAACGCAGATACCACAGTCTTTTATGCCATATATTGGAGGAGATAGTAGAGAGGAGGATGCTAATGTTCAAATAAGGGGAACTTCATTCTGCTCCAAAGTCCCATGGTACGCATTTAAAATAAAACAAACAAACAAATTTAGCATTAATGGTTTGCTTCTTGCATGCCAAGATATGTGTATTCACCAGCTAGGCTGTGAGTCACAATGTTTGCTGTTCATAGTTCATAGATAGGCTAATGTGCACTAGAGAAAGACATACCATTCCCCACTAATTAACATAAGATCCTGAGAGCTTCCACTTGAGATGTCCTCTTGTGTTTTGGGGGAATGATTCATTAGGTAAAGCACTTGTTGCACAAGTGTAAGGATCTGAGTTCAAATCCCCAGATCTCACATAAAGTCAGGTGAGGTAGTATCTGTAATTCTGGTACCTCTATGATGTTGGGATGAGAGGAAGAAATAGGAGAATTAGTGGAAACTGGCAGGTTAGCTGGTCTGGAATTTGCAGTGGTGAACAGTAAAGAGACCCTGGCTCAAAGTGGAAGGCAAGTACTGACATCCAAGGTTATGCTCCGACTTTCACATAAGAGCTGTGGCATGTGCTTGTCTGCACTCACATATGTAAATGCACACGTAAGCTTGCATTGACTATAAGATAAAATAAAATGCCTTTAGTCTTCCTTTCATTGAGGAAACAGCAAGCAAGCTTCTACAAGCCTGTTTGGCACTTAGCTCTGGCTGTTAGGAAGCCTTTTTTTTTTTTTTTTTTGCAAAGGATCCCCAGGTTGGGTCAATGGACACCATGTCCAGAAGAATGAGTATGGATTTTGCCAAGGGCAATGGACTTACCTTTAGGAGCCCTTGAGACTAGTGGGATGGAAGACCCCATCCTAGGGAGCTGTTAGAATGAGCTGATGGAGCTACTGATGGTAGGCAACGTCTTGGCTTATTTGCATTTCTTTCATCCTTTTGGCCCCTGCTACCCCCATTTCTATTCCAGAAGCTTCAAGGAAACCTCCATCTCCCCACATTTTTGCTGCATTGGCCCTGGGGACCTAAAATCTCCTTCTCACAGCCCTGTTCTTTTGCCTCCAGTGACTTGACTTCCTCTCCTGGGACTTGACTTCCTGTCCCCCCTGAAGACATGGCTTTCTCTCCTTCTGGGGAATTGACTTCCTCTCTTTTCTCTCCAACAATGGGTTTCCACAAGTGTCTGCTTCATAACATTGCATTTTAAGCATTAACATCTTTTCATAGTCTTATTCCTCAGTTTTTCTTGACTCCAACTATCATCCTTAATCTCCTGACTCACAGAATGAACCAAGAATCCTCCGCACTGAGGGTTTTCCCCTTGAATTGATTGACACCTGCATCTTGTTCCTACCAACTCCTCTCTTCTTATGACCATAACCCATGTGTGAATGATTGTTTTCTCACTGTGATATTTTTTGCGTATTGTTTTTCTTTTGTTTGTTTTTGGTGAACTCTCTCTTCTTTTCATCCATCTAGGGAACTTATCTCTTTCCTTGAAAATATAGGCTGTCTCATGTCTTGGGAGCCTTTCTCAGCCCATTTCTTTGTCCCAGTAACTCTCCATGTGTGGTCCTAGGATAGGACCTGTCGGTCTGCTTTGCAGTGTTTGTATTGGTTTTAGAGAAAATTGAAGAATCGAAGCTCGCAAGCTCCATTAATAATCTTTCCCCTGTTTTATTTGCTTTGTGTTTCTGAGCTTTGCTCTAGTCTCAAGAGTCTTGCCCTGAATGGGGCTCAATAACAGGTATTGAAACATATAAACGAGTGAATGGATGATCTCTTATATTTCATACTATAACTTTACATTTTGTAGACATAAAATCCACCATAACAACCCAAGTATATATAACAACTTAAATATATGTGAAAGTGTTCATGTCATTTCTTTTTTTTATTAATTTATTTTATTTTGTATAACAAAGTCCAATTAAATGAAAACAAACATTTATACACAATATTTGGGAATTTGGGCGTTGTTCTTTCCAAACTACTTCCTGCTGGTAAGGGGCGCTGTCATGGGGGATTCGAAGAAGATTCAGAAATCCTGGCTGTAGTCTGTAAGGCTTCTTTGTCCAGCTGTTTTGAATGTAGGATCACCTTGTACTCTGTTTCAGGCGGTCTGGCGTGATCAAACCACATTAGTCTGGAAGGAATCCACATCTTTTCATTTTCTGTGGAAACAAAAATAGAAATCCTTTTCCCCAGTAACTTGTCCTTCAACTTAAATTTTGGAGTCAAAGCATTTTTTTTAATTTAATTTATTATTTTACATGTCGATCCCAGTTCCCTCTCCCTTCATGTCATTTCTTAATACTCAGCAATCTTACCTTGTACTCATAGTAAACCCACTGTTTCCAATAACAAGGGAACTTGATCTGTTGACTAGATAGCCAACTCTGTTAAGTGTGATAACTTATGCATCTCAGATTTGTCCATGGGGATTTTCCACTGAGATGTTGCAGTGTGCCTCAGTTTCCATGGTAGTAAAATAGGAGCTGTAATAGAACTGACATTTCAGGGCTGTGGTGATCATTGAGTGAGATGGCTCATGTAAAGGATCTGAATACAACAGGGATCCAACAATTTAGCTAAGGTTTTGTTAGACTGAATGTGAAAAGTGGAAACTAAGTAGAAGTACAGGCGGCAGCTGTCTATAGGCATGGCTTTATAACAAGAGCACCTCTCCCAGGTATTTAGCCAATAGAGACACAAGCTCTATCAAGACACGATGGGGATACTGACAGCATTAGTATTTGTAACAGTCCCAAACTAGAAAACATCCACCTGCCATTACCAGACTAGATGTATGTGCCATGCTATAGTCATACAATAGAATACTATACAGCAATGAGGATGAGTGAGATATGAGTGAATCTCATGTGCACAACACAAGGGAAGAAAGAAGTCAGGACTGAAGGGCGTGCATGGCATTTTCAAGTGAGATGGGCTTTAATAATAGACACTCTCATCTGTGCTGATGGGAACTACGAGTGGGGGCAGAGACAGGAGGGAGGAGGGTCCAGGATGTTGATGCCCCAGACTTCCAGCTTGGGGTTGGGTCATCTGCACAAGTCCTTTTTGTCCAGCTTGGTGCAGCCATTCACGAGTTATGTGCTCTCACCACAGTTCAGATAAAGCTTGCCTGAAGAGACAAATGAAATGGCTGGATGTTGAGAGCACAGCCATGATAAACCAATGAGGAAACACTGTCGGTGGGGGAATAGATCACAGGGGGGAAAGATAGAGAGGCTGCATCAAAAACAGACCCTGGGCCTGGAGAGATGGTTCGGTGGTTAAGAACACATACTTCTCTTGCAGAGGACCTGAGTTCAGTTCCCAGAACCCATGTCAGGAGGCTACCAACTGCCCGGTACTCCAAGGGATCATGAGTCCATGGCCCATACCATGCCCCATTCTATAGACTCTTCCTTAAGGTCAGGGACAGGGTGCATTCACTCAACCTGTACTTTCTGAGTGAAGTACTGATGGAAACAATTCCTGGTGGCTCTACCATCTGGCCAAGCCTCAAAGCATACAGCCAGGGAATTAAGATGCAAGGTGCACAAGCTGGGGGGTTGGTGGAGTGGTGCCATGAGTGGCTCTCCATTAATTAAAGAGAACATGAGGTGAAGTCACCATTGTCTGCAAGTTCCAGACTTTGAGAAATTGTCTCAATAAAAGAGAACTTCATTTGGCTTTTGGTGAGAACTGATCAATAAATTAGTTGGTCAAGGGCAGAAAGGAGCTGGAAGGGAAAGGATCAGGTCTTATTGGAAAACAAAGAAGCAGCAAAGAGTCAGGGTTGGGTAAGGGGTGGGGGTGCAGGGAGGATGGGACCAGCAATTTACAAAGGTTAAAAAAATACAACTTTCCCTGTGATGTATAAACTAGCTTGTTAGCCTCGGGAGAGACAGAGGATGGAAAAGGAGAGCACCTGTCACAGGCCAGTGGCCATCTATTTTCCCCTGTTATTGTTTCTATTAGGGTAGAGAGAGGATATCTATCAGAGAGACACTGCTGTAGGTTGTCCTGTTCCCGAGCTTCCACTGCAAATATAGCTAAGAGTGCTAAAGTCCTTTGAAAAGCATCCTTGCCTAGCTATTGACACGACATGCTGAACTAAGGCAGCTCCGTCATCAAGAGGTGGTCAGGGTGGGTGATGGCCTTGTAAAAGTTGAGTCATGGTGTCAGAACTCTTTCCATCACTTAGGCCTCACCTTCTAGGTGACATCGTTGCTATTCAGCAGACAGCTGTCATCCACAAAGCACCTCTTTGCTGTTTGGTTTTTCTTTCTCACTCTCCTGAGGGTGGTTGTCCGGATACCTTGCCTGAGAAATTGGGAGGGGTGCTTTCTGTCCCCATGCCTGCCCCCCATACCTTTTCACCCCACCATGTGAGTGCTGCAGGCCTGGGGAGCCAGGGCTGGCATCGAGCTACTCTCCTCTACTCCTCTACTTTATGATCCTGGGCAAATCTTCTCATTTCTTTTGTGTGCTCTGTGCCCTAGAAGGAACAAATTATAGTGGCTCTCTTTTCGTCACAGGATTGTCAGGCCAGATGTTGTTTTCCCTTATTGTTATAAATTTGAGAGGCTCCACACAAACACCAAAAAAAGAAACACTGAGTTTGTTAGAAGAGAGGGGTCTGCTAGGTGTGTCAGCCATGAATGTGGCTCAGTACAAAATCACAAACTTACTCTAAACATGAAGTTTTGTGTTTTAATTCCACCATGCCATCCTCCAGTATGGACTTTGTTGGTGACAATGTTGTACTGAGATGCCGAAAGTTTGGAACCCCTGCCTTATTCCTTGCCAATAAAGGCCATGTCTGGGAAAAATAGAACCTCTTGGACACACTCTCTCTCTGCACCCCAAATTCATCCTCTTCTCAGACCCTCTAATGCCCCACATCTTACCTAGAGTCAAGGAAGGTCTTTGGAATGGCCCAGGCACTGTTTCTTATCTTGCCTCCTGCTCTGCTATAGCCAAGCTGACTGCCCTCGTGCACAGTTGGGTAGCACGTTTGACACCTGGAGTTTGCTGTTTCACAAGGCTGCGTGGGTATTCTAGCATCTCCTGATACTTTTTCTTAATGTGGCTTTGTGGTATGAGAGTGAGGGGCTTCCAAGACCCTGGTGCAATCTGCAGGATATCTTCTAAAGCACTTACCAGTACCCACTGCTCTTATAGCATTGGGCATCCCCTATATGTATCCAGACCACACTGGAAGCTCTCAAGGGCAAAGTTCTCTACTTTGATTCCTGTTGTGTCCCCAGTACCTCCCTCAGCACCTGACCCATGGTAGTTAAGATGCATCTACTAAACACATTAATATTATAGCTCTAGGTTGGAAATTAACAAACCAGCAGTAATTGTTCATATTACATGTTGCAAAGCAATTTGAATGCAAACCCAGTCGAGCTCATGTGTTGTAGGTACATTTGCCAGTCAGGAACTTGAACATGCAAAGATGGTCACTTTATAGACTCTGGGAATTAACAAATTTCCAAATCCTTAATTCTACTCAAGACAAGTCTATTTCACTCTATCAATGCAAAGACACTAAGTGTTTCATAAGTCCCTTGTCTCCAGGTCATTTCGAGTGTGTCAGTCTTTGGTTGTGTTGCATCCTCCAACTGGTCTACCTCATCCTGTTCTGTGGCTGGAGATAGAGGATAGATCCCATTCTACCCTGGCTCTCAGAGGGAACCCTCTCCTTTTGCTAGTATTAAGTTTGCCTTTCCATCACAGTCTCACCTTTGAGTCTCACTGTCCACTAAGTGCCACACAGGTCTTGGCTCCTCAACTACCCCTTGTAAACCATTCAGGACAACCAGGGATGACTTTTAACATCTACATGGCTGGAGAAATCATCTCTTTTCTCTACCTATGGTTGTCTCCCAACTACCACTTTTCTCTTGTTATCTTCAAGGCCCTTTCTTCTCAAAGTTTCACTAGGGATCAATTTGAACACTCCAGCTTTAGATCTCTAGATGCCACTCTAGTGACAGGGACTGGGGTGAGTGGACCCTCATCTTCCCTCTCCCTGTTTCTCCAGCCGTACCCCCAGCCATACTCCTCCCCTTCTATGTACTCCTGCAGCACCCCTGCCTAGTCCCCAGTTTTAGCTATGCTGGTTGACTAAACTTTGAGACCCTTGTGGCTCTTTCTCCCAGGCTCTTGGTACCACAAGGCTGGTCAGCAAATGTTGGCTTGGGTATGAATTTTTTAGAAAGTCTATTTTGAAATTCAAGGCAGAAGAACAGGAACCACTGAGAAGAGGAAATACATTGAATAGTATTCAAATGTTGGGGTCTGGGGAAACATATCAGGTGGTAAGACCCCTGCCACACAAGTATGAGAATATAAGTTCAGGACCCCAGCACCCATGTTAAAAAGCTGGTTGTGATAATCCATACCTGTAACTCCAAGAGACAAGCGAATCCCTGGGGTTCATTGGCTAGCCAACCTAGCTGAATTGGTGAGCTTCAGGTTAACGAGAGACCTTGTCTCAAAAAATAAGGTGAAGAACAATTGAGGAAGACACCCAACATTGTCTTGGCTTGCATGAGTGCACACACACACACACACACACACACACACACACACACACACACACACAGAGAGAGAGAGAGAGAGAGACAGATAAATATGAATATATACACCACAATACAATATTGCAAAATATTATCTGAGTACAAATTCACTGGTGACTCATAGTTTACCAAAATATTTTACCTACAGGAGAGCATTTGACCCACATGAGTCTATTTAAAGACAAAAGGGCACGAAGGGGCTTCCACCCTGAAACACATACATTTGGGTTCTAAAATGTATTCTTCCTTCATTACTTCTTTTCCTTCATTCCTTTTCCTCCTTGTTTATTATGCTCAGGGGCTCTAACTGGGCACTATGGTGGATGTATAGGGACTTGTCACAGCAGTTAGCTTAGATTCCATTATTTTATTGAGTTCTGGTGTGTTGGGAGCCTTTATGATTTATTACAGAAATAACAATTAATATTCTAGGCATCAACTCCAGAAAATTTGTTACTATGAATTTAGCTGTATGTAGAATATATACTGGGTGCTTTGTATTCTCAAATAGGTCTCAGAGAAAGGAATTACTTCTCACCGGGGCATCAGCACTAAGAGCTGCTCCAGCCTCCAGATCTCACACTGGACCCTGAGGAAGCATCGAGGCTGGAACTTGAATGCTCTCATTACTAATATGTCAACAGACTCAAAAATGTGAATAGATTGATTCCTAATTCCAAAATGCAGGTGCCTCGGGGGTCTGTGTTGTTGGAATTGCTTCCTTTTATTTCTGTCTCTTCCATTATTTTAACATCTGAGATTCTTTTCTGTCTGTTGGGGTGTGTCTTGAAACTGTGTCTTGGTGGATCTTTAAATTCCTTTGCCCCACTTTATAATATTTTCAAGTAATAAAGATCCCCATCCATCATAGGACGGAAACATCCAAACGTCCTTGGGTGGAGGGATGCCAGTAAATAAGGAATAAGTACTTCCTCAAATCAGTTCCTCTAAAGAAACAACGAGATTAAAACCCTAAACAATGGCTTCTGAGAATCTGGGGAGAATTTATTGAGGGAAAAAAAAATGGCTGAAACTTGGATGAAAAGCTTGTCCTGTTATCCTCCTCAACTCAGTTCTGCAGCACTAACATGGAAAGCTGATGACCTTTAGCCACAGTGAACACTAGCAGCCTGGCAGCCATCGGCAAGGCAAGAACGCTAGACTCCTGCAGAGTCCCATTCCCAGGGATCCGCTGCTATGGGGCCAGTCCAAAGTTTTCCTGGAAGACCTCACTCACAAAGAGGTCTTTATTTATCTGCTTGAAGATCTTCCCAGTGTGAACAGCCCTTTCCTCAAGGACAGTTGTCACAAACAGTCAGGCCATTGTTGAGTGTAGCTTCTCAAGAGATGGCAGAGCACAGTTGGGACAAACAGTGTGTAAACCAAAAAAACTTAAAAGAGAAATCTAGGAACCGAGAAGTTCAGAGGGAGCTTTGAAAAGCCCTGGGAAATTGTTAGGACTCTAAGAGGTCATGTGTGGGTGTAGAGATGAGCATATGCTCAGGAAACAACGGGGAGGTCCCTGGAAGTGCAGCCTTGGCAACCGAGGCTCTGTACAAGCAGACAGGTTTGTCAGCTGCCTGGCTGAGTTGAAGGAATGCCCAACATGCACACAAAAGCCCTTGGTGTGGATGGAGGGATAACCCGGGAGTTAAGAGTTGTTGCTATTCTTCCAAATGATCTGAGTTCTGTTCTCAGTGCCTACATCAGGTGGCTTTCAACCACCTATTACTGCAGACCTGTGGGAGCTGACCTATTCTGGCCTTCATGGGCAACCGGTCCCCCCCCCCCCACACACAATTAAAAAGCACTTGGTGAAGACTGACTGGACACATCTCAGGAAATCTTAGTTGTTTAGCTGACTGCTTAACTAATTGAGCAAAGACATTAATGCTGACACACACAAGAGGACAGGATCTTACAACATTGATTCAGAAAAGTAGTAAAAATGGAAACACTGGGAAGCAGAGACAGGTGGATGGATCACTGTTTCATGCCTGTCAGGGCTAGTCAGCCAGACCCTGTCTCAACAAAACAGAACACCCAACTGCAAAATACAACAGCCCTCCCTCCCTCCCTTCCTCCCTCCCTGCCTCCCTCCCTCCCTTCCTCCCTCCCTCCCTCCCTTCCTCCTTCCCTCCCTTCCTCCCTCCCTCCTTTCCTCCTTCCTTCCCTGCCTCCCTCCCTGCCTCCCTTTTCTTCCTTCCAAGGGTCTCTGCACATAGCTTTGGCTGTCCTGGTATGTAGACCAGGCTGGCCTTGAACTTACAGAAATCTGCCTGCCTCTGTCTCTCAAGTGCAGGGATTAAAGGCATGTGCCACCACAACTGGAACATTTTATTACTTTAAACCTCTGCTTTTCAGCAACAAACCCCACAAAACCTAGCAAGCAAATGTTTGATACACAGAGGCAAAGATGCCAGGTCAATATCTGAGGACGACTGGGGATTGGATCTACTTGATGATAACTTTTCATCATTTATTTAGAATGTTCAAAGAACTGACTGGAACATGCCTGAAGAATTTAGTAAAAACTTAAGAATAACATCTCACACACACAAAAAGGGAATTTTAAAAAAGCTAGAAAGTATGAAAAAGGTCCAACTAGAGATTCAGGAGTGGACAAGCCCATGACTGGGACTCAACAGATGGGACTTGTGAATATTAGGATAGAGAGGAAAAAGAAAAGAAAAAAACAAACCCTTGAGTTTTGCAGACTCTGTGAATCATAGCATTACACTCACACATGTGCATACTTGCTCAAACACACACACACACACACACACACACACACACACACACACACACACACACGTAATGCAAGAGGCACAAAGAGAGAGGGTCAGAAAAATTCTCAAATAAAATAATCATTCAAACTTGATAGAAAATTACACCTCCAAGAAGCTCCATGAACTTTTAGATAAACTCAGAGGAGACAGAAGGAGGGAGGGAGAGGAGGGAGGGAGGAAGAGAGGGAGGGAGGGAGAAACAGCACATCATTGCACCACATGAGTTCAGGAGTCTGAGGACAATGGAAGAGGTATCAAGTCCCCTGGAACTGGAGTTACAGATAGTTGATAGTTGCCATGTGGGTGCTGGGAACCAAAACCTGGTCCTCTGCGAGAACAAGTATTCTTAACCCTTTTCAGCTGCTTGAGAAGGGAAACTTTATTTATTTATTTATTTATTTATTTATTTATTTTTGGCAAGGAAATCATAAAAGCATTATGAAAGCCATCGTTCACAAAGGCTTCTCTGTCAGAATAGTACCGAATTCCCCAGAGACCATGGAGTCCTGAGGACAACAGTGACAGAGTCCAGCTATCAGTAGAAAAAACCAAGTGGGGATTCTAGCCAGCAAAATTATCCTCCAAATGAAGGGAAGCAGCTAAAATATCCCCAGATAAACAAACAGAGAAGATGTTTGTGAACAAATACTAAAGTGAACCTTGACAGTTAAGACAAAGGACCCTGGCAGCAACTTGAATCCACATCAAAACAAAACAAATAAAAAAAAAAAAATGAAGAACAGGCTCATTCACTGTATTTTTTTTTTCTGTGCAGTTTTAAAGAAAACTTTACAATGCGATGCTCATAAATTTGTGTTAATTGACCTTTAGTGCATAAAAATGTAACTTGTACATAAATAACATCATAAATTACAAAGAGAAGAAGGGAACTATATAGGAATAGAACGTTCATGCAGTACTTATATTAAATTGTTATTAGTATGAATTAGACTATTGTAAATTAAAATATTAATTATAACCCTCAGAGCAAGCGAGCACTAGGAAAATAACACCATGAAAAGGGACAGTGTGATACATGGGAATATTCAACTCCTCAGAGGATCATGAGATAGGTAAAGCAAATGGAAAAGTAGCAGCCATGAGCCTTAGCCTGTTAGAAACTGTAGTAAATTGCATAGAATAGGCATTCCAACTAAATGGCCAAGTTGGACAGAATGGATAAAAATTACTTAGCTATATGCTGTCTATGGGAGAAATATTTTAGATTAAAAAAAAAAACAAGTAGGAGCTGAAGAGATGGATCAATGGTGAGGTGCACTGGCTACTCTTTTAGAACATTGGGGATGGATTTCCAGCATCCACATGGCAGCTGACAACTGTCCGTAACTCTAGTTTCAAGGGATCTGATGCCCTTTTCTGGCTTCTAATTCTGGAATCAGTGTCCATATTCAATTGAATGTATATTACTTTCACACCATCATATTTTTTTTAATTGTAAGATAAAATGGACTTCAAGGAAAATTTTTTGCTTGTGACAAATAATGATAAAGGGTCACAATAGCAAGAATATTTCACAATAATGATTACACAGGCTTCTTACAACAGACCCCCAAAACATATGGCACAAAGACTGAGGGAATTGAAAGGAGAAAAAGACCAATTCAACAACACTAGCTGGAGGCAGCAATACCTCATTTTCAGTAATAGACAATTAGAGAAAATACACAAGAATGTACACTGGAGCCATCTGTAAACTAACTTGACCTTCAAGACATTGACATAATAACAGAGTGCATATCCTTCTCAGGTGCCAATAGACAATATATTCAAACATAAAAATAGTCTTGTAAGTTGTGAGTGTTGATATCAAGCAAAATACAGTCACCAACTAAAGTGGAATCCATACATTCCCAAATATTCAATGAGCCAAAGCAGAAATCACAAGAGAAGTGAAAAAGTCGTTGGAATCAATAGAAACAAACAAACAAAAAACCCAACCCACGTCATACCCAAACTCATGAATGTAGAAAGAATATTCCTAGAAAAAAAAAAAAGGAGCAGTAAAATCTAAAGCTAGCAGAGGATAAGATACAGAAATTGAAGAGAAATAAGGATTAGAAAAAAAAATAAGTAAAAACGAACAAGTAAAACAACAAATGAACCTAAAGATTCAGATATTAATATAAAATGAAAAAAGGGAAACCACTACATGATAAAAAGGATGAGATAGGAGTACTGGGGGCAGGGATCACAACACAGAAGGTGTTCTGGAAGAAGTGGGTACATACCTGTGTTCATTACCAAAACTGAGTTCAGGAAAACAGAGAATCTGTGAGAGACAAAAAGATTACATTTCTAATTTCAAACTTCCCGAGTTTGAGCAGCCCACTGATAAGTTCTATAAACTCTAATGAATGGGACCAAGAGTTCTCCACTAGGTCTTCTAGTCATTGAAGGGAAGGAATCCCCAAGTCAATTAAGAGGCCGGTATCACCCAGAGAAAGATATCATAGATGCCCCAAATCTCTTGTTAGAGAAGATGTAAAAGTCCTGATAGCACTAGCGAAGCAAATCTAGAAACCCAGGAAAAGGATTTACCACTGGAACTGAGTGGGACCTGCAAGGTTGGCTTAATGTGTGATACTTAGTCAATGTGATGTGCTGTGCTCACAAGAATAAAAGCAAAACCCATTCAGTCATTCCAATAGACCCCACTTCCAAATCCTATCGCTATAACCTACCATGTTTGTTGTCTTGAGCAAATGTCTTGATACCTGCTAGCCTAAGATTCCCAAGGATGAAGGGTTATGGTTAGGATGACCAGTGTCTGATCCATGTTAATGTTATTTCTTTTGTTTTCTTGGAGAATGTGACAGATTCTGATGTATTAAGTTGGGAGTAGGCAGATTTAATGCATATTTAATTTAAATTTTTCAACTGAGAAGAAAATATATATGTTAATCTTGAAAAGTTCCAAAGAGTTGCATGATGAGAGGTACCCAGCAGTAAGCCCTTTGAAACTTTTTCTGTGGCAAATATGTTTTCTCACTTGCCTGATTGAGGTAACTATGGCCTATGATGCCAGTGAGCCATGTATGTCTGAGTTGAGACTTCAAGATGTGTGAAACATCTGACAAATAGTAGATGTTCACTGTATGTTAGTTCATTTTTTTCTTCTCCTATTATCATTCTTTCTGACTATATACACCTGGCTGGCCTGGAGCTTGTAGCCATCCTCTTCCTCCCAAGTGTGAACTACTGTTCTTCTCTTGATATGTTGCCTCTGGAATGATTTGACTATAGCTCATCATTACTTATCTTATTATAAACCATAGACTGTGTCTTCTGAACTCACAAACTCCTTTGGAGGGACCCTCTTATCTCTTACCATAGCCATCTTCATACTAGTTGCATAGAATTACTTTTGAAAATATATTGCTGAGAACATATCAGAACTGACAATTTAAATGAGACAGTTTTGATTTTCTTCTAATTTGTGAAGTAATTTAAGATGTTCATCACCTAAGAACACTGAACTGGAGTCTCTGAGGACACTCTTACCGGTTCCCTATTAGCACCATTTACTACTGTGGTGGTACTTAGCCACTGCAGGGGGCAGAGCTGCATTTAATAGCATAGCACCGGTCTCAAGGTAGACACTTAAGAAGCAATCTCCGAGTTCACTGAGGAGTGGCAAAATATGGGCTTGTTTTTATTGATGGGTGAACAGAAACATAGAGAGCCTTTTTAAGACGTGAAAGATGCTCATGTCAACATGAGTGATGTGTTCTTACCTGAACCAAATGTGCAAAGCAGGTCTTTGGAGGCAAAAACAAAAGGTTATTTTGAAGGCAATCAATTTTGCTTAATTTTAACATGGCCCCACTATGCCAAGCAATTAGAGCTTTCTCAGTAGTGTAGCAAATTCGATATGGCAAAAATATTTGGCAAATGTTGGTTTTAGAAGTTAGATGTTGTGCCAACCTTCCTAATGATCTAAATGTGATTTTTTTTTAAGACACCCAAGCACTTCACAGTTATTTAAATGGGCCCAAATAGCTGTTCATCAAGGAAAGATTGTTCTTGATGGGAAAGATTTGAAGACAATGTCAAATATTAGAGGAAAAAGAACAATTGAGGCGTTTGAAAGCAGATATGTTGGCTATAAAACAAAAACTACTCCCTCAGGGAATCTGCTTTTCCCGTTTGTACTAGGTCCCAGATCCTCACCGTGCTAAAGCCCGTTACCCTCATGGGCAACACAGATGTTTGTGTTACATGGGGAGTTCATACCGCTTGAAAGTCCATTTTCCTTTGACTTTGCTTTTCCCCTTCAATTAAAGACACTCTGGTAAAGCAATTATATGGTTTTTGCAGAACTATGTCTTTGCAGACTGGAGGGTGGTAAAGCTCTTACATGTGATCAATGTACAGACAAATTCCTACCCAGAGCACAGTCCTCAGGGGGCTTCCCACATACCTTGTGTAAGTGAGGAAGAGAGACACCAATGCCCAAGAGACAGCATGGGGCTTTGTGGGGATGGGGGTGGGGTGTGTGTGTGTGTACTATACTCCTTGCTGAACCAGGGGCTGTAGTGGTTGCTGGAAGGAAAGTGCATGAGCAGCTCTTCCTCTCTTCTCTTGATAAGGTTACACTGAATGGGGCTGGCATCCTTCAAGGTTACTGTTTCAGAAAATATTTGCAAATAATTTGATGCGCTGTCAGCTAGCAGGCTGCAGTGAATCTTTGTAATTCAACATACTAATGTGGGCTTTCATGCCTTAAGCTATAAAAATAAGTTGGCAATGCAAAAGTTTCTGTAATGTTTATTTAATAACAGCATTTTAAAAAATAAATCTTGATTATTCCATCGCGCTCCAATGGAAGTCTTCCACTCTGCTAGTTGCCTGTGACCCCGGGCAGTTCCTTCCTTCCTTTGTCTCATTTGATATCACTAAGGAACATGCTTGCTTTTTCTTTCAGGCCTTTAGAAGAGACAGTTTGATGCCACTGCCTGCATGTGCCCCATCCAAGTCTCTGCTTGTTAAATGACTGAACTCAATTCAAGTCTTAGGAATCTCAGCAGGGTGGGAAGTTCATGGGCTCAGGGCCAGGAGCTGGGGACAGCAGGAAGATGCTGCAGCCACTCTGGACTTCGCCCAGCTGGAGCACCAGGCTTGGAAAAGTCTGGCCCTGTCACAAAGCAGTGCTTACAGCTTCAGTTTGTAAGAGGACCCAGGGAGAATTACTTGCCAGTTTGTGACAAAGGTGACCCCGAATTGGACCTGTAGAGATGGGGGCTGTGGATGCACAGTGAGGCACAAACCAGGGCGGCAGGCAGCATGAGCACCAACTGGGAGGCAGGAAGAACCTTCACCACAGCAGGGCAAGTCACATGGGTAGTTTGTCTGCTGGTATTTTTCTGGAATGAGGTCATTTCAACTGTGATTGGCTGAGCTAATGAACCTTGAAGGACAGCTCAAGGGAGTTTTTGAAGGTGGGGTCAGCCGGCTGTTCTGGAGATGGAGTCAGAGGGTGTCCTAGTGTGCTTTCTGTTGCTGTGATAAACATCACAATCAAAAGCAACTTGGGGAGGAAAGGGTTTATTTGGTTTCCTGGTTACAGTACATCGCCCAGAGGAGCTAAGGCAGGAACCTGAAGGCAGGAACTGCATCAGAGACCATGGGCACATTGCTGACTGCCTTATTTTCTATGGTCTCTCTGCTTTATACTACCTACTAGAGGATGGCCCTACCCATAATGGACCGGGCTTTCTCACATCGGTCATCATTCAAGAAAATGCCCCACAGACATGCCCACAGGCAGTGTGATGGAGGCAGTTTCTCCCTTTTCTCAGCTGGCTCTAGGTTGTGTCAAGTTGTCAAATACAAGCAACACAGAGGGTAACAGTGTCCCAGAGAGCTAGAGGGCATCCATCCTAATGAGAAAGTGAGAATGCCATTCTCAGGACCTGTGATCCCAGCACTCCCCCTGAGGTTACCATGCTCGTTCTAAAGAGGTCTAAAGAGTATATGAATGAAGGATAATAACTTTCCATTCCTGCTTAATCGACAGACGAATATCCTGGTCCACCTGCATCCTTATTAGAAAGAAGGAATTCTGAAGAGTGGTAAGGTAGGAGGCTGGGGCTCTTTTTGGATCCCCTACACCCAACCGAACTGTCCTCAGGGTGAAGGCAAGTGTTGCCATTGGGTGACATTGACAGAGACACCAGTGTACTGGGACACCTGGAACAAACTTCCAGCATCTACCTCCTCAAGAGAAAGGCTTCTAAAGTGTTGTAGCTGTTTTCTTTTTAAACACAGATAAACTTAACTATTTAAAAGATGCCCTTTGGAACTAAATGCCTTTTTAAAAAATATAATTTTACTTAATTTTCTCCTTTGACACTTTCATACTTGTGAATAATGCATTCTGGTCACTCTCACACCCCGTCCGCTTCCATCTTCTTCCCACCCTGTCAATCAATCTTCTCTTGTTTTGTTTTGTGACCCCTTGAGTTTAGTCAGGGCTGTCTGTGTGACCTCCGGTTTGGAGCTACCCAATAAAGCTGGTGCGTTCACCTGCTGATATACCACAAAAGACAGGGAGAGCTCCTCACCCAGAATCTACTAGTTGCCAATAGCTCAGCAGAGCCCCTCCCCAGTCCGAAATTAACTGGTGCCAGGCCCAGTCTTGTGCAGGACAGTGGAAGCCTCAGCTGATACAGGAGTCATGATTGTAACAGCTGTGCCATGTCTATTTGGGAGGGAGGCCTTCAAAGTCTCTATGAAGGAACAAAGGGAACACTAATTCTGTTTCCTTTCCCGGGGCAAACTTGGCAATGTCTGCTCTATAGCTGGGATCAGGGCCCCAAGGAGTTAAGGTTTTGGTTCCTGGGAACCTGCCTCTTCCTCACTGAAGGGGCTGGAGTTATCAGTCCTGAGGACACTGAGCATTTGGTTCTCTGATGCACTTGAGACAATCCTGTGTCCCCTTTGTGCAGCATTACTTGATTAGCTTCCTGCTGACTTGGTCCATTGTATGCTAACTACCTGGCAACGGTTCCATTTTCCTACTGCAGACCATCTATAAGATGCTTCACTTCCAAGTAGGCTTGCTGGTGAAAGACGGAGCTTGAGCAAGACCCTCTGACCTCAGATTTCCTGTCTTCTTTATTATTTCTGGTCTTTTGCTCCTTCTTCCCAGGAACTTGTCGCCTGCTGGTCCAGGTCAGCCAGGACATGGCATTTTGTAGCACCACTCTGTCTTTTGGCACTTACATCTTTCTGTCCCTTCTTCCACGATGTTCCCTGACCTGAGCCTTATAAAGGATGGTACAAATGTCCCATTTAGAGCTCAGCCCAGCCTGCTCTTCATTCTTAGTACCAGAGCAGCCATGAGTGCCTGCATCCACCACTGTTCACACAAAGAGAGGCTCCTCTGATTAAGGTTGAGAGTAATGTTTGTCTGCAGTTGTAAACAGGCATTTGTAAAGTAGTTTGGAACCATGACAACATAGCTCTGTGACAATAATAAGTTCTCAACTAGAGACCAGGACCTCCTCAGCCATGGGTTTTGGGCTGAGGTTACAAGTACAATATATCTTTAAAAACAGCCTTATTGAAACGTAATCCACACACCATACAATATTCTCACTTAAATTTAAGAGACTCCAACACAACACTTTTTTTTTTCCCAGGGACATATTCATGCACCACCACAATCAATTTTAGAATATTTTCATTACCTTCCAAAGACTCCACTTAACTGCCTCCCCCCAATTTCTCCATGCCACAGCCCCTGGTATCCCCAGCCTACACTCTGTTCCTCTGTGGTCATTTCATGTAGATGAAACTATACAACATGTTCTTTGAAGATACAGTCTCATCATGTGATCCAGACTGGTCTTGAACTCACCATCCTCTTGCCTCTGCCTCCTGAGTCCTGGTATTAAGTTGTACACCACCATACCCAGGCTCAGCACAGGGTCTTCTATGACTGGTCTCTTCCACTTAGTGCAGTGTGGTTCAGGGTTACCCATGCTGCCTGCTGCTTGCAGGAACACTGGCTTTCTTGCACATTCTATTTGGTTGAATTTCTGGCATACAGTATGTTGCGACCCTGTCCGTGCAGACTGCAGTTGCCATGGAGCAGCTCTGGTTCTGGACTGAACACCCAAAAGCTTGGGCTCCTCCCACTCAGCCTTAGGCAGCACGTGACCCTAACCTCTGCTGCTTCCTCACCTTAGCTTTTGTTTGCAAACCGAGAAAGGTGTTGTTTGGCTCATGCAAACTCAGAGACTGTAAATGAGTTTTGGGGAAATATGAACAGAGGGTTTAAGCCTGCGGATACTTCCAGCCTCTGTCACAGGTCCAGCTTGGCAATCATCTATGGAGATGCAACAGAAAATAAGCTATTTATTTTTTGATTATTGTGTGTGTGTGTGTGTGCGCACATGGGTGTAAAAGCCAGAGTTCAGCATCAGAGTCTTCCTCAGTCCCTCTCTACCTTATATTTTGAGACAGTTCTGGAGCTTGCCAATTTGTCTAGACTGAATGGCCACTTCGTCCCAGGGCTCTTCCTGTCTCCACTCACTAGTGTTGGGATGAAAGGCACATGCCACTGTAGCCGGCTTTCAGTGTGGGTTCAGGGGATCTGAACTCAGGTCCTCAAGCTTCCTTGGTACTTCACTGACTGAATCATCTCACCAGAACTATTAAGACCGTTTTTGGTTCTCTCTACTCCCAATTAAAATATGCAGGTGAAATAATGTTAAAAAAAAAACAGTCTTCAAAATAGTTTTTTTTTTTTTTTTTAAAATTATCTGGTGGGGAGGAAAATGTAGCTGTTACATTCATATTCTACTAGGTCGAAATAGATCTACAACTGTGCCTTCCTTTTACATTTTAAATAAGTAGACTGGCTTTTTTTTTCTCCTCAAGCAAAGTCATAATTGTATTTATTTTAAATTTATATCCTGTCTGCTTCAAAAAGGAATTTGAGGCAGCCAGGAAAATCACAAGCTATAAAATGAGCCAGCTCCATTTTATTCTAATAAAATAAAAGTTGGGCTCTCATCAGTGAGACAACTTCTCTTTGTGCTGCACTGTGTGCAAATATTTGGATTACTAAAGAGAATTTATGAAGCAATTACTTTTAATGCTATAAGAGGAAATTAAGTACTCATTGATTCTTGATTTATAAGCTTGAGCCTAAGATCATGAAAAAGCAAATATAACTTAATTAAATGTCCCTTGGCTTTGCTACTATTGAGGTCTTCACTCATAAAGTTAGTAAAACAAACCATTCCTAGGACATAAATGTATATTGGCTCTTCCAGTTGGGAAGGCAAATAATTTACTGGTTAAATATATTCAGCAAAGTTAACCCAAGTGAGAGATTTACCCAGTGTCCTTTGGGCCTTAAAGAGATAAAAGCTATTGTGGCTCTCAGGAAGCCATTGTCCTGGGAATGATAGGCATTCACTTGCTCTAAAAGGGAGTAAACATTTTTTTTTCTATTAGAAATATATATTTTAATGTGCTAACAAAATAGACCATAGATCTGCAATGGAAACAGCTTCCTAGTGTATCCAGTGGCCATGTGTTTGCAGTTATTCATGGAGACGTTAACCTGGGATAATTTAATTGAGCCTTCCAGTAATGTTGCTATTTTTCTCCTCTGAAGTGTAAGTGAGTTTTAAAAATTGGGTTCTAAAATGCAGCACTCCGGGTGATTCATAGCAAGCCAGCGAGCCGGTACGAGTCCCTCTTTGTGCTCCAGGAGCTATTGACTGGAAAAGATGGGAAGGTGAGACGAGAGAAAGAAGTCACCTCTGCAGGACCGTGTGTGTGTGTGTGTGTGTGTGTGTGTGTGTGTGTGTGTGTGTGTGTGTATGTAGCAGGACCTGGTGTGAAGGGGTCCCCCTGCAGGGAGACGCTGTCCCTGTTTGCCATTCATCTGCAGAGAGTAATGGGAAAATCCACTTCAATACATTTGGTTTTTATTTATTTTTGTGTATGTATGTGTTCATGTGTATGTGCACATGTATGTGTGTGTGTGTGTGTGTGTGTGTGGCGTGCCAGAAATTGGTGCTAATATTTTCCTTAATTGCTTTTCACCTTATTTGTTGAAGTTACTTTATGGGTAGGTATGCGCTTGAGTGTGTGTGTGTGTGTGTGTGTGTGTGTGTGTGTGTGTGTACCATGTGTGGGCCTGTGGAGATCAGAAGAGGTTGTTTAATCCCCTGGAGTTATAGACAGTTGTGAGGTCCCTGCTATGTGGGTCTGAGAACTGAACCCAGGTCCTCTGCATAAACAGCAAGTGCTCTTGACCATGGAACTATCACTATAGTCCTTCCACTTTATTCTTTGAGACAAAGAATCACCAGTTGCTCTAGCCTCAAAGGCTTGTAAGCCCCAGGGATCCTCCTGCCTTTGCCATGGGGATTACTGACCTGTTTGTTCCTTTATGCCCAGCTTTTCACATGGGTGCCAGGGATCAGACTCAGGCTTGTGTGGAAGGCAGAGCTGTCTCCTTAGCCTCTACATAGGTGCATAAGCATTAGGGTTTCCAATTTTGTCATGGAAAAGGAGTTGGAGAAAGTCTCCTCCCTATCATGGGGGCAGGTGGAAATCTTGTCTTCAGTGGCCCAGCAGGCTGGTGTGGGAAGGAAAGTTACCATGGCAGTGAAGGAGAAAACTGTTGGATTCTGCCCCCAAGCGTCAGGGTGGTGCTGGGACTCTGGGGAGTAAAATCTCTGCAGCAGGACCTGAATTTTAATGTGCTTTTTAGGGAGCACTGGCAGCCACCAGATCACCTCTTAGACTGGCCTTGTGGTTAGGTGAACAGTTTTCCCGGATGCTCAGGGATGTTTTTTTTTTTTTTTTTTTTTTTTTTTTTTTTCAGGGATGGAGACTTTTTCCTCTCTGTCTGTTCAGTGACTGTGTCTATGATTTGACCTGGTTGGGAATGTATTCTAAACTCAGGCACTAAGTGGCCCCAATGTGTGTACTGTGTAGGGTAGTGGATTAATCCAGGAACTGACATGAGGAGATGCAACCTAATAAATGATTCTAGGCTGAGTGGCTTAGAGAATTTCCCCCCTGACATTTTTCACAGAGCTGGTTCTGAGTCAAGATTTCGATTTTTTGTTTTTTTTTTTTTTTTTTTTTTTTTTGATACAGGGTTTCTCTGTGTAGCTTTGGAGCCTGTCCTGGAATTTGCTCTGTAGACCAGGCTGGCCTCGAACTCACAGAGATCTGCCTGCCTCTGCTACCTTCTCCTCCTGTCTCCCCAAAGCTGTCCCACTGTATGTGCATGTGTCCTAGTCTCCTTTTCTTATGAAGACACCCGTGTCATTAAATTAGGGTCCATCCTAAAGGTCTCATATAAACTTTGTGACCCTGCTATTAAAGCAAGATTAATTTTATTTTATACATCTGGGTGTTTTGCCTGTCTGTGTCAGAGTACCACACATATGCAGTGCCCTCAGGTGCCAGAAGAGGGCACCAGAACTCCAGGAACAAGTGTTACAGAAGGTTGCCAGTCACCATGTGGGTGCCAAGAACTTAGGTTGGATCCCCTGGAACAGCAGTCAGTACTCTTAACCACTAATTCATCCCTCTAGCTCCTTAATCCCATTTGTAAAGACTCCAACCAGTGCAGGTCTGTTCTGATATGTACTGAAGGAATTTCTGGAGGGCACAGTTCTGGGAGAGAAGCTGAGACAAGCATACATCATCAAGTAAAAATGAAACAAAGAAGGAGCTAAGCAAGCATGCCCCATCCTTCTTGCAGTCTGTATCTTGCCCATTTTTTTTTGTCATCACTATTCCTGGTTAATGTCAGCCAGCCAGCTCTCTGAGAAACAAGTAACTCGCTATGCATCCCTTGATGATTCCTTTGGTGTTTATGCCCCCAACCTTCCGGCCTGACCTTGGTGGATGTAGAGTTAATGGACATGAACAGAGTCGGCTCCTGAGCAAGTTGGGGCTGGTGCCAGAATATTTCTGGTGTCCCCAGCAATAGACAGGTAAATAAAGATAAAAGTCGATGTTCTACATACATAAATGTTAATTTAGAAGTGATTCCCAGAAGGCTTGACAATGTGGGAAAGGTTCAGAAAATGCTGCTTAAAATAAATGATTGTTAGCCCTGCAAATTGCAAGAAAAAGAGCAGTTCTGCAGTTTTTGAGTCAACTTTAATTGAAGCAAGCTTTAATTAAATACTGGCCAGATTGATGGATTCTGGCCAGGTCCATCTCTGGGTTCCCAGGAAATGGCCACAAGTCACATTTTTCAGAGGCTTAAAAAGGCAAAACCCAAGCCAGGTGGTGGTGGTGCATGCCTTTAATCCCCGCACTCGGGAGACAGAGGCAGGCAGATCTCTGTGAGTTCAAGACCAGCCTGGTCTACAAGAGCTAGTTCCAAGACAGGCTCCAAAGCCACAGAGAAACCCTATTTCAAAAAACAAAAAACAAAAACAAAGAAGCAAAACCCACAAGTCCCCCCCCCCACCCCCCAATCAGGTCCAATCAGGGGCAAGCATAGACCCTGGTGTATTTCCTGACTATGTACCTCCACAGCTGTACAGCTGTTCCTGGACTGGGGTAACCTTGCCACCCTTGGGGTGTTGCCAATTCTGGAGATATTTTTTGATTGTCAGGGCTGGAGAAGCATTGCGGCCACGAGGATGCAGGTGTCGAGGATGCTGCTTGCACCTCCTGTGGCACACCCTAATCCTCCTAATGCAAAGTGCTCTCACCTGTCCACACAGACACAAGGTCCCAAGAGACCCCAGGCTGGCCCCCACTCCCTATACCACCGGAACTTGGGAAGCTGAGGCAGGAGGATATATTGTGAAGTATAGGCCATCAAGGGTTATGTGATAAGTTTCAGCCCAGCCTGGGCTAAGACTGAGACCCTGTTTTCAAAACAAATGAAAAAAAGATGACAAAAAAGTACAAATAAGATGATAGATACAGATATGGTGGCTTCTTGGCAGGAGTGGGAGGTAGAGCTGGAAGTTCACAGACCACACAGGGGCTGGGTGATGGGCATGCGATCACAGAACGGTTACTTACATTTTAATGTAGTCAATAGTGTTTACTGCAGGACAGTGTGAGAGAGGGACTATGGGCCAATCATCCTTCAGGGTGGACAGGGGTGAGGAACTCAGCTTCAGAATGGGTTCAGAAGGGCAGAGTGACATCCGAGGGGTGGGAAGAGCAGATGTGGCCAGCAGAATGAAAGTCAGAACTAAAAGGCAACAGGCTGAAATAGGAATCTCAACGATCACTCAATAAAGGCATGGATGAGGCCGAGAAGGTGGTGAAAGGGTGCTCCTTGGTTGGTTTTCTGAACCTGTCCCCCCAATAGCACTCAGTTTTTCCTTGGAAGAGTTTGTCATTTTCCCACTTCTAGCTGAATATCTTTAGGTGGGTCCTGAAAAGAATAAAGAAAAAAAAAAAGTAGGAGGAGAGAAAGGAGGCTCTTGGTGATGTCATTGGGGCTACTGACTCAAGCTTCACTTTAATTAAGGAAAAGCTCTTCGTGGAAATGAAACCAGCAAGAAGAAAGCAGCAAAAGCAATGATGTATAAGTAGAAAAATGTCACAATGGGCCAGTTGTGGTGGCACACTCATTTAGTCCAGCACTTGGGAGAGGGCAGAGGCAGGCAGATCTCTGGCCAGAGCTGTTGAGTGAGACAAAAGGGGGAAATGCTGTGGGATATTTGTACACTGTGTGAAGCTGTGTTGCTGTGATTGATGTAATAAAAAGCAGAATGGCCAATAGCTAGGCAGGAGGGAATAGGTGGGAGAGAGAAGATGCTGGGAAGAAGAAAGGTGGAGTTGCCTGACAACTTTGGAGGAAGCAGATTAGGGAGTATGGAGATGAGGTACCACCATGTGTCAGAACATAGATGAATATAAATGGGTTAATTTAAGTCCTGAGAACAATTAGAAAACAAGCCTAAGCAAAGACCAAGCTTTCATAATTAATAATAAGTCTTTGTGTCATTATTTGGGGGATGGTGATCTAAAGATAGTCTGACAAGAAAGCTTGCTATAGAAAAGATCACCAGAAATTTCAAATGCTCTAACAATGAAGGCAATGTCTGAGGTCCTTCTGTAAGCAGCCTTCAGAAGGCTGGGGAGATGGCTCAGTGGGAAAAGCACTGGGTGCCCACTTCTCAGAATCCTTGTAAAGCTGGGAGCAACATTGTGTGTCTGCAGTCCTTAAAAAGCTCCATGGTCAGAGATGAATGAATATTTCCTAGTTACAAAAATTTATATCATATAGGACAATAATCCGAACTCACAACAATTTGCCTCCTTCTGCCTCCTAAGTGGTAGAATGAAGGTGCTCATCACTACTCCTGGCCCAGTATCCTGCTTAATGAGGAAACAGTACCAGTATCAGTGATGCTTCCTACAGTTCGTGAGCAACACACACCGTCATTAGTGCAGTTGCAATTAGATTCTCCTGGGACAAGGTTTTAGTTACTTTCAGCAGCTCAAGATGGAAGTGCCTGGAACCTCTCTACTTGTGATTATATGATATTTTATTATGTTTTTGTCAATTTATGGTGGCTTTAATAACAATTTATTTAAAAATGTTTTATTTTAAAAGTAAGTGTGTGTGTGTGTGTGTGTGTGTGTGTGTGTGTGTGTGAGTGCAGATGCCTATGGAGGCCAGAAGAAGCCATTGAATCCTCTGGAATTATAGGCGGCTTTGAGATGCCTGCCATGAGTGTCGGGAACTGAACTTGGGTCTTCTGAAGAGTTCTTTAACTGCTGGGTTGTCTCTTCAGACTGTTCATTATAATTTCTGTGAGCATTTCTGAGTTAAGTTTTGTTTCCAAGTAATTTGTGTTATTGTTGAGAACTTTGCCCATTCTTTCATTAGTTTGACATTGTTGGATTTGCAAATTAACAGCTCTTGTCACACACCTCACAAATCTTTTGATCAATTTATATAGTTTGTCTTTAATCTTGTTTATGGTGTCTTTTGACATGAAAGAACTTAAACACATCTAGGTAATGAAATCTGAAATCTTCAATCTTATGTATAAATTGGTTTCCTCTTGGTGTTTTTATTGAGAAGAGCTGTGTCCAAGCCCATGAGCCTCTTCCCCACTGTTTTATTCTAGCAGCTTTATAGTTTTAGTTACAATTTGGCATTGAATGCTTTGATACACCCGCAGTGTGTACAGCTGCCAGGACCAAGGCAGGAGACAGGTGCTTGCCAATTTTCCCAGGCTGCATAGTAACTGAGGGTTCTAGTCCCTGGCTGCTGATTTCAGGGACCATATTGAGGCACTCTTTTCTTTTGTGGCCTCAGGTATGTTTTTCTACATCTTACTTTGCTTTGTTTCTCTGGCCCTGGCTGTGCCAGCATCCTGGTTTTCATGTTTGCCAGGGCAAAACCATCCATCATTGTGCTCCTAACACCTCCTTTTCTCCTATTGTTCTCTGACATTCCTTCTTCTGAGTCATTTTTAATAGTTTTTCAAGTTTCAAAAATGAACATCCACGGACATCTGAGAAAGGACACAGTGTTTCCTCCCCTTTTCTTTCTTTGGTTGTTTGAGGCAGGGTTTCACTCGGTAGCTCAAACTGGTCTCAAATTCAGGATGACCCTCCTGCCTCATCTTCCCTGTGTGGGATTATATGCATGAGCCACCACAACAGGCTCTTATTCCTGAGTGTTATGTTTTTGGTAATATTGTTATTCCTTAATCATCCCTCTAAACCAGTGCTTCTCAACTGGTGGGTCGCGACTTCACAGGGGTCACATATCAGGTATTTACATTATGACTCATTACAGTAGCAAAATTGCAGTTATGGGGTAGCAAGAAAATAATTTTCTGCTTGGGGACCCCTATAACACGAGAAATTATATTAAAGGGTCTCGTCATTAGGAAGGCTGAGAACCACTGTTCATCAAAAGTAGGACCCTTGTACAAGCTAAGTAAGTGCTTTGTTACTGAGCCATCCCAAGCTTTTTATTTATTTCTGAGTTCATGTTAGATTAACAGTCATATCTAAAATAACTCTGTCTTCTTCTTTTAAAATAGGGATATGTTGTGTTTCTTCCTATTTTCTAATAGTAACATCAGACAATTCTAGAAGAATATTAAATAATAATAATAATAGACTATGCTTGTCTAACAGGAAGCTGTATTTCAGCCACATGCTACATGCCACGTACCACACTTCACTCTATGAACATCAATTTACTTTGAGTCTCAGAATAACCTAATCTACTTAGATTATTTTAACTCTTGGTTTTAATGACAGTTTGCCGCAAACTAGAACCACCTGAAAAAGGAGCTTCAGTTGTGGACTTGTCCCAGTCGCTGATGTGGGAAGACCCACCAGAAATGTGGCCCATTCTAGTAGAAGCCCAGGAATAAAGGCCATGGCAGAAGGAAGTTTATTTGTCTCTTCCTCCCTTGGTCTTCCCTCTCACCTCTGAGTTGACTTACTCTGTTGCCGAAGTGTTCCCAGGATTAACTAAAGACACCAGCTTTCCATTAACTCTGTCTCTAGGTGTGAGGTGCCATGCTGGGACTGCTCAGGCATCCAGCCTTAAGGACTGAATGACTGGGTTCTCAGCCTCTCAGGTGAGAGACAGCTGCTGTTGCTATTCCAGTGTACACTCATCTAATGAATTCATTTAATGGGTTCTGTTTTTTCTGGAGAATCCTGGTTAAGACAATGGCCATCCCCTTTTCTTAAATAAGGAGCATGGCTCATAAACAAATGAGGTGTCCTATCTGTTTTCTTACAGATAATAATGTTAGAGCCTGAATTTGAGCTCACAAGTCCCATCCTTTCAGAATGTGGACTAACACATTATATAGTTGCCTGTCTTAATATTTTGCTTTTTGTTTATTTATAGTAAGTCTAGGATGTCATTATTTTTTTCTATGAGCTCTCTTTGGAATTCATTATATTTCCTAGGTTTATGAGTTGCTATTTCTGTTTTAACCATAAGATTTAAAAACAATTTAGTTAATATTTCTTCAAATGTACTTTGCATAGTGGTGTAATGTTTTCTGTGATTCAGTGTACAGGTAAATTAGACTGCGGTATTTTATCCCACAGGCAACTGAGACTACCTATTAACAGTTTTTCTGCCCGTGCTTTGGCTTGCGTGATTTCTACTTAGTGTTTGTTTTTGGACTTACGAACCCTTTCTTTTTATCACATCCATTCTGCTGTGAGTCTCACCCACTTGCCTTTGAGTCTCCAAATCTCTCATTTCCCAACTGCAGAGTTTTCAGTTCTCAGCGTTTCTGTACTTTGTTTGTAATCCCTTACATTTTACTCATTCTGGTGTTTGTCATGGTTGCTTCCATTATTATGTTTATTTCTGAGGCAGGGTTTCACTGTATAGTAGAGGCTGCCTCGAAACTCACACCGTGTTTTTAGGACTCCAGACAGCTTTTGGGTATAGACGTGTGCCTCTGCATCTTGCTGTCAATTACTTTAAGGATCTGTTTTTTGAGTCCAGCATTTCTCCCTTGTTTGAAGCTCTGTTTCTTTTGACTGTTGCTCTCTTGACTGTCCAGTTTTGTTTAGTTTGTTACTGTGTAGGGATATGTGGGTTATGTGTGTTTGTTACTGTGTGGGGATGCTGTGGGTTATGTGTGTTTGTTACTGTGTAGGGATATGTGGGTTATGTGTGTTTGTTACTGTGTGGGGATGCTGTGGGTTATGTGTGTTTGTTACTGTCTAGGGATGCTGTGGGTTATGTGTGTTTGTTACTGTGTAGGGATGCTGTGGGTTATGTGTGTTTGTTACTGTCTAGGGATGCTGTGGGTTATGTGTGGTTTGTTACTGTGTAGGGATATGTGGGTTATGTGTGTTTGTTACTGTGTGGGGATGCTGTGGGTTATGTGTGTTTGTTACTGTGTAGGGAAATGTGGGTTATGTGTGTTTGTTACTGTGTAGGGATGCTGTGGGTTATGTGTGTTTGTTACTGTGTGGGGATGCTGTGGGTTATGTGTGTTACTGTGTAGGGATATGTGGGTTATGTGTGTTTGTTACTGTGTGGGGATGCTGTGGGTTATGTGTGTTTGTTACTGTCTAGGGATGCTGTGGGTTATGTGTGTTTGTTACTGTGTAGGGATGCTGTGGGTTATGTGTGTTTGTTACTGTCTAGGGATGCTGTGGGTTATGTGTGGTTTGTTACTGTGTAGGGATATGTGGGTTATGTGTGTTTGTTACTGTGTGGGGATGCTGTGGGTTATGTGTGTTTGTTACTGTGTAGGGAAATGTGGGTTATGTGTGTTTGTTACTGTGTAGGGATGCTGTGGGTTATGTGTGTTTGTTACTGTCTAGGGATGCTGTGGGTTATGTGTGTTTGTTACTGTGTAGGGATGCTGTGGGTTATGTGTGTTTGTTACTGTGTAGGGATGCTGTGGGTTATGTGTGTTTGTTACTGTGTAGGGATGCTGTGGGTTATGTGTGGTTTGTTACTGTGTAGGGATGCTGTGGGTTATGTGTGGTTTGTTACTGTGTAGGGATATGTGGGTTATGTGTGGTTTGTTACTGCGTTGGGATATGTAGGTTATGTGTGTTTGTTACTGTGTAGGGATATGTGGGTTATGTGTGTTTGTTACTGTGTGGGGATGCTGTGGGTTATGTGTGTTTGTTACTGTGTAGGTATATGTGGGTTATGTGTGTTTGTTACTGTGTAGGGAAATGTGGGTTATGTGTGTTTGTTACTGTGTAGGGATGCTGTGGGTTATGTGTATTTGTTACTGTGCAGGGATACCATTGATTATGGATATAATGTGAGAAAAGCACACTCACTCTTCTGCAATTCTTTGAGTAGTGCTGAGCTTTCTTGTAGCAGGCTGTTCAATTACTGATCCATTAACTTTACCCACATTTGGTTCTCTACCTTTCTAGAGCATTCTGTTTAGATATTTCTTTAATACTTCAGTGACTTTCCTGAGACATAGTCTTTGTTTTGTTGTTGTTGTTTTCCTGCTAAGGCAGAACCCTTCTGAGGTTTCTGTAATGTCTATGGCTGTGATAAAATACCATAGCCAAAAGCAATTTGGGGAGGAAAGGGCTTATTTCAGCTTATAGTTCCATATCATAGTCTGTTAACTGAGGGCAATCATGGCAGGTTTTCAGGGAGGGCAGGAACCTGGAGGCAGAGGCCATGGAGGGGTGCTGCTTTTGGCTTGCTCCTCATGGCTTGCTCAACCTTGACTCTTACACTACCCAGGACCACCACTCTAGGGGTGGTACCATCCACAGTGGGATGGTACCTTCCCCATCAATTATTCATAAAGAAAATGTCCCATAGACACATCTAGTGGGGGCATTTTCTCAATTGAAGTTTCTTCTTCTCTAATGATTCTAGTTTGTGTCAAATTGACAAAACTAACCAGGACAGTGGCTATGGAAATGGCAAATGACTTCATTATCATCATAGAATTCCCCTTGGGACTCTTAGGGGCTCCCCAAAATGTACTTTAAGAGCCACTGATCCAAACACTTGTATCAACACCACTCACCCAAACAGCTAGAAAATGAAGCCTTCTTGAATGCTGACTGTCCCAGCTTGTCTTCTATTGCTGTGATAAACACTAAAATCAAAGGCAAGTCAAGCAGGAAAGGGTTCATTTGGCTTACAGGTTATAGTGTATTATGAAGGACTCCTAAGGCAGCAGCCCAGGGCAGGAACCTGGAGACAGAAATTGAAGCAGAGGCCATGGAGGAGTGTTGATGACTGCTTGCTCAGCTTCCTTCCTTACACAGCCCAGCCCATCTGCCCAGAGCTGGCACTGCCAACAGTGGTCTCGAACCTCCGATATTATTTAGCTATGGAGAAAACACTTTGCAGGCCAATCCAATGGAAGCAATTCCTCAAAAGAGTTTATCTCTTCCTGGGAATGTCAAATTCACCACCAGGATTTCAGCCGTTAAAATACCACTGTGTGTGTTTTGCCCTAGACTTTACATTTTTAGAACAACATTTTCTGGTGGAACTTGTCACCTCCTTTCTACTTTACCTTACATTTGTTCTCAATTTCAACATTTTAGGACAAGTGAGCCAATGGAGAGATGGAGTCACTTCCTTAAGGTTACATGCTGTCATACAGGGGTAGCTTTCTGGGTAGACTTCAGACTCAGGTCTCCCAAGTTTCAAAGCTCTAGAGCTTCCCACCCTTTCCTTGCATCTGAACACCTTTCCCTTATTTAAAAATGTTGTACAGAGGTGAACGCAATGAAGTATTGTTTTGCTTTCCTTACTGTTTGTCATAGGGTTTCTATTGCTGTGAAGAGACACCATGACCACCACAGCTCTTATAAAGGAAAACATTTAGTTGGGGCTGGCTTACAGTTTCAGAAGTTTATTCCATTATTTTCATGACAGCATGTAGGCAGACATGGTGCTGGAGAAGGAGCTGAGAATTCTACATCTTGATCTGTAGGCAGCAGAAACAACCATGTCCCACAGTGGGGGTTGCTTGAGCACATGAGACCTCAAAGCCTGCACTAACAGTGACACACTCCCAACAAGGCCTCACCTACTCCAGCAAGGTCCCACTCCCAATAGGCTAAGCATTCAAACATACCCATTCAAACCATCACATTGTTGAAATATGACTTTCTGTCTCTCTCTCTATCTCTGTCTCTCTGTCTCTGTCTCTCTCTCTCTGTGTGTGTGTGTGTGTGTGTGTGTGTGTGAAGGTCTGGCTATATAGCTCTGGCTGGCATGGAATTCACTATATAGATCAAACTGGCCTTGAACTCACAGAGCTCTTCATGCTGCTGCCTCTCCAGTGCTAGGATTAAAGTCATGGGCTACTATGGCTGGCTATGCTTTTTGGTTTCTGTGGCACTGGCAGTTGGACTGATCTAAGCCCCTCTCACCTCACCAGGAAGCATCCCCAACTCCTTTATGTGCTCACTGCTATTACTTCTGATAAATCACCAAGAACATGTTTTAGCATATCACATCACATACTTCGTTCTGAGAATGATTATTCTGTAATAAATGGAAAGATCTTGTCCTCCCATAAAGAATAGACTGTGACGGCCAATCAACCTCCTAAAAGGATTTTCTCTGTATTACCATCAAGGGTTAGATCTAGGATAGTGTAGCACGCTGATAGTAAAGGTGAAATACAGGATCCCAGGCAGATAACTGCTATGCACTTTCCTTTTATTTTTCCCTGACAGCTGCAGAGGCAAAGGAAAACCACAGATGTCTGATAAGACCGAGAGACATCTCAGTATATGACTTAAGAGATAGGAACGAGGGACGGGGAATAGGAAGAGGCAGGGAAACTAAGGGGACCGAGGAAGAAACGGAACTCTCTTCTGCTGCGTGGGCTATTTCTGATGATTTGCCTTTGTGGTGATGGTTGAGATTTTTCTTCCTCTGGGGATTCCTTGTTGGGGAAAGTGGATGCCTGCAGTGCATACAGCTTCTGCAAAAGCCCCTTGGCAAATTAAATTCCACGGGTTTGTCTTCATTCATAATGCATGCTTTATACATCTCTGTAAACAACTGCTAGGTTTTAAACTAGAAAGTGACAAAATAGTCCCAGCTCTGAGTCTGAACCACATTAGACGTGTGATCATCTGAAGCCAGCTCTGATCACTACCGCCTTCACTTTAGACTCATGTCTTCCTGTGGAAATGGCTCTCATTCACATTTGGGGTTGTCACGGGTGAAGAGAGAAGACAGAGACACTGAAGCACAGTCTCTCCAGAGGAGTCTCTGATAACATAGTCCCTGTCGACGCTAGACAACTATCATGATTGAAATTTAAACAAGGAAGAGGGGAAAGTCCATGTCAGCCACTCCTCCCCACACTGGCCATACCTGGGGATATGGTAGCCATCCCTGGCGAGTGTCCACAGTCCACCATGGGGAGATAGACTCAACTTAGTTTGTTTTTCTTTGTGTGGATGTATGTGTTCGTGTGTGTGTTCAGATATGCTCAATGTCAGGTGTCTTTTTCAAACACTTTCTGCTTTATTTTTATCCAATTCATTCATTTTATTTGTTGTGAGTGTTTTGCCTGTATGGACATATAAGCGCCATGTGTGTGCTGGTACCTGTGGAGGTTAGAAGAGGGCACTGGATTCCTTGAAACTGGAGCTAAGGTTGATCTTGAGTCACCATGAGGGCTGGGAATGAACCAGGTCCTGTGCAGAAGTAACACACATTCTTAAGCCATCCCTCCAACTCCTCTCCACGTTATGTTTTGAGGCCAGGTCTCTCACTGAACCTGCAACAACTCACTGATAGGCTTGACTGGCTGGTCAGAAAGCCCCAGGGAT
This sequence comes from Phodopus roborovskii, assembly GCF_943737965.1. NCBI lineage: Eukaryota > Metazoa > Chordata > Mammalia > Rodentia > Cricetidae > Phodopus > Phodopus roborovskii. The sequence continues at coordinate 41,451,244 of NW_026126480.1, forward strand.
CATCCTGTCTCCACCTCCTCTGAGCCAGGATCATAGCCTCTTACCAGGCCTGGCTTTTTAACTTGTGCATTGGGGGGGGGGTCAAACTCAGGCCCTTATGCTTGCAGGCAATTTTGCCAACTGAACCATCTCCCCAACCCCAGACTTAAATTTTTAATGGACTCACTCAAGGTCTAACCTTAAGATTTCCATAAACACAACTACAAACTTCAAAGTGCTCCCTAAGTCCCCGCCCTAAGTCACCTTCACCACCCAGACCACTGACTTACAACTGTGCTGCCTGGAAATATCAAAATCAGCATTCATGCTGAAGGACTGGAAAGCGTGCCTACTAGTTAGACTTGGCCAGATTTAAGTAAGGCTCTGGTAAGGTGTGTGTTGTTTGCCAATCAACATACCCTTATGAATGGGGGAGGGAGTCATCTTTCTTTCGTAAAGTAGGCACTGAGGAGGCACCACACTCTAGAGAATAACCCCACACCCATATGTGCACGTTCCAGGGAGTTAGGCCCATGGCCATCATGGTGGGGAGCATGGCAGAAGGCAGGCAGGTAGGCATGGTGATGGACCAGTAGCTGAGGGCTCACATCTCTATCCATAAGCATGAAGCAGTATGGTGGGTATGGTGTGGGTTTTTGAAACCTCAAAGCCCACACACTGATGTCGGATAATGCTCTTGAACACTGTAAAGATTTGTCACTTGAATTGTTTTAATAAAGCGCTGATTAGCCAGTAGTCAGGCAGGAAGTATAGGCAGGGCTACCAAACTAGGAGAATTCTGGGAAGAGGAAGGCAGAGAGGGAGTTGCCAGCTAGATGCAGAGGAAGCAAGATGAGAATGACTCACTAAGAAAAGTACCAAGCCACGTGGCTAAACATAGATAAGAATTTTGGGTTAATTTAAGTTGTAAGATCTAGATCATAATAAGCCTGAACAATAGGCCAAACATTATAATTAATATAAGCCTCTGTGTGTTTATTTGGGATTGAACAGCTGTAGGACTGGGTGGGACAGACACTTGTGTCTACGACACACCGTGATATACCTCCAACAAGGCCATACCTCCTAGTCCTTCCCTAACATTTCTATCAACTGGGGACCATGTATGCAAACACGTGAGCCTATGAGGGCCATTTTTATTCAAACCACCTCAGTCACACACAAAAGCCATGGAGGTAGGAGGAGGGTTTGTTGGGAAGAAGAAAGGGTTAAAAGGGAGTGGGAGGGGCTCAGAAAGAATAAGGTGGGGAGTGTGATTATATCACATTATATGCATGTATGCAATTGCCAAATAATAAAGTATGTAAAAACCATTTTTTCTTTTATTGTAAATGTACAACATTTTAAAGGATGAAAAAGTAACATACAGACTACAAAGCATGAGACACTGAACATGAAAATACTCTCGGGGTGTAAACATGAGTGGGTGCAAGGATTCTTTCTTGGGCCCACCTCTTCATGGCATGGTCTCCAACTTTGTGATTTCACCCACCTGATCCTTCACCTCCCATGTGTGTGGATGTAGTTTTAAAAAACACTGATATTGATACTATGGTTCAATTTTCATTTTTTTTTAATCTAACTCCATGTGGTACTGTCTTCATCCACTTAGAGGCTATACCACAGTGGATTATTCTCTTATGGTTATTACTACAAGTTGTTTCTGAATGTGCTTGAGTGTGTAAGTATGTGGGTATGTATGTGTGTGTGTACGTGCATGTGTGAGTGCATTGCAAGTATGTGTATTTGTGTGTAAGTTTGTATGAATGCATTTGTACCTGTGTGATTTTTTTGTGTACACATACGCGTGAGTGCTTGGGAGTGTGTTTGTGGGTAAATGTGTGCATGTACGTGTGAATCTGTGTGTGTTTGTGAATGTGTGTATGGCATGTGTGTACACGTATGTGAGCGTTTGTATGCATTTGTTTATGTGTAGAATGTTTCCATGCATATCAACTTTTCTCTTTTTCTTCCTCCTGTCTGCTTTGGTTTAGCCCTGCCATCACTCCCCTCTCTGTCACAGCAAATATTTCTGAAATACTTTCCATCTTGTTTGTTGTTATTTGTACTCATTCTTGCAAAACAGTGTGTTCATATTTAGTGCATGAGTTTTATTTGCTGTGCATGGTACTGGGCCATGTCACTTATTCTGTCCCTTATTTTCTTCACATTAAGACCATCCATAACTGCCAAAGGTCATTGCTTTTAGTTCCAGAACATTCTATGAGCTGTCAAATAAACAATCCATTTTTCTGGTGCTGGCACCCCAAACTCCCTCCCCCTTCCCATTGCTTCTAATAACCCTTATCTGGCAGCTGCCCCTGTGGGAACAACCTGTACATGTCTATCTCTGGATCTGAGACTGGGGGGGGATATGTATCTAGAGTTGACACTGTAGGGTCACAGGGCTCTTATACAGTTGCTGAGACAAAGGAGAGCCAGAATGTTGCTACATTGGCTGGGCTTATTTCACTCTGAGCAGCGTGCATGCATGAAAATGTCCCAGCTCTACATTCCTTGCAGGGCTTGCACCCGGATCAGCAGCTTCCTGGACATAGAGTTATATGTCATTGTGGTTGCAACTGCCACTCTGCTTATAAAAAGCTTGGGCATCTTTGTGTTTGTTGGCTGCCTCTTCTGTTTGCATCTTTCTCCTGTTTCTCTGCATGGTTGCCTTTTACTTCCAGTTGATAAGACTTCCTTGACTTTTCCAGTCATCTCTTGCTGGCTTTAATTTCTCTTATTCTGGGATCTTTCTTTAACTTCTGTCCGTATTATGTTTCATAGGCTGGAAATTCTTGCTTTCAATGTGATTAAACTCTCTTAGATAATTGTTTACTTTTCATGTCACAAATCTTCTGATTCATTGTATTGAACTGATTTTCTTCTTTTCCATACAGTGAACATATGTTCCAATTTTTCTCCATTTTGACCATGTGCCCTGTTCGGGAGGATTCACAGTGGCTCTCTTGTCCCGCTGTGGGTTCTCATCTATGTTTGGGTCTTTCTCTATTTTGCTAGTCTGTTGTGGTTATGATGTGACTATGTTTTTGTTTCTCCATTTGTAAGAAACTACCAATGTGTTTTCCACAGTGTTTAGGCCATTTTATGTCCACCCCTGCAAAAGCAGGGGAGCTGGAAGTGTTCCAGATTCTTGTCACCATTTGCTACTGTCAGTCTCTCCAACTTCAGCTAAACTGGAAGCTGTGGTTTCTTATTGTGCTTTTAATTTGCATTGCTCTCAGCATTAATGACATTAAGCATCTTTTTCTGTGCCCTATATATATTTTATAAAGTATCTTTATGGCCCTTTGCTCACTTTTTCTTGAATGTGTATGGTGCCTGTGCATATTTGTGTGAGAGTATTTGTGTGTGATTGTGGGTTATGCATCAGCCCACTTGTGGTGTCAGAGTGTGTCAGTTTTTGTCTTAAATTGTGTTTGAGACATAGCTCCTGCTGTCTGTCACTAGGAAGCTGGCTTGGGATTCTCCTGTTTCTGTCTTCCATCTTGCTATAGGACCTATAGGGCCACTGATGCATGCTATCTCACTCAGCTTTACTCAGTCTGAATTTCAGTCTCCATGCTGTGTGGCAATAACTTCATTCACTGAGGCATGTCTCCTGCCCATATGGCTCATCCCAAAAGTCGGGTCTTTTAAATACAGTAATTTGAGATGCAGTAATGTCAGTCAATGAGAGTTTACACATCCTGAGTGCTGGGATTAAAGGTGTGTGTCACTACTGCCCAACTCATAATGTCTTATAGTAAGGGAATATATTCTCCAACCCTGCTCTAGATCCTATGAATTAATATACTAATTTTGGATCAGCTTAACAACTTACACGTGTGCATACCCATAGAGCATTCACATGCATGTATGCACAGCTGTCCAGCTGCTTGAATGTGATTGGATATAATTTGTAGACTGATTTCAGGAGTTTTAACTATCTCCTTTCCCAAACCTCAAGCAGCATTCATTTGTCCCTTCACAAAGGCTTTTGCCTTTTCTCATCACTGTTTTCCACGGCTTGCTCATGTTTTCTTACATTTATCACTGTTTCATAATTTTGGGTCCTATTGTAGATAACATTTCAAATGTTTTATTTTTACAGTTGTTCACTGTTATAATGGGGGATATAGATTGATTCTTAAACTCTTAGTAGTATAGTTTATGATTTGGCTAAATTTGTTTATTAGTATTAGCTTCTTGTAGTCCTTATAGACAATCCTGTGGCTTGTGTATAAAGATGGTCTCATTTCTTTGTGCTCTGAGTGGCTACTGCAGTTATTGCCATGGCTAAGGCACCAAGGACAGTGGTAAGTAGACTCAGATTGATGAGAAGAGTGTTTAGTACTTTTCCTGCGGTGTGATATTGATGGCAGGTTGTATCACAGATGTCTGTTATCAGGTTGAGAAGGGTCCCTTCAGTTCATGCTGGATGAAATCTTTCCTCATGAATGGGTGTTCAACTTCCTTAAATGTATTTTCTAAATCTATTTATGTGACCTAATGGGTTTCTTCTTCATTTAGTATGATACGATGAACATATTGATTGAGTTTTAAAATGTTATATTAACCTTGTGTTCCTGAGATATAAATGGAATTCAATAAAATGGAAAACTGACAGGGAAGGAAATAAGTCAATAAAACCAAAGACAGTTGAGGTTTTGCTCCTATTTGGTGACTAAGCATGGTCAAAGTTATATTTGAAGCCTCTATTACCTTTTTGTACAAGGCGAGGTCATTCTGGATAAAATGTCCTCTTCTTGTAATAAGGGATTCAGTTTGTTAGTATTCGTTTTTATTTTTCTGTGTCTGTGTGAGTGAGGGATTATTTTCATTTCTTCTAACATTTTGCCTGGTGTTGATTTTAGTGTCTATGGTGGTCATAGGCTCAAGTATTTGAACACTTCATCACTAGTTGGTGGTGCCGGGTAGGGAGGTTGTAATCCTCTTAGAAAGCACAGTCTTGCTGAAGGAAGTGTGTCATGGAGGTGGGCTTTGACCCTTGCCCCACTTCCTGTTCTTTCTCTCCGTTTCCTGTGTGCTGGTAAAACACGATCAGTCAGCTTCGTTTCATGCCTTCCCTTCTGTTACAGATTTTAGCCCTCTGGAACCACAAGCCAAAATAAACTCCCCCTTCCTTAAGTTGGTTTTGGTGACAGTGTTTTATCACAGCAACAGAAAAGTAAATAGTACAGTAGTGTTTTAACTCCTGTGATGTGTTGAATAACATTTCTTCCTTCCCTGTTTCCTTTATAAAATTGCTATTGTTATGGTAAGTTAAAGTGAAGAAGAGGCTCCAAGACCTCCAAAGGGAACCAAACCTTGCTTGTTTTACAAACATAAGCAGTATTCAACATGAACTATCTTGTAAATACCATTAGTAAAGAAAAACAGAACTTAAGCACAACCAGCTAGAAACAGCTGACCAGCTGGAAGTTATACAACCAGGTACTTCCTAGTGGAACAGACCAAATAAGGTGTAGTGTCTCACATGACTGTACACACTGTCTGTATTCTCCCCGTAAATGCTTACACTTGGCACTTCAGCTTGATGTTCTCCAGTTCAGAACGGCTTCTTCAAACACTTCAAAACATTACTGTACCTCAAATGTTTTTCTTTCACTGTAATTATATAATCCCACCCTTAAAAGTTGGACAAAATCCCTAGATACATAGTGTTTTTGTAGGAGGAGCTGTTTTTCTATAAATTTCAAATTCAATTCATTGAACTGTACAGATTTTCCATTGTTTCTTGTGATCTTGGAAATTTTTCTCTGTGTGTGGTGTGTGTGCTGATGTTCGTGTGTTTGTGTGTGTGCCAGATGGCCAGATTTCTTCCTTGTTTGCTGACTGCCTTATCTCTGGAAAGGGTCTCCCACTGAACCTGGCACTCACTGGTTAGCGGGACTAGCTGGGCATCAAGCTCTAGAATCCTCTGTATCATCCTCCTCTGCCCTGGGCTATTTATTTCTTATTAATCATGGTGCTGGCATTCACACTCAGTCTCTCTTCTTGCATAGTGGTCACATTACTGATTGAGCAATGTCCCTGGTACTAGCTCATGGTAACCCTTATCTCCTGAGGGTTTATCTGCTTCTTACAATTTCCCCAAAATTACTGCCTTAGAGTTGTTTATATTTGTTTTTTTTCTTTTCTTAAAAGTGGTCCTTTTATTTATTTTATGTGCATTGGTGTTGGGTTCCCTGGAACTGGAATTATAGACAGTTGTGAGCTGCCTTGTGGCTGCTGGGAATTGAACCCTGGTCCTTTCTGAAGAGCAGACAGTGCTCTTAACCACTGGGCCATCTCTCCAGCCTTCTGTATTTATTTTTAAATGTTTTAGTATCTCTGGTACCTAGAATGGAACTCCTGATATGAATCACGTGCTAGCTCTCCTTTTGTCTGATCAGACTATTAAAGTTCAACTGGATATTTTATTGTTATCTCCCAAAGAGCCAGCTTTGGGTCTCATTCATTTATTTCTACTGGTTTGTTATTCCCACTTTGCTAATTTCAGTTTATAACTTTACTATTTCATTCCTTCTATTTACTTTAGTAATTTTTTTCTAGATTCTTAAAGGGAAGGTCTATCAAAGAGATGAGACCAACTGCTTTCTCTAATACAACCATTTAGTGCTATATAGTTTCCTGTAAACATTGCTTTAACACCACCTTCCCTAAATGGCCTATTTAAAATATTTATATTTAGTTTTTAATTATGTGTCCACGTATGCCTGTGTCTGGATGTGTGCATGGGAGTGCAGGTGCTCATGGAGGTCAGGTGCTGGATTCCCCCACCCCCGGAGCTGTAGTTAAAGGTGTTGTGAACCACCCACACCTGGAGCTGTAGTTAAAGGTGAACCACACACACACACCCCCACACCTGGAGCTGTAGTTAAAGGTGTTGTGAACCACATGCAGTGGGTGCTACGAATCAAGCTCAGGTCCTCTGTAGGAACAGTATGTACTCTGAACTGCTGAGCCTTCTCTCTAGCCCTGTACTAAACTTTTACTATCACTCAGTTTGAAATAGCTTCCAGTCTCTTTGCCCTATGCATTATTTACAAGTACACTGTTTAGTTTTAAAATGTTTGGGTATTGTAAATGTATATTGTGTATTGATTTCTAATATGATTCTATAGCAGAGAACATATCATGCATGATTTCAAACTTAGCAAGACTTGGTTTTTAAAATTATTTTTACATTCCAACCCCAGTCCTCACTCTTTCCCCTTCTCCTGCTTCCCCCCTCCCCCCTCCCATCTACTCCCCTCCCTTGGGCAGTCACCAAAGTCTGGGATACCAAGTTGAGGCAGAACCACCCCCTGCCCCCAAAATCAGGCTGGACAAGGTGTCCTACCATAGGTAATGGGCTCCAAAAATCCAGTTCATGTACCCAGGGTAAGTCCTGCCCACTGCCAGGGCCTCACAAGCAGATCAAGGTCCATAACCATCACCCACATTCAGAGGGTCTAGTTCAGTCCTAGGCAGGTCCCCCAGCCCAGAGTCTGTGAGCTACCTCTAGCTTGGGTCGGCTGACTCTGGTTTTCCCTACCATGGTCTTGACCCCACCTCTACTCTCTTGCTCATATAATCTCTCCTCCCTCTCTTCAGCTGAACTCTGGGAGCTCAGCCCAGCCCAGTGCTTGGCTGTGGACCTCTGCATCTTCTTCCATCAGTCATTGGATTCAGGTTCTATGATGGGAGTTAGGATGGTCACTAATCTGATTATAAGGGAAGGTCAATTCAGGCATCCCCTTCACTATTGCTAGGAGTCTTCTCTGGGGTCATCCTTGTGGATTCCTGGGAGTTTCCCTAGCACCAGGTTTCTCCCTATCCCATAATGGCTCCCTCTATCATGACATCTCTTTCATTGCTCTCCCTCTCAGTCCCTCCCTAACTAGACCATCTCGATCCTTCAGGTTCCCATCCCCACTCCCCTCCTTTCTATCCCCCTCCCAGTTTACCCAGGAGATCTTAACTATTTCCCTTTCCTGGGACCTAACTTGTGTGTCCTCTTTTTTTTTTTTTTTTTTTTTTTTTAATCTAGCTTCTCTGGGGCGGTGGATTGTAGTCTGGTTATCCTTATCCTTTGCTTTATGTCTAATATCCACTTATGAGCGAGGGCATACTGTGTTTGAGCTAGACTTGTTTTGGTGAATAGAATGTCCTATAAAGTGAATTTTCAGTTTTGCAGTATAGTTTGTTAAAATGCCCACTAACTTCTATATACTGGTAGTGTTATTCTCTGTTGTCCATTGTGTGTGTGTGTGTGTGTGTGTGTGTGTGTGTGTGTGTGTGTGTCTTGGTCTCTTGATCCACTAATTTCCAATAGTGGAATATTTAAATGGTTTTCCATAATTATTTTTCCTTATCCCCTATTGTTCTGTATAGCAATTTTATTTGCCAATGTTTTCTTATTCTCTCTGGTGATTGGGTACAAATACATTTAGAATGGCTATGTCTTCCTGATTAATGGGCCTTTTTTATCATGAAAAACTTTCTTCATTATTTATATTTTTTGTCTTTAATTAGTTTTCCTATAATACACACTATATGATTAGTTGGTAGACATCTTTTTCTGACCATTTACTTTTAACCCACCAGCTTTTATATATAAAGTGAAATCCTTTTTATTTATTTTTCACATTTAAAAAAAAGATTTATTTATTTTATGTATATGAGTGCTCTATCTGCATGTGCAACTTTATGTGAGAAGAGGGCATCAGACACTACTATAAGTCATTCTGAGCTACTACGGACTTGCTGGGAATTGAGTTCAGGTCCTCTGGAAGAGCAGCCAGCATGCTTAGCTATTAAACCATCTCTCCAGCCCTATAAAGTGAAATTCTTGTATTGAACTAATAGTTTGATGTCTCTGGATAAGTAACCGTGGAAGACTCTTGTTAATTTGTAATAAATAGCATCTTACACCCTACTGTCCACATGGCCTGAAATTACTAGCCTAGTTTTTCACCTCTAGCCTCATGCTTTCTTGACAGTCTTGATTCAAGAATACTTTATAGGCACTGAGAGAGAGAAAGGAGCTTATTTTCCACATCTTGGGGGCAAAAATAATGATAACAACAAAAGAATCTGATCAAGTATTTCTGGTTGCTTCTGTACAGACCTCTGCCCTTTATGGAGATGCTCTTCCTGGCTAATTAAGTACTCTGGCCATCATTAGGGGCTAAGATGCTGAAGCAGAGAGACAAGATTGCATTATTTTCTAATAACCTGTAGTCTTCAGGCTGTGGTGCTCCTAAGATCAATACTTTTATCTCGGTGAGGACAGGGCACGTTCATTTTGCTAAACATCCAGTGCTTTGGAAGAGGCCATTGTTTCACACAAATAGAGTGACCCAGTACTTTGTTATAATGAAATTCCTGTCTTAATCAACAGGATTGCTAGTGTTTTGGAAGATTTTTTTTTTTTTTTTAAGAAAATCAATCACTTTCATAACAACTGCCCCTCACTTTGTTTTTGGAGACCTATCTATGTAGCTCTGGCTGTCCTGGAACTCGCTATGTAGATCAGGCTGGCCTCAAATTCACAGAGACCCAGTTGCCTCTGCCTCCCACGTGCTGGGATTAAAGGACTGTGGTACCACACTGGGGTTACAACAAACCATTTTCAAATCTCTCTTCAGCCGCCCAAGTGTGACATTCTGATGGCCGTTCAGGCGATCGGTTTCCAAAGAGCACTAAGCTCTGTCCTAGACTTGTGCAAATTACTCTCACTCACAGGAAAAGCAGCATCTGGAGACACAGATTCTGAAATGATGAAATGATGCTAACTTCTGAGATGTACACACTGTGGAGGTGTTTTTGTTTGTTTGTTTTTATTTTTAGAATTTCATGCATAAGTTCTGTATTTACACATTTCTACCCATCCTTTTACGGCTCCATCACTTTCTGTGTCCCTCCACACACCTTACCAGATTAATGACTTCTTTAATTATTGTTACATACATATATGTACATATACACATACATAGAGATATGTGTGTAGACTACTGAATCCATTAGTGTTGCTTGTATGATATGTGTTCAGGGCCAGTCACTTGTGATTAGATAATTTGTCAGGGGATCATCCCTGGGGATGACTGATTCTCCCTCCCTTGGAAGCCATTCATTGCCTGTAGCTCTTGATCTAGGGCTAGGGCCTTGTGAAATTGTCTCCTTCCACACTGGCATGTTGTCTGACATTGTGCAGGTCCTGTTTCAGCAACCACAGCTGTGAACTTTCATGGGTGCAGCTTCTGTGTCATATACAGAAGACATCATCGCAGAGCAGATGTCCTGGCTTTCTGTCTCTTACAATCTTCTTACCTCTTCCCTGATGTTCTATAAACCTTAGGTATACGTTTATTTGTGTGTGTGTGTGTGTGTGTGTGTGTGTGTGTGCGCACACACACACTCACATGTGCATATCACAACACTTAAGTACAGGTCAGAGGACAGCTTTTGAGTTAGAACAATAGCTGAGGTCCCTCTTAGTATCTGAAAAAGTGGGTCATGAGTTTTGATGGAGACATATGTGAGACCTCCTTAGGCCAGGAGAACTGTCACTTGACTTTGTCAAAGCCGAGCAGCAGAGCGCTTCTCTATAGACTCTGGACCCACCCAGAGATCCAGTCCCTCTCTGCAGAGAAGGCTCTCATACCACACTGTCCAGGATGCTTTCCTTCCTGGTGATGGTGTCCAGAGAATGTCTGTAAGAATGAGACAGCGAAGCTGCTTTTCAACCTGGCAAAGGGGAAATCCCAGTAGTTAGTAATGCCCAGAGCAGGGCAGTGCTGGAGGTGGAAGGAGGGGGGAAGGGGGTGGGAGTTGGGCGGGTAAGAGATCACTACACTTTCTGAAAAAGGAGGGCTGGAACACCAGCTCAGTAGTTAAGTCTAACTATTGCTTTTGCAGAGAACTGAACTCAGTTCAGTTCCCAGTACTCACACGAGGCAGCTCACAGCCAAGCAAATCCAGCTCCAGAGAATACAGTACTATCCTCTGGCTTCTGTGGGCACTACACTCACACATACACACAGATCCATACGGAATTACAAATAAAACATTAAAATGGCTTATTTATATGCATATGTGCATGTCTGTCTGAGGAGGCAGAAAGGGCTTTAGGTTTCCTGGAGCTGGAGTTACAGGTGGTTGTAAAACATGCCTCCCCCTTCAAGTGGGTGCTGGGAACTGAATTCAGGTCCTCTGTGGGATTACTGTAGTATGTGTGATCTTAACCATTGAGCCATCTGGCCAGCCCCTGCCAAGCTCATCTTTTGCTATTATGGACACAAATCAGAGGTCAGAGTGAAAAATTGGGCTTAGGATCATTTTCTCATTTATCTCACAGAATACCTGCCTTCCAAAAACTTAAGCACTTTGAAATAACATTGGAATGTGCAGCATAAAATTTTAAAACTCATCATCTCTGAAAATGATCATACATAATGCCAAATAATTGCACTTTATGGTTCTCTGGGAAGCAGTAGGATTGTTATTCATGAAAGTCGGTGTTTATATATGGTTGTTAACAGGCTATAGAAGAGTTAACTGACAGGTAAAAAAGCCACCAACCAATACCAAACAGATAATGTGACCTTAAGATCCTTTGTACTGTGCTCACCTCTAGTAACTAAGCTGGACTCCCAGACACAAACAGAAACATCAGGAGAACACACAGTACCTGTCTCTTATTTATATTTGGGCAATAGTCTTGCCACTGCTTGTTTTTTTGTCTTGTGTAGGAGATATTCAATCAGAGAGATAGGATTAAGGGTGGCAAAAAACTCCTGAAACATTGAATTTCACAGGAAAAAAATGAATAAAGGCAAGCAAGCCTTCTGTGTTACTTTTCCAGTTGCTGTGGTAAAATGCCCTGACCAAGGGTTTATTTTAGCTTAAGTTAGTTGGAGAGAATACAGTCCGTCATGGAGAGGAAGTTGGGGCAGCAGGAGTGGCTGGTCACATTGTACATGCAGTCAGGAAGCAGAGAGAGATGGATGCTAGGGCCCAGCTGGCTGTCTCCTTTTTGTTAAATCTGGGATTCTAGCCATAGTAGGTGCTTCCCACCATTAAGTTGGAGTTCCCTACCCCAATTAACATAGTCAACACTGATCTCCCAAGCATGCCCAGAGTCTAATCTAATCTATTGTTTCCTCAGATCTGCTGGCAGACTTGTCGCCTAGGTGATTGGAAAGTCTATCAAGTTGGCAATCAGTGTTAACCATAACAACTAGACTTTGAAGAAATACTGTATCATAGTTCCTTCCCTTTAATAAATGCAGACCATAATAACTGGGACTTAGGCAAATATTCAAAGCTTTTTTTGTTTTTTAATTTTGTTATCTTCACATGTTAGAGCAGGAACACACACTGAATTCTGCAGCTCATTGTCCCCAGGCAGAACCTTCTTATATAACCTCTCAGACAAATTACTTTTTAGAACCTCTGGAACCTTCTATATGGCTCTATTCCCATGAGGCATCCTGTACAATCACCCTAGCCAGAATCCTGCCTCATGTTGATTCATACTCTCAAGACTTCTGGAAGTCCCTTCTCCTGGCTGAGAGCTATTTTATATCCTTCCCCAGGAAGGACAGTACAATGAACAAAGATGACTCTGCCTTTTGGGACCATTGCTCCTTGGGAATCAGCTATTAGTGAAAGAAAATGCACATGTGCCTCTGGTCTTAAAAGTAGCCTGAACCCTCAAGCTCAGGATCATAGAACGGTAGTCCAAAAACACCTGACTCTTACTGCATCCCTCTGAACCTTGGCAGTGCCCAGGCCACTTTGGGTGTGTCAGAAGCTGCTGGCTCACATGAGTGTGTAGACATCAAATCGAGGAATGGGGCACTTGTTTCTGCTCTGATTCTTTTCTTCTGAGTAATGGACTCAGAGTGTTTTGTTTGAAAAGCAGAATGCCAACAGCTTTTGATTAACTGGAGGCTTCTAAGATGCAGTGGGCTCTATTTTGAAGCAGTTTATGTTGGAGTGTCTCATTTTTCCAGCCAGCCATGGCAGGGCTACTTTTGCTTGGCAGGAGACCCGAAGCTGGTGGCTATCTCCTGTCTCTGATCATTCTGAGCTGTGAGGCAATTGTGGTCCTTGAGAACTGCCTTGCTGGCCATCAATGCAGCACACTTAGCTTCAGAATTCCTGCCTCACAAGAGCTGACAGGGGAGTGATTTCATTTCCATTGCATGGATGGGGAATGGAGGATATAGCCTGGCTTTTATCTAAAAGGCTTAGAAGGGATGTTAACTGAGTTGATACACAACTCTGCTCTTTAGGCCACATATCTGCTCCCACCTGAAAACCCAGGGATCTGAGCATTCATTCAACTCAGGACATCAGCAAGGTGTCAGTACCACTGGCCTGGTCAAACTCCATCACACTGAGCTCTGCTTATGTACTAAGAGTGGGGTTCAGATCTTCATTGCTGGCCACAGAGAAGGCCAGTGGAAGGGGCAGCTCTGGGAGGGGAGGTGACCCTGTGCCCTCTGGGAGGTAGTTTACTGGGCACATTGGTTGGGCAAGTTTCCTTCTCACAGCTTTTGTTTGGAAGCTAAGGATGAAAACTACAGTCTGAGGGGTTTGAGCCCTGAGACTGGGGTCTGGATAGCACCCAAGAGAGGGTAGATTTCTCAGAAACCCGACCTTGTTCCTAGCCCTACTCAAGAACTGTGAGGTGACACCAACCAGCCCCAGAGAGCTAGAAAATTGCAACAGGGTTCACCAGGCTTACCACCCACTTCACGGAGCTCATCTCTGCTTTGGTGTCTGGCGCCAGTCTGTAGTCCAGAAGCAAACCCTCTTTCATATCTGTGCATCTCACCGTTGCCTTCGGCCTTGAAATGGCTGGAAGACGGTTCTGGTCTTCTCCATCACTTAGTGCTTCTATAGTGAAGTTTAGTTACAGCAAGGAGGGAGCTGGCCACCTGGGCTTGTGCCAAAGGCTCCCTGCCACAGCAGACCCTTTCATGTCTGGGGCAGGTGGTCACCAGGCCGGTGAAGATGCTAGCTAGTGCTGCCTGGGTCTTCACACAGCTCAAGACCACAATGAGCAGAGACTACAATGGTAAGTGAAACAGGAACTATTAGTGTGGTAGGGAGACTTCCAGCCCTGCTCAGCTGTACTGGGTACCACACAGGACACCTAGGGTGCTGAGGTCAACTTACCAATGAGGTCAGAACAAATAAGAATTTTGAAATGAGTTCTCAGGCTGCTCTGAGCATATGGAGAGAATGAGTGAAAACTGGCCATATTGCTTTTCTTGTGGCTGTGATCCAATGTCTGACACGAGGTGATTAGAAATCTGGAAGATAAGGATGTCAGTTTCTTCTCTTGCTCCCTTGGAATCATGCAGACTTCATCTAGGACCCAGTGGTAGCTGAGTGACATTCCCTTGCACAAACCCTTAGGGATGCCTCATTGGAGAGTGAGTCCAGCAGGTCAGGAGTATGCCCAATACTCTGTTCTTCTCACTGCCAGTATGTAGCTTCAAGGGACCTGTGCCTTCTTCCAGTCATGCCAATGCCTGTGCCAGCCCTGTACTGATGGCATCTGATTGCCAGCCACAGGAGAGAGTCTGGGGGCAGGGCTCTGACCTGGCCTGCCCGAAACAAAGCCAGTGGCCTTCCAACAACCATCCTAGCTGCACTTCCCATTCCTTGTGGAGCCTATTCCTTGTGGAGCCTGTACATTGGGAGTGTTAGTAACACAATGTGTCCCCCATTCAACACAGAGTCCTGCAACCGCTGGAAAGATGACTGCTGAGGTGATTTTAGGAGGCATTGAGGTTGGCGGTAGCTACCACAGGTTTCCTGGGTGGCAGGGTTGTTCTCATTCAGCCCCCTTGCAGGTTTTAGTCCCTAGAAGCTTTCTCATGCCATCTGGGGCCTGGAGCCTTCTGCAGATAACGGCATCGAATGAGCACTAGTCCCATTGTTTTACATTCACCAAATTTGTTTGTACAGTTATTTTCTCCTATTTGTGTCTAGTGACACTTATTTTCTATTTGTGAATGACATGGAACTTTAAAAATCAGTGCATTATTTTATAAAATGTAATCAATCACAGGAAAAATATTAATTAAGCAAAAGGCCAGAGGTATAGAAAACTCACCAAGGTTTGCAAAATACTGGTAAGATTGGCAGTGCAGATTTGAACTTGATCCCCAACTCTGCCATTTCCTAATCACACAGCCTATGCAGGGCACTTAATTATTGCTAATTACATGAGCTAAGAGGCGTGGGAGTTCTCCTTGAACTGTAAGATAATAGTCAGTGATTGCTTATTGTTACAGCTGCTGAATGGTGATATTAAAATACACACGTCTCCATCATGCTGGTTGCTTTCCTCCTTACTATGACCATGATGGATGGACAAAGGGTGGGCAGAGAGCCCGATGCCTGACAGAGAAGGGTCACCCCTCTGGAAGGAGTCTGGATGGAGACCTAGCATTCAGGTGGGGCAGGGAGAGAAGGTGACAAGCTTTTCCAGAGCAAGAATTTCTCAGATGCTAATAGCTACATAAGGTATCTCAAGGACGACTGCTTGTCTCTCAGCTGGCCAGGAGCACAAGTTCAATGACTCTGAGGTGGAAGCCCTTCTCTCTCTTATAGATGGGAGCAGAATCTTGGAGACATGTGGGTAGTGTCATGGAGTCATGTCTGAGGCCCTTTCAGGACTCTATGTCCTTCTCTATAGTGCCAGGGTCATTCTAGGGAGGAGGGAAGCTGCCTATCCCAAGTTCACACCTCTACACACAGGAGTCCTCATCCAAAGTTTGTCCTCAGAAGTGGAGGGATAAAGACCAATAGCCTTATGCCCACACAGGTCAAGCCTGAGGGCTGGCCCAAGTCCTGTATGAGACCAACCCTGTGGCCTGGGTGAGACTTATGCCATGACACAGCTCTGTAGCTGGATGCCCTTCATCCCCAGAGTCACTTCCTTTAATCATGTGTTGTGATGGGGATCACTTCTTGCAGGCACCCCAAACTTGGGTTCTCTTATCCACAACCAGGTTATTTCTGCAGAACATGACTGATGACAAGAGGGGTCAGATGTACTCATAATGGCCATGTACTGGGGATGGAGTGGGGAACCCCAAGCCTGGCTTTATCAACAGTATAAAGAGGCCCCTGTGGTGTCTTAGATGAAAAGCAATGTATTCCGCAGTCACCTTTAACTTGAACGTTTAAACCTCAGCCCCCAGGCAGCATTTTATAACACAGATTGCTATTAGAGTTTGAATGTCAGAGCCTGGGTCCCAGAAGCCCTAATGAGCCAGACTTATTTACCTGTCCTCAGTGTACCAGTAAAAGACAAGGAATAGTGGGAGGAGGAATGAATACAGAGGACCAGAGATGTCCTAATCCATCTTCCCAGTCCTGACATAAGGTTGAGGTTTGACTAGAAGGCAAGAGTCCACCACTGACTCACCATTGTCTCTGCTCCAGGCTCTCCTGCAAGGCAAGTCTGACAAGTTGTCAGACTGCGTGAAATCTCTTCCTGGGAGACATGCTTCCTTCTGGCTGTCACCTGGGCCCTAGCCTCTCTCTTTCCCAGCATGGCTTCCTTGGAAAATTCCAATTAGTTGAGGTCCTTCATCTCAATAGTCTGATAGTCACAGGGAGAGTACAAGTGTCATCTGAGGGTGGACATACTGTGAAGGAGGGAAGTAAGAAGGCCCTGTCCTCCCGGGTCAGAGCTCTTTAGGTTTTCTCCTTTTGTAACATTTTCTGTTACAGGCACTGTGGTTGGTACTAAAGGCAAAACAGTGAACGGAATTGAGATCCTGGCTTTTCAGTGGCTTCTCTTTTAACATGGGAGACAAAGGTAGACAAATGAGTAAGTAAAGAACTTGGGAAGGAGTGTGTGTGTGTGTGTGTGTGTGTGTGTGTGTGTGTGTGTGTGTGTTCATGTACTTCCGTGTGGCAGAAGTGTACAATGCAGGCAAGTGGTTAGAAAGGGCCCGTTAAGGAAGAGAGGGAAGAACTCATGGGTAAAGGGAGGAAAGACTTTTCTTCCCAGACTAGGAAGTTTTTTTCCTCTCAACTTTCTAGGCAAGGATTGTGGTTGTGGTGATGGTGATGGTGGTGGTGGTAGTAATGGTAGTGATGGTGATGGTCGTGATGGTTATGGTGGTAAAGGTAGTGGTGGTCATGGAGATGTTGGTAGTGGTGTCTTTTCATTTCCTGCCCATGGAAGTCCTTGTCTACAATTTCAGATCTATCTAAGATCTTTATGGCCTTGACCTTGATCTAGCAGGTGACTGGATCAGGCTGTGGTAGGCTTGCAAACGATCAGAACAAGGGCTGGGAGGAGGGATCGGTGAGTAGGCGGCTGGGACCTGGGACTCTCTGGAGGACTATTAGAGAAGGCCCTGCGAGGATGGAGCCCTAACTTGAGGAACTGAGCACAGTGGCTGGCAAGTAGACTTGTAGGAGGCGAGGTGCTCAAAAGAACAGCGTCATTGGAAGGACTGTTAAGTTCAAAGGTCCCAAGGTTGGGAGGGGTCCCAAAGGGAGGTCTTGCTGTGTGTGGCTACACACCTTGCCTTCTGGGTTGTAGACAAAGAACAGCTCTTTGAGTTTTAAGAAATACATTCGGCTAGGATGAAAAAGCCTGACCACACCAAATGCTGGTGAGGGTTTCAAGGAACTGAATTAATCTTGTGTGCTGTTGGAGAGGACATAAAGTGATGCTCCCTTTTGAAAACATGTTGGCACTTTCTTAAGAAGTTAAACATAGGCCTACCATATGACTTAGCCACTCACCCTAGTATTTACTCTGAACACATGAAAACATATGCTCACACTAAGGCTGTACACAGCATGTGTAACAGCCTTTAAAGGGTGCATTTTCACCTGATTTCCTTTCTCTTCTGTCCCACATATTGCAAGATAAGTGGCCTCCTCTGTCACGTACCCTCATCACCATGATGGTTTGTTTCACAATAGCCTCTAGAGCGGCTGAGCTAACCAGGGGCTGGTACCTTCTAAACCATGAGCAGAAACAAATCTTTCCCCTGTAAAGTTGACTTCCACAGTTATTTTGTTACAGTGACAGAAAACTGACATTTACCCTCTATTTTGTTTGTTAATTAACACCTCCCCCAAGCTTTAGCAAAGTATGATTAACATAGAACAAAGTGCACACATTCAAAGTATATTACTAATGACTTTGGGCATGTGTCTACACCCATGAGCCCATAGGCATGGGCAACTACTCCCAACCCTTTCTCTTGTCCCTTCATGGTGCCTTCCCCCAGCTTTCTCAACCCTCCCCATCCCTGAACAGATCTATGTTCTGTAATTGTGGATGAAGGCAGATTTCATAGAACCATACGTACATAGACAGACTCAGACAGTATGCTCTCTGCCGTTCTGCTCCTTTCCCACAGTATGGTTACTTTGAGATTCATTTATGTTGTAGCAATAGTTCAGCCATCATAGCATTGAATAGTTGTCTGATGTGGACATTTCATGTCTCCTTCATACAATCACCTGATGGTGGCTTGTGGTTTTATTCCTCTCCAGCCTCAGGTTTTGGTGATTACAAATGAAGTTGCTGCTAGCACTTGTGTACAGCCTTTGTGTGAGCATATGTTTTCATTTGTTTTGGGTAAATACTAGGGTGGAATGGCTAAGTCATATGGTAGGCCTATGTTTAACTTCTTAAGGAGCTGCCAAAATGTTTTCAAAAGGGAGCATCATTTTATATTCCAACTGACAGCATATGAGGGTGTATTTCAGGTCCTTGGAATCCTCACGGGCACTTGGTGTGGTCAGCCCTTTTCATTGCAACGGATCTGGTGGGTGTGTGATAACACTGCATAGTGGGTCTTAGGTTGCATCTGCCTTGTGTTGTCAGAGGGCTCAGTACCTTTGCAGTCCAGATCTTTCTCGGTAGAGTGTCTTAAATATCTTTCCATTTTTAATTTTGGTTGTGTGTATTCGTCGCTTTGTTCTAAAAGTTCTGTGTGTATTCTAGATGCCTGTCTTTCCTCAGATAAATTGACACAGTTATTTTTTTCCTCCCAATCTGCCTTTTGGAGGGTTCCTTTTGCTTCATATGGAAATCAAATTGTTCCAACATCTTGTGTTGAAAAGTTTATCCTTTCCTCATGACATTGGCTTGGACCTTTTCACTAAAAAACAACTGTGCCTCCCAAACAAAACCCTAATCAAAACTCCATCTATGTATAGATTGTATTCTGGCCTCTGTTGCATCCTGTTGGTCTGTGTTTCCATCTTCATGGCCATGTCAAGCTGTCCTGGTGACAGCCTTTTAAAGTCTTGCAATCAGCTCATCTGTGTCTTCCGAGCTTGTCCTTCAAGGTTGCTCTGGACAGCTTTGCCACCTTGTGTTCCTCCAGAGACTTCAGAATCAGCTCCCCAGCTCCTGCCTGCCTTCCTGTGGGATGATGGCTCCTATCTGTTTGGGTTTCTTGGTTACTCACCCCAGCAGGATGGTGAGTTGGTAAACAGTAGATAGGAAAAGATGATCTGTTCTGGTTTCTGCCCTTCCCTCTCTCCTTGCATGTTTCCCACAATTCCTGGAGCTGTAGTTCTCAACCAAGCAGTGGATCACAACCCCTCAGAAAAGGGGGTGTTGAATGACCCTTTCACAGGGGTCACCTAAGACCCAGAAATATCAGATATTTACATTACGATTCATAACTAGCAAAATTACAGTTATGAAGTAGCAATGAAAATAATATGGGGGGGTACTGCAACATGAGTTGAAGCCTTGGGAAGGTTGAGACCCACTGTCCTGGAGGAATACTTCTGGCAATTTGTTGTCTGGTCACACAGCCATGGATGAATGGGTCTTCACAGTTGTGTACCCCTCACTGATACGCCGTGACTCAGGAGATGTGGAGTGCTGCCTTTAGTGGGCGAGAAGACTACTCTGAAGAATGGGAGTGGATTGTACCACAGTCAGCCAGACCCACACAGCTCCTCTTTGTCTGTAGTGTACTCTCTGGTCACCTCTGCATCTGCTATGCCACGCAGCAGCCTCGTTTATACTCTTTTTCTTCTCCCACTGAAATGTCAGGGGCAGACTTTGTGTGACGGGGTGTGAGAGAGCCTTGCCAAATGCACAGGCATTGCACATTGCAGAGCCTGCCCAGCAAACCACATCAGACTCCAGTCAGAGCCAGGTGACAGGTTTGAGGTGTGGAGAGGACACGAAACACCAGCAAACAGCTGAGAGCAAGGCCGTGTTACCGTCTGCACCCTCAGTGTCTGGCGCTCACACCTGTCCTGGCCTTGCTGGGATGACAGGCAGAGGCGTGAGTAAAAGCCATTGTGTCCCCAATACTCCCCATTCTTGTTTTCCGCTAGTGAAATTCGTTAACATCCACTCAAAGTCTCAGTTTCCCTAGGCTGCCCCTCCCCAAGTCAGTCTGAAATGACTCCAGGATTAAAAATAAAGACCCTGAGTCTCTGACGTGAACTCACATAGGGATGTAATCAATTTACTTTCATAACCCAGAGCTGTCTTTCAGAGGAATGGCTTGTCTCTGTGACAGACTCCAGTTCTCCAGGGGAAGATAGGACCTTCATGAGGGGCGGGAATAAACCTGTGACTCATAAGACAAAAGGTTCTGGAAGCTAGCCTGTGCCCCAGGAGAGGTCCCGAGCAGCAGGGCATCTTTAAGCTGGGCTTGAAGTTCAAAGCCCCAAATCTCAGGAACAACAGAATTAAATTACTTTTTATTTATTTTGTGTGTGTGGACATGCATATGGGCAGACATGCCATTGTGGGTGTGTAGAGGGCAGAGGACAAGCTTTTTCTTTCTTTCCACAGGTGTGCACCTTATATATACTTTATAGGTGTGAATATCGCATAAGTTTATAGTGTGTGCAGATTGCCCCCATTTCACAGGTAAGAGAACTGAGACTCAGAGAACAGCTCGTTCACTTGCAGATAATAAGCTTGAGCTAGCAAGCTGAAGAGCATGGCTCTGAACCCGGGCAGCCTCATCTCATAGTCAAACACAAGCAGAGAAAAATGTCAAATGTACTCATGTTAAACGTTGAATGGAAATATCTCAGTATCTCAGGACCTTCAGAATAGGCCCTGTTTTAGTTTTTCTTAGAATATTTCAATATTTAAGTTCAAGTGCACTGCAAAGGCATAGCTGACATGTCCTTTCCATCCTGGAGGGAGTATGCAATGACAATTGCAAAGGCTCCACCCCGCACACTGCCCCTCCACCCCTGTCCCCATCCCCATGCTGTCCTGCACTGAGCACCAGCCACCATGCTCTTTGCCCTGTTGTGTATTCAGGAAGCTAAATAAGACTTTACTGGGGACAATAGCACCCGTCAGTTATCTGTGCTTTAGTGTAAACAATAAAATTCTTATTATGTACTCAGAATCCACAAAGCCATTGCCATGGAAACTGTTTTCATGTCTGTATCTTTAATGAATAGGTAATGAAAGAAATGCTGCAGTTACAACTTCATTACTGGTTTAAGAAAGAGGAAAGCACACACACACACACACACACACACACACACACACACACACACACACACACGGCTATGAATTTGAATTATGGTCCTTGTTACATTTCAGAGCATGGGGAGAGGCATGCTCAGACTGTCATTTTGGACTAAATGAGTCAGAGGGAAGCAAAAAGCACATTGCCCAGATCTTACTACAATGGCAAAGGAGGCATTGTCTTTTGGTCTTATTGTGATTTTAATGCCTTCAGTCCAAAACAGTTCCCTACCCAGGTTGGGGAGTAGAGAGGGGAGATTTACACAACATCCACGTGGCTTGTCTGGGACATTATGTAGTGGTTGATCTGCATCATACAGGAGATGGTCTGCCCACAATGGCTGTTCTCCACAGGACTTCCTTATCATGACCAGCATTGACAGATAAGGACTGGGTTTGCTGTAGAAGGATTACTTTTGTGCTCATAAAAGCTTGTCTGATCATGGCATTTAATCGCCAAGAGAAATCAATTCAACGTCAATGGAAGTCCCTTAAAAATGACTGTTACAAGAATCATTAATATGGAGCTATGACAGCTCCCTCCTGACAGCCTGGTTAAAATATGTGCAGAGCTCTGAAGCTCCACCAGGCAGTAGAGCCCAGGAAAAGAAAAAGGGGCCAGGATACTAACCACACCCAAACTCACCACCATACCTTCTGGAACATTCCCCATGGATGAAGGTCATGGCTGTAGTTCACACCTGATCCACTACCTCATACCATTGCAGGGTTGTGCAGGCAGAGCTCAAACAAGAAAGAAAAAACTCTCAGCTGTAGTTTGATCCTTACAGAGCACAATTTAGTGTTTTATTTATGTCTGTATATGTGTGCATGTGCATGTGTGTGAGAGAGAGCGCGTACATGTGAGCACACATGTGTGTGCACAAGTCTTGACATGTATATGGAGGTCAGAGGGCAAATTTTAAGAGTTAGTTCCCCCTTCCACCTTATTGATGTGGGGAATTCTCCTGTTGAGCTGCCTACTCTAGAATCCTTAGCCATATAGCCTTCCAGCATTTCTCCTGTCTCTACTACCCATCTGGCCACCATAGGAGTGCTAGAATTATAGATGGGAGCTACCACATTTGGTTTTATGATGTGGTCTCCTGAGATGGAACTCTGGTCATCAGGTTTGTAAAGCAAGGATGTTTACTGCCTGAGTCATCTTGCCAACACCTCAAATTAATTTTAAAACCATCCTAGCATCCTGTCAATCCTGGGGTCTGACCACTCTTCCCCATGTCCCAGTGCTTAGGAACTAACCAAATCCTCCCCCACCAGCCCCTCTTATTTGGGTTTATTGTGACCTTGTAAATAGTGGCAGCTGCCCCCTCATCATTTCTGGGGACCATGTGCTAAGAAAATCCACAGGAAAGAGACATTAGAGAAAATATGTAGGTTACTTTCAAGTGCCCTTGAGGGTTAAATATCTATTTGTCTATAAAATGTATTATCTATTTGTTAAAGCTCTTTTGTTAAAGAGCTTGGGACAGGAGGTTTTCTTTCTTTCTTTTCCTTTTAGTGTAGCTATACGTACTTGAGGATCATTAAGCTACATTCCCTTAATGAGATTTCTAGAAGAGAGGAACTCTTCTGTCACAGCGAATGGCACCGCCTGACCTTCCTTGCTAACTTGAGATGGGGTTCTGGAAGATTCCCTTCTCCAGGCGTGGCTTCCTTCTCTGTCTGCTGAGTATATCTCAAAAGAGGATGAAAGAGCTTCCTACACTGATATTTTATGACTTTTGAGCTTTTCTTCAAAGCCTAACCTGGGTGTCATGTGTGTGAGGCCAGAGCAAGTGCTGACTCCCTGAGGGTCAGCTGACTTAGGCCATGCTTTATGGTTCTAGAAGCCAGGAGTCTGAGCTCAAGGTGGAAGCAGGGTTGGGTTGTACTGACAGCTGCAAACTGATCGCTTCTTGCTGTGTCCTCCCAGGGCAAGCACTGAGATTCCTTTAATTAAACCACTAGTCCCGTTCGCGAGGCCTCTTCCATCATGGACCACTCATCTCTTAAAGGTCCCACCTACTTTCTAGTACCATTCTGCTGGAGCTGAGGGTTTCAGCAAATGAGTTTTGGGGGACATCAGCATTCAAACATTTCATAGGTTGTAATCCAGTGGTTAGAAAAGACATTTGAGGGGCTGGAGTGGTGAGTCAGCAATTAAGGACATTTGCTACTCTTGCAGAAGACCTGGATTCAGCTCTCAGCTTACAACTGCTTGTAATTCCAGCTCTAGGGGACCTGATGCCTACTGGGTGGAGTAGCAGAAAAGGTGATAGGAACTTCTGTGTAAGTGTTACATTGTCCTTTGATGCTCAGAGTCTCATTGGCTAATAAGCAGCTCTGGTTACTCTGGTCACCAAGTGTTTACTGTTCTGTCAAGAATGGTTAAGTGGGTTTATTAGTTTTTCCTACAGAGTACAATGAGTTGAATAGCTTGTAGGTATATCCAACCTTATTTTAAATATTTACTTATTAATTTTGTGTGTACGTGTATTCCAGTGTTGCCATAGCACATGGATGGAGGTCAGAGGACAACTTGGACAAATCAGTTCTCCTTCTCACAGTGTGAGCTTGGAGACTCAAACTTATATCATCGTAAGTTTGGTGGCAAGAGCCTTTACCCACTAAACAATCCCACCAGCCCACATCCAGCCTTCTGATATTACCAATATACAAAGTTCATACTTAATTTGAGTTACAAAAAATACAAAAATATTTCATACTGTTTTAAGTGAGTAAGGATTCTGTTGCTAGCTGCCTGCCTTCATTCATGGCTATCCTCAGCTGCGTGTGGCTTGAGGGCTGCAAGATAAACATGCTGGAAAGCAGCAGACATCACTGTTTTGTGGACCTGGAAACCACATGTATGAAGTCAAGTTGTCAGTGGCCTCTTTGGAGGAGCTCAGAGACTTGCTCCTTACTTCACTCAATTCCTCTGGCTTCTACCCAGCAATCCCTGGCAGGCACATTCCCCGCAGACACATTCTTCTCCTCTGTGCCTCTCTTCTCCCATGGTAGCCTTCTATGTGTGTGTCCCTAAGATAAGACCCAGCATGAACTTGCTTAAATCTGCTAAGACCCAGTTTCCAAATAAGGTTCTTGGGGAACATGAATTTGTGGAGGACACTGTTCAACCTACTGTGAGCTCCAATGTGGTAATTTTCTTAATACCACCCATCAACCTAAGGTGCAAATATTTTTATTAATTTATTTTATGGACAGAAAACCAAGGCTCAGACAGACAAATCTGTGCTGAAACCCCAACAGATTCATGAGGGCCACGCTGAAACCGTGGCTCCCCAGACGCCAAACTCTTCCTTGTTCTTACAGGCTTCTCAAGATGGATTCAAGTGTGTGTTCTTGGGATTCCTCTCATTCCTACCAATAATTTTAGGTTTTTGTTTTTCTTTTATAGAGAGTACCATGGGAAGCACCGTGCTGCTGTCAGGATAGATTGCAAGCCAAGAATAGGCGACTGTGTGTATAAAAACGCTTGTCGCTCCAAGGGCCACAGCCTGTCCTGGGAGGCAGACACACCCGGGGTCCTGGGAACTGAAGTGAGAGGAGGGGCTTCGGTAGGGCAGGGTGGAGCCGGATTGTGCATGGGGGGGTATATGTCCTGTGCACAGCATCCTGGGAGTCTCATCTTGAGACGCTGCTTAGCTTAAGCACAGCATCCCTGTCACATTAAATCTGCGAATTTAATTGGACTTTTATAGGTTTTATGGTTTTGTTTGTATTTAATCTTTAATTTTGTTTTTTTTTTTTATAGATGTATAAGAGCAACAAACAGAAGGAGGCTGCACCTAATTTATAGCTGCCCATATTTGAGTATAATGAAAGGAATTAGGCTCATTATGTCAAGAGAATATGTTGGGGGGGGAGCCAAAACACCCTCCACCCTCTTGCCTCTGAACTCCAGTCCTGCCCACTGCTGGCATGAAAGAGAAGTGTGTGGTGTCGCCTAATTTTAGAGTGACACAAGCAACTCCACAATGGATCTCACGGACAGACAAGCCAGGAAGACCCATCTACCATCTAGTACTCAAAGCTACCAAGTATAAAAGAACAATTTAAACGAGTGTGGAACTGAAGTCATTTGTTGGCACCCATAATAAAACAGTGGGTGGGGTGGATGGGCGGGAGCTAGGTTGGTTGGTTCGGATCTGGGCTCCAGATACATGGCCAGGGCCTGGATTGTCTCCTCTCACACTTCCCGATAGCTCATGGACAGTGATTCTCAAGCCAGCTCTGGCTTAGGATCCACGATGGCTACCAGCAGATACTAGGGTGTTGAACTTTTCCATTCATGTCCAGCAGAGACATGGCAGGCTGGAGGAAACCTGTTAGCTCCTGCTGGACCATGAAAGCATCCTTGGACTAGAGAATGAGGTGAATGGAGCTTGTTGGCTTGGTGTGTCTGGTATTTATTTACCTAGTGCTAGAGACTGCAGATGAGGTTGCTAGAAGAGCATGATCTGGGGGTAGCAGAGGTGGCAAGTCTTCCCCCTCATCCCAAAAGGAAATGAACATGGTGACTTATAAACAGAAAAAAAAATATTGGATGAAAAATACCAACAGTTGGGGCTGGAAAGGTGGCTCAGCAGTTAAGAGTACTAGCTGTTCTTCCAGAGGTTCTGAGTTCAATTCCCAGCAACCACATGGTGGCTCACAGCCATCTATGATGGTATCTGATGCCCTCTTTTGTAA